>NC_092130.1:131182657-131807657 GCF_043159975.1 Macaca nemestrina | reverse complement strand
ACTTGGCTAGCCTTATTTCTGTGGAATCTGAGAACAGATATTTCGGATCCCTTTGAAGACTATAGGGCCAAAGGAAATATCCTCCGATAACTAAGAGAAAGAAGCTTTCTGAGAAACTTCTTTGTGTTCTGTGAAATCATCTCACAGAGTTACAGCTTTCCCCTCAAGAAGCCTTTCGCTAAGACAGTTCTTCTGGAATTGGCAAAGTGATATTTGGAAGCCCTTAGAGGGCTATGGTGAAAAAGGAAATATCCTCAGATGAAATCTGGAAAGAAGCTTTCTGAGAAACTGGTCAGTGTTCTGTTAATTTATCTCACAGAGTTACATCTGTATTTCGTGGATCTCTTTGCTTGGCTTATTTCTGTGGCATCTGAGAACAGATATTTCGGATCCATTTGAAGACTATAGGGCCAAAGGAAATATCCTCGGATAACAAAGAAAAAGAAGCTTTCTGAGAAACTTCTTTGTGTTCTGTGAAATCATCTCACAGAGTTACAGCTTTCCCCTCAAGAAGCCTTTCGCTAAGACAGTTCTTGTGGAATTGGCAAAGTGATATTTGGAAGCCCATAGAGGGCTATGGTGAAAAAGGAAATATCCTCAGATGAAATCTGGAAAGAAGCTTTCTGAGAAACTGCTTAGTGTTCTGTTAATTCATCTCACAGAGTTACATCTGTATTTCGTGGATCACTTGGCTAGCCTTATTTCTGTGGAATCTGAGAACAGATATTTCGGATCCCTTTGTAGACTATAGGGCCAAAGGAAATATCCTCCGATAACTAAGAGAAAGAAGCTTTCTGAGAAACTTCTTTGTGTTCTGTGAAATCATCTCACAGAGTTACAGCTTTCCCCTCAAGAAGCCTTTCGCTAAGACAGTTCTTGTGGAATTGGCAAAGTGATATTTGGAAGCCCATAGAGGGCTATGGTGAAAAAGGAAATATCCTCAGATGAAATCTGGAAAGAAGCTTTCTGAGAAACTGCTCAGTGTTCTGTTAATTCATCTCACAGAGTTACATCTGTATTTCGTGGATCTCTTTGCTAGGCTTATATCTGTGGAATCTGAGATCAGATATTTCGAATCCGTTTGAAGACTATAGGGCCAAAGGAAATATCCTCGGATAACAAAGAAAAAGAAGCTTTCTGAGAAACTTCTTTGTGTTCTGTGAAATCATCTCACAGAGTTACAGCTTTCCCCTCAAGAAGCCTTTCGCTAAGACAGTTCTTGTGGAATTGGCAAAGTGATATTTGGAAGCCCATAGAGGGCTATGGTGAAAAAGGAAATATCCTCCGATGAAAACTGGAAAGAAGCTTTCTGAGAAACTGCTTAGTGTTCTGTTAATTCATCTCACAGAGTTACGTCTATATTTCGTGGATCTCTTTGCTAGCCTTATTTCTGTGGAATCTGACAACAGATATTTCGGATCCCTTTGAAGACTATAGGGCCAAAGGAAATATCCTCTGATAACTAAGAGAAAGAAGCTTTCTGAGAAACTTCTTTGTGTTCTGTGAAATCAGCTCACAGAGTTACAGCTTTCCACTCAAGAAGCCTTTCGCTAAGACAGTTCTTGTGGAATTGGCAAAGTGATATTGGGAAGCCCATAGAGGGCTATGGTGAAAAAGGAAATATCCTCAGATGAAATCTGGAAAGAAGCTTTCTGAGAAACTGCTCAGTGTTCTGTTAATTCATCTCACAGAGTTACATCTGTATTTCGTGGATCTCTTTGCTAGGCTTATTTCTGTGGAATCTGAGAACAGATATTTCGGATCCCTTTGAAATCTATAGGGCCAAAGGTAATATCCTCGGATAACAAAGAAAAAGAGCTTTCTGAGAAACTTCTTTGTGTTCTGTGAAATCATCTCACAGAGTTACAGCTTTCCCCTCAAGAAGCCTTTCGCTAAGACAGTTCTTGTGGAATTGGCAAAGTGATATTTGGAAGCCCATAGAGGGCTATGGTCAAAAAGGAAATATCCTCCGATGAAATCTGGAAAGAAGCTTTCTGAGAAACTGCTTAGTGTTCTGTTAATTCATCTCACAGAGTTACATCTATATTTCGTGGATCTCTTTGCTAGCCTTATTTCTGTGGAATCTGAGAACAGATATTTCAGATCCCTTTGAAGACTATAGGTCCACAGGAAATATCCTCCGAAAACTAACAGAAAGAAGCTTTCTGAGAAACTTCTTTGTGTTCTGTGAAATCATCTCACAGAGTTACAGCTTTCCCTTCAAGAAGCCTTTCGCTAAGACAGTTCTTGTGGAATTGGCAAAGTGATATTTGGAAGCCCATAGAGGGCTAGGGTGAAAAAGAAAATATCCTCAGATGAAATCTGGAAAGAAGCTTTCTGAGAAACTGCTTAGTGTTCTGTTAATTCATCTCACAGAGTTACATCTGTATTTCGTGGATCTCTTTGCTAGCCTTATTTCTGTGGAATCTGACAACAGATATTTCGGATCCCTTTGAAGACTATAGGGCCAAAGGAAATATCCTCCGAAAACTAAGAGAAAGAAGCTTTCTGAGAAACTTCTTTGTGTTCTGTGAAATGAGCTCACAGAGTTACAGCTTTCCCCTCAAGAAGCCTTTCGCTAAGACAGTTCTTGTGGAATTGGCAAAGTGATATTTGGAAGCCCATAGAGGGCTATGGTGAAAAAGGAAATATCCTCCGATGAAATCTGGAAAGAAGCTTTCTGAGAAACTGCTTAGTGTTCTGTTAGTTCATCTCACAGAGTTACATCTGTATTTCGTGGATCTCTTTGCTAGGCTTATATCTGTGGAATCTGAGATCAGATATTTCGGATCCGTTTGAAGACTATAGGGCCAAAGGAAATATCCTCGGATAACAAAGAAAAAGAAGCTTTCTGAGAAACTTCTTTGTGTTCTGTGAAATCATCTCACAGAGTTACAGCTTTCCCCTCAAGAAGCCTTTCGCTAAGACAGTTCTTGTGGAATTGGCAAAGTGATATTTGGAAGCCCATAGAGGGCTATGGTGAAAAAGGAAATATCCTCCGATGAAAACTGGAAAGAAGCTTTCTGAGAAACTGCTTAGTGTTCTGTTAATTCATCTCACAGAGTTACGTCTATATTTCGTGGATCTCTTTGCTAGCCTTATTTCTGTGGAATCTGACAACAGATATTTCGGATCCCTTTGAAGACTATAGGGCCAAAGGAAATATCCTCTGATAACTAAGAGAAAGAAGCTTTCTGAGAAACTTCTTTGTGTTCTGTGAAATCAGCTCACAGAGTTACAGCTTTCCCCTCAAGAAGCCTTTCGCTAAGACAGTTCTTGTGGAATTGGTAAAGTGATATTTGGAAGCCCATAGAGGGATATGGTGAAAAAGGAAATATCCTCAGATGAAATCTGGAAAGAAGCTTTCTGAGAAACTGCTTAGTGTTCTGTTAATTCATCTCACAGAGTTACATCTGTATTTCGTGGATCTCTTTGCTAGCCTTATTTCTGTGGAATCTGACAACAGATATTTCGGTCCCCTTTGAAGACTATAGGGCCAAAAGAAATATCCTCCGATAACTAAGAGAAAGAAGCTTTCTGAGAAACTTCTTTGTGTTCTGTGAAATCATCTCACAGAGTTACAGCTTTCCCCTCAAGAAGCCTTTCGCTAAGACAGTTCTTGTGGAATTGGCAAAGTGATATTTGGAAGCCCATAGAGGGCTATGGTCAAAAAGGAAATATCCTCCGATGAAATCTGGAAAGAAGCTTTCTGAGAAACTGCTTAGGGTTCTGTTAATTCATCTCACAGAGTTACTTCTATATTTCGTGGATCTCTTTGCTAGCCTTATTTCTGTGGAATCTGAGAACAGATATTTCGGATCCCTTTGAAGACTATAGGGCCAAAGGAAATATCCTCCGATAACTAAGAGAAAGAAGCTTGCTGAGAAACTTCTTTGTGTTCTGTGAAATCAGCTCACAGAGTTACAGCTTTCCCCTCAAGAAGCCTTTCGCTAAGACAGTTCTTGTGGAATTGGCAAAGTGATATTTGGAAGCCCATAGAGGGCTATGGTGAAAAAGGAAATATCCTCAGATGAAATCTGGAAAGAAGCTTTCTGAGAAACTGCTTAGTGTTCTGTTAATTCATCTCACAGAGTTACATCTGTATTTCGTGGATCTCTTTGCTAGCCTTATTTCTGTGGAATCTGACAACAGATATTTCGGATCCCTTTGAAGACTATAGGGCCAAAGGAAATATCCTCCGATAACTAAGAGAAAGAAGCTTGCTGAGAAACTTCTTTGTGTTCTGTGAAATCATCTCACAGAGGTACAGCTTTCCCCTCAAGAAGCCTTTGTCTAAGACATTTCTTGTGGAATTGGCAAAGTGATATTTGGAAGCCCATAGAGGGCTATGGTCAAAAAGGAAATATCCTCCGATGAAATCTGGAAAGAAGCTTTCTGAGAAACTTCTTAGGGTTCTGTTAATTCATCTCACAGAGTTACTTCTATATTTCGTGGATCTCTTTGCTAGCCTTATTTCTGTGGAATCTGACAACAGATATTTCGGATCCCTTTGAAGACTATAGGGCCAAAGGAAATATCCTCCGAAAACTAAGAGAAAGAAGCTTTCTGAGAAAATTCTTTGTGTTCTGTGAAATCAGCTCACAGAGTTACAGCTTTCCCCTCAAGAAGCCTTTCGCTAACACAGTTCTTGTGGAATTGGCAAAGTGATATTTGGAACCCCTAGAGGGCTATGGTGAAAAAGGAAATATCCTCAGATGAAATCTGGAAAGAAGCTTTCTGAGAAACTGCTTAGTGTTCTGTTAATTCATCTCACAGAGTTACATCTGTATTTCGTGGATCTCTTTGCTAGCCGTATTTCTGTGGAATCTGAGAACAGATATTTCGGATCCCTTTGAAGACTATAGGGCCAAAGGAAATATCCTCCGATAACAAAGAGAAAGAAGCTTTGTGAGAAATTTCTTTGTGTTCTATGTAATCATCTCACAGAGTTACAGCTTTCCCCTGAAGAAGCCTTTCGCTAAGACAGTTCTTGTGGAATTGGCAAAGTGATATTTGGAAGCCCATAGAGGGCTATGGTGAAAAAGGAAATATCCTCAGATGAAATCTGGAAAGAATCTTTCTGAGAAAGTGCTTAGTGTTCTGTTAATTCATCTCACAGAGTTACATCTGTATTTCGTGGATCTCTTTGCTAGCCTTATTTCTGTGGAATCTGAGAACAGATATTTCGGATCCCTTTGAAGACTATAGGGCCAAAGGAAATATCCTCCGATAACAAAGAGAAAGAACTTTTGTGAGAAATTTCTTTGTGTTCTATGTAATCATCTCACAGAGTTACAGCTTTCCCCTCAAGGAGCCTTTCGCTAAGACAGTTCTTGTGGAATTGGCAAAGTGATATTTGGAAGCCCATAGACGGCTATGGAGAAAAAGGAAATATCCTCAGATGAAATCTGGAAAGAAGCTTTCTGAGAAACTGCTTAGTGTTCTGTTAATTCATCTCAAAGAGTTACATCTGTATTTCGTGGATCTCTTTGCTAGCCTTATTTCTGTGGAATCTGACAACAGATATTTCGGATCCCTTTGAAGACTATAGGGCCAAAGGAAATATCCTCCGATAACTAAGAGAAAGAAGTTTTCTGAGAAACTTCTTTGTGTTCTGTGAAATGAGCTCACAGAGTTACAGCTTTCCCCTCAAGAAGCTAAGACAGTTCTTGTGGAATTGGCAAAGTGATATTTGGAAGCCCATAGAGGGCTATGGTGAAAAAGGAAATATCCTCAGATGAAATCTGGAAAGAAGCTTTCTGAGAAACTCTTTAGTGTTCTGTTAATTCATCTCACAGAGTTACATCTGTATTTCGTGGATCTCTTTGCTAGCCTTATTTCTGTGGAATCTGAGAACAGATATTTCGGATCCCTTTGAAGACTATAGGGCCAAAGGAAATATCCTCCGATAACAAAGAGAAAGAAGCTTTGTGAGAAATTTCTTTGTGTTCTATGTAATCATCTCACAGAATTACAGCTTTCCCCTCAAGAAGCCTTTCGCTAAGACAGTTCTTGTGGAATTGGCAAAGTGATGTTTGGAACCCATAGAGGACTATGTTGAAAAAGGAAATATCCTCAGATGAAATCTGGAAAGAAGCTTTCTGAGAAACTGCTTAGTGTTCTGTTAATTCATCTCACAGAGTTACATCTGTATTTCGTGGATCTCTTTGCTAGCCTTTTTTCTGTGGAATCTGACAACAGATATTTCGGATCCCTTTGAAGACTATAGGGCCAAAGGAAATATCCTCCGATAACTAAGAGAAAGAAGCTTTCTGAGAAACTTCTTTGTGTTCTGTGAAATCATCTCACCGAGTTACAGATTTCCCCTCAAGAAGTCTTTCGCTAAGACAGTTCTTGTGGAATTGGCAAAGTGATATTTGGAAGCCCGTAGAGGGCTATGGTCAAAAAGGAAATATCCTCCGATGAAATCTGGAAAGAAGCTTTCTGAGAAACTGCTTAGGGTTCTGTTAATTCATCTCACAGAGTTACTTCTATATTTCGTGGATCTCTTTGCTAGCCTTATTTCTGTGGAATCTGAGAACAGATATTTCGGATCCCTTTGAAGACTATAGGGCCAAAGGAAATATCCTCCGAAAACTAAGAGAAAGAAGCTTGCTGAGAAACTTCTTTGTGTTCTGTGAAATCAGCTCACAGAGTTACAGCTTTCCCCTCAAGAAGCCTTTCGCTAAGACAGTTCTTGTGGAATTGGCAAAGTGATATTTGGAAGCCTATAGAGGGCTATGGTCAAAAAAGAAATATCCTCAGATGAAATCTGGAAAGAAGCTTTCTGAGAAACTGCTTAGTGTTCTGTTAATTCATCTCACAGAGTTACATCTGTATTTCGTGGATCTCTTTGCTAGCCTTATTTCTGTGGAATCTGACAACAGATATTTCGGTCCCCTTTGAAGACTATAGGGCCAAAAGAAATATCCTCCGATAACTAAGAGAAAGAAGCTTTCTGAGAAACTTCTTTGTGTTCTGTGAAATCATCTCACAGAGTTACAGCTTTCCCCTCAAGAAGCCTTTCGCTAAGACAGTTCTTGTGGAATTGGCAAAGTGATATTTGGAAGCCCATAGAGGGCTATGGTCAAAAAGGAAATATCCTCCGATGAAATCTGGAAAGAAGCTTTCTGAGAAACTGCTTAGGGTTCTGTTAATTCATCTCACAGAGTTACTTCTATATTTCGTGGATCTCTTTGCTAGCCTTATTTCTGTGGAATCTGAGAACAGATATTTCGGATCCCTTTGAAGACTATAGGGCCAAAGGAAATATCCTCCGATAACTAAGAGAAAGAAGCTTGCTGAGAAACTTCTTTGTGTTCTGTGAAATCAGCTCACAGAGTTACAGCTTTCCCCTCAAGAAGCCTTTCGCTAAGACAGTTCTTGTGGAATTGGCAAAGTGATATTTGGAAGCCCATAGAGGGCTATGGTGAAAAAGGAAATATCCTCAGATGAAATCTGGAAAGAAGCTTTCTGAGAAACTGCTTAGTGTTCTGTTAATTCATCTCACAGAGTTACATCTGTATTTCGTGGATCTCTTTGCTAGCCTTATTTCTGTGGAATCTGACAACAGATATTTCGGATCCCTTTGAAGACTCTAGGGCCAAAGGAAATATCCTCCGATAACTAAGAGAAAGAAGCTTGCTGAGAAACTTCTTTGTGTTCTGTGAAATCATCTCACAGAGGTACAGCTTTCCCCTCAAGAAGCCTTTGTCTAAGACATTTCTTGTGGAATTGGCAAAGTGATATTTGGAAGCCCATAGAGGGCTATGGTCAAAAAGGAAATATCCTCCGATGAAATCTGGAAAGAAGCTTTCTGAGAAACTTCTTAGGGTTCTGTTAATTCATCTCACAGAGTTACTTCTATATTTCGTGGATCTCTTTGCTAGCCTTATTTCTGTGGAATCTGACAACAGATATTTCGGATCCCTTTGAAGACTATAGGGCCAAAGGAAATATCCTCCGAAAACTAAGAGAAAGAAGCTTTCTGAGAAAATTCTTTGTGTTCTGTGAAATCAGCTCACAGAGTTACAGCTTTCCCCTCAAGAAGCCTTTCGCTAACACAGTTCTTGTGGAATTGGCAAAGTGATATTTGGAACCCCTAGAGGGCTATGGTGAAAAAGGAAATATCCTCAGATGAAATCTGGAAAGAAGCTTTCTGAGAAACTGCTTAGTGTTCTGTTAATTCATCTCACAGAGTTACATCTGTATTTCGTGGATCTCTTTGCTAGCCGTATTTCTGTGGAATCTGAGAACAGATATTTCGGATCCCTTTGAAGACTATAGGGCCAAAGGAAATATCCTCCGATAACAAAGAGAAAGAAGCTTTGTGAGAAATTTCTTTGTGTTCTATGTAATCATCTCACAGAGTTACAGCTTTCCCCTGAAGAAGCCTTTCGCTAAGACAGTTCTTGTGGAATTGGCAAAGTGATATTTGGAAGCCCATAGAGGGCTATGGTGAAAAAGGAAATATCCTCAGATGAAATCTGGAAAGAATCTTTCTGAGAAAGTGCTTAGTGTTCTGTTAATTCATCTCACAGAGTTACATCTGTATTTCGTGGATCTCTTTGCTAGCCTTATTTCTGTGGAATCTGAGAACAGATATTTCGGATCCCTTTGAAGACTATAGGGCCAAAGGAAATATCCTCCGATAACAAAGAGAAAGAACTTTTGTGAGAAATTTCTTTGTGTTCTATGTAATCATCTCACAGATTTACAGCTTTCCCCTCAAGGAGCCTTTCGCTAAGACAGTTCTTGTGGAATTGGCAAAGTGATATTTGGAAGCCCATAGACGGCTATGGAGAAAAAGGAAATATCCTCAGATGAAATCTGGAAAGAAGCTTTCTGAGAAACTGCTTAGTGTTCTGTTAATTCATCTCAAAGAGTTACATCTGTATTTCGTGGATCTCTTTGCTAGCCTTATTTCTGTGGAATCTGACAACAGATATTTCGGATCCCTTTGAAGACTATAGGGCCAAAGGAAATATCCTCCGATAACTAAGAGAAAGAAGTTTTCTGAGAAACTTCTTTGTGTTCTGTGAAATGAGCTCACAGAGTTACAGCTTTCCCCTCAAGAAGCTAAGACAGTTCTTGTGGAATTGGCAAAGTGATATTTGGAAGCCCATAGAGGGCTATGGTGAAAAAGGAAATATCCTCAGATGAAATCTGGAAAGAAGCTTTCTGAGAAACTCTTTAGTGTTCTGTTAATTCATCTCACAGAGTTACATCTGTATTTCGTGGATCTCTTTGCTAGCCTTATTTCTGTGGAATCTGAGAACAGATATTTCGGATCCCTTTGAAGACTATAGGGCCAAAGGAAATATCCTCCGATAACAAAGAGAAAGAAGCTTTGTGAGAAATTTCTTTGTGTTCTATGTAATCATCTCACAGAATTACAGCTTTCCCCTCAAGAAGCCTTTCGCTAAGACAGTTCTTGTGGAATTGGCAAAGTGATGTTTGGAACCCATAGAGGACTATGTTGAAAAAGGAAATATCCTCAGATGAAATCTGGAAAGAAGCTTTCTGAGAAACTGCTTAGTGTTCTGTTAATTCATCTCACAGAGTTACATCTGTATTTCGTGGATCTCTTTGCTAGCCTTTTTTCTGTGGAATCTGACAACAGATATTTCGGATCCCTTTGAAGACTATAGGGCCAAAGGAAATATCCTCCGATAACTAAGAGAAAGAAGCTTTCTGAGAAACTTCTTTGTGTTCTGTGAAATCATCTCACCGAGTTACAGATTTCCCCTCAAGAAGTCTTTCGCTAAGACAGTTCTTGTGGAATTGGCAAAGTGATATTTGGAAGCCCGTAGAGGGCTATGGTCAAAAAGGAAATATCCTCCGATGAAATCTGGAAAGAAGCTTTCTGAGAAACTGCTTAGGGTTCTGTTAATTCATCTCACAGAGTTACTTCTATATTTCGTGGATCTCTTTGCTAGCCTTATTTCTGTGGAATCTGAGAACAGATATTTCGGATCCCTTTGAAGACTATAGGGCCAAAGGAAATATCCTCCGAAAACTAAGAGAAAGAAGCTTGCTGAGAAACTTCTTTGTGTTCTGTGAAATCAGCTCACAGAGTTACAGCTTTCCCCTCAAGAAGCCTTTCGCTAAGACAGTTCTTGTGGAATTGGCAAAGTGATATTTGGAAGCCTATAGAGGGCTATGGTCAAAAAAGAAATATCCTCAGATGAAATCTGGAAAGAAGCTTTCTGAGAAACTGCTTAGTGTCCTGTTAATTCATCTCACAGAGTTACATCTGTATTTCGTGGATCTCTTTGCTAGCCTTATTTCTCTGGAATCTGAGAACAGATATTTCGGATCCCTTTGAAGACTATAGGGCCAAAGGAAATACCCTCCGATAACTAAGAGAAAGAAGCTTGCTGAGAAATTTCTTTGTGTTCTATGTATCATCTCACAGAGTTACAGCTTTCCCCTCAAGAAGCCTTTCGCTAAGACAGTTCTTGTGGAATTGGCAAAGTGATATTTGGAAGCCCATAGAGGGCTATGGTGAAAAAGGAAATATCCTCAGATGAAATCTGGAAAGAAGCTTTCTGAGAAACTGCTTAGTGTTCTGTTAATTCATCTCACAGAGTTACATCTGTATTTCGTGGATCACTTGGCTAGCCTTATTTCTGTGGAATCTGAGAACAGATATTTCGGATCCCTTTGAAGACTATAGGGCCAAAGGAAATATCCTCCGATAACTAAGAGAAAGAAGCTTTCTGAGAAACTTCTTTGTGTTCTGTGAAATCATCTCACAGAGTTACAGCTTTCCCCTCAAGAAGCCTTTCGCTAAGACAGTTCTTGTGGAATTGGCAAAGTGATATTTGGAAGCCCATAAAGGGCTATGGTGAAAAAGGAAATATCCTCCGATGAAATCTGGAAAGAAGCTTTCTGAGAAACTGCTCAGTGTTCTGTTAATTCATCTCACAGAGTTACATCTGTATTTCGTGGATCTCTTTGCTAGCCTTATTTCTGTGGAATCTGAGAACAGATATTTCGGATCCCTTTGAAGACTATAGGGCCAAAGGAAATATCCTCCGATAACAAAGAGAAAGAAGCTTTGTGAGAAATTTCTTTGTGTTCTATGTAATCATCTCACAGAATTACAGCTTTCCCCTCAAGAAGCCTTTCGCTAAGACAGTTCTTGTGGAATTGGCAAAGTGATGTTTGGAACCCATAGAGGACTATGTTGAAAAAGGAAATATCCTCAGATGAAATCTGGAAAGAAGCTTTCTGAGAAACTGCTTAGTGTTCTGTTAATTCATCTCACAGAGTTACATCTGTATTTCGTGGATCTCTTTGCTAGCCTTTTTTCTGTGGAATCTGAGAACAGATATTTCGGATCCCTTTGAAGACTATAGGGCCAAAGGAAATATCCTCCGATAACTAAGAGAAAGAAGCTTTCTGAGAAACTTCTTTGTGTTCTGTGAAATCATCTCACCGAGTTACAGATTTCCCCTCAAGAAGTCTTTCGCTAAGACAGTTCTTGTGGAATTGGCAAAGTGATATTTGGAAGCCCGTAGAGGGCTATGGTCAAAAAGGAAATATCCTCCGATGAAATCTGGAAAGAAGCTTTCTGAGAAACTGCTTAGGGTTCTGTTAATTCATCTCACAGAGTTACTTCTATATTTCGTGGATCTCTTTGCTAGCCTTATTTCTGTGGAATCTGAGAACAGATATTTCGGATCCCTTTGAAGACTATAGGGCCAAAGGAAATATCCTCCGAAAACTAAGAGAAAGAAGCTTGCTGAGAAACTTCTTTGTGTTCTGTGAAATCAGCTCACAGAGTTACAGCTTTCCCCTCAAGAAGCCTTTCGCTAAGACAGTTCTTGTGGAATTGGCAAAGTGATGTTTGGAACCCATAGAGGACTATGTTGAAAAAGGAAATATCCTCAGATGAAATCTGGAAAGAAGCTTTCTGAGAAACTGCTTAGTGTTCTGTTAATTCATCTCACAGAGTTACATCTGTATTTCGTGGATCTCTTTGCTAGCCTTTTTTCTGTGGAATCTGACAACAGATATTTCGGATCCCTTTGAAGACTATAGGGCCAAAGGAAATATCCTCCGATAACTAAGAGAAAGAAGCTTTCTGAGAAACTTCTTTGTGTTCTGTGAAATCATCTCACCGAGTTACAGATTTCCCCTCAAGAAGTCTTTCGCTAAGACAGTTCTTGTGGAATTGGCAAAGTGATATTTGGAAGCCCGTAGAGGGCTATGGTCAAAAAGGAAATATCCTCCGATGAAATCTGGAAAGAAGCTTTCTGAGAAACTGCTTAGGGTTCTGTTAATTCATCTCACAGAGTTACTTCTATATTTCCTGGATCTCTTTGCTAGCCTTATTTCTGTGGAATCTGAGAACAGATATTTCGGATCCCTTTGAAGACTATAGGGCCAAAGGAAATATCCTCCGAAAACTAAGAGAAAGAAGCTTGCTGAGAAACTTCTTTGTGTTCTGTGAAATCAGCTCACAGAGTTACAGCTTTCCCCTCAAGAAGCCTTTCGCTAAGACAGTTCTTGTGGAATTGGCAAAGTGATATTTGGAAGCCTATAGAGGGCTATGGTCAAAAAAGAAATATCCTCAGATGAAATCTGGAAAGAAGCTTTCTGAGAAACTGCTTAGTGTCCTGTTAATTCATCTCACAGAGTTACATCTGTATTTCGTGGATCTCTTTGCTAGCCTTATTTCTGTGGAATCTGAGAACAGATATTTCGGATCCCTTTGAAGACTATAGGGCCAAAGGAAATACCCTCCGATAACTAAGAGATAGAAGCTTGCTGAGAAATTTCTTTGTGTTCTATGTATCATCTCACAGAGTTACAGCTTTCCCCTCAAGAAGCCTTTCGCTAAAACAGTTCTTGTGGAATTGGCAAAGTGATATTTGGAAGCCCATAGAGGGCTATGGTGAAAAAGGAAATATCCTCAGATGAAATCTGGAAAGAAGCTTTCTGAGAAACTGCTTAGTGTTCTGTTAATTCATCTCACAGAGTTACATCTGTATTTCGTGGATCACTTGGCTAGCCTTATTTCTGTGGAATCTGAGAACAGATATTTCGGATCCCTTTGAAGACTCTAGGGCCAAAGGAAATATCCTCCGATAACTAAGAGAAAGAAGCTTTCTGAGAAACTTCTTTGTGTTCTGTGAAATCATCTCACAGAGTTACAGCTTTCCCCTCAAGAAGCCTTTCGCTAAGACAGTTCTTGTGGAATTGGCAAAGTGATATTTGGAAGCCCATAGAGGGCTATGGTGAAAAAGGAAATATCCTCAGATGAAATCTGGAAAGAAGCTTTCTGAGAAACTGCTCAGTGTTCTGTTAATTCATCTCACAGAGTTACATCTGTATTTCGTGGATCTCTTTGCTAGCCTTATTTCTGTGGAATCTGAGAACAGATATTTCGGATCCCTTTGAAGACTATAGGGCCAAAGGAAATATCCTCCGATAACAAAGAGAAAGAAGCTTTGTGAGAAATTTCTTTGTGTTCTATGTAATCATCTCACAGAATTACAGCTTTCCCCTCAAGAAGCCTTTCGCTAAGACAGTTCTTGTGGAATTGGCAAAGTGATGTTTGGAACCCATAGAGGACTATGTTGAAAAAGGAAATATCCTCAGATGAAATCTGGAAAGAAGCTTTCTGAGAAACTGCTTAGTGTTCTGTTAATTCATCTCACAGAGTTACATCTGTATTTCGTGGATCTCTTTGCTAGCCTTTTTTCTGTGGAATCTGACAACAGATATTTCGGATCCCTTTGAAGACTATAGGGCCAAAGGAAATATCCTCCGATAACTAAGAGAAAGAAGCTTTCTGAGAAACTTCTTTGTGTTCTGTGAAATCATCTCACCGAGTTACAGATTTCCCCTCAAGAAGTCTTTCGCTAAGACAGTTCTTGTGGAATTGGCAAAGTGATATTTGGAAGCCCGTAGAGGGCTATGGTCAAAAAGGAAATATCCTCCGATGAAATCTGGAAAGAAGCTTTCTGAGAAACTGCTTAGGGTTCTGTTAATTCATCTCACAGAGTTACTTCTATATTTCGTGGATCTCTTTGCTAGCCTTATTTCTGTGGAATCTGAGAACAGATATTTCGGATCCCTTTGAAGACTATAGGGCCAAAGGAAATATCCTCCGAAAACTAAGAGAAAGAAGCTTGCTGAGAAACTTCTTTGTGTTCTGTGAAATCAGCTCACAGAGTTACAGCTTTCCCCTCAAGAAGCCTTTCGCTAAGACAGTTCTTGTGGAATTGGCAAAGTGATATTTGGAAGCCTATAGAGGGCTATGGTCAAAAAAGAAATATCCTCAGATGAAATCTGGAAAGAAGCTTTCTGAGAAACTGCTTAGTGTCCTGTTAATTCATCTCACAGAGTTACATCTGTATTTCGTGGATCTCTTTGCTAGCCTTATTTCTGTGGAATCTGAGAACAGATATTTCGGATCCCTTTGAAGACTATAGGGCCAAAGGAAATACCCTCCGATAACTAAGAGAAAGAAGCTTGCTGAGAAATTTCTTTGTGTTCTATGTATCATCTCACAGAGTTACAGCTTTCCCCTCAAGAAGCCTTTCGCTAAGACAGTTCTTGTGGAATTGGCAAAGTGATATTTGGAAGCCCATAGAGGGCTATGGTGAAAAAGGAAATATCCTCAGATGAAATCTGGAAAGAAGCTTTCTGAGAAACTGCTTAGTGTTCTGTTAATTCATCTCACAGAGTTACATCTGTATTTCGTGGATCACTTGGCTAGCCTTATTTCTGTGGAATCTGAGAACAGATATTTCGGATCCCTTTGAAGACTATAGGGCCAAAGGAAATATCCTCCGATAACTAAGAGAAAGAAGCTTTCTGAGAAACTTCTTTGTGTTCTGTGAAATCATCTCACAGAGTTACAGCTT
Organism: Macaca nemestrina; assembly: GCF_043159975.1. Taxonomy (NCBI): domain Eukaryota; kingdom Metazoa; phylum Chordata; class Mammalia; order Primates; family Cercopithecidae; genus Macaca; species Macaca nemestrina. The sequence continues at coordinate 131,792,775 of NC_092130.1, read as the reverse complement.
TCCCCTCAAGAAGCCTTTCGCTAAGACAGTTCTTGTGGAATTGGCAAAGTGATATTTGGAAGCCCATAGAGGGCTATGGTGAAAAAGGAAATATCCTCCGATGAAATCTGGAAAGAAGCTTTCTGAGAAACTGCTCAGTGTTCTGTTAATTCATCTCACAGAGTTACATCTGTATTTCGTGGATCTCTTTGCTAGGCTTATTTGTGTGGAATCTGAGAACATATATTTCGGATCCCTTTGAAGACAATAGGGCCAAAGGAAATATCCTCGGATAACAAAGAAAAAGAAGCTTTCTGAGAAACTTCTTTGTGTTCTGTGAAATCATCTCACAGAGTTACAGCTTTCCCCTCAAGAAGCCTTTCGCTAAGACAGTTCTTGTAGAATTGGCAAAGTGATATTTGGAAGCCCATAGAGGGCTCTGGTGAAAAAGGAAGTATCCTCAGATGAAATCTGGAAAGAAGCTTTCTGAGAAACTGCTTAGTGTTCTGTTAATTCATCTCACAGAGTTACATCTGTATTTCGTGGATCTCTTTGCTAGCCTTATTTCTGTGGAATCTGACAACAGATATTTCGGATCCCTTTGAAGACTATAGGGCCAAAGGAAATATCCTCCGATAACTAAGAGAAAGAAGCTTTCTGAGAAACTCCTTTGTGTTCTGTGAAATCATCTCACAGAGTTACAGCTTTCCCCTCAAGAAGCCTTTCGCTAAGACAGTTCTTGTGGAATTGGCACAGTGATATTTGGAAGCCCATAGTGGGCTATGGTGAAAAAGGAAATATCCTCAGATGAAATCTGGAAAGAAGCTTTCTGAGAAACTGCTTAGTGTTCTGTTAGTTCATCTCACAGAGTTACATCTATATTTCGTGGATTTCTTTGCTAGCCTTATTTCTGTGGAATCTGAAAACAGATATTTCGGATCCCTTTGAAGACTACAGGGCCAAAGGAAATATCCTCCGATAACTAAGAGAAAGAAGCTTTCTGAGAAACTTCTTTGTGTTCTGTGAAATCATCTCACAGAGGTACAGCTTTCCCCTCAAGAAGCCTTTGTCTAAGACATTTCTTGTGGAATTGGCAAAGTGATATTTGGAAGCCCATAGAGGGCTATGGTCAAAAAGGAAATATCCTCCGATGAAATCTGGAAGGAAGCTTTCTGAGAAACTTCTTAAGGTTCTGTTAATTCATCTCACAGAGTTACTTCTATATTTCGTGGATCTCTTTGCTAGCCTTATTTCTGTGGAATCTGACAACAGATATTTCGGATCCCTTTGAGGACTATAGGGCCAAAGAAATATCCTCCGAAAACTAAGAGAAAGAAGTCCTCTGAGAAACTTCTTTGTGTTCTGTGAAATCAGCTCACAGAGTTACAGCTTTCCCCTCAAGATGCCTTTCGCTAAGACAGTTCTTGTGGAATTGGCAAAGTGATATTTGGAAGCCCATAGAGGGCCATGGTGAAAAAGGAAATATCCTCAGATGAAATCTGGAAAGAAGCTTTCTGAGAAACTGCTTAGGGTTCTGTTAATTCATCTCACAGAGTTACTTCTATATTTCGTGGATCTCTTTGCTAGCCTTATTTCTGTGGAATCTGAGAACAGATATTTCGGATCCCTTTGAAGACTATAGGGCCAAAGGAAATACCCTCCGATAACTAAGAGAAAGAAGCTTGCTGAGAAATTTCTTTGTGTTCTATGTATCATCTCACAGAGTTACAGCTTTCCCCTCAAGAAGCCTTTCGCTAAGACAGTTCTTGTGGAATTGGCAAAGTGATATTTGGAAGCCCATAGAGGGCTATGGTGAAAAAGGAAATATCCTCAGATGAAATCTGGAAAGAAGCTTTCTGAGAAACTGCTTAGTGTTCTGTTAATTCATCTCACAGAGTTACATCTGTATTTCGTGGATCACTTGGCTAGCCTTATTTCTGTGGAATCTGAGAACAGATATTTCGGATCCCTTTGAAGACTATAGGGCCAAAGGAAATATCCTCCGATAACTAAGAGAAAGAAGCTTTCTGAGAAACTTCTTTGTGTTCTGTGAAATCATCTCACAGAGTTACAGCTTTCCCCTCAAGAAGCCTTTCGCTAAGACAGTTCTTGTGGAATTGGCAAAGTGATATTTGGAAGCCCATAGAGGGCTATGGTGAAAAAGGAAATATCCTCCGATGAAATCTGGAAAGAAGCTTTCTGAGAAACTGCTCAGTGTTCTGTTAATTCATCTCACAGAGTTACATCTGTATTTCGTGGATCTCTTTGCTAGCCTTATTTCTGTGGAATCTGAGAACAGATATTTCGGATCCCTTTGAAGACTATAGGGCCAAAGGAAATATCCTCCGATAACAAAGAGAAAGAAGCTTTGTGAGAAATTTCTTTGTGTTCTATGTAATCATCTCACAGAATTACAGGTTTCCCCTCAAGAAGCCTTTCGCTAAGACAGTTCTTGTGGAATTGGCAAAGTGATGTTTGGAACCCATAGAGGACTATGTTGAAAAAGGAAATATCCTCAGATGAAATCTGGAAAGAAGCTTTCTGAGAAACTGCTTAGTGTTCTGTTAATTCATCTCACAGAGTTACATCTGTATTTCGTGGATCTCTTTGCTAGCCTTTTTTCTGTGGAATCTGACAACAGATATTTCGGATCCCTTTGAAGACTATAGGGCCAAAGGAAATATCCTCCGATAACTAAGAGAAAGAAGCTTTCTGAGAAACTTCTTTGTGTTCTGTGAAATCATCTCACCGAGTTACAGATTTCCCCTCAAGAAGTCTTTCGCTAAGACAGTTCTTGTGGAATTGGCAAAGTGATATTTGGAAGCCCGTAGAGGGCTATGGTCAAAAAGGAAATATCCTCCGATGAAATCTGGAAAGAAGCTTTCTGAGAAACTGCTTAGGGTTCTGTTAATTCATCTCACAGAGTTACTTCTATATTTCGTGGATCTCTTTGCTAGCCTTATTTCTGTGGAATCTGAGAACAGATATTTCGGATCCCTTTGAAGACTATAGGGCCAAAGGAAATATCCTCCGAAAACTAAGAGAAAGAAGCTTGCTGAGAAACTTCTTTGTGTTCTGTGAAATCAGCTCACAGAGTTACAGCTTTCCCCTCAAGAAGCCTTTCGCTAAGACAGTTCTTGTGGAATTGGCAAAGTGATATTTGGAAGCCTATAGAGGGCTATGGTCAAAAAAGAAATATCCTCAGATGAAATCTGGAAAGAAGCTTTCTGAGAAACTGCTTAGTGTCCTGTTAATTCATCTCACAGAGTTACATCTGTATTTCGTGGATCTCTTTGCTAGCCTTATTTCTGTGGAATCTGAGAACAGATATTTCGGATCCCTTTGAAGACTATAGGGCCAAAGGAAATACCCTCCGATAACTAAGAGAAAGAAGCTTGCTGAGAAATTTCTTTGTGTTCTATGTATCATCTCACAGAGTTACAGCTTTCCCCTCAAGAAGCCTTTCGCTAAGACAGTTCTTGTGGAATTGGCAAAGTGATATTTGGAAGCCCATAGAGGGCTATGGTGAAAAAGGAAATATCCTCAGATGAAATCTGGAAAGAAGCTTTCTGAGAAACTGCTTAGTGTTCTGTTAATTCATCTCACAGAGTTATATCTGTATTTCGTGGATCACTTGGCTAGCCTTATTTCTGTGGAATCTGAGAACAGATATTTCGGATCCCTTTGAAGACTATAGGGCCAAAGGAAATATCCTCCGATAACTAAGAGAAAGAAGCTTTCTGAGAAACTTCTTTGTGTTCTGTGAAATCATCTCACAGAGTTACAGCTTTCCCCTCAAGAAGCCTTTCGCTAAGACAGTTCTTGTGGAATTGGCAAAGTGATATTTGGAAGCCCATAGAGGGCTATGGTGAAAAAGGAAATATCCTCCGATGAAATCTGGAAAGAAGCTTTCTGAGAAACTGCTCAGTGTTCTGTTAATTCATCTCACAGAGTTACATCTGTATTTCGTGGATCTCTTTGCTAGGCTTATTTGTGTGGAATCTGAGAACATATATTTCGGATCCCTTTGAAGACAATAGGGCCAAAGGAAATATCCTCGGATAACAAAGAAAAAGAAGCTTTCTGAGAAACTTCTTTGTGTTCTGTGAAATCATCTCACAGAGTTACAGCTTTCCCCTCAAGAAGCCTTTCGCTAAGACAGTTCTTGTAGAATTGGCAAAGTGATATTTGGAAGCCCATAGAGGGCTCTGGTGAAAAAGGAAGTATCCTCAGATGAAATCTGGAAAGAAGCTTTCTGAGAAACTGCTTAGTGTTCTGTTAATTCATCTCACAGAGTTACATCTGTATTTCGTGGATCTCTTTGCTAGCCTTATTTCTGTGGAATCTGACAACAGATATTTCGGATCCCTTTGAAGACTATAGGGCCAAAGGAAATATCCTCCGATAACTAAGAGAAAGAAGCTTTCTGAGAAACTCCTTTGTGTTCTGTGAAATCATCTCACAGAGTTACAGCTTTCCCCTCAAGAAGCCTTTCGCTAAGACAGTTCTTGTGGAATTGGCACAGTGATATTTGGAAGCCCATAGAGGGCTATGGTGAAAAAGGAAATATCCTCAGATGAAATCTGGAAAGAAGCTTTCTGAGAAACTGCTTAGTGTTCTGTTAGTTCATCTCACAGAGTTACATCTATATTTCGTGGATTTCTTTGCTAGCCTTATTTCTGTGGAATCTGAAAACAGATATTTCGGATCCCTTTGAAGACTACAGGGCCAAAGGAAATATCCTCCGATAACTAAGAGAAAGAAGCTTTCTGAGAAACTTCTTTGTGTTCTGTGAAATCATCTCACAGAGGTACAGCTTTCCCCTCAAGAAGCCTTTGTCTAAGACATTTCTTGTGGAATTGGCAAAGTGATATTTGGAAGCCCATAGAGGGCTATGGTCAAAAAGGAAATATCCTCCGATGAAATCTGGAAAGATGCTTTCTGAGAAACTTCTTAGGGTTCTGTTAATTCATCTCACAGAGTTACTTCTATATTTCGTGGATCTCTTTGCTAGCCTTATTTCTGTGGAATCTGACAACAGATATTTCGGATCCCTTTGAGGACTATAGGGCCAAAGAAATATCCTCCGAAAACTAAGAGAAAGAAGTCCTCTGAGAAACTTCTTTGTGTTCTGTGAAATCAGCTCACAGAGTTACAGCTTTCCCCTCAAGATGCCTTTCGCTAAGACAGTTCTTGTGGAATTGGCAAAGTGATATTTGGAAGCCCATAGAGGGCCATGGTGAAAAAGGAAATATCCTCAGATGAAATCTGGAAAGAAGCTTTCTGAGAAACTGCTTAGGGTTCTGTTAATTCATCTCACAGAGTTACTTCTATATTTCGTGGATCTCTTTGCTAGCCTTATTTCTGTGGAATCTGAGAACAGATATTTCGGATCCCTTTGAAGACTATAGGGCCAAAGGAAATATCCTCCGATAACTAAGAGAAAGAAGCTTGCTGAGAAACTTCTTTGTGTTCTGTGAAATCAGCTCACAGAGTTACAGCTTTCCCCTCAAGAAGCCTTTCGCTAAGACAGTTCTTGTGGAATTGGCAAAGTGATATTTGGAAGCCCATAGAGGGCTATGGTGAAAAAGGAAATATCCTCAGATGAAATCTGGAAAGAAGCTTTCTGAGAAACTGCTTAGTGTTCTGTTAATTCATCTCACAGAGTTACATCTGTATTTCGTGGATCTCTTTGCTAGCCTTATTTCTGTGGAATCTGACAACAGATATTTCGGATCCCTTTGAAGACTATAGGGCCAAAGGAAATATCCTCCGATAACTAAGAGAAAGAAGCTTTCTGAGAAACTTCTTTGTGTTCTGTGAAATCATCTCACAGAGGTACAGCTTTCCCCTCAAGAAGCCTTTGTCTAAGACATTTCTTGTGGAATTGGCAAAGTGATATTTGGAAGCCCATAGAGGCCTATGGTCAAAAAGGAAATATCCTCCGATGAAATCTGGAAAGAAGCTTTCTGAGAAACTTCTTAGGGTTCTGTTAATTCATCTCACAGAGTTACTTCTATATTTCGTGGATCTCTTTGCTAGCCTTATTTCTGTGGAATCTGACAACAGATATTTCGGATCCCTTTGAAGACTATAGGGCCAAAGGAAATATCCTCCGAAAACTAAGAGAAAGAAGCTTTCTGAGACACTTCTTTGTGTTCTGTGAAATCAGCTCACAGAGTTACAGCTTTCCCCTCAAGAAGCCTTTCGCTAAGACAGTTCTTGTGGAATTGGCAAAGTGATATTTGGAAGCCCATAGAGGGCTATGGAGAAAAAGGAAATATCCTCAGATGAAATCTGGAAAGAAGCTTTCTGAGAAACTGCTTAGTGTTCTGTTAATTCATCTCACAGAGTTACATCTGTATTTCGTGGATCTCTTTGCTAACCGTATTTCTGTGGAATCTGAGAACAGATATTTCGGATCCCTTTGAAGACTATAGGGCCAAAGGAAATATCCTCCGATAACAAAGAGAAAGAAGCTTTGTGAGAAATTTCTTTGTGTTCTATGTAATCATCTCACAGAGTTACAGCTTTCCCCTGAAGAAGCCTTTCGCTAAGACAGTTCTTGTGGAATTGGCAAAGTGATATTTGGAAGCCCATAGAGGGCTATGGTGAAAAAGGAAATATCCTCAGATGAAATCTGGAAAGAATCTTTCTGAGAAAGTGCTTAGTGTTCTGTTAATTCATCCCACAGAGTTACATCTGTATTTCGTGGATCTCTTTGCTAGCCTTATTTCTGTGGAATCTGAGAACAGATATTTCGGATCCCTTTGAAGACTATAGGGCCAAAGGAAATATCCTCCGATAACAAAGAGAAAGAACTTTTGTGAGAAATTTCTTTGTGTTCTATGTAATCATCTCACAGAGTTACAGCTTTCCCCTCAAGGAGCCTTTCGCTAAGACAGTTCTTGTGGAATTGGCAAAGTGATATTTGGAAGCCCATAGACGGCTATGGAGAAAAAGGAAATATCCTCAGATGAAATCTGTAAAGAAGCTTTCTGAGAAACTGCTTAGTGTTCTGTTAATTCATCTCACAGAGTTACATCTGTATTTCGTGGATGACTTGGCTAGCCTTATTTCTGTGGAATCTGAGAACAGATATTTCGGATCCCTTTGAAGACTATAGGGCCAAAGGAAATATCCTCCGATAACTAAGAGAAAGAAGCTTTCTGAGAAACTTCTTTGTGTTCTGTGAAATCATCTCACAGAGTTACAGCTTTCCCCTCAAGAAGCCTTTCGCTAAGACAGTTCTTGTGGAATTGGCAAAGTGATATTTGGAAGCCCTTAGAGGGCTATGGTGAAAAAGGAAATATCCTCAGATGAAATCTGGAAAGAAGCTTTCTGAGAAACTGCTCAGTGTTCTGTTAATTTATCTCACAGAGTTACATCTGTATTTCGTGGATCTCTTTGCTTGGCTTATTTCAGTGGCATCTGAGAACAGATATTTCGGATCCATTTGAAGACTATAGGGCCAAAGGAAATATCCTCGGATAACAAAGAAAAAGAAGCTTTCTGAGAAACTTCTTTGTGTTCTGTGAAATCATCTCACAGAGTTACAGCTTTCCCCTCAAGAAGCCTTTCGCTAAGACAGTTCTTGTTGAATTGGCAAAGTGATATTTGGAAGCCCATAGAGGGCTATGGTGAAAAAGGAAATATCCTCAGATGAAATCTGGAAAGAAGCTTTCTGAGAAACTGCTTAGTGTTCTGTTAATTCATCTCAAAGAGTTACATCTGTATTTCGTGGATCTCTTTGCTAGCCTTATTTCTGTGGAATCTGACAACAGATATTTCGGATCCCTTTGAAGACTATAGGGCCAAAGGAAATATCCTCCGATAACTAAGAGAAAGAAGTTTTCTGAGAAACTTCTTTGTGTTCTGTGAAATCAGCTCACAGAGTTACAGCTTTCCCCTCAAGAAGCTAAGACAGTTCTTGTGGAATTGGCAAAGTGATATTTGGAAGCCCATAGAGGGCTATGGTGAAAAAGGAAATATCCTCAGATGAAATCTGGAAAGAAGCTTTCTGAGAAACTGTTTAGTGTTCTGTTAATTCATCTCACAGAGTTACATCTGTATTTCGTGGATCTCTTTGCTAGCCTTATTTCTGTGGAATCTGAGAACAGATATTTCGGATCCCTTTGAAGACTATAGGGCCAAAGGAAATATCCTCCGATAACAAAGAGAAAGAAGCTTTGTGAGAAATTTCTTTGTGTTCTATGTAATCATCTCACAGAATTACAGCTTTCCCCTCAAGAAGCCTTTCGCTAAGACAGTTCTTGTGGAATTGGCAAAGTGATGTTTGGAACCCATAGAGGACTATGTTGAAAAAGGAAATATCCTCAGATGAAATCTGGAAAGAAGCTTTCTGAGAAACTGCTTAGTGTTCTGTTAATTCATCTCACAGAGTTACATCTGTATTTCGTGGATCTCTTTGCTAGCCTTTTTTCTGTGGAATCTGACAACAGATATTTCGGATCCCTTTGAAGACTATAGGGCCAAAGGAAATATCCTCCGATAACTAAGAGAAAGAAGCTTTCTGAGAAACTTCTTTGTGTTCTGTGAAATCATCTCACCGAGTTACAGATTTCCCCTCAAGAAGTCTTTCGCTAAGACAGTTCTTGTGGAATTGGCAAAGTGATATTTGGAAGCCCGTAGAGGGCTATGGTCAAAAAGGAAATATCCTCAGATGAAATCTGGAAAGAAGCTTTCTGAGAAACTGCTTAGGGTTCTGTTAATTCATCTCACAGAGTTACTTCTATATTTCGTGGATCTCTTTGCTAGCCTTATTTCTGTGGAATCTGAGAACAGATATTTCGGATACCTTTGAAGACTATAGGGCCAAAGGAAATATCCTCCGAAAACTAAGAGAAAGAAGCTTTCTGAGAAACTTCTTTGTGTTCTGTGAAATGAGCTCACAGAGTTACAGCTTTCCCCTCAAGAAGCCTTTCGCTAAGACAGTTCTTGTGGAATTGGCAAAGTGATATTTGGAAGCCCATAGAGGGCTATGGTGAAAAAGGAAATATCCTCAGATGAAATCTGGAAAGAAGCTTTCTGAGAAACTGCTTAGTGTTCTGTTAGTTCATCTCACAGAGTTACATCTGTATTTCGTGGATCTCTTTGCTAGGCTTATATCTGTGGAATCTGAGATCAGATATTTCGGATCCGTTTGAAGACTATAGGGCCAAAGGAAATATCCTCGGATAACAAAGAAAAAGAAGCTTTCTGAGAAACTTCTTTGTGTTCTGTGAAATCATCTCACAGAGTTACAGCTTTCCCCTCAAGAAGCCTTTCGCTAAGACAGTTCTTGTGGAATTGGCAAAGTGATATTTGGAAGCCCATAGAGGGCTATGGTGAAAAAGGAAGTATCCTCCGATGAAAACTGGAAAGAAGCTTTCTGAGAAACTGCTTAGTGTTCTGTTAATTCATCTCACAGAGTTACGTCTATATTTCGTGGATCTCTTTGCTAGCCTTATTTCTGTGGAATCTGACAACAGATATTTCGGATCCCTTTGAAGACTATAGGGCCAAAGGAAATATCCTCTGATAACTAAGAGAAAGAAGCTTTCTGAGAAACTTCTTTGTGTTCTGTGAAATCAGCTCACAGAGTTACAGCTTTCCCCTCAAGAAGCCTTTCGCTAAGACAGTTCTTGTGGAATTGGCAAAGTGATATTTGGAAGCCCATAGAGGGCTATGGTGAAAAAGGAAATATCCTCAGATGAAATCTGGAAAGAAGCTTTCTGAGAAACTGCTTAGTGTTCTGTTAATTCATCTCACAGAGTTACATCTGTATTTCGTGGATCTCTTTGCTAGCCGTATTTCTGTGGAATCTGAGAACAGATATTTCGGATCCCTTTGAAGACTATAGGGCCAAAGGAAATATCCTCCGATAACAAAGAGAAAGAAGCTTTGTGAGAAATTTCTTTGTGTTCTATGTAATCATCTCACAGAGTTACAGCTTTCCCCTGAAGAAGCCTTTCGCTAAGACAGTTCTTGTGGAATTGGCAAAGTGATATTTGGAAGCCCATAGAGGGCTATGGTGAAAAAGGAAATATCCTCAGATGAAATCTGGAAAGAATCTTTCTGAGAAAGTGCTTAGTGTTCTGTTAATTCATGTCACAGAGTTACATCTGTATTTCGTGGATCTCTTTGCTAGCCTTATTTCTGTGGAATCTGAGAACAGATATTTCGGATCCCTTTGAAGACTATAGGGCCAAAGGAAATATCCTCCGATAACAAAGAGAAAGAACTTTTGTGAGAAATTTCTTTGTGTTCTATGTAATCATCTCACAGAGTTACAGCTTTCCCCTCAAGGAGCCTTTCGCTAAGACAGTTCTTGTGGAATTGGCAAAGTGATATTTGGAAGCCCATAGACGGCTATGGAGAAAAAGGAAATATCCTCAGATGAAATCTGGAAAGAAGCTTTCTGAGAAACTGCTTAGTGTTCTGTTAATTCATCTCAAAGAGTTACATCTGTATTTCGTGGATCTCTTTGCTAGCCTTATTTCTGTGGAATCTGACAACAGATATTTCGGATCCCTTTGAAGACTATAGGGCCAAAGGAAATATCCTCCGATAACTAAGAGAAAGAAGTTTTCTGAGAAACTTCTTTGTGTTCTGTGAAATGAGCTCACAGAGTTACAGCTTTCCCCTCAAGAAGCTAAGACAGTTCTTGTGGAATTGGCAAAGTGATATTTGGAAGCCCATAGAGGGCTATGGTGAAAAAGGAAATATCCTCAGATGAAATCTGGAAAGAAGCTTTCTGAGAAACTCTTTAGTGTTCTGTTAATTCATCTCACAGAGTTACATCTGTATTTCGTGGATCTCTTTGCTAGCCTTATTTCTGTGGAATCTGAGAACAGATATTTCGGATCCCTTTGAAGACTATAGGGCCAAAGGAAATATCCTCCGATAACAAAGAGAAAGAAGCTTTGTGAGAAATTTCTTTGTGTTCTATGTAATCATCTCACAGAATTACAGCTTTCCCCTCAAGAAGCCTTTCGCTAAGACAGTTCTTGTGGAATTGGCAAAGTGATGTTTGGAACCCATAGAGGACTATGTTGAAAAAGGAAATATCCTCAGATGAAATCTGGAAAGAAGCTTTCTGAGAAACTGCTTAGTGTTCTGTTAATTCATCTCACAGAGTTACATCTGTATTTCGTGGATCTCTTTGCTAGCCTTTTTTCTGTGGAATCTGACAACAGATATTTCGGATCCCTTTGAAGACTATAGGGCCAAAGGAAATATCCTCCGATAACTAAGAGAAAGAAGCTTTCTGAGAAACTTCTTTGTGTTCTGTGAAATCATCTCACCGAGTTACAGATTTCCCCTCAAGAAGTCTTTCGCTAAGACAGTTCTTGTGGAATTGGCAAAGTGATATTTGGAAGCCCGTAGAGGGCTATGGTCAAAAAGGAAATATCCTCCGATGAAATCTGGAAAGAAGCTTTCTGAGAAACTGCTTAGGGTTCTGTTAATTCATCTCACAGAGTTACTTCTATATTTCGTGGATCTCTTTGCTAGCCTTATTTCTGTGGAATCTGAGAACAGATATTTCGGATCCCTTTGAAGACTATAGGGCCAAAGGAAATATCCTCCGAAAACTAAGAGAAAGAAGCTTGCTGAGAAACTTCTTTGTGTTCTGTGAAATCAGCTCACAGAGTTACAGCTTTCCCCTCAAGAAGCCTTTCGCTAAGACAGTTCTTGTGGAATTGGCAAAGTGATATTTGGAAGCCTATAGAGGGCTATGGTCAAAAAAGAAATATCCTCAGATGAAATCTGGAAAGAAGCTTTCTGAGAAACTGCTTAGTGTCCTGTTAATTCATCTCACAGAGTTACATCTGTATTTCGTGGATCTCTTTGCTAGCCTTATTTCTGTGGAATCTGAGAACAGATATTTCGGATCCCTTTGAAGACTATAGGGCCAAAGGAAATACCCTCCGATAACTAAGAGAAAGAAGCTTGCTGAGAAATTTCTTTGTGTTCTATGTATCATCTCACAGAGTTACAGCTTTCCCCTCAAGAAGCCTTTCGCTAAGACAGTTCTTGTGGAATTGGCAAAGTGATATTTGGAAGCCCATAGAGGGCTATGGTGAAAAAGGAAATATCCTCAGATGAAATCTGGAAAGAAGCTTTCTGAGAAACTGCTTAGTGTTCTGTTAATTCATCTCACAGAGTTACATCTGTATTTCGTGGATCACTTGGCTAGACTTATTTCTGTGGAATCTGAGAACAGATATTTCGGATCCCTTTGAAGACTATAGGGCCAAAGGAAATATCCTCCGATAACTAAGAGAAAGAAGCTTTCTGAGAAACTTCTTTGTGTTCTGTGAAATCATCTCACAGAGTTACAGCTTTCCCCTCAAGAAGCCTTTCGCTAAGACAGTTCTTGTGGAATTGGCAAAGTGATATTTGGAAGCCCATAGAGGGCTATGGTGAAAAAGGAAATATCCTCCGATGAAATCTGGAAAGAAGCTTTCTGAGAAACTGCTCAGTGTTCTGTTAATTCATCTCACAGAGTTACATCTGTATTTCGTGGATCTCTTTGCTAGGCTTATTTGTGTGGAATCTGAGAACATATATTTCGGATCCCTTTGAAGACAATAGGGCCAAAGGAAATATCCTCGGATAACAAAGAAAAAGAAGCTTTCTGAGAAACTTCTTTGTGTTCTGTGAAATCATCTCACAGAGTTACAGCTTTCCCCTCAAGAAGCCTTTCGCTAAGACAGTTCTTGTAGAATTGGCAAAGTGATATTTGGAAGCCCATAGAGGGCTCTGGTGAAAAAGGAAATATCCTCAGATGAAATCTGGAAAGAAGCTTTCTGAGAAACTGCTTAGTGTTCTGTTAGTTCATCTCACAGAGTTACATCTATATTTCGTGGATTTCTTTGCTAGCCTTATTTCTGTGGAATCTGAAAACAGATATTTCGGATCCCTTTGAAGACTACAGGGCCAAAGGAAATATCCTCCGATAACTAAGAGAAAGAAGCTTTCTGAGAAACTTCTTTGTGTTCTGTGAAATCATCTCACAGAGGTACAGCTTTCCCCTCAAGAAGCCTTTGTCTAAGATATTTCTTGTGGAATTGGCAAAGTGATATTTGGAAACCCATAGAGGGCTATGGTCAAAAAGGAAATATCCTCCGATGAAATCTGGAAAGAAGCTTTCTGAGAAACTACTTAGGGTTCTGTTAATTCATCTCACAGAGTTACTTCTATATTTCGTGGATCTCTTTGCTAGCCTTATTTCTGTGGAATCTGACAACAGATATTTCGGATCCCTTTGAGGACTATAGGGCCAAAGAAATATCCTCCGAAAACTAAGAGAAAGAAGCCCTCTGAGAAACTTCTTTGTGTTCTGTGAAATCAGCTCACAGAGTTACAGCTTTCCCCTCAAGAAGCCTTTCGCTAAGACAGTTCTTGTGGAATTGGCAAAGTGATATTTGGAAGCCCATAGAGGGCCATGGTGAAAAAGGAAATATCCTCAGATGAAATCTGGAAAGAAGCTTTCTGAGAAACTGCTTAGGGTTCTGTTAATTCATCTCACAGAGTTACTTCTATATTTCGTGGATCTCTTTGCTAGCCTTATTTCTGTGGAATCTGACAACAGATATTTCGGATCCCTTTGAAGACTATAGGGCCAAAGGAAATATCCTCCGATAACTAAGAGAAAGAAGCTTGCTGAGAAACTTCTTTGTGTTCTGTGAAATCAGCTCACAGAGTTACAGCTTTCCCCTCAAGAAGCCTTTCGCTAAGACAGTTCTTGTGGAATTGGCAAAGTGATATTTGGAAGCCCATAGAGGGCTATGGTGAAAAAGGAAATATCCTCAGATGAAATTTGGAAAGAAGCTTTCTGAGAAACTGCTTAGTGTTCTGTTAATTCATCTCACAGAGTTACATCTGTATTTCGTGGATCTCTTTGCTAGCCTTATTTCTGTGGAATCTGACAACAGATATTTCGGATCCCTTTGAAGACTATAGGGCCAAAGGAAATATCCTCCGATAACTAAGAGAAAGAAGCTTTCTGAGAAACTTCTTTGTGTTCTGTGAAATCATCTCACAGAGGTACAGCTTTCCCCTCAAGAAGCCTTTGTCTAAGACATTTCTTGTGGAATTGGCAAAGTCATATTTGGAAGCCCATAGAGGGCTATGGTCAAAAAGGAAATATCCTCCGATGAAATCTGGAAAGAAGCTTTCTGAGAAACTTCTTAGGGTTCTGTTAATTCATCTCACAGAGTTACTTCTATATTTCGTGGATCTCTTTGCTAGCCTTATTTCTGTGGAATCTGAGAACAGATATTTCGGATCCCTTTGAAGACTATAGGGCCAAAGGAAATATCCTCCGAAAACTAAGAGAAAGAAGCTTTCTGAGAAACTTCTTTGTGTTCTGTGAAATCAGCTCACAGAGTTACAGCTTTCCCCTCAAGAAGCCTTTCGCTAAGACAGTTCTTGTGGAATTGGCAAAGTGATATTTGGAAGCCCATAGAGGGCTATGGTGAAAAAGGAAATATCCTCAGATGAAATCTGGAAAGAAGCTTTCTGAGAAACTGCTTAGTGTTCTGTTAATTCATCTCAAAGAGTTACATCTGTATTTCGTGGATCTCTTTGCTAGCCGTATTTCTGTGGAATCTGAGAACAGATATTTCGGATCCCTTTGAAGACTATAGGGCCAAAGGAAATATCCTCCGATAACAAAGAGAAAGAAGCTTTGTGAGAAATTTCTTTGTGTTCTATGTAATCATCTCACAGAGTTACAGCTTTCCCCTGAAGAAGCCTTTCGCTAAGACAGTTCTTGTGGAATTGGCAAAGGGATATTTGGAAGCCCATAGAGGGCTATGGTGAAAAAGGAAATATCCTCAGATGAAATCTGGAAAGAATCTTTCTGAGAAAGTGCTTAGTGTTCTGTTAATTCATCTCACAGAGTTACATCTGTATTTCGTGGATCTCTTTGCTAGCCTTATTTCTGTGGAATCTGAGAATAGATATTTCGGATCCCTTTGAAGACTATAGGGCCAAAGGAAATATCCTCCGATAACAAAGAGAAAGAACTTTTGTGAGAAATTTCTTTGTGTTCTATGTAATCATCTCACAGAGTTACAGCTTTCCCCTCAAGGAGCCTTTCGCTAAGACAGTTCTTGTGGAATTGGCAAAGTGATATTTGGAAGCCCATAGACGGCTATGGAGAAAAAGGAAATATCCTCAGATGAAATCTGTAAAGAAGCTTTCTGAGAAACTGCTTAGTGTTCTGTTAATTCATCTCACAGAGTTACATCTGTATTTCATGGACGACTTGGCTAGCCTTATTTCTGTGGAATCTGAGAACAGATATTTCGGATCCCTTTGAAGACTATAGGGCCAAAGGAAATATCCTCCGATAACTAAGAGAAAGAAGCTTTCTGAGAAACTTCTTTGTGTTCTGTGAAATCATCTCACAGAGTTACAGCTTTCCCCTCAAGAAGCCTTTCGCTAAGACAGTTCTTGTGGAATTGGCAAAGTGATATTTGGAAGCCCTTAGAGGGCTATGGTGAAAAAGGAAATATCCTCAGATGAAATCTGGAAAGAAGCTTTCTGAGAAACTGCTTAGTGTTCTCTTAATTCATCTCACAGAGTTACATCTGTATTTCGTGGATCTCTTTGCTTGGCTTATTTCTGTGGCATCTGAGAACAGATATTTCGGATCCATTTGAAGACTATAGGGCCAAAGGAAATATCCTCGGATAACAAAGAAAAAGAAGCTTTCTGAGAAACTTCTTTGTGTTCTGTGAAATCATCTCACAGAGTTACAGCTTTCCCCTCAAGAAGCCTTTCGCTAAGACAGTTCTTGTGGAATTGGCAAAGTGATATTTGGAAGCCCATAGAGGGCTACGGTGAAAAAGGAAATATCCTCAGATGAAATCTGGAAAGAAGCTTTCTGAGAAACTGCTTAGTGTTCTGTTAATTCATCTCAAAGAGTTACATCTGTATTTCGTGGATCTCTTTGCTAGCCTTATTTCTGTGGAATCTGACAACAGATATTTCGGATCCCTTTGAAGACTATAGGGCCAAAGGAAATATCCTCCGATAACTAAGAGAAAGAAGTTTTCTGAGAAACTTCTTTGTGTTCTGTGAAATGAGCTCACAGAGTTACAGCTTTCCCCTCAAGAAGCTAAGACAGTTCTTGTGGAATTGGCAAAGTGATATTTGGAAGCCCATAGAGGGCTATGGTGAAAAAGGAAATATCCTCAGATGAAATCTGGAAAGAAGCTTTCTGAGAAACTCTTTAGTGTTCTGTTAATTCATCTCACAGAGTTACATCTGTATTTCGTGGATCTCTTTGCTAGCCTTATTTCTGTGGAATCTGAGAACAGATATTTCGGATCCCTTTGAAGACTATAGGGCCAAAGGAAATATCCTCCGATAACAAAGAGAAAGAAGCTTTGTGAGAAATTTCTTTGTGTTCTATGTAATCATCTCACAGAATTACAGCTTTCCCCTCAAGAAGCCTTTCGCTAAGACAGTTCTTGTGGAATTGGCAAAGTGATGTTTGGAACCCATAGAGGACTATGTTGAAAAAGGAAATATCCTCAGATGAAATCTGGAAAGAAGCTTTCTGAGAAACTGCTTAGTGTTCTGTTAATTCATCTCACAGAGTTACATCTGTATTTCGTGGATCTCTTTGCTAGCCTTTTTTCTGTGGAATCTGACAACAGATATTTCGGATCCCTTTGAAGACTATAGGGCCAAAGGAAATATCCTCCGATAACTAAGAGAAAGAAGCTTTCTGAGAAACTTCTTTGTGTTCTGTGAAATCATCTCACCGAGTTACAGATTTCCCCTCAAGAAGTCTTTCGCTAAGACAGTTCTTGTGGAATTGGCAAAGTGATATTTGGAAGCCCGTAGAGGGCTATGGTCAAAAAGGAAATATCCTCCGATGAAATCTGGAAAGAAGCTTTCTGAGAAACTGCTTAGGGTTCTGTTAATTCATCTCACAGAGTTACTTCTATATTTCGTGGATCTCTTTGCTA
The DNA here is from genome assembly GCF_043159975.1 of Macaca nemestrina. Lineage (NCBI taxonomy): Eukaryota > Metazoa > Chordata > Mammalia > Primates > Cercopithecidae > Macaca > Macaca nemestrina. The sequence continues at coordinate 131,775,805 of NC_092130.1, read as the reverse complement.
GCCTTATTTCTGTGGAATCTGAGAACAGATATTTCGGATCCCTTTGAAGACTATAGGGCCAAAGGAAATATCCTCCGAAAACTAAGAGAAAGAAGCTTGCTGAGAAACTTCTTTGTGTTCTGTGAAATCAGCTCACAGAGTTACAGCTTTCCCCTCAAGAAGCCTTTCGCTAAGACAGTTCTTGTGGAATTGGCAAAGTGATATTTGGAAGCCTATAGAGGGCTATGGTCAAAAAAGAAATATCCTCAGATGAAATCTGGAAAGAAGCTTTCTGAGAAACTGCTTAGTGTCCTGTTAATTCATCTCACAGAGTTACATCTGTATTTCGTGGATCTCTTTGCTAGCCTTATTTCTGTGGAATCTGAGAACAGATATTTCGGATCCCTTTGAAGACTATAGGGCCAAAGGAAATACCCTCCGATAACTAAGAGAAAGAAGCTTGCTGAGAAATTTCTTTGTGTTCTATGTATCATCTCACAGAGTTACAGCTTTCCCCTCAAGAAGCCTTTCGCTAAGACAGTTCTTGTGGAATTGGCAAAGTGATATTTGGAAGCCCATAGAGGGCTATGGTGAAAAAGGAAATATCCTCAGATGAAATCTGGAAAGAAGCTTTCTGAGAAACTGCTTAGTGTTCTGTTAATTCATCTCACAGAGTTACATCTGTATTTCGTGGATCACTTGGCTAGCCTTATTTCTGTGGAATCTGAGAACAGATATTTCGGATCCCTTTGAAGACTATAGGGCCAAAGGAAATATCCTCCGATAACTAAGAGAAAGAAGCTTTCTGAGAAACTTCTTTGTGTTCTGTGAAATCATCTCACAGAGTTACAGCTTTCCCCTCAAGAAGCCTTTCGCTAAGACAGTTCTTGTGGAATTGGCAAAGTGATATTTGGAAGCCCATAGAGGGCTATGGTGAAAAAGGAAATATCCTCCGATGAAATCTGGAAAGAAGCTTTCTGAGAAACTGCTCAGTGTTCTGTTAATTCATCTCACAGAGTTACATCTGTATTTCGTGGATCTCTTTGCTAGGCTTATTTGTGTGGAATCTGAGAACATATATTTCGGATCCCTTTGAAGACAATAGGGCCAAAGGAAATATCCTCGGATAACAAAGAAAAAGAAGCTTTCTGAGAAACTTCTTTGTGTTCTGTGAAATCATCTCACAGAGTTACAGCTTTCCCCTCAAGAAGCCTTTCGCTAAGACAGTTCTTGTAGAATTGGCAAAGTGATATTTGGAAGCCCATAGAGGGCTCTGGTGAAAAAGGAAATATCCTCAGATGTAATCTGGAAAGAAGCTTTCTGAGAAACTGCTTAGTGTTCTGTTAATTCATCTCACAGAGTTACATCTGTATTTCGTGGATCTCTTTGCTAGCCTTATTTCTGTGGAATCTGACAACAGATATTTCGGATCCCTTTGAAGACTATAGGGCCAAAGGAAATATCCTCCGATAACTAAGAGAAAGAAGCTTTCTGAGAAACTCCTTTGTGTTCTGTGAAATCATCTCACAGAGTTACACCTTTCCCCTCAAGAAGCCTTTCGCTAAGACAGTTCTTGTGGAATTGGCACAGTGATATTTGGAAGCCCATAGAGGGCTATGGTGAAAAAGGAAATATCCTCAGATGAAATCTGGAAAGAAGCTTTCTGAGAAACTGCTTAGTGTTCTGTTAGTTCATCTCACAGAGTTACATCTATATTTCGTGGATCTCTTTGCTAGCCTTATTTCTGTGGAATCTGAAAACAGATATTTCGGATCCCTTTGAAGACTACAGGGCCAAAGGAAATATCCTCCGATAACTAAGAGAAAGAAGCTTTCTGAGAAACTTCTTTGTGTTCTGTGAAATCATCTCACAGAGGTACAGCTTTCCCCTCAAGAAGCCTTTGTCTAAGACATTTCTTGTGGAATTGGCAAAGTGATATTTGGAAGCCCATAGAGGGCTATGGTCAAAAAGGAAATATCCTCCAATGAAATCTGGAAAGAAGCTTTCTGAGAAACTTCTTAGGTTTCTGTTAATTCATCTCACAGAGTTACTTCTATATTTCGTGGATCTCTTTGCTAGCCTTATTTCTGTGGAATCTGACAACAGATATTTCGGATCCCTTTGAGGACTATAGGGCCAAAGGAAATATCCTCCGAAAACTAAGAGAAAGAAGCCCTCTGAGAAACTTCTTTGTGTTCTGTGAAATCAGCTCACAGAGTTACAGCTTTCCCCTCAAGAAGCCTTTCGCTAAGACAGTTCTTGTGGAATTGGCAAAGTGATATTTGGAAGCCCATAGAGGGCCATGGTGAAAAAGGAAATATCCTCAGATGAAATCTGGAAAGAAGCTTTCTGAGAAACTGCTCAGTGTTCTGTTAATTCATCTCACAGAGTTACATCTGTATTTCATGGATCTCTTTGCTAGGCTTATATCTGTGGAATCTGAGATCAGATATTTCGGATCTGTTTGAAGACTATAGGGCCAAAGGAAATATCCTCGGATAACAAAGAAAAAGAAGCGTTCTGAGAAACTTCTTTGTGTTCTGTGAAATCATCTCACAGAGTTACAGCTTTCCCCTCAAGAAGCCTTTCGCTAAGACAGTTCTTGTGGAATTGGCAAATTGATATTTGGAAGCCCATAGAGGGCTATGGTGAAAAAGGAAATATTCTCCGATGAAAACTGGAAAGAAGCTTTCTGAGAAACTGCTTAGAGTTCTGTTAATTCATCTCACAGAGTTACGTCTATATTTCGTGGATCTCTTTGCTAGCCTTATTTCTGTGGAATCTGACAACAGATATTTCGGATCCCTTTGAAGACTATAGGGCCAAAGGAAATATCCTCCGATAACTAAGAGAAAGAAGCTTTCTGAGAAACTTCTTTGTGTTCTGTGAAATCAGCTCACAGAGTTACAGCTTTCCCCTCAAGAAGCCTTTCGCTAAGACAGTTCTTGTGGAATTGGCAAAGTGATATTTGGAAGCCCATAGAGGGCTATGGTGAAAAAGGAAATATCCTCAGATGAAATCTGGAAAGAAGCTTTCTGAGAAACTGCTTAGTGTTCTGTTAATTCATCTCACAGAGTTACATCTGTATTTCGTGGATCTCTTTGCTAGCCTTATTTCTGTGGAATCTGACAACAGATATTTCGGACCCCTTTGAAGACTATAGGGCCAAAGGAAATATCCTCCGAAAACTAAGAGAAAGAAGCTTTCTGAGAAACTTCTTTGTGTTCTGTGAAATCATCTCACAGAGTTACAGCTTTCCCCTCAAGAAGCCTTTCGCTAAGACAGTTCTTGTGGAATTGGCAAAGTGATATTTGGAAGCCCATAGAGGGCTATGGTCAAAAAGGAAATATCCTCAGATGAAATCTGGAAAGAAGCTTTCTGAGAAACTGCTTAGGGTTCTGTTAATTCATCTCACAGAGTTACTTCTATATTTCGTGGTTCTCTTTGCTAGCCTTATTTCTGTGGAATCTGAGAACAGATATTTCGGATCCCTTTGAAGACTATAAGGCCAAAGGAAATATCCTCCGATAACTAAGAGAAAGAAGCTTTCTGAGAAACTTCTTTGTGTTCTGTGAAATCAGCTCACAGAGTTACAGCTTTCCCCTCAAGAAGCCTTTCGCTAAGTCAGTTCTTGTGGAATTGGCAAAGTGATATTTGGAAGCCCATAGAGGGCTATGGTCAAAACGGAAATATCCTCAGATGAAATCTGGAAAGAAGCTTTCTGAGAAACTGCTTAGTGTTCTGTTAATTCATCTCACAGAGTTACATCTATATTTCGTGGATCTCTTTGCTAGCCTTATTTCTGTGGAATCTGAGAACAGATATTTCGGATCCCTTTGAAGACTATAGGGCCAAAGGAAATATCCTCCGAAAACTAAGAGAAAGAAGCTTGCTGAGAAACTTCTTTGTGTTCTGTGAAATCAGCTCACAGAGGTACAGCTTTCCCCTCAAGAAGCCTTTCGCTAAGACAGTTCTTGTGGAATTGGCAAAGTGATATTTGGAAGCCCATAGAGGGCTATGGTCAAAAAAGAAATATCCTCAGAAGAAATCTGGAAAGAAGCTTTCTGAGAAACTGCTTAGTGTTCTGTTAATTCATCTCACAGAGTTACATCTGTATTTCGTGGATCTCTTTGCTAGCCTTATTTCTGTGGAATCTGAGAACAGATATTTCGGATCCCTTTGAAGACTATAGGGCCAAAGGAAATATCCTGCGATAACAAAGAGAAAGAAGCTTTGTGAGAAATTTCTTTGTGTTCTATGTATCATCTCACAGAGTTACAGCTTTCCCCTCAAGAAGCCTTTCGCTAAGACAGTTCTTGTGGAATTGGCAAAGTGATATTTGGAAGCCCATAGAGGGCTATGGTGAAAAAGGAAATATCCTCAGATGAAATCTGGAAAGAAGCTTTCTGAGAAACTGCTTAGTGTTCTGTTAATTCATCTCACAGAGTTACATCTGTATTTCGTGGATCACTTGGCTAGCTTTATTTCTGTGGAATCTGACAACAGATATTTCGGATCCCTTTGAAGACTATAGGGCCAAAGGAAATATCCTCCGATAACTAAGAGAAAGAAGCTTTCTGAGAAACTTCTTTGTGTTCTGTGAAATCATCTCACAGAGTTACAGCTTTCCCCTCAAGAAGCCTTTCGCTAAGACAGTTCTTGTGGAATTGGCAAAGTGATATTTGGAAGCCCATAGAGGGCTATGGTGAAAAAGGAAATATCCTCCGATGAAATCTGGAAAGAAGCTTTCTGAGAAACTGCTCAGTGTTCTGTTAATTCATCTCACAGAGTTACATCTGTATTTCGTGGATCTCTTTGCTAGGCTTATTTCTGTGGAATCTGAGAACAGATATTTCGGATCCCTTTGAAGACTATAGGGCCAAAGGAAATATCCTCCGATAACAAAGACAAAGAAGCTTTCTGAGAAACTTCTTTGTGTTCTGTGAAATCATCACACAGAGTTACAGCTTTCCCCTCAAGAAGCCTTTCGCTAAGACAGTTCTTGTGGAATTGGCAAAGTGATATTTGGAAGCCCATAGAGGGCTATGGTGAAAAAGGAAATATCCTCAGATGAAATCTGGAAAGAAGCTTTCTGAGAAACTGCTTAGTGTTCTGTTAATTCATCTCACAGAGTTACATCTGTATTTCGTGGATCTCTTTGCTAGCCTTATTTCTGTGGAATCTGACAACAGATATTTCGGATCCCTTTGAAGGCTATAGGGCCAAAGGAAATATCCTCCGATAACTAAGAGAAAGAAGCTTTCTGAGAAACTCCTTTGTGTTCTGTGAAATCATCTCACAGAGTTACAGCTTTCCCCTCAAGAAGCCTTTCGCTAAGACAGTTCTTGTGGAATTGGCACAGTGATATTTGGAAGCCCATAGAGGGCTATGGTGAAAAAGGAAATATCCTCAGATGAAATCTGGAAAGAAGCTTTCTGAGAAACTGCTTAGTGTTCTGTTAGTTCATCTCACAGAGTTACATCTATATTTCGTGGATCTCTTTGCTAGCCTTATTTCTGTGGAATCTGAGAACAGCTATTTCGGATCCCTTGAAGACAATAGGGCCAAAGGAAATATCCTCCGATAACAAAGAGAAAGAAGCTTTCTGAGAAACTTCTTTGTGTTCTGTGAAATCATCTCACAGAGTTACAGCTTTCCCCTCAAGAAGCCTTTCGCTAAGACAGTTCTTGTGGAATTGGCAAAGTGATATTTGGAAGCCCATAGAGGGCTATGGTGAAAAAGGAAATATCGTCAGATGAAATCTGGAAAGAAGCTTTCTGAGAAACTGCTTAGTGTTCTGTTAATTCATCTCACAGAGTTACATCTGTATTTCGTGTATCTCTTTGCTAGCCTTATTTCTGTGGAATCTGAAAACAGATATTTCGGATCCCTTTGAAACGACAGGGCCAAAGGAAATATCCTCCGATAACTAAGAGAAAGAAGCTTTCTGAGAAACTTCTTTGTGTTCTGTGAAATCAACTCACAGAGGTACAGCTTTCCCCTCAAGAAGCCTTTGTCTAAGACATTTCTTGTGAAATTGGCAAAGTGATATTTGGAAGCCCATAGAGGGCTATGGTCAAAAAGGAAATATCCTCCGATGGAATCTGGAAAGAAGCTTTCTGAGAAACTTCTTAGGGTTCTGTTAATTCATCTCACAGAGTTACTTCTATATTTCGTGGATCTCTTTGCTAGCCTTATTTCTGTGGAATCTGACAACAGATATTTCGGATCCCTTTCAGGACTATAGGGCCAAAGGAAATATCCTCCGAAAACTAAGAGAAAGAAGCTTTCTGAGAAACTTCTTTGTGTTCTGTGAAATCAGCTCACAGAGTTACAGCTTTCCCCTCAAGAAGCCTTTCGCTAAGACAGTTCTTGTGGAATTGGCAAAGTGATATTTGGAAGCCCATAGAGGGCCATGGTGAAAAAGGAAATATCCTCAGATGAAATCTGGAAAGAAGCTTTCTGAGAAACTGCTTAGTGTTCTGTTAATTCATCTCACAGAGTTACATCTGTATTTCGTGGATCTCTTTGCTAGCAGTATTTCTGTGGAATCTGAGAACAGATATTTCGGATCCCTTTGAAGACTATAGGGCCAAAGGAAATATCCTCCGATAACAAAGAGAAAGAAGCTTTCTGAGAAATTTCTTTGTGTTCTATGTAATCATCTCACAGAGTTACAGCTTTCCCCTCAAGAAGCCTTTCGCTAAGACAGTTCTTGTGGAATTGGCAAAGTGATATTTGGAAGCCCATAGAGGGCTATGGTGAAAAAGGAAATATCCTCAGATGAAATCTGGAAAGAAGCTTTCTGAGATAGTGCTTAGTGTTCTGTTAATTCATCTCACAGAGTTACATCAGTATTTCGTGGATCTCTTTGCTAGCCTTTTTTCTGTGGAATTTGAGAACAGATATTTCGGATCCCTTTGAAGACTATAGGGCCAAAGGAAAAATCCTCCGATAACAAAGAGAAAGAAGTTTTGTGAGAAATTTCTTTGTGTTCTACGTAATCATCTCACAGAGTTACAGCTTTCCCCTCAAGGAGCCTTTCGCTAAGACAGTTCTTGTGGAATTGGCAAAGTGATATTTGGAAGCCCATAGACGGCTATGGAGAAAAAGGAAATATTCTCAGATGAAATCTGTAAAGAAGCTTTCTGAGAAACTGCTTAGTGTTCTGTTAATTCATCTCACAGAGTTACATCTGTATTTCGTGGATCACTTGGCTAGCCTTATTTCTGTGCAATCTGAGAACAGATATTTCGGATCCCTTTGAAGACTATAGGGCCAAAGGAAATATCCTCCGATAACTAAGAGAAAGAAGCTTTCTGAGAAACTTCTTTGTGTTCTGTGAAATCATCTCACAGAGTTACAGCTTTCCCCTCAAGAAGCCTTTCGCTAAACAGTTCTTGTGGAATTGGCAAAGTGATATTTGGAAGCCCTTAGAGGGCTAAGGTGAAAAAGGGAATATCCTCAGATGAAATCTGGAAAGAAGCTTTCTGAGAAACTGCTCAGTGTTCTGTTAATTTATCTCACAGAGTTACATCTGTATTTCGTGGATCTCTTTGCTTGGCTTATTTCTGTGGAATCTGAGAACAGATATTTCGGATCCATTTGAAGACTATAGGGCCAAAGGAAATATCCTCGGATAACAAAGAAAAAGAAGCTTTCAGAGAAACTTCTTTGTGTTCTGTGAAATCATCTCACAGAGTTACAGCTTTCCCCTCAAGAAGCCTTTCGCTAAGACAGTTCTTGTGGAATTGGCAAAGTGATATTTGGAAGCCCATAGAGGGCTATGGTGAAAAAGGAAATATCCTCAGATGAAATCTGGAAAGAAGCTTTCTGAGAAACTGCTTAGTGTTCTGTTAATTCATCTCACAGAGTTACATCTGTATTTCCTGGATCTCTTTGCTAGCCTTATTTCTGTGGAATCTGACAACAGATACTTCGGATCCCTTTGAAGACTATAGGGCCAAAGGAAATATCCTCCGATAACTAAGAGAAAGAAGCTTTCTGAGAAACTTCTTTGTGTTCTGTGAAATCATCTCACAGAGTTACAGCTTTCCCCTCAAGAAGCCTTTCGCTAAGACAGTTCTTGTGGAATTGGCAAAGTGATATTTGGAAGCCCATAGAGGGCTATGGTGAAAAAGGAAATATCCTCCGATGAAATCTGGAAAGAAGCTTTCTGAGAAACTGCTTAGTGTTCTGATAGTTCATCTCACAGAGTTACATCTATATTTCGTGGATCTCTTTGCTAGCCTTATTTCTGTGGAATCTGAGAACAGATATTTCGGATCCCCTTGAAGACTATAGGGCCAAAGGAAATATCCTCCGATAACAAAGAGAAAGAAGCTTTCTGAGAAACTTCTTTGTGTTCTGTGAAATCATCTCACAGAGTTACAGATTTCCCCTCAAGAAGCCTTTCGCTAAGACAGTTCTTGTGGAATTGGCCAAGTGATATTTGGAAGCCCATAGAGGGCTATGGTGAAAAAGGAAATATCCTCCGATGAAATCTGGAAAGAAGCTTTCTGAGAAACTGCTTAGTGTTCTGTTAATTCATCTCACAGAGTTACATCTGTATTTCGTGGATCTCTTTGCTAGCCTTATTTCTGTGGAATCTGAGAACAGATATTTCGGATCCCTTTGAACACTACAGGGCCAAAGGAAATATCCTCCGATAACTAAGAGAAAGAAGCTTTCTGAGAAACTTCTTTGTGTTCTGTGAAATCATCTCACAGAGGTACAGCTTTCCCCTCAAGAAGCCTTTGTCTAAGACATTTCTTGTGGAATTGTCAAAGTGATATTTGGAAGCCCATAGAGGGCTATGGTCAAAAAGGAAATATCCTCCGATTAAATCTGGAAAGAAGCTTTCTGAGAAACTGCTTAGGGTTCTGTTAATTCATCTCACAGAGTTACTTCTATATTTCGTGGATCTCTTTGGTAGCCTTATTTCTGTGGAATCTGAGAACAGATATTTCGGATCCCTTTGAAGACTATAGGGCCAAAGGAAATATCCTCCGAAAACTAAGAGAAAGAAGCTTTCTGAGAAACTTCTTTGTGTTCTGTGAAATCATCTCACAGAGTTACAGCTTTCCCCTCAAGAAGCCTTTCGCTAAGGCAGTTCTTGTGGAATTGGTAAAGTGATATTTGGAAGCCCATAGAGGGCTATGGTGAAAAAGGAAATATCCTCCGATGAAATCTGGAAAGAAGCTTTCTGAGAAACTGCTTAGGGTTCTGTTAATTCATCTCAAAGAGTTACATCTGTATTTCGTGGATCTCTTTGCTAGGCTTATTTCTGTGGAATCTGAGAACAGATATTTCGGATCCCTTTGAAGACTATAGGGCCAAAGGAAATATCCTCCGATAACAAAGAGAAAGAAGCTTTGTGAGAAATTTCTTTGTGTTCTATGTAATCAACTCACAGAGTTACAGCTTTCCCCTCAAGAAGCCTTTCGCTAAGACAGTTCTTGTGGAATTGGCAAAGTGATGTTTGGAACCCATAGAGGACTATGTTGAAAAAGGAAATATCCTCAGATGAAATCTGGAAAGAAGCTTTCTGAGAAACTGCTTAGTGTTCTGTTAATTCATCTCACAGAGTTACATCTGTATTTCGTGGATCTCTTTGCTAGCCTTTTTTCTGTGGAATCTGAGAACAGATATTTCGGATCCCTTTGAAGACTATAGGGCCAAAGGAAATATTCTCCGATAACTAAGAGAAAGAAGCTTTCTGAGAAACTTCTTTGTGTTCTGTGAAATCATCTCACCGAGTTACAGCTTTCCCCTCAAGAAGTCTTTCGCTAAGACAGTTCTTGTGGAATTGGCAAAGTGATATTTGGAAGCCCATAGAGGGCTATGGTCAAAAAGGAAATATCCTCCAATGAAATCTGGAAAGAAGTTTTCTGAGAAACTGCTTAGGGTTCTGTTAATTCATCTCACAGAGTTACTTCTATATTTCGTGGATCTCTTTGCTAGCCTTATTTCTGTGGAATCTGAGAACAGATATTTCGGATCCCTTTGAAGACTATAGGGCCAAAGGAAATATCCTCCGATAACTAAGAGAAAGAAGGTTGCTGAGAAACTTCTTTGTGTTCTGTGAAATCAGCTCACAGAGTTACAGCTTTCCCCTCAAGAAGCCTTTCGCTAAGACAGTTCTTGTGGAATTGGCAAAGTGATATTTGGAAGCCCATAGAGGGCTATGGTCAAAAAAGAAATATCCTCAGATGAAATCTGGAAAGAAGCTTTCTGAGAAACTGCTTAGTGTTCTGTTAATTCATCTCACAGAGTTACATCTGTATTTCGTGGATCTCTTTGCTAGCCTTATTTCTGTGGAATCTGAGAACAGATATTTCGGATCCCTTTGAAGACTATAGGGCCAAAGGAAATATCCTGCGATAACAAAGAGAAAGAAGCTTTGTGAGAAATTTCTTTGTGTTCTATGTATCATCTCACAGAGTTACAGCTTTCCCCTCAAGAAGCCTTTCGCTAAGACAGTTCTTGTGGAATTGGCAAAGTGATATTTGGAAGCCCATAGAGGGCTATGGTGAAAAAGGAAATATCCTCAGATGAAATCTGGAAAGAAGCTTTCTGAGAAACTGCTTAGTGTTCTGTTAATTCATCTCACAGAGTTACATCTGTATTTCGTGGACCACTTGGCTAGCCTTATTTCTGTGGAATCTGAGAACAGATATTTCGGATCCCTTTGAAGACTATAGGGCCAAAGGAAATATCCTCCGATAACTAAGAGAAAGAAGCTTTCTGAGAAACTTCTTTGTGTTCTGTGAAATCATCTCACAGAGTTACAGCTTTCCCCTCAAGAAGCCTTTCGCTAAGACAGTTCTTGTGGAATTGGCAAAGTGATATTTGGAAGCCCATAGAGGGCTATGGTGAAAAAGGATATATCCTCCGATGAAATCTGGAAAGAAGCTTTCTGAGAAACTGCTCAGTGTTCTGTTAATTCATCTCACAGAGTTACATCTGTATTTCGTGGATCTCTTTGCTAGCCTTATTTCTGTGGAATCTGAGAACAGATATTTCGGATCCCTTTGAAGACTATAGGGCCAAAGGAAATATCCTCGGATAACAAAGAAAAAGAAGCTTTCTGAGAAACTTCTTTGTGTTCTGTGAAATCATCTCACAGAGTTACAGCTTTCCCCTCAAGAAGCCTTTCGCTAAGACAGTTCTTGTGGAATTGGCAAAGTGATATTTGGAGGCCCATAGAGGGCTATGGTGAAAAAGGAAATATCCTCAGATGAAATCTGGAAAGAAGCTTTCTGAGAAACTGCTTAGTGTTCTGTTAATTCATCTCACAGAGTTACATCTGTATTTCGTGGATCTCTTTGCTAGCCTTATTTCTGTGGAATCTGACAACAGATATTTCGGATCCCTTTGAAGACTATAGGGCCAAAGGAAATATCCTCCGATAACTAAGAGAAAGAAGCTTTCTGAGAAACTCCTTTGTGTTCTGTGAAATCATCTCACAGAGTTACAGCTTTCCCCTCAAGAAGCCTTTCGCTAAGACAGTTCTTGTGGAATTGGCACAGTGATATTTGGAAGCCCATAGAGGGCTATGGTGAAAAAGGAAATATCCTCAGATGAAATCTGGAAAGAAGCTTTCTGAGAAACTGCTTAGTGTTCTGTTAGTTCATCTCACAGAGTTACATCTATATTTCGTGGATCTCTTTGCTAGCCTTATTTCTGTGGAATCTGAGAACAGCTATTTCGGATCCCTTGAAGACAATAGGGCCAAAGAAAATATCCTCCGATAACAAAGAGAAAGAAGCTTTCTGAGAAACTTCTTTGTGTTCTGTGAAATCATCTCACAGAGTTACAGCTTTCCCCTCAAGAAGCCTTTCGCTAAGACAGTTCTTGTGGAATTGGCAAACTGATATTTGGAAGCCCATAGAGGGCTATGGTGAAAAAGGAAATATCGTCAGATGAAATCTGGAAAGAAGCTTTCTGAGAAACTGCTTAGTGTTCTGTTAATTCATCTCACAGAGTTACATCTGTATTTCGTGTATCTCTTTGCTAGCCTTATTTCTGTGGAATCTGAAAACAGATATTTCGGATCCCTTTGAAGACTACAGGGCCAAAGGAAATATCCTCGGATAACTAAGAGAAAGAAGCTTTCTGAGAAACTTCTTTGTGTTCTGTGAAATCATCTCACAGAGGTACAGCTTTCCCCTCAAGAAGCCTTTGTCTAAGACATTTCTTGTGGAATTGGCAAAGTGATATTTGGAAGCCCATAGAGGGCTATGGTGAAAAAGGAAATATCCTCCGATGAAATCTGGAAAGAAGCTTTCTGAGAAACTTCTTAGGGTTCTGTTAATTCATCTCACAGAGTTACTTCTATATTTCGTGGATCTCTTTGCTAGCCTTATTTCTGTGGAATCTGACAACAGATATTTCGGATCCCTTTGAGGACTATAGGGCCAAAGGAAATATCCTCCGAAAACTAAGAGAAAGAAGCTTTCTGAGAAACTTCTTTGTGTTCTGTGAAATCAGCTCACAGAGTTACAGCTTTCCCCTCAAGAAGCCTTTCGCTAAGACAGTTCTTGTGGAATTGGCAAAGTGATATTTGGAAGCCCATAGAGGGCCATGGTGAAAAAGGAAATATCCTCAGATGAAATCTGGAAAGAAGCTTTCTGAGAAACTGCTTAGTGTTCTGTTAATTCATCTCACAGAGTTACATCTGTATTTCGTGGATCTCTTTGCTAGCCTTATTTCTGTGGAATCTGAGAACAGATATTTCGGATCCCTTTGAAGACTATAGGGCCAAAGGAAATATCCTCCGATAACAAAGAGAAAGAAGTTTTGTGAGAAATTTCTTTGTGTTCTACGTAATCATCTCACAGAGTTCAGCTATCCCCTCAAGGAGCCTTTCGCTAAGACAGTTCTTGTGGAATTGGCAAAGTGATATTTGGAAGCCCATAGACGGCTATGGAGAAAAAGGAAATATCCTCAGATGAAATTTGTAAAGAAGCTTTCTGAGAAACTGCTTAGTGTTCTGTTAATTCATCTCACAGAGTTACATCTGTACTTCGTGGATCACTTGGCTAGCCTTATTTCTGTGGAATCTGAGAACAGATATTTCGGATCCCTTTGAAGACTATAGGGCCAAAGGAAATATCCTCCGATAACTAAGAGAAAGAAGCTTTCTGAGAAACTTCTTTGTGTTCTGTGAAATCATCTCACACAGTTACAGCTTTCCCCTCAAGAAGCCTTTCGCTAAGACAGTTCTTGTGGAATTGGCAAAGTGATATTTGGAAGCCCATAGAGGGCTAAGGTGAAAAAGGAAATATCCTCAGATGAAATCTGGAAAGAAGCTTTCTGAGAAACTGCTCAGTGTTCTGTTAATTTATCTCACAGAGTTATATCTGTATTTCGTGGATCTCTTTGCTTGGCTTATTTCTGTGGAATGTGAGAACAGATATTTCGGATCCATTTGAAGACTATAGGGCCAAAGGAAATATCCTCGGATAACAAAGAAAAAGAAGCTTTCTGAGAAACTTCTTTGTGTTCTGTGAAATCATCTCACAGAGTTACAGCTTTCCCCTCAAGAAGCCTTTCGCTAAGACAGTTCTTGTGGAATTGGCAAAGTGATATTTGGAAGCCCATAGAGGGCTATGGTGAAAAAGGAAATATCCTCAGATGAAATCTGGAAAGAAGCTTTCTGAGAAACTGCTTAGTGTTCTGTTAATTCATCTCACAGAGTTACATCTGTATTTCGTGGATCTCTTTGCTAGCCTTTTTTCTGTGGAATCTGACAACTATACTTCGGATCCCTTTGAAGACTCTAGGGCCAAAGGAAATATCCTCCGATAACTAAGAGAAAGAAGCTTTCTGAGAAACTTCTTTGTGTTCTGTGAAATCATCTCACAGAGTTACAGCTTTCCCCTCAAGAAGCCTTTCGCTAAGACAGTTCTTGTGGAATTGGCCAAGTGATATTTGGAAGCCCATAGAGGGCTATGGTGAAAAAGGAAATATCCTCCGATGAAATCTGGAAAGAAGCTTTCTGAGAAACTGCTTAGTGTTCTGTTAATTCATCTCACAGAGTTACATCTGTATTTCGTGGATCTCTTTGCTAGCCTTATTTCTGTGGAATCTGAGAACAGATATTTCGGATCCCTTTGAAGACTACAGGGCCAAAGGAAATATCCTCCGATAACTAAGAGAAAGAAGCTTTCTGAGAAACTTCTTTGTGTTCTGTGAAATCATCTCACAGAGGTACAGCTTTCCCCTCAAGAAGCCTTTGTCTAAGACATTTCTTGTGGAATTGGCAAAGTGATATTTGGAAGCCCATAGAGGGCTATGGTGAAAAAGTAAATATCCTCCGATGAAATCTGGAAAGAAGCTTTCTGAGAAACTGCTTAGTGTTCTGTTAATTCATCTCACAGAGTTACATCTGTATTTCGTGGATCTCTTTGCTAGCCTTATTTCTGTGGAATCTGAGAACAGATATTTCGGATCCCTTTGAAGACTACAGGCCCAAAGGAAATATCCTCCGATAACTAAGAGAAAGAAGCTTTCTGAGAAACTTCTTTGTGTTCTGTGAAATCATCTCACAGAGTTACAGCTTTCCCCTCAAGAAGCCTTTGTGTAAGACATTTCTTGTGGAATTGGCAAAGTGATATTTGGAAGCCCATAGAGGGCTATGGTGAAAAAGGAAATATCCTCCGATGAAATCTGGAAAGAAGCTTTCTGAGAAACTGCTTAGGGTTCTGTTAATTCATCTCACAGAGTTACTTCTATATTTCGTGGATCTCTTTGGTAGCCTTATTTCTGTGGAATCTGAGAACAGATATTTCGGATCCCTTTGAAGACTATAGGGCCAAAGGAAATATCCTCCGAAAACTAAGAGAAAGAAGCTTTCTGAGAATCTTCTTTGTGTTCTGTGAAATCAGCTCACAGAGTTACAGCTTTCCCCTCAAGAAGCCTTTCGCTAAGGCAGTTCTTTTGGAATTGGCAAAGTGATATTTGGAAGCCCATAGAGGGCCATGGTGAAAAAGGAAATATCCTCAGATGAAATCTGGAAAGAAGCTTTCTGAGAAACTGCTTAGTGTTCTGTTAATTCATCTCACAGAGTTACATCTGTATTTCGTGGATCTCTTTGCTAGCCGTATTTCTGTGGAATCTGAGAACAGATATTTCGGATCCCTTTGAAGACTATAGGGCCAAAGGAAATATCCTCCGATAACTAAGAGAAAGAAGCTTTGTGAGAAATTTCTTTGTGTTCTATGTAATCATCTCACAGAGTTACAGCTTTCCCCTCAAGAAGCCTTTCGCTAAGACAGTTCTTCTGGAATTGGCAAAGTGATATTTGGAAGCCCATAGAGGGCTATGGTGAAAAAGGAAATATCCTCAGATGAAATCTGGAAAGAAGCTTTCTGAGAAACTGCTTAGTGTTCTGTTAATTCATCTCACAGAGTTACATCTGTATTTCGTGGATCTCTTTGCTAGCCTTATTTCTGTGGAATCTGAGAACAGATATTTCGGATCCCTTTGAAGACTATAGGGCCAAAGGAAATATCCTCCGATAACAAAGAGAAAGAAGTTTTGTGAGAAATTTCTTTGTGTTCTACGTAATCATCTCACAGAGTTCAGCTATCCCCTCAAGGAGCCTTTCGCTAAGACAGTTCTTGTGGAATTGGCAAAGTGATATTTGGAAGCCCATAGACGGCTATGGAGAAAAAGGAAATATCCTCAGATGAAATTTGTAAAGAAGCTTTCTGAGAAACTGCTTAGTGTTCTGTTAATTCATCTCACAGAGTTACATCTGTATTTCGTGGATCACTTGGCTAGCCTTATTTCTGTGGAATCTGAGAACAGATATTTCGGATCCCTTTGAAGACTATAGGGCCAAAGGAAATATCCTCCGATAACTAAGAGAAAGAAGCTTTCTGAGAAACTTCTTTGTGTTCTGTGAAATCATCTCACAGAGTTACAGCTTTCCCCTCAAGAAGCCTTTCGCTAAGACAGTTCTTGTGGAATTGGCAAAGTGATATTTGGAAGCCCATAGAGGGCTAAGGTGAAAAAGGAAATATCCTGAGATGAAATCTGGAAAGAAGCTTTCTGAGAAACTGCTCAGTGTTCTGTTAATTTATCTCACAGAGTTACATCTGTATTTCGTGGATCTCTTTGCTTGGCTTATTTCTGTGGAATGTGAGAACAGATATTTCGGATCCATTTGAAGACTATAGGGCCAAAGGAAATATCCTTGGATAACAAAGAAAAAGAAGCTTTCTGAGAAACTTCTTTGTGTTCTGTGAAATCATCTCACAGAGTTACAGCTTTCCCCTCAAGAAGCCTTTCGCTAAGACAGTTCTTGTGGAATTGGCAAAGTGATATTTGGAAGCCCATAGAGGGCTATGGTGAAAAAGGAAATATCCTCAGATGAAATCTGGAAAGAAGCTTTCTGAGAAACTGCTTAGTGTTCTGTTAATTCATCTCACAGAGTTACATCTGTATTTCGTGGATCTCTTTGCTAGCCTTTTTTCTGTGGAATCTGACAACTATACTTCGGATCCCTTTGAAGACTCTAGGGCCAAAGGAAATATCCTCCGATAACTAAGAGAAAGAAGCTTTCTGAGAAACTTCTTTGTGTTCTGTGAAATCATCTCACAGAGTTACAGCTTTCCCCTCAAGAAGCCTTTCGCTAAGACAGTTCTTCTGGAATTGGCAAACTGATATTTGGAAGCCCATAGAGGGCTATGGTGAAAAAGGAAATATCCTCCGATGAAATCTGGAAAGAAGCTTTCTGAGAAACTGCTTAGTGTTCTGATAGTTCATCTCACAGAGTTACATCTATATTTCGTGGATCTCTTTGCTAGCCTTTTTTCTGTGGAATCTGACAACAGATACTTCGGATCCCTTTGAAGACTCTAGGGCCAAAGGAAATATCCTCCGATAACTAAGAGAAAGAAGCTTTCTGAGAAACTTCTTTGTGTTCTGTGAAATCATCTCACAGAGTTACAGCTTTCCCCTCAAGAAGCCTTTCGCTAAGACAGTTCTTGTGGAATTGGCCAAGTGATATTTGGAAGCCCATAGAGGGCTATGGTGAAAAAGGAAATATCCTCCGATGAAATCTGGAAAGAAGCTTTCTGAGAAACTGCTTAGTGTTCTGTTAATTCATCTCACAGAGTTACATCTGTATTTCGTGGATCTCTTTGCTAGCCTTATTTCTGTGGAATCTGAGAACAGATATTTCGGATCCCTTTGAAGACTACAGGGCCAAAGGAAATATCCTCCGATAACTAAGAGAAAGAAGCTTTCTGAGAAACTTCTTTGTGTTCTGTGAAATCATCTCACAGAGGTACAGCTTTCCCCTCAAGAAGCCTTTGTCTAAGACATTTCTTGTGGAATTGGCAAAGTGATATTTGGAAGCCCATAGAGGGCTATGGTGAAAAAGTAAATATCCTCCGATGAAATCTGGAAAGAAGCTTTCTGAGAAACTGCTTAGTGTTCTGTTAATCCATCTCACAGAGTTACATCTGTATTTCGTGGATCTCTTTGCTAGCCTTATTTCTGTGGAATCTGAGAACAGATATTTCGGATCCCTTTGAAGACTACAGGGCCAAAGGAAATATCCTCCGATAACTAAGAGAAAGAAGCTTTCTGAGAAACTTCTTTGTGTTCTGTGAAATCATCTCACAGAGTTACAGCTTTCCCCTCAAGAAGCCTTTGTGTAAGACATTTCTTGTGGAATTGGCAAAGTGATATTTGGAAGCCCATAGAGGGCTATGGTCAAAAAGGAAATATCCTCCGATGAAATCTGGAAAGAAGCTTTCTGAGAAACTGCTTAGGGTTCTGTTAATTCATCTCACAGAGTTACTTCTATATTTCGTGGATCTCTTTGGTAGCCTTATTTCTGTGGAATCTGAGAACAGATATTTCGGATCCCTTTGAAGACTATAGGGCCAAAGGAAATATCCTCCGAAAACTAAGAGAAAGAAGCTTTCTGAGAATCTTCTTTGTGTTCTGTGAAATCAGCTCACAGAGTTACAGCTTTCCCCTCAAGAAGCCTTTCGCTAAGGCAGTTCTTTTGGAATTGGCAAAGTGATATTTGGAAGCCCATAGAGGGCTATGATGAAAAAGGAAATATCCTCAGACGAAATCTGGAAAGAAGCTTTATGAGAAACTGCTTAGTGTTCTGTTAATTCATCTCACAGAGTTACATCTGTATTTCGTGGATCTCTTTGCTAGGCTTATTTCTGTGGAATCTGAGAACAGATATTTCGGATCCCTTTGAAGACTATAGGGCCAAAGGAAATATCCTCCGATAACAAAGAGAAAGAAGCTTTGTGAGAAATTTCTTTGTGTTCTATGTAATCATCTCACAGAGTTACAGCTTTCCCCTCAAGAAGCCTTTCGCTAAGACAGTTCTTGTGGAATTGGCAAAGTGATGTTTGGAACCCATAGAGGACTATGTTGAAAAAGGAAATATCGTCAGATGAAATCTGGAAAGAAGCTTTCTGAGAAACTGCTTAGTGTTCTGTTAATTCATCTCACAGAGTTACATCGGTATTTCGTGGATCTCTTTGCTAGCCTTTTTTCTGTGGAATCTGACAACAGATATTTCGGATCCCTTTGAAGACTATAGGGCCAAAGGAAATATCCTCCGATAACTAAGAGAAAGAAGCTTTCTGAGAAACTTCTTTGTGTTCTGTGAAATCATCTCACCGAGTTACAGCTTTCCCCTCAAGAAGTCTTTCGCTAAGACAGTTCTTGTGGAATTGGCAAAGTGATATTTGGAATCCCATAGAGGGCTATGGTCAAAAAGGAAATATCCTCCGATGAAATCTGGAAAGAAGCTTTCTGAGAAACTGCTTAGGGTTCTGTTAATTCATCTCACAGAGTTACTTCTATATTTCGTGGATCTCTTTGCTAGCCTTATTTCTGTGGAATCTGAGAACAGATATTTCGGATCCCTTTGAAGACTATAGGGCCAAAGGAAATATCCTCCGAAAACTAAGAGAAAGAAGCTTGCTGAGAAACTTCTTTGTGTTCTGTGAAATCAGCTCACAGAGTTACAGCTTTCCCCTCAAGAAGCCTTTCGCTAAGACAGTTCTTGTAGAATTGGCAAAGTGATATTTGGAAGCCCATAGAGGGCTATGGTCAAAAAAGAAATATCCTCAGATGAAATCTGGAAAGAAGCTTTCTGAGAAACTGCTTAGTGTTCTGTTAATTCATCTCACAGAGTTACATCTGTATTTCGTGGATCTCTTTGCTAGCCTTATTTCTGTGGAATCTGAGAACAGATATTTCGGATCCCTTTGAAGACTATAGGGCCAAAGGAAATATCCTGCGATAACAAAGAGAAAGAAGCTTTGTGAGAAATTTCTTTGTGTTCTATGTATCATCTCACAGAGTTACAGCTTTCCCCTCAAGAAGCCTTTCGCTAAGACAGTTCTTGTGGAATTGGCAAAGTGATATTTGGAAGCCCATAGAGGGCTATGGTGAAAAAGGAAATATAATCAGATGAAATCTGGAAAGAAGCTTTCTGAGAAACTGCTTAGTGTTCTGTTAATTCATCTCACAGAGTTACATCTGTATTTCGTGGATCTCTTTGCTAGCCTTATTTCTGTGGAATCTGAGAACAGATATTTCGGATCCCTTTGAAGACTATAGGGCCAAAGGAAATATCCTGCGATAACAAAGAGAAAGAAGCTTTGTGAGAAATTTCTTTGTGTTCTATGTATCATCTCACAGAGTTACAGCTTTCCCCTCAAGAAGCCTTTCGCTAAGACAGTTCTTGTGGAATTGGCAAAGTGACATTTGGAAGCCCATAGAGGGCTATGGTGAAAAAGGAAATATAATCAGATGAAATCTGGAAAGAAGCTTTCTGAGAAACTGCTTAGTGTTCTGTTAATTCATCTCACAGAGTTACATCTGTATTTCGTGGATCTCTTTGCTAGCCTTATTTCTGTGGAATCTGAGAACAGATATTTCGGATCCCTTTGAAGACTATAGGGCCAAAGGAAATATCCTCCGATAACAAAGAGAAAGAAGTTTTGTGAGAAATTTCTTTGTGTTCTACGTAATCATCTCACAGAGTTCAGCTTTCCCCTCAAGGAGCCTTTCGCTAAGACAGTTCTTGTGGAATTGGCAAAGTGATATTTGGAAGCCCATAGACGGCTATGGAGAAAAAGGAAATATCCTCAGATGAAATTTGTAAAGAAGCTTTCTGAGAAACTGCTTAGTGTTCTGTTAATTCTTCTCACAGAGTTACATCTGTATTTCGTGGATCACTTGGCTAGCCTTATTTCTGTGGAATCTGAGAACAGATATTTCGGATCCCTTTGAAGACTATAGGGCCAAAGGAAATATCCTCCGATAACTAAGAGAAAGAAGCTTTCTGAGAAACTTCTTTGTGTTCTGTGAAATCTTCTCACAGAGTTACAGCTTTCCCCTCAAGAAGCCTTTCGCTAAGACAGTTCTTGTGGAATTGGCAAAGTGATATTTGGAAGCCCATAGAGGGCTAAGGTGAAAAAGGAAATATCCTGAGATGAAATCTGGAAAGAAGCTTTCTGAGAAACTGCTCAGTGTTCTGTTAATTTATCTCACAGAGTTACATCTGTATTTCGTGGATCTCTTTGCTTGGCTTATTTCTGTGGAATGTGAGAACAGATATTTCGGATCCATTTGAAGACTATAGGGCCAAAGGAAATATCCTTGGATAACAAAGAAAAAGAAGCTTTCTGAGAAACTTCTTTGTGTTCTGTGAAATCATCTCACAGAGTTACAGCTTTCCCCTCAAGAAGCCTTTCGCTAAGACAGTTCTTGTGGAATTGGCAAAGTGATATTTGGAAGCCCATAGAGGGCTATGGTGAAAAAGGAAATATCCTCAGATGAAATCTGGAAAGAAGCTTTCTGAGAAACTGCTTAGTGTTCTGTTAATTCATCTCACAGAGTTACATCTGTATTTAGTGGATCTCTTTGCTAGCCTTTTTTCTGTGGAATCTGACAACTATACTTCGGATCCCTTTGAAGACTCTAGGGCCAAAGGAAATATCCTCCGATAACTAAGAGAAAGAAGCTTTCTGAGAAACTTCTTTGTGTTCTGTGAAATCATCTCACAGAGTTACAGCTTTCCCCTCAAGAAGCCTTTCGCTAAGACAGTTCTTGTGGAATTGGCAAAGTGATATTTGGAAGCCCATAGAGGGCTATGATGAAAAAGGAAATATCCTCCGATGAAATCTGGAAAGAAGCTTTCTGAGAAACTGCTTAGTGTTCTGATAGTTCATCTCACAGAGTTACATCTATATTTCGTGGATCTCTTTGCTAGCCTTTTTTCTGTGGAATCTGACAACAGATACTTCGGATCCCTTTGAAGACTCTAGGGCCAAAGGAAATATCCTCCGATAACTAAGAGAAAGAAGCTTTCTGAGAAACTTCTTTGTGTTCTGTGAAATCATCTCACAGAGTTACAGCTTTCCCCTCAAGAAGCCTTTCGCTAAGACAGTTCTTGTGGAATTGGCCAAGTGATATTTGGAAGCCCATAGAGGGCTATGGTGAAAAAGGAAATATCCTCCGATGAAATCTGGAAAGAAGCTTTCTGAGAAACTGCTTAGTGTTCTGTTAATTCATCTCACAGAGTTACATCTGTATTTCGTGGATCTCTTTGCTAGCCTTATTTCTGTGGAATCTGAGAACAGATATTTCGGATCCCTTTGAAGACTACAGGGCCAAAGGAAATATCCTCCGATAACTAAGAGAAAGAAGCTTTCTGAGAAACTTCTTTGTGTTCTGTGAAATCATCTCACAGAGGTACAGCTTTCCCCTCAAGAAGCCTTTGTCTAAGACATTTCTTGTGGAATTGGCAAAGAGATATTTGGAAGCCCATAGAGGGCTATGGTGAAAAAGTAAATATCCTCCGATGAAATCTGGAAAGAAGCTTTCTGAGAAACTGCTTAGTGTTCTGTTAATCCATCTCACAGAGTTACATCTGTATTTCGTGGATCTCTTTGCTAGCCTTATTTCTGTGGAATCTGAGAACAGATATTTCGGATCCCTTTGAAGACTACAGGGCCAAAGGAAATATCCTCCGATAACTAAGAGAAAGAAGCTTTCTGAGAAACTTCTTTGTGTTCTGTGAAATCATCTCACAGAGTTACAGCTTTCCCCTCAAGAAGCCTTTGTGTAAGACATTTCTTGTGGAATTGGCAAAGTGATATTTGGAAGCCCATAGAGGGCTATGGTCAAAAAGGAAATATCCTCCGATGAAATCTGGAAAGAAGCTTTCTGAGAAACTGCTTAGGGTTC
Organism: Macaca nemestrina; assembly: GCF_043159975.1. NCBI lineage: Eukaryota > Metazoa > Chordata > Mammalia > Primates > Cercopithecidae > Macaca > Macaca nemestrina. The sequence goes on along the minus strand of NC_092130.1, from coordinate 131,753,578 downwards.
TGTTAATTCATCTCACAGAGTTACTTCTATATTTCGTGGATCTCTTTGGTAGCCTTATTTCTGTGGAATCTGAGAACAGATATTTCGGATCCCTTTGAAGACTATAGGGCCAAAGGAAATATCCTCCGAAAACTAAGAGAAAGAAGCTTTCTGAGAATCTTCTTTGTGTTCTGTGAAATCAGCTCACAGAGTTACAGCTTTCCCCTCAAGAAGCCTTTCGCTAAGGCAGTTCTTTTGGAATTGGCAAAGTGATATTTGGAAGCCCATAGAGGGCTATGATGAAAAAGGAAATATCCTCAGACGAAATCTGGAAAGAAGCTTTCTGAGAAACTGCTTAGTGTTCTGTTAATTCATCTCACAGAGTTACATCTGTATTTCGTGGATCTCTTTGCTAGGCTTATTTCTGTGGAATCTGAGAACAGATATTTCGGATCCCTTTGAAGACTATAGGGCCAAAGGAAATATCCTCCGATAACAAAGAGAAAGAAGCTTTGTGAGAAATTTCTTTGTGTTCTATGTAATCATCTCACAGAGTTACAGCTTTCCCCTCAAGAAGCCTTTCGCTAAGACAGTTCTTGTGGAATTGGCAAAGTGATGTTTGGAACCCATAGAGGACTATGTTGAAAAAGGAAATATCCTCAGATGAAATCTGGAAAGAAGCTTTCTGAGAAACTGCTTAGTGTTCTGTTAATTCATCTCACAGAGTTACATCGGTATTTCGTGGATCTCTTTGCTAGCCTTTTTTCTGTGGAATCTGACAACAGATATTTCGGATCCCTTTGAAGACTATAGGGCCAAAGGAAATATCCTCCGATAACTAAGAGAAAGAAGCTTTCTGAGAAACTTCTTTGTGTTCTGTGAAATCATCTCACCGAGTTACAGCTTTCCCCTCAAGAAGTCTTTCGCTAAGACAGTTCTTGTGGAATTGGCAAAGTGATATTTGGAAGCCCATAGAGGGCTATGGTCAAAAAGGAAATATCCTCCGATGAAATCTGGAAAGAAGCTTTCTGAGAAACTGCTTAGGGTTCTGTTAATTCATCTCACAGAGTTACTTCTATATTTCGTGGATCTCTTTGCTAGCCTTATTTCTGTGGAATCTGAGAACAGATATTTCGGATCCCTTTGAAGACTATAGGGCCAAAGGAAATATCCTCCGAAAACTAAGAGAAAGAAGCTTGCTGAGAAACTTCTTTGTGTTCTGTGAAATCAGCTTACAGAGTTACAGCTTTCCCCTCAAGAAGCCTTTCGCTAAGACAGTTCTTGTGGAATTGGCAAAGTGATATTTGGAAGCCCATAGAGGGCTATGGTCAAAAAAGAAATATCCTCAGATGAAATCTGGAAAGAAGCTTTCTGAGAAACTGCTTAGTGTTCTGTTAATTCATCTCACAGAGTTACATCTGTATTTCGTGGATCTCTTTGCTAGCCTTATTTCTGTGGAATCTGAGAACAGATATTTCGGATCCCTTTGAAGACTATAGGGCCAAAGGAAATATCCTGCGATAACAAAGAGAAAGAAGCTTTGTGAGAAATTTCTTTGTGTTCTATGTATCATCTCTCAGAGTTACAGCTTTCCCCTCAAGAAGCCTTTCGCTAAGACAGTTCTTGTGGAATTGGCAAAGTGATATTTGGAAGCCCATAGAGGGCTATGGTGAAAAAGGAAATATAATCAGATGAAATGTGGAAAGAAGCTTTCTGAGAAACTGCTTAGTGTTCTGTTAATTCATCTCACGGAGTTACATCTGTATTTCGTGGATCACTTGGCTAGCCTTATTTCTGTGGAATCTGAGAACAGATATTTCGGATCCCTTTGAAGACTATAGGGCCAAAGGAAATATCCTCCGATAACTAAGAGAAAGAAGCTTTCTGAGAAACTTCTTTGTGTTCTGTGAAATCATCTCACAGAGTTACAGCTTTCCCCTCAAGAAGCCTTTCGCTAAGACAGTTCTTGTGGAATTGGCAAAGTGATATTTGGAAGCCCATAGAGGGCTATGGTGAAAAAGGAAATATCCTCCGATGAAATCTGGAAAGAAGCTTTCTGAGAAACTGCTCAGTGTTCTGTTAATTCATCTCACAGAGTTACATCTGTATTTCGCGGATCTCTTTGCTAGGCTTATTTCTGTGGAATCTGAGAACAGATATTTCGGATCCCTTTGAAGACTATAGGGCCAAAGGAAATATCCTCGGATAACAAAGAAAAAGAAGCTTTCTGAGAAACTTCTTTGTGTTCTGTGAAATCATCTCACAGAGTTACAGCTTTCCCCTCAAGAAGCCTTTCGCTAAGACAGTTCTTGTGGAATTGGCAAAGTGATATTTGGAAGCCCATAGTGGACTATGGTGAAAAAGGAAATATCCTCAGATGCAATCTGGAGAGAAGCTTTCTGAGAAACTGCTTAGTGTTCTGTTAATTCATCTCACAGAGTTACATCTGTATTTCGTGGATCTCTTTGCAAGCCTTATTTCTATGGAATCTGAGAACAGATATTTCGGATCCCTTTGAAGACTATAGGGCCAAAGGAAATATCCTGCGATAACAAAGAGAAAGAAGCTTTGTGAGAAATTTCTTTGTGTTCTATGTATCATCTCACAGAGTTACAGCTTTCCCCTCAAGAAGCCTTTCGCTAAGACACTTCTTGTGGAATTGGCAAAGTGATATTTGGAAGCCCATAGACGGCTAAGGTGAAAAAGGTAATATCCTCAGATGAAATCTGGAAAGAAGCTTTCTGAGAAACTGCTTAGTGTTCTGTTAATTCATCTCACAGAGTTACATCTGTATTTCGTGGATCACGTGGCTAGCCTTATTTCTGTGGAATCTGAGAACAGATATTTCGGATCCCTTTGAAGACTATAGGGCCAAAGGAAATATCCTCCGATAACTAAGAGAAAGAAGCTTTCTGAGAAACTTCTTTGTGTTCTGTGAAATCATCTCACAGAGTTACAGCTTTCCCCTCAAGAAGCGTTTCGCTAAGACAGTTCTTGTGGAATTGGCAAAGTGATATTTGGAAGCCCATAGAGGGCTATGGTGAAAAAGGAAATATCCTCAGATGAAATCTGGAAAGAAGCTTTCTGAGAAACTGCTTAGTGTTCTGTTAATTCATCTCACAGAGTTACATCTGTATTTCGTGGATCTCTTTGCTAGCCTTATTTCTGTGGAATCTGACAACTGATATTTCGGATCCCTTTGAAGACTATAGGGCCAAAGGAAATATCCTCCGATAACTAAGAGAAAGAAGCTTTCTGAGAAACTCCTTTGTGTTCTGTGAAATCATCTCACAGAGTTACAGCTTTCCCCTCAAGAAGTCTTTCGCTAAGACAGTTCTTGTGGAATTGGCACAGTGATATTTGGAAGCCCATAGAGGGCTATGGTGAAAAAGGAAATATCCTCAGATGAAATCTGGAAAGAAGCTTTCTGAGAAACTGCTTAGTGTTCTCTTAGTTCATCTCACAGAGTTACATCTATATTTCTTGGATCTCTTTGCTAGCCTTATTTCTGTGGAATCTGAGAACAGATATTTCGGATCCCTTTGAAGACTATAGGGCCAAAGGAAATATCCTCCGATAACAAAGAGAAAGAAGCTTTCTGAGAAACTTCTTTGTGTTCTGTGAAATCATCTCACAGAGTTACAGCTTTCCCTTCAAGAAGCCTTTCGCTAAGACAGTTCTTGTGGAATTGGCAAAGTGATATTTGGAAGCCCATAGAGGGCTATGGTGAAAAAGGAAATATCGTCAGATGAAATCTGGAAAGAAGCTTTCTGAGAAACTGCTTAGTGTTCTGTTAATTCATCTCACAGAGTTACATCTGTATTTCGTGTATCTCTTTGCTAGCCTTATTTCTGTGGAATCTGAAAACAGATATTTCGGATCCCTTTGAAGACTACAGGGCCAAAGGAAATATCCTCCGATAACTAAGAGAAAGATGCTTTCTGAGAAACTTCTTTGTGTTCTGTGAAATCATCTCACAGAGGTACAGCTTTCCCCTCAAGAAGCCTTTGTCTAAGACATTTCTTGTGGAATTGGCAAAGTGATATTTGGAAGCCCATAGAGGGCTATGGTGAAAAAGGAAATATCCTCCGATGAAATCTGGAAAGAAGCTTTCTGAGAAACTGCTTAGGGTTCTGTTAATTCATCTCACAGAGTTACATCTGTATTTCGTGGATCTCTTTGCAAGCCTTATTTCTATGGAATCTGAGAACAGATATTTCGGATCCCTTTGAAGACTATAGGGCCAAAGGAAATATCCTGCGATAACAAAGAGAAAGAAGCTTTGTGAGAAATTTCTTTGTGTTCTATGTATCATCTCACAGAGTTACAGCTTTCCCCTCAAGAAGCCTTTCGCTAAGACAGTTCTTGTGGAATTGGCAAAGTGATATTTAGAAGCCCATAGACGGCTAAGGTGAAAAAGGAAATATCCTCAGATGAAATCTGGAAAGAAGCTTTCTGAGAAACTGCTTAGTGTTCTGTTAATTCATCTCACAGAGTTACATCTGTATTTCGTGGATCACGTGGCTAGCCTTATTTCTGTGGAATCTGAGAACAGATATTTCGGATCCCTTTGAAGACTATAGGGCCAAAGGAAATATCCTCCAATAACTAAGAGAAAGAAGCTTTCTGAGAAACTTCTTTGTGTTCTGTGAAATCATCTCACAGAGTTACAGCTTTCCCCTCAAGGAGCCTTTCGCTAAGACAGTTCTTGTGGAATTGGCAAAGTGATATTTGGAAGCCCATAGACGGCTATGGAGAAAAAGGAAATATCCTCAGATGAAATTTGTAAAGAAGCTTTCTGAGAAACTGCTTAGTGTTCTGTTAATTCATCTCACAGAGTTACATCTGTATTTCGTGGATCACTTGGCTAGCCTTATTTCTGTGGAATCTGAGAACAGATATTTCGGATCCCTTTGAAGACTATAGGGCCAAAGGAAATATCCTCCGATAACTAAGAGAAAGAAGCTTTCTGAGAAACTTCTTTGTGTTATGTGAAATCATCTCACAGAGTTACAGCTTTCCCCTCAAGAAGCCTTTCGCTAAGACAGTTCTTGTGGAATTGGCAAAGTGATATTTGGAAGCCCATAGAGGGCTAAGGTGAAAAAGGAAATATCCTCAGATGAAATCTGGAAAGAAGCTTTCTGAGAAACTGCTCAGTGTTCTGTTAATTTATCTCACAGAGTTACATCTGTATTTCGTGGATCTCTTTGCTTGGCTTATTTCTGTGGAATGTGAGAACAGATATTTCGGATCCATTTGAAGACTATAGGGCCAAAGGAAATATCATCCGATAACAAAGAGAAAGAAGCTTTCTGAGAAACTTCTTTGTGTTCTGTGAAATCATCTCACAGAGTTACAGCTTTCCCCTCAAGAAGCCTTTCGCTAAGTCAGTTCTTGTGGAATTGGCCAAGTGATATTTGGAAGCCCATAGAGGGCTATGGTGAAAAAGGAAATATCCTCCGATGAAATCTGGAAAGAAGCTTTCTGAGAAACTGCTTAGTGTTCTGTTAATACATCTCACAGAGTTACATCTGTATTTCGTGGATCTCTTTGCTAGCCTTATTTCTGTGGAATCTGAGAACAGATATTTCGGATCCCTTTGAAGACTACAGGGCCAAAGGAAATATCCTCCGATAACTAAGAGAAAGAAGCTTTCTGAGAAACTTCTTTGTGTTCTGTGAAATCATCTCACAGAGGTACAGCTTTCCCCTCAAGAAGCCTTTGTCTAAGACATTTCTTGTGGAATTGGCAAAGTGATATTTGGAAGCCCATAGAGGGCTATGGTGAAAAAGGAAATATCCTCCGATGAAATCTGGAAAGAAGCTTTCTGAGAAACTGCTTAGGGTTCTGTTAATTCATCTCACAGAGTTACTTCTATATTTCGTGGATCTCTTTGGTAGCCTTATTTCTGTGGAATCTGAGAACAGATATTTCGGATCCCTTTGAAGACTATAGGGCCAAAGGAAATATCCTCCGAAAACTAAGAGAAAGAAGCTTTCTGAGAAACTTCTTTGTGTTGTGTGAAATCATCTCACAGAGTTACAGCTTTCACCTCAAGAAGCCTTTCGCTAAGACAGTTCTTGTGGAATTGGCAAAGTGATATTTGGAAGCCCTTAGAGGGCTAAGGTGAAAAAGGAAATATCCTCAGATGAAATCTGGAAAGAAGCTTTCTGAGAAACTGCTCAGTGTTCTGTTAATTTATCTCACAGAGTTACATCTGTATTTCGTGGATCTCTTTGCTTGGCTTATTTCTGTGGAATCTGAGAACAGATATTTCGGATCCATTTGAAGACTATAGGGCCAAAGGAAATATCCTCGGATAACAAAGAAAAAGAAGCTTTCTGAGAAACTTCTTTGTGTTCTGTGAAATCATCTCACAGAGTTACAGCTTTCCCCTCAAGAAGCCATTCGCTAAGACAGTTCTTGTGGAATTGGCAAAGTGATATTTGGAAGCCCATAGAGGGCTATGGTGAAAAAGGAAATATCCTCAGATGAAATCTGGAAAGAAGCTTTCTGAGAAACTGCTTAGTGTTCTGTTAATTCATCTCACAGAGTTACATCTGTATTTCGTGGATCTCTTTGCTAGCCTTATTTCTGTGGAATCTGACAACAGATACTTCGGATCCCTTTGAAGACTATAGGGCCAAAGGAAATATCCTCCGATAACTAAGAGAAAGAAGCTTTCTGAGAAACTTCTTTGTGTTCTGTGAAATCATCTCACACAGTTACAGCTTTCCCCTCAAGAAGCCTTTCGCTAAGACAGTTCTTGTGGAATTGGCAAAGTGATATTTGGAAGCCCATAGAGGGCTATGGTGAAAAAGGAAATATCCTCCGATGAAATCTGGAAAGAAGCTTTCTGAGAAACTGCTTAGTGTTCTGATAGTTCATCTCACAGAGTTACATCTATATTTCGTGGATCTCTTTGCTAGCCTTATTTCTGTGGAATCTGAGAACAGATATTTCGGATCACCTTGAATACTATAGGGCCAAAGGAAATATCTTCCGATAACAAAGAGAAAGAAGCTTTCTGAGAAACTTCTTTGTGTTCTGTGAAATCATCTCACAGAGTTACAGCTTTCCCCTCAAGAAGCCTTTCGCTAAGACAGTTCTTGTGGAATTGGCCAAGTGATATTTGGAAGCCCATAGAGGGCTATGGTGAAAAAGTAAATATCCTCCGATGAAATCTGGAAAGAAGCTTTCTGAGAAACTGCTTAGTGTTCTGTTAATTCATCTCACAGAGTTACATCTGTATTTCGTGGATCTCTTTGCTAGCCTTATTTCTGTGGAATCTGAGAACAGATATTTCGGATCCCTTTGAAGACTACAGGGCCAAAGGAAATATCCTCCGATAACTAAGAGAAAGAAGCTTTCTGAGAAACTTCTTTGTGTTCTGTGAAATCATCTCACAGAGTTACAGCTTTCCCCTCAAGAAGCCTTTGTGTAAGACATTTCTTGTGGAATTGGCAAAGTGATATTTGGAAGCCCATAGAGGGCTATGGTCAAAAAGGAAATATCCTCCGATGAAATCTGGAAAGAAGCTTTCTGAGAAACTGCTTAGGGTTCTGTTAATTCATCTCACAGAGTTACTTCTATATTTCGTGGATCTCTTTGGTAGCCTTATTTCTGTGGAATCTGAGAACAGATATTTCGGATCCCTTTGAAGACTATAGGGCCAAAGGAAATATCCTCCGAAAACTAAGAGAAAGAAGCTTTCTGAGAATCTTCTTTGTGTTCTGTGAAATCAGCTCACAGAGTTACAGCTTTCCCCTCAAGAAGCCTTTCGCTAAGGCAGTTCTTTTGGAATTGGCAAAGTGATATTTGGAAGCCCATAGAGGGCTATGGTGAAAAAGGAAATATCCTCAGACGAAATCTGGAAAGAAGCTTTATGAGAAACTGCTTAGTGTTCTGTTAATTCATCTCACAGAGTTACATCTGTATTTCGTGGATCTCTTTGCTAGGCTTATTTCTGTGGAATCTGAGAACAGATATTTCGGATCCCTTTGAAGACTATAGGGCCAAAGGAAATATCCTCCGATAACAAAGAGAAAGAAGCTTTGTGAGAAATTTCTTTGTGTTCTATGTAATCATCTCACAGAGTTACAGCTTTCCCCTCAAGAAGCCTTTCGCTAAGACAGTTCTTGTGGAATTGGCAAAGTGATGTTTGGAACCCATAGAGGACTATGTTGAAAAAGGAAATATCCTCAGATGAAATCTGGAAAGAAGCTTTCTGAGAAACTGCTTAGTGTTCTGTTAATTCATCTCACAGAGTTACATCGGTATTTCGTGGATCTCTTTGCTAGCCTTTTTTCTGTGGAATCTGACAACAGATATTTCGGATCCCTTTGAAGACTATAGGGCCAAAGGAAATATCCTCCGATAACTAAGAGAAAGAAGCTTTCTGAGAAACTTCTTTGTGTTCTGTGAAATCATCTCACCGAGTTACAGCTTTCCCCTCAAGAAGTCTTTCGCTAAGACAGTTCTTGTGGAATTGGCAAAGTGATATTTGGAAGCCCATAGAGGGCTATGGTCAAAAAGGAAATATCCTCCGATGAAATCTGGAAAGAAGCTTTCTGAGAAACTGCTTAGGGTTCTGTTAATTCATCTCACAGAGTTACTTCTATATTTCGTGGATCTCTTTGCTAGCCTTATTTCTGTGGAATCTGAGAACAGATATTTCGGATCCCTTTGAAGACTATAGGGCCAAAGGAAATATCCTCCGAAAACTAAGAGAAAGAAGCTTGCTGAGAAACTTCTTTGTGTTCTGTGAAATCAGCTCACAGAGTTACAGCTTTCCCCTCAAGAAGCCTTTCGCTAAGACAGTTCTTGTGGAATTGGCAAAGTGATATTTGGAAGCCCATAGAGGGCTATGGTCAAAAAAGAAATATCCTCAGATGAAATCTGGATAGAAGCTTTGTGAGAAACTGCTTAGTGTTCTGTTAATTCATCTCACAGAGTTACATCTGTATTTCGTGGATCTCTTTGCTAGCCTTATTTCTGTGGAATCTGAGAACAGATATTTCGGATCCCTTTGAAGACTATAGGGCCAAAGGAAATATCCTGCGATAACAAACAGAAAGAAGCTTTGTGAGAAATTTCTTTGTGTTCTATGTATCATCTCACAGAGTTACAGCTTTCCCCTCAAGAAGCCTTTCGCTAAGACAGTTCTTGTGGAATTGGCAAAGTGATATTTGGAAGCCCATAGAGGGCTATGGTGAAAAAGGAAATATAATCAGATGAAATCTGGAAAGAAGCTTTCTGAGAAACTGCTTAGTGTTCTGTTAATTCATCTCACAGAGTTACATCTGTATTTCGTGGATCACTTGGCTAGCCTTATTTCTGTGGAATCTGAGAACAGATATTTCGGATCCCTTTGAAGACTATAGGGCCAAAGGAAATATCCTCCGATAACTAAGAGAAAGAAGCTTTCTGAGAAACTTCTTTGTGTTCTGTGAAATCATCTCACAGAGTTACAGCTTTCCCCTCAAGAAGCCTTTCGCTAAGACAGTTCTTGTGGAATTGGCAAAGTGATATTTGGAAGCCCATAGAGGGCTATGGTGAAAAAGGAAATATCCTCCGATGAAATCTGGAAAGAAGCTTTCTGAGAAACTGCTCAGTGTTCTGTTAATTCATCTCACAGAGTTACATCTGTATTTCGTGGATCTCTTTGCTAGGCTTATTTCTGTGGAATCTGAGAACAGATATTTCGGATCCCTTTGAAGACTATAGGGCCAAAGGAAATATCCTCGGATAACAAAGAAAAAGAAGCTTTCTGAGAAACTTCTTTGTGTTCTGTGAAATCATCTCACAGAGTTACAGCTTTCCCCTCAAGAAGCCTTTCGCTAAGACAGTTCTTGTGGAATTGGCAAAGTGATATTTGGAAGCCCATAGTGGACTATGGTGAAAAAGGAAATATCCTCAGATGAAATCTGGAAAGAAGCTTTCTGAGAAACTGCTTAGTGTTCTGTTAATTCATCTCACAGAGTTACATCTGTATTTCGTGGATCTCTTTGCAAGCCTTATTTCTATGGAATCTGAGAACAGATATTTCGGATCCCTTTGAAGACTATAGGGCCAAAGGAAATATCCTGCGATAACAAAGAGAAAGAAGCTTTGTGAGAAATTTCTTTGTGTTCTATGTATCATCTCACAGAGTTACAGCTTTCCCCTCAAGAAGCCTTTCGCTAAGACAGTTCTTGTGGAATTGGCAAAGTGATATTTGGAAGCCCATAGACGGCTAAGGTGAAAAAGGAAATATCCTCAGATGAAATCTGGAAAGAAGCTTTCTGAGAAACTGCTTAGTGTTCTGTTAATTCATCTCACAGAGTTACATCTGTATTTCGTGGATCACGTGGCTAGCCTTATTTCTGTGGAATCCGAGAACAGATATTTCGGATCCCTTTGAAGACTATAGGGCCAAAGGAAATATCCTCCGATAACTAAGAGAAAGAAGCTTTCTGAGAAACTTCTTTGTGTTCTGTGAAATCATCTCACAGAGTTACAGCTTTCCCCTCAAGAAGCCTTTCGCTAAGACAGTTCTTGTGGAATTGGCAAAGTGATATTTGGAAGCCCATAGAGGGCTATGGTGAAAAAGGAAATATCCTCAGATGAAATCTGGAAAGAAGCTTTCTGAGAAACTGCTTAGTGTTCTGTTAATTCATCTCACAGAGTTACATCTGTATTTCGTGGATCTCTTTGCTAGCCTTATTTCTGTGGAATCTGACAACTGATATTTCGGATCCCTTTGAAGACTATAGGGCCAAAGGAAATATCCTCCGATAACTAAGAGAAAGAAGCTTTCTGAGAAACTCCTTTGTGTTCTGTGAAATCATCTCACAGAGTTACAGCTTTCCCCTCAAGAAGCCTTTCGCTAAGACAGTTCTTGTGTAATTGGCACAGTGATATTTGGAAGCCCATAGAGGGCTATGGTGAAAAAGGAAATATCCTCAGATGAAATCTGGAAAGAAGCTTTCTGAGAAACTGCTTAGTGTTCTCTTAGTTCATCTCACAGAGTTACATCTATATTTCGTGGATCTCTTTGCTAGCCTTATTTCTGTGGAATCTGAGAACAGATATTTCGGATCCCTTGAAGACAATAGGGCCAAAGGAAATATCCTCCGATAACAAAGAGAAAGAAGCTTTCTGAGAAACTTCTTTGTGTTCTGTGAAATCATCTCACAGAGTTACAGCTTTCCCCTCAAGAAGCCTTTCGCTAAGACAGTTCTTGTGGAATTGGCAAAGTGATATTTGGAAGCCCATAGAGGGCTATGGTGAAAAAGGAAATATCGTCAGATGAAATCTGGAAAGAAGCTTTCTGAGAAACTGCTTAGTGTTCTGTTAATTCATCTCACAGAGTTACATCTGTATTTCGTGTATCTCTTTGCTAGCCTTATTTCTGTGGAATCTGAAAACAGATATTTCGGATCCCTTTGAAGACTACAGGGCCAAAGGAAATATCCTCCGATAACTAAGAGAAAGAAGCTTTCTGAGAAACTTCTTTGTGTTCTGTGAAATCATCTCACAGAGGTACAGCTTTCCCCTCAAGAAGCCTTTGTCTAAGACATTTCTTGTGGAATTGGCAAAGTGATATTTGGAAGCCCATAGAGGGCTATGGTGAAAAAGGAAATATCCCCCGATGAAATCTGGAAAGAAGCTTTCTGAGAAACTGCTTAGGGTTCTGTTAATTCATCTCACAGAGTTAATTCTATATTTCGTGGATCTCTTTGGTAGCCTTATTTCTGTGGAATCTGAGAACAGATATTTCGGATCCCTTTGAAGACTATAGGGCCAAAGGAAATATCCTCCGAAAACTAAGAGAAAGAAGCTTTCTGAGAAACTTCTTTGTGTTCTGTGAAATCATCTCACAGAGTTACAGCTTTCACCTCAAGAAGCCTTTCGCTAAGACAGTTCTTGTGGAATTGGCAAAGTGATATTTGGAAGCCCTTAGAGGGCTAAGGTGAAAAAGGAAATATCCTCAGATGAAATCTGGAAAGAAGCTTTCTGAGAAACTGCTCAGTGTTCTGTTAATTTATCTCACAGAGTTACATCTGTATTTCGTGGATCTCTTTGCTTGGCTTATTTCTGTGGAATCTGAGAACAGATATTTCGGATCCATTTGAAGACTATAGGGCCAAAGGAAATATCCTCCGATAACAAAGAGAAAGAAGCTTTGTGAGAAATTTCTTTGTGTTCTATGTAATCATCTCACACAGTTACAGCTTTCCCCTCAAGAAGCCTTTCGCTAAGACAGTTCTTGTGGAATTGGCAAAGTGATGTTTGGAACCCATAGAGGACTATGTTGAAAAAGGAAATATCCTCAGATGAAATCTGGAAAGAAGCTTTCTGAGAAACTGCTTAGTGTTCTGTTAATTCATCTCACAGAGTTACATCGGTATTTCGTGGATCTCTTTGCTAGCCTTTTTTCTGTGGAATCTGACAACAGATATTTCGGATCCCTTTGAAGACTATAGGGCCAAAGGAAATATCCTCCGATAACTAAGAGAAAGAAGCTTTCTGAGAAACTTCTTTGTGTTCTGTGAAATCATCTCACCGAGTTACAGCTTTCCCCTCAAGAAGTCTTTCGCTAAGACAGTTCTTGTGGAATTGGCAAAGTGATATTTGGAAGCCCAAAGAGGGCTATGGTCAAAAAGGAAATATCCTCCGATGAAATCTGGAAAGAAGCTTTCTGAGAAACTGCTTAGGGTTCTGTTAATTCATCTCACAGAGTTACTTCTATATTTCGTGGATCTCTTTGCTAGCCTTATTTCTGTGGAATCTGAGAACAGATATTTCGGATCCCTTTGAAGACTATAGGGCCAAAGGAAATATCCTCCGAAAACTAAGAGAAAGAAGCTTGCTGAGAAACTTCTTTGTGTTCTGTGAAATCAGCTCACAGAGTTACAGCTTTCCCCTCAAGAAGCCTTTCGCTAAGACAGTTCTTGTGGAATTGGCAAAGTGATATTTGGAAGCCCATAGAGGGCTATGGTCAAAAAAGAAATATCCTCAGATGAAATCTGGAAAGAAGCTTTGTGAGAAACTGCTTAGTGTTCTGTTAATTCATCTCACAGAGTTACATCTGTATTTCGTGGATCTCTTTGCTAGCCTTATTTCTGTGGAATCTGAGAACAGATATTTCGGATCCCTTTGAAGACTATAGGGCCAAAGGAAATATCCTGCGATAACAAAGAGAAAGAAGCTTTGTGAGAAATTTCTTTGTGTTCTATGTATCATCTCACAGAGTTACAGCTTTCCCCTCAAGAAGCCTTTCGCTAAGACAGTTCTTGTGGAATTGGCAAAGTGATATTTGGAAGCCCATAGAGGGCTATGGTGAAAAAGAAAATATAATCAGATGAAATCTGGAAAGAAGCTTTCTGAGAAACTGCTTAGTGTTCTGTTAATTCATCTCACAGAGTTACATCTGTATTTCGTGGATCACTTGGCTAGCCTTATTTCTGTGGAATCTGAGAACAGATATTTCGGAACCCTTTGAAGACTATAGGGCCAAAGGAAATATCCTCCGAAAACTAAGAGAAAGAAGCTTTCTGAGAAACTTCTTTGTGTTCTGTGAAATCATCTCACAGAGTTACAGCTTTCACCTCAAGAAGCCTTTCGCTAAGACAGTTCTTGTGGAATTGGCAAAGTGATATTTGGAAGCCCTTAGAGGGCTAAGGTGAAAAAGGAAATATCCTCAGATGAAATCTGGAAAGAAGCTTTCTGAGAAACTGCTCAGTGTTCTGTTAATTTATCTCACAGAGTTACATCTGTATTTCGTGGATCTCTTTGCTTGGCTTATTTCTGTGGAATCTGAGAACAGATATTTCGGATCCATTTGAAGACTATAGGGCCAAAGGAAATATCCTCGGATAACAAAGAAAAAGAAGCTTTCTGAGAAACTTCTTTGTGTTCTGTGAAATCATCTCACAGAGTTACAGCTTTCCCCTCAAGAAGCCATTCGCTAAGACAGTTCTTGTGGAATTGGCAAAGTGATATTTGGAAGCCCATAGAGGGCTATGGTGAAAAAGGAAATATCCTCAGATGAAATCTGGAAAGAAGCTTTCTGAGAAACTGCTTAGTGTTCTGTTAATTCATCTCACAGAGTTACATCTGTATTTAGTGGATCTCTTTGCTAGCCTTATTTCTGTGGAATCTGACAACAGATACTTCGGATCCCTTTGAAGACTATAGGGCCAAAGGAAATATCCTCCGATAACTAAGAGAAAGAAGCTTTCTGAGAAACTTCTTTGTGTTCTGTGAAATCATCTCACACAGTTACAGCTTTCCCCTCAAGAAGCCTTTCGCTAAGACAGTTCTTGTGGAATTGGCAAAGTGATATTTGGAAGCCCATAGAGGGCTATGGTGAAAAAGGAAATATCCTCCGATGAAATCTGGAAAGAAGCTTTCTGAGAAACTGCTTAGTGTTCTGATAGTTCATCTCTCAGAGTTACATCTATATTTCGTGGATCTCTTTGCTAGCCTTATTTCTGTGGAATCTGAGAACAGATATTTCGGATCCCCTTGAATACTATAGGGCCAAAGGAAATATCATCCGATAACAAAGAGAAAGAAGCTTTCTGAGAAACTTCTTTGTGTTCTCTGAAATCATCTCACAGAGTTACAGCTTTCACCTCAAGAAGCCTTTCGCTAAGACAGTTCTTGTGGAATTGGCCAAGTGATATTTGGAAGCCCATAGAGGGCTATGGTGAAAAAGTAAATATCCTCCGATGAAATCTGGAAAGAAGCTTTCTGAGAAACTGCTTAGTGTTCTGTTAATTCATCTCACAGAGTTACATCTGTATTTCGTGGATCTCTTTGCTAGGCTTATTTCTGTGGAATCTGAGAACAGATATTTCGGATCCCTTTGAAGACTACAGGGCCAAAGGAAATATCCTCCGATAACTAAGAGAAAGAAGCTTTCTGAGAAACTTCTTTGTGTTCTGTGAAATCATCTCACAGAGTTACAGCTTTCCCCTCAAGAAGCCTTTGTGTAAGACATTTCTTGTGGAATTGGCAAAGTGATATTTGGAAGCCCATAGAGGGCTATGGTCAAAAAGGAAATATCCTCCGATGAAATCTGGAAAGAAGCTTTCTGAGAAACTGCTTAGGGTTCTGTTAATTCATCTCACAGAGTTACTTCTATATTTCGTGGATCTCTTTGGTAGCCTTATTTCTGTGGAATCTGAGAACAGATATTTCGGATCCCTTTGAAGACTATAGGGCCAAAGGAAATATCCTCCGAAAACTAAGAGAAAGAAGCTTTCTGAGAATCTTCTTTGTGTTCTGTGAAATCATCTCACAGAGTTACAGCTTTCCCCTCAAGAAGCCTTTCGCTAAGGCAGTTCTTTTGGAATTGGCAAAGTGATATTTGGAAGCCCATAGAGGGCTATGGTGAAAAAGGAAATATCCTCAGACGAAATCTGGAAAGAAGCTTTATGAGAAACTGCTTAGTGTTCTGTTAATTCATCTCACAGAGTTACATCTGTATTTCGTGGATCTCTTTGCTAGGCTTATTTCTGTGGAATCTGAGAACAGATATTTCGGATCCCTTTGAAGACTATAGGGCCAAAGGAAATATCCTCCGATAACAAAGAGAAAGAAGCTTTGTGAGAAATTTCTTTGTGTTCTATGTAATCATCTCACAGAGTTACAGCTTTCCCCTCAAGAAGTCTTTCGCTAAGACAGTTCTTGTGGAATTGGCAAAGTGATGTTTGGAACCCATAGAGGACTATGTTGAAAAAGGAAATATCCTCAGATGAAATCTGGAAAGAAGCTTTCTGAGAAACTGCTTAGTGTTCTGTTAATTCATCTCACAGAGTTACATCGGTATTTCGTGGATCTCTTTGCTAGCCTTTTTTCTGTGGAATCTGACAACAGATATTTCGGATCCCTTTGAAGACTATAGGGCCAAAGGAAATATCCTCCGATAACTAAGAGAAAGAAGCTTTCTGAGAAACTTCTTTGTGTTCTGTGAAATCATCTCACCGAGTTACAGCTTTCCCCTCAAGAAGTCTTTCGCTAAGACAGTTCTTGTGGAATTGGCAAAGTGATATTTGGAAGCCCATAGAGGGCTATGGTCAAAAAGGAAATATCCTCCGATGAAATCTGGAAAGAAGCTTTCTGAGAAACTGCTTAGGGTTCTGTTAATTCATCTCACAGAGTTACTTCTATATTTCGTGGATCTCTTTGCTAGCCTTATTTCTGTGGAATCTGAGAACAGATATTTCGGATCCCTTTGAAGACTATAGGGCCAAAGGAAATATCCTCCGAAAACTAAGAGAAAGAAGCTTGCTGAGAAACTTCTTTGTGTTCTGTGAAATCAGCTCACAGAGTTACAGCTTTCCCCTCAAGAAGCCTTTCGCTAAGACAGTTCTTGTGGAATTGGCAAAGTGATATTTGGAAGCCCATAGAGGGCTATGGTCAAAAAAGAAATATCCTCAGATGAAATCTGGAAAGAAGCTTTCTGAGAAACTGCTTAGTGTTCTGTTAATTCATCTCACAGAGTTACATCTGTATTTCGTGGATCTCTTTGCTAGCCTTATTTCTGTGGAATCTGAGAACAGATATTTCGGATCCCTTTGAAGACTATAGGGCCAAAGGAAATATCCTGCGATAACAAAGAGAAAGAAGCTTTGTGAGAAATTTCTTTGTGTTCTATGTATCATCTCACAGAGTTACAGCTTTCCCCTCAAGAAGCCTTTCGCTAAGACAGTTCTTGTGGAATTGGCAAAGTGATATTTGGAAGCCCATAGAGGGCTATGGTGAAAAAGGAAATATAATCAGATGAAATCTGGAAAGAAGCTTTCTGAGAAACTGCTTAGTGTTCTGTTAATTCATCTCACAGAGTTACATCTGTATTTCGTGGATCACTTGGCTAGCCTTATTTCTGTGGAATCTGAGAACAGATATTTCGGATCCCTTTGAAGACTATAGGGCCAAAGGAAATATCCTCCGAAAACTAAGAGAAAGAAGCTTTCTGAGAAACTTCTTTGTGTTCTCTGAAATCATCTCACAGAGTTACAGCTTTCACCTCAAGAAGCCTTTCGCTAAGACAGTTCTTGTGGAATTGGCAAAGTGATATTTGGAAGCCCTTAGAGGGCTAAGGTGAAAAAGGAAATATCCTCAGATGAAATCTGGAAAGAAGCTTTCTGAGAAACTGCTCAGTGTTCTGTTAATTTATCTCACAGAGTTACATCTGTATTTCGTGGATCTCTTTGCTTGGCTTATTTCTGTGGAATCTGAGAACAGATATTTCGGATCCATTTGAAGACTATAGGGCCAAAGGAAATATCCTCGGATAACTAAGAGAAAGAAGCTTTCTGAGAAACTTCTTTGTGTTCTGTGAAATCATCTCACAGAGTTACAGCTTTCCCCTCAAGAAGCCTTTGTGTAAGACATTTCTTGTGGAATTGGCAAAGTGATATTTGGAAGCCCATAGAGGGCTATGGTGAAAAAGGAAATATCCTCAGATGAAATCTGGAAAGAAGCTTTCTGAGAAACTGCTTAGTGTTCTGTTAATTCATCTCACAGAGTTACATCTGTATTTAGTGGATCTCTTTGCTAGCCTTATTTCTGTGGAATCTGACAACAGATACTTCGGATCCCTTTGAAGACTATAGGGCCAAAGGAAATATCCTCCGATAACTAAGAGAAAGAAGCTTTCTGAGAAACTTCTTTGTGTTCTGTGAAATCATCTCACACAGTTACAGCTTTCCCCTCAAGAAGCCTTTCGCTAAGACAGTTCTTGTGGAATTGGCAAAGTGATATTTGGAAGCCCATAGAGGGCTATGGTGAAAAAGGAAATATCCTCCGATGAAATCTGGAAAGAAGCTTTCTGAGAAACTGCTTAGTGTTCTGATAGTTCATCTCTCAGAGTTACATCTATATTTCGTGGATCTCTTTGCTAGCCTTATTTCTGGGGAATCTGAGAACAGATATTTCGGATCCCCTTGAATACTATAGGGCCAAAGGAAATATCATCCGATAACAAAGAGAAAGAAGCTTTCTGAGAAACTTCTTTGTGTTCTCTGAAATCATCTCACAGAGTTACAGCTTTCACCTCAAGAAGCCTTTCGCTAAGACAGTTCTTGTGGAATTGGCCAAGTGATATTTGGAAGCCCATAGAGGGCTATGGTGAAAAAGTAAATATCCTCCGATGAAATCTGGAAAGAAGCTTTCTGAGAAACTGCTTAGTGTTCTGTTAATTCATCTCACAGAGTTACATCTGTATTTCGTGGATCTCTTTGCTAGGCTTATTTCTGTGGAATCTGAGAACAGATATTTCGGATCCCTTTGAAGACTACAGGGCCAAAGGAAATATCCTCCGATAACTAAGAGAAAGAAGCTTTCTGAGAAACTTCTTTGTGTTCTGTGAAATCATCTCACAGAGTTACAGCTTTCCCCTCAAGAAGCCTTTGTGTAAGACATTTCTTGTGGAATTGGCAAAGTGATATTTGGAAGCCCATAGAGGGCTATGGTCAAAAAGGAAATATCCTCCGATGAAATCTGGAAAGAAGCTTTCTGAGAAACTGCTTAGGGTTCTGTTAATTCATCTCACAGAGTTACTTCTATATTTCGTGGATCTCTTTGGTAGCCTTATTTCTGTGGAATCTGAGAACAGATATTTCGGATCCCTTTGAAGACTATAGGGCCAAAGGAAATATCCTCCGAAAACTAAGAGAAAGAAGCTTTCTGAGAATCTTCTTTGTGTTCTGTGAAATCAGCTCACAGAGTTACAGCTTTCCCCTCAAGAAGCCTTTCGCTAAGGCAGTTCTTTTGGAATTGGCAAAGTGATATTTGGAAGCCCATAGAGGGCTATGGTGAAAAAGGAAATATCCTCAGACGAAATCTGGAAAGAAGCTTTATGAGAAACTGCTTAGTGTTCTGTTAATTCATCTCACAGAGTTACATCTGTATTTCGTGGATCTCTTTGCTAGGCTTATTTCTGTGGAATCTGAGAACAGATATTTCGGATCCCTTTGAAGACTATAGGGCCAAAGGAAATATCCTCCGATAACAAAGAGAAAGAAGCTTTGTGAGAAATTTCTTTGTGTTCTATGTAATCATCTCACAGAGTTACAGCTTTCCCCTCAAGAAGTCTTTCGCTAAGACAGTTCTTGTGGAATTGGCAAAGTGATGTTTGGAACCCATAGAGGACTATGTTGAAAAAGGAAATATCCTCAGATGAAATCTGGAAAGAAGCTTTCTGAGAAACTGCTTAGTGTTCTGTTAATTCATCTCACAGAGTTACATCGGTATTTCGTGGATCTCTTTGCTAGCCTTTTTTCTGTGGAATCTGACAACAGATATTTCGGATCCCTTTGAAGACTATAGGGCCAAAGGAAATATCCTCCGATAACTAAGAGAAAGAAGCTTTCTGAGAAACTTCTTTGTGTTCTGTGAAATCATCTCACCGAGTTACAGCTTTCCCCTCAAGAAGTCTTTCGCTAAGACAGTTCTTGTGGAATTGGCAAAGTGATATTTGGAATCCCATAGAGGGCTATGGTCAAAAAGGAAATATCCTCCGATGAAATCTGGAAAGAAGCTTTCTGAGAAACTGCTTAGTGTTCTGATAGTTCATCTCTCAGAGTTACATCTATATTTCGTGGATCTCTTTGCTAGCCTTATTTCTGGGGAATCTGAGAACAGATATTTCGGATCCCCTTGAATACTATAGGGCCAAAGGAAATATCATCCGATAACAAAGAGAAAGAAGCTTTCTGAGAAACTTCTTTGTGTTCTCTGAAATCATCTCACAGAGTTACAGCTTTCACCTCAAGAAGCCTTTCGCTAAGACAGTTCTTGTGGAATTGGCCAAGTGATATTTGGAAGCCCATAGAGGGCTATGGTGAAAAAGTAAATATCCTCCGATGAAATCTGGAAAGAAGCTTTCTGAGAAACTGCTTAGTGTTCTGTTAATTCATCTCACAGAGTTACATCTGTATTTCGTGGATCTCTTTGCTAGGCTTATTTCTGTGGAATCTGAGAACAGATATTTCGGATCCCTTTGAAGACTACAGGGCCAAAGGAAATATCCTCCGATAACTAAGAGAAAGAAGCTTTCTGAGAAACTTCTTTGTGTTCTGTGAAATCATCTCACAGAGTTACAGCTTTCCCCTCAAGAAGCCTTTGTGTAAGACATTTCTTGTGGAATTGGCAAAGTGATATTTGGAAGCCCATAGAGGGCTATGGTCAAAAAGGAAATATCCTCCGATGAAATCTGGAAAGAAGCTTTCTGAGAAACTGCTTAGGGTTCTGTTAATTCATCTCACAGAGTTACTTCTATATTTCGTGGATCTCTTTGGTAGCCTTATTTCTGTGGAATCTGAGAACAGATATTTCGGATCCCTTTGAAGACTATAGGGCCAAAGGAAATATCCTCCGAAAACTAAGAGAAAGAAGCTTTCTGAGAATCTTCTTTGTGTTCTGTGAAATCAGCTCACAGAGTTACAGCTTTCCCCTCAAGAAGCCTTTCGCTAAGGCAGTTCTTTTGGAATTGGCAAAGTGATATTTGGAAGCCCATAGAGGGCTATGGTGAAAAAGGAAATATCCTCAGACGAAATCTGGAAAGAAGCTTTATGAGAAACTGCTTAGTGTTCTGTTAATTCATCTCACAGAGTTACATCTGTATTTCGTGGATCTCTTTGCTAGGCTTATTTCTGTGGAATCTGAGAACAGATATTTCGGATCCCTTTGAAGACTATAGGGCCAAAGGAAATATCCTCCGATAACAAAGAGAAAGAAGCTTTGTGAGAAATTTCTTTGTGTTCTATGTAATCATCTCACAGAGTTACAGCTTTCCCCTCAAGAAGTCTTTCGCTAAGACAGTTCTTGTGGAATTGGCAAAGTGATGTTTGGAACCCATAGAGGACTATGTTGAAAAAGGAAATATCCTCAGATGAAATCTGGAAAGAAGCTTTCTGAGAAACTGCTTAGTGTTCTGTTAATTCATCTCACAGAGTTACATCGGTATTTCGTGGATCTCTTTGCTAGCCTTTTTTCTGTGGAATCTGACAACAGATATTTCGGATCCCTTTGAAGACTATAGGGCCAAAGGAAATATCCTCCGATAACTAAGAGAAAGAAGCTTTCTGAGAAACTTCTTTGTGTTCTGTGAAATCATCTCACCGAGTTACAGCTTTCCCCTCAAGAAGTCTTTCGCTAAGACAGTTCTTGTGGAATTGGCAAAGTGATATTTGGAAGCCCATAGAGGGCTATGGTCAAAAAGGAAATATCCTCCGATGAAATCTGGAAAGAAGCTTTCTGAGAAACTGCTTAGGGTTCTGTTAATTCATCTCACAGAGTTACTTCTATATTTCGTGGATCTCTTTGCTAGCCTTATTTCTGTGGAATCTGAGAACAGATATTTCGGATCCCTTTGAAGACTATAGGGCCAAAGGAAATATCCTCCGAAAACTAAGAGAAAGAAGCTTGCTGAGAAACTTCTTTGTGTTCTGTGAAATCAGCTCACAGAGTTTCAGCTTTCCCCTCAAGAAGCCTTTCGCTAAGACAGTTCTTGTGGAATTGGCAAAGTGATATTTGGAAGCCCATAGAGGGCTATGGTCAAAAAAGAAATATCCTCAGATGAAATCTGGAAAGAAGCTTTCTGAGAAACTGCTTAGTGTTCTGTTAATTCATCTCACAGAGTTACATCTGTATTTCGTGGATCTCTTTGCTAGCCTTATTTCTGTGGAATCTGAGAACAGATATTTCGGATCCCTTTGAAGACTATAGGGCCAAAGGAAATATCCTGCGATAACAAAGAGAAAGAAGCTTTGTGAGAAATTTCTTTGTGTTCTATGTATCATCTCACAGAGTTACAGCTTTCCCCTCAAGAAGCCTTTCGCTAAGACAGTTCTTGTGGAATTGGCAAAGTGATATTTGGAAGCCCATAGAGGGCTATGGTGAAAAAGGAAATATAATCAGATGAAATCTGGAAAGAAGCTTTCTGAGAAACTGCTTAGTGTTCTGTTAATTCATCTCACAGAGTTACATCTGTATTTCGTGGATCACTTGGCTAGCCTTATTTCTGTGGAATCTGAGAACAGATATTTCGGATCCCTTTGAAGACTATAGGGCCAAAGGAAATATCCTCCGAAAACTAAGAGAAAGAAGCTTTCTGAGAAACTTCTTTGTGTTCTCTGAAATCATCTCACAGAGTTACAGCTTTCACCTCAAGAAGCCTTTCGCTAAGACAGTTCTTGTGGAATTGGCAAAGTGATATTTGGAAGCCCTTAGAGGGCTAAGGTGAAAAAGGAAATATCCTCAGATGAAATCTGGAAAGAAGCTTTCTGAGAAACTGCTCAGTGTTCTGTTAATTTATCTCACAGAGTTACATCTGTATTTCGTGGATCTCTTTGCTTGGCTTATTTCTGTGGAATCTGAGAACAGATATTTCGGATCCATTTGAAGACTATAGGGCCAAAGGAAATATCCTCGGATAACAAGGAAAAAGAAGCTTTCTGAGAAACTTCTTTGTGTTCTGTGAAATCATCTCACAGAGTTACAGCTTCCCCTCAAGAAGCCATTCGCTAAGACAGTTCTTGTGGAATTGGCAAAGTGATATTTGGAAGCCCATAGAGGGCTATGGTGAAAAAGGAAATATCCTCAGATGAAATCTGGAAAGAAGCTTTCTGAGAAACTGCTTAGTGTTCTGTTAATTCATCTCACAGAGTTACATCTGTATTTCGTGGATTTCTTTGCTAGCCTTATTTCTGTGGAATCTGACAACAGATACTTCGGATCCCTTTGAAGACTATAGGGCCAAAGGAAATATCCTCCGATAACTAAGAGAAAGAAGCTTTCTGAGAAACTTCTTTGTGTTCTGTGAAATCATCTCACACAGTTACAGCTTTCCCCTCAAGAAGCCTTTCGCTAAGACAGTTCTTGTGGAATTGGCAAAGTGATATTTGGAAGCCCATAGAGGGCTATGGTGAAAAAGGAAATATCCTCCGATGAAATCTGGAAAGAAGCTTTCTGAGAAACTGCTTAGTGTTCTGATAGTTCATCTCACAGAGTTACATCTATATTTCGTGGATCTCTTTGCTAGCCTTATTTCTGTGGAATCTGAGAACAGATATTTCGGATCCCCTTGAATACTATAGGGCCAAAGGAAATATCATCCGATAACAAAGAGAAAGAAGCTTTCTGAGAAACTT
The DNA here is from genome assembly GCF_043159975.1 of Macaca nemestrina. Taxonomy (NCBI): domain Eukaryota; kingdom Metazoa; phylum Chordata; class Mammalia; order Primates; family Cercopithecidae; genus Macaca; species Macaca nemestrina. Next base: position 131,730,452 of record NC_092130.1, on the reverse strand, counting down.
CTTTGTGTTCTGTGAAATCATCTCACAGAGTTACAGCTTTCCCCTCAAGAAGCCTTTCGCTAAGACAGTTCTTGTGGAATTGGCCAAGTGATATTTGGAAGCCCATAGAGGGCTATGGTGAAAAAGTAAATATCCTCCGATGAAATCTGGAAAGAAGCTTTCTGAGAAACTGCTTAGTGTTCTGTTAATTCATCTCACAGAGTTACATCTGTATTTCGTGGATCTCTTTGCTAGCCTTATTTCTGTGGAATCTGAGAACAGATATTTCGGATCCCTTTGAAGACTACAGGGCCAAAGGAAATATCCTCCGATAACTAAGAGAAAGAAGCTTTCTGAGAAACTTCTTTGTGTTCTGTGAAATCATCTCACAGAGTTACAGCTTTCCCCTCAAGAAGCCTTTGTGTAAGACATTTCTTGTGGAATTGGCAAAGTGATATTTGGAAGCCCATAGAGGGCTATGGTCAAAAAGGAAATATCCTCCGATGAAATCTGGAAAGAAGCTTTCTGAGAAACTGCTTAGGGTTCTGTTAATTCATCTCACAGAGTTACTTCTATATTTCGTGGATCTCTTTGGTAGCCTTATTTCTGTGGAATCTGAGAACAGATATTTCGGATCCCTTTGAAGACTATAGGGCCAAAGGAAATATCCTCCGAAAACTAAGAGAAAGAAGCTTTCTGAGAATCTTCTTTGTGTTCTGTGAAATCAGCTCACAGAGTTACAGCTTTCCCCTCAAGAAGCCTTTCGCTAAGGCAGTTCTTTTGGAATTGGCAAAGTGATATTTGGAAGCCCATAGAGGGCTATGGTGAAAAAGGAAATATCCTCAGACGAAATCTGGAAAGAAGCTTTATGAGAAACTGCTTAGTGTTCTGTTAATTCATCTCACAGAGTTACATCTGTATTTCGTCGATCTCTTTGCTAGGCTTATTTCTGTGGAATCTGAGAACAGATATTTCGGATCCCTTTGAAGACTATAGGGCCAAAGGAAATATCCTCCGATAACAAAGAGAAAGAAGCTTTGTGAGAAATTTCTTTGTGTTCTATGTAATCATCTCACAGAGTTACAGCTTTCCCCTCAAGAAGCCTTTCGCTAAGACAGTTCTTGTGGAATTGGCAAAGTGATGTTTGGAACCCATAGAGGACTATGTTGAAAAAGGAAATATCCTCAGATGAAATCTGGAAAGAAGCTTTCTGAGAAACTGCTTAGTGTTCTGTTAATTCATCTCACAGAGTTACATCGGTATTTCGTGGATCTCTTTGCTAGCCTTTTTTCTGTGGAATCTGACAACAGATATTTCGGATCCCTTTGAAGACTATAGGGACAAAGGAAATATCCTCCGATAACTAAGAGAAAGAAGCTTTCTGAGAAACTTCTTTGTGTTCTGTGAAATCATCTCACCGAGTTACAGCTTTCCCCTCAAGAAGTCTTTCGCTAAGACAGTTCTTGTGGAATTGGCAAAGTGATATTTGGAAGCCCATAGAGGGCTATGGTCAAAAAGGAAATATCCTCCGATGAAATCTGGAAAGAAGCTTTCTGAGAAACTGCTTAGGGTTCTGTTAATTCATCTCACAGAGTTACTTCTATATTTCGTGGATCTCTTTGGTAGCCTTATTTCTGTGGAATCTGAGAACAGATATTTCGGATCCCTTTGAAGACTATAGGGCCAAAGGAAATATCCTCCGAAAACTAAGAGAAAGAAGCTTGCTGAGAAACTTCTTTGTGTTCTGTGAAATCAGCTCACAGAGTTACAGCTTTCCCCTCAAGAAGCCTTTCGCTAAGACAGTTCTTGTGGAATTGGCAAAGTGATATTTGGAAGCCCATAGAGGGCTATGGTCAAAAAAGAAATATCCTCAGATGAAATCTGGAAAGAAGCTTTCTGAGAAACTGCTTAGTGTTCTGTTAATTCATCTCACAGAGTTACATCTGTATTTCGTGGATCTCTTTGCTAGCCTTATTTCTGTGGAATCTGAGAACAGATATTTCGGATCCCTTTGAAGACTATAGGGCCAAAGGAAATATCCTGCGATAACAAAGAGAAAGAAGCTTTGTGAGAAATTTCTTTGTGTTCTATGTATCATCTCACAGAGTTACAGCTTTCCCCTCAAGAAGCCTTTCGCTAAGACAGTTCTTGTGGAATTGGCAAAGTGATATTTGGAAGCCCATAGAGGGCTATGGTGAAAAAGGAAATATAATCAGATGAAATCTGGAAAGAAGCTTTCTGAGAAACTGCTTAGTGTTCTGTTAATTCATCTCACAGAGTTACATCTGTATTTCGTGGATCACTTGGCTAGCCTTATTTCTGTGGAATCTGAGAACAGATATTTCGGATCCCTTTGAAGACTATAGGGCCAAAGGAAATATCCTCCGAAAACTAAGAGAAAGAAGCTTTCTGAGAAACTTCTTTGTGTTCTCTGAAATCATCTCACAGAGTTACAGCTTTCACCTCAAGAAGCCTTTCGCTAAGACAGTTCTTGTGGAATTGGCAAAGTGATATTTGGAAGCCCTTAGAGGGCTAAGGTGAAAAAGGAAATATCCTCAGATGAAATCTGGAAAGAAGCTTTCTGAGAAACTGCTCAGTGTTCTGTTAATTTATCTCACAGAGTTACATCTGTATTTCGTGGATCTCTTTGCTTGGCTTATTTCTGTGGAATCTGAGAACAGATATTTCGGATCCATTTGAAGACTATAGGGCCAAAGGAAATATCCTCGGATAACAAGGAAAAAGAAGCTTTCTGAGAAACTTCTTTGTGTTCTGTGAAATCATCTCACAGAGTTACAGCTTTCCCCTCAAGAAGCCATTCGCTAAGACAGTTCTTGTGGAATTGGCAAAGTGATATTTGGAAGCCCATAGAGGGCTATGGTCAAAAAGGAAATATCCTCAGATGAAATCTGGAAAGAAGCTTTCTGAGAAACTGCTTAGTGTTCTGTTAATTCATCTCACAGAGTTACATCTGTATTTCGTGGATCTCTTTGCTAGCCTTATTTCTGTGGAATCTGACAACAGATACTTCGGATCCCTTTGAAGACTATAGGGCCAAAGGAAATATCCTCCGATAACTAAGAGAAAGAAGCTTTCTGAGAAACTTCTTTGTGTTCTGTGAAATCATCTCACACAGTTACAGCTTTCCCCTCAAGAAGCCTTTCGCTAAGACAGTTCTTGTGGAATTGGCAAAGTGATATTTGGAAGCCCATAGAGGTCTATGGTGAAAAAGGAAATATCCTCCGATGAAATCTGGAAAGAAGCTTTCTGAGAAACTGCTTAGTGTTCTGATAGTTCATCTCACAGAGTTACATCTATATTTCGTGGATCTCTTTGCTAGCCTTATTTCTGTGGAATCTGAGAACAGATATTTCGGATCCCCTTGAATACTATAGGGCCAAAGGAAATATCATCCGATAACAAAGAGAAAGAAGCTTTCTGAGAAACTTCTTTGTGTTCTGTGAAATCATCTCACAGAGTTACAGCTTTCCCCTCAAGAAGCCTTTCGCTAAGACAGTTCTTGTGGAATTGGCCAAGTGATATTTGGAAGCCCATAGAGGGCTATGGTGAAAAAGTAAATATCCTCCGATGAAATCTGGAAAGAAGCTTTCTGAGAAACTGCTTAGTGTTCTGTTAATTCATCTCACAGAGTTACATCTGTATTTCGTGGATCTCTTTGCTAGCCTTATTTCTGTGGAATCTGAGAACAGATATTTCGGATCCCTTTGAAGACTACAGGGCCAAAGGAAATATCCTCCGATAACTAAGAGAAAGAAGCTTTCTGAGAAACTTCTTTGTGTTCTGTGAAATCATCTCACAGAGTTACAGCTTTCCCCTCAAGAAGCCTTTGTGTAAGACATTTCTTGTGGAATTGGCAAAGTGATATTTGGAAGCCCATAGAGGGCTATGGTCAAAAAGGAAATATCCTCCGATGAAATCTGGAAAGAAGCTTTCTGAGAAACTGCTTAGGGTTCTGTTAATTCATCTCACAGAGTTACTTCTATATTTCGTGGATCTCTTTGGTAGCCTTATTTCTGTGGAATCTGAGAACAGATATTTCGGATCCCTTTGAAGACTATAGGGCCAAAGGAAATATCCTCCGAAAACTAAGAGAAAGAAGCTTTCTGAGAATCTTCTTTGTGTTCTGTGAAATCAGCTCACAGAGTTACAGCTTTCCCCTCAAGAAGCCTTTCGCTAAGGCAGTTCTTTTGGAATTGGCAAAGTGATGTTTGGAACCCATAGAGGGCTATGGTCAAAAAGGAAATATCCTCCGATGAAATCTGGAAAGAAGCTTTCTGAGAAACTGCTTAGGGTTCTGTTAATTCATCTCACAGAGTTACTTCTATATTTCGTGGATCTCTTTGCTAGCCTTATTTCTGTGGAATCTGAGAACAGATATTTCGGATCCCTTTGAAGACTATAGGGCCAAAGGAAATATCCTCCGAAAACTAAGAGAAAGAAGCTTGCTGAGAAACTTCTTTGTGTTCTGTGAAATCATCTCACAGAGTTACAGCTTTCCCCTCAAGAAGCCTTTCGCTAAGACAGTTCTTGTGGAATTGGCAAAGTGATATTTGGAAGCCCATAGAGGGCTATGGTGAAAAAGGAAATATAATCAGATGAAATCTGGAAAGAAGCTTTCTGAGAAACTGCTTAGTGTTCTGTTAATTCATCTCACAGAGTTACATCTGTATTTCGTGGATCACTTGGCTAGCCTTATTTCTGTGGAATCTGAGAACAGATATTTCGGATCCCTTTGAAGACTATAGGGCCAAGGGAAATATCCTCCGATAACTAAGAGAAAGAAGCTTTCTGAGAAACTTCTTTGTGTTCTGTGAAATCATCTCACAGAGTTACAGCTTTCCCCTCAAGAAGCCTTTCGCTAAGACAGTTCTTGTGGAATTGGCAAAGTGATATTTGGAAGCCCATAGAGGGCTATGGTGAAAAAGGAAATATCCTCCGATGAAATCTGGAAAGAAGCTTTCTGAGAAACTGCTCAGTGTTCTGTTAATTCATCTCACAGAGTTACATCTGTATTTCGTGGATCTCTTTGCTAGGCTTATTTCTGTGGAATCTGAGAACAGATATTTCGGATCCCTTTGAAGACTATAGGGCCAAAGGAAATATCCTCGGATAACAAAGAAAAAGAAGCTTTCTGAGAAACTTCTTTGTGTTCTGTGAAATCATCTCACAGAGTTACAGCTTTCCCCTCAAGAAGCCTTTCGCTAAGACAGTTCTTGTGGAATTGGCAAAGTGATATTTGGAAGCCCATAGTGGACTATGGTGAAAAAGGAAATATCCTCAGATGAAATCTGGAAAGAAGCTTTCTGAGAAACTGCTTAGTGTTCTGTTAATTCATCTCACAGAGTTACATCTGTATTTCGTGGATCTCTTTGCAAGCCTTATTTCTATGGAATCTGAGAACAGATATTTCGGATCCCTTTGAAGACTATTGGGCCAAAGGAAATATCCTGCGATAACAAAGAGAAAGAAGCTTTGTGAGAAATTTCTTTGTGTTCTATGTATCATCTCACAGAGTTACAGCTTTCCCCTCAAGAAGCCTTTCGCTAAGACAGTTCTTGTGGAATTGGCAAAGTGATATTTGGAAGCCCATAGACGGCTAAGGTGAAAAAGGAAATATCCTCAGATGAAATCTGGAAAGAAGCTTTCTGAGAAACTGCTTAGTGTTCTGTTAATTCATCTCACAGAGTTACATCTGTATTTCGTGGATCACGTGGCTAGCCTTATTTCTGTGGAATCTGAGAACAGATATTTCGGATCCCTTTGAAGACTATAGGGCCAAAGGAAATATCCTCCGATAACTAAGAGAAAGAAGCTTTCTGAGAAACTTCTTTGTGTTCTGTGAAATCATCTCACAGAGTTACAGCTTTCCCCTCAAGGAGCCTTTCGCTAAGACAGTTCTTGTGGAATTGGCCAAGTGATATTTGGAAGCCCATAGACGGCTATGGAGAAAAAGGAAATATCCTCAGATGAAATTTGTAAAGAAGCTTTCTGAGAAACTGCTTAGTGTTCTGTTAATTCATCTCACAGAGTTACATCTGTATTTCGTGGATCACTTGGCTAGCCTTATTTCTGTGGAATCTGAGAACAGATATTTCGGATCCCTTTGAAGACTATAGGGCCAAAGGAAATATCCTCCGATAACTAAGAGAAAGAAGCTTTCTGAGAAACTTCTTTGTGTTCTGTGAAATCATCTCACAGAGTTACAGCTTTCCCCTCAAGAAGCCTTTCGCTAAGACAGTTCTTGTGGAATTGGCAAAGTGATATTTGGAAGCCCATAGAGGGCTAAGGTGAAAAAGGAAATATCCTCAGATGAAATCTGGAAAGAAGCTTTCTGAGAAACTGCTCAGTGTTCTGTTAATTTATCTCACAGAGTTACATCTGTATTTCGTGGATCTCTTTGCTTGGCTTATTTCTGTGGAATGTGAGAACAGATATTTCGGATCCATTTGAAGACTATAGGGCCAAAGGAAATATCCTCGGATAACAAAGAAAAAGAAGCTTTCTGAGAAACTTCTTTGTGTTCTGTGAAATCATCTCACAGAGTTACAGCTTTCCCCTCAAGAAGCCTTTCGCTAAGACAGTTCTTGTGGAATTGGCAAAGTGATATTTGGAAGCCCATAGAGGGCTATGGTGAAAAAGGAAATATCCTCAGATGAAATCTGGAAAGAAGCTTTCTGAGAAACTGCTTAGTGTTCTGTTAATTCATCTCACAGAGTTACATCTGTATTTCGTGGATCTCTTTGCTAGCCTTTTTTCTGTGGAATCTGACAACTATACTTCGGATCCCTTTGAAGACTCTAGGGCCAAAGGAAATATCCTCCGATAACTAAGAGAAAGAAGCTTTCTGAGAAACTTCTTTGTGTTCTGTGAAATCATCTCACAGAGTTACAGCTTTCCCCTCAAGAAGCCTTTCGCTAAGACAGTTCCTGTGGAATTGGCAAAGTGATATTTGGAAGCCCATAGAGGGCTATGGTGAAAAAGGAAATATAATCAGATGAAATCTGGAAAGAAGCTTTCTGAGAAACTGCTTAGTGTTCTGATAGTTCATCTCACAGAGTTACATCTATATTTCGTGGATCTCTTTGCTAGCCTTTTTTCTGTGGAATCTGACAACAGATACTTCGGATCCCTTTGAAGACTCTAGGGCCAAAGGAAATATCCTCCGATAACTAAGAGAAAGAAGCTTTCTGAGAAACTTCTTTGTGTTCTGTGAAATCATCTCACAGAGTTACAGCTTTCCCCTCAAGAAGCCTTTCGCTAAGACAGTTCTTGTGGAATTGGCCAAGTGATATTTGGAAGCCCATAGAGGGCTATGGTGAAAAAGGAAATATCCTCCGATGAAATCTGGAAAGAAGCTTTCTGAGAAACTGCTTAGTGTTCTGTTAATACATCTCACAGAGTTACATCTGTATTTCGTGGATCTCTTTGCTAGCCTTATTTCTGTGGAATCTGAGAACAGATATTTCGGATCCCTTTGAAGACTACAGGGCCAAAGGAAATATCCTCCGATAACTAAGAGAAAGAAGCTTTCTGAGAAACTTCTTTGTGTTCTGTGAAATCATCTCACACAGTTACAGCTTTCCCCTCAAGAAGCCTTTCGCTAAGACAGTTCTTGTGGAATTGGCAAAGTGATATTTGGAAGCCCATAGAGGGCTATGGTGAAAAAGGAAATATCCTCCGATGAAATCTGGAAAGAAGCTTTCTGAGAAACTGCTTAGTGTTCTGATAGTTCATCTCACAGAGTTACATCTATATTTCGTGGATCTCTTTGCTAGCCTTATTTCTGTGGAATCTGAGAACAGATATTTCGGATCCCCTTGAATACTATAGGGCCAAAGGAAATATCATCCGATAACAAAGAGAAAGAAGCTTTCTGAGAAACTTCTTTGTGTTCTGTGAAATCATCTCACAGAGTTACAGCTTTCCCCTCAAGAAGCCTTTCGCTAAGACAGTTCTTGTGGAATTGGCCAAGTGATATTTGGAAGCCCATAGAGGGCTATGGTGAAAAAGTAAATATCCTCCGATGAAATCTGGAAAGAAGCTTTCTGAGAAACTGCTTAGTGTTCTGTTAATTCATCTCACAGAGTTACATCTGTATTTCGTGGATCTCTTTGCTAGCCTTATTTCTGTGGAATCTGAGAACAGATATTTCGGATCCCTTTGAAGACTACAGGGCCAAAGGAAATATCCTCCGATAACTAAGAGAAAGAAGCTTTCTGAGAAACTTCTTTGTGTTCTGTGAAATCATCTCACAGAGTTACAGCTTTCCCCTCAAGAAGCCTTTGTGTAAGACATTTCTTGTGGAATTGGCAAAGTGATATTTGGAAGCCCATAGAGGGCTATGGTCAAAAAGGAAATATCCTCCGATGAAATCTGGAAAGAAGCTTTCTGAGAAACTGCTTAGGGTTCTGTTAATTCATCTCACAGAGTTACTTCTATATTTCGTGGATCTCTTTGGTAGCCTTATTTCTGTGGAATCTGAGAACAGATATTTCGGATCCCTTTGAAGACTATAGGGCCAAAGGAAATATCCTCCGAAAACTAAGAGAAAGAAGCTTTCTGAGAATCTTCTTTGTGTTCTGTGAAATCAGCTCACAGAGTTACAGCTTTCCCCTCAAGAAGCCTTTCGCTAAGGCAGTTCTTTTGGAATTGGCAAAGTGATATTTGGAAGCCCATAGAGGGCTATGGTGAAAAAGGAAATATCCTCAGACGAAATCTGGAAAGAAGCTTTATGAGAAACTGCTTAGTGTTCTGTTAATTCATCTCACAGAGTTACATCTGTATTTCGTGGATCTCTTTGCTAGGCTTATTTCTGTGGAATCTGAGAACAGATATTTCGGATCCCTTTGAAGACTATAGGGCCAAAGGAAATATCCTCCGATAACAAAGAGAAAGAAGCTTTGTGAGAAATTTCTTTGTGTTCTATGTAATCATCTCACAGAGTTACAGCTTTCCCCTCAAGAAGCCTTTCGCTAAGACAGTTCTTGTGGAATTGGCAAAGTGATGTTTGGAACCCATAGAGGACTATGTTGAAAAAGGAAATATCCTCAGATGAAATCTGGAAAGAAGCTTTCTGAGAAACTGCTTAGTGTTCTGTTAATTCATCTCACAGAGTTACATCGGTATTTCGTGGATCTCTTTGCTAGCCTTTTTTCTGTGGAATCTGACAACAGATATTTCGGATCCCTTTGAAGACTATAGGGCCAAAGGAAATATCCTCCGATAACTAAGAGAAAGAAGCTTGCTGAGAAACTTCTTTGTGTTCTGTGAAATCATCTCACCGAGTTACAGCTTTCCCCTCAAGAAGCCTTTCGCTAAGACAGTTCTTGTGGAATTGGCAAAGTGATATTTGGAAGCCCATAGAGGGCTATGGTCAAAAAGGAAATATCCTCCGATGAAATCTGGAAAGAAGCTTTCTGAGAAACTGCTTAGGGTTCTGTTAATTCATCTCACAGAGTTACTTCTATATTTCGTGGATCTCTTTGCTAGCCTTATTTCTGTGGAATCTGAGAACAGATATTTCGGATCCCTTTGAAGACTATAGGGCCAAAGGAAATATCCTCCGAAAACTAAGAGAAAGAAGCTTGCTGAGAAACTTCTTTGTGTTCTGTGAAATCAGCTCACAGAGTTACAGCTTTCCCCTCAAGAAGCCTTTCGCTAAGACAGTTCTTGTGGAATTGGCAAAGTGATATTTGGAAGCCCATAGAGGGCTATGGTGAAAAAGGAAATATAATCAGATGAAATCTGGAAAGAAGCTTTCTGAGAAACTGCTTAGTGTTCTGTTAATTCATCTCACAGAGTTACATCTGTATTTCGTGGATCACTTGGCTAGCCTTATTTCTGTGGAATCTGAGAACAGATATTTCGGATCCCTTTGAAGACTATAGGGCCAAAGGAAATATCCTCCGATAACTAAGAGAAAGAAGCTTTCTGAGAAACTTCTTTGTGTTCTGTGAAATCATCTCACAGAGTTACAGCTTTCCCCTCAAGAAGCCTTTCGCTAAGACAGTTCTTGTGGAATTGGCAAAGTGATATTTGGAAGCCCATAGAGGGCTATGGTGAAAAAGGAAATATCCTCCGATGAAATCTGGAAAGAAGCTTTCTGAGAAACTGCTCAGTGTTCTGTTAATTCATCTCACAGAGTTACATCTGTATTTCGTGGATCTCTTTGCTAGGCTTATTTCTGTGGAATCTGAGAACAGATATTTCGGATCCCTTTGAAGACTATAGGGCCAAAGGAAATATCCTCGGATAACAAAGAAAAAGAAGCTTTCTGAGAAACTTCTTTGTGTTCTGTGAAATCATCTCACAGAGTTACAGCTTTCCCCTCAAGAAGCCTTTCGCTAAGACAGTTCTTGTGGAATTGGCAAAGTGATATTTGGAAGCCCATAGTGGACTATGGTGAAAAAGGAAATATCCTCAGATGCAATCTGGAAAGAAGCTTTCTGAGAAACTGCTTAGTGTTCTGTTAATTCATCTCACAGAGTTACATCTGTATTTCGTGGATCTCTTTGCAAGCCTTATTTCTATGGAATCTGAGAACAGATATTTCGGATCCCTTTGAAGACTATTGGGCCAAAGGAAATATCCTGCGATAACAAAGAGAAAGAAGCTTTGTGAGAAATTTCTTTGTGTTCTATGTATCATCTCACAGAGTTACAGCTTTCCCCTCAAGAAGCCTTTCGCTAAGACAGTTCTTGTGGAATTGGCAAAGTGATATTTGGAAGCCCATAGACGGCTAAGGTGAAAAAGGAAATATCCTCAGATGAAATCTGGAAAGAAGCTTTCTGAGAAACTGCTTAGTGTTCTGTTAATTCATCTCACAGAGTTACATCTGTATTTCGTGGATCACGTGGCTAGCCTTATTTCTGTGGAATCTGAGAACAGATATTTCGGATCCCTTTGAAGACTATAGGGCCAAAGGAAATATCCTCCGATAACTAAGAGAAAGAAGCTTTCTGAGAAACTTCTTTGTGTTCTGTGAAATCATCTCACAGAGTTACAGCTTTCCCCTCAAGGAGCCTTTCGCTAAGACAGTTCTTGTGGAATTGGCCAAGTGATATTTGGAAGCCCATAGACGGCTATGGAGAAAAAGGAAATATCCTCAGATGAAATTTGTAAAGAAGCTTTCTGAGAAACTGCTTAGTGTTCTGTTAATTCATCTCACAGAGTTACATCTGTATTTCGTGGATCACTTGGCTAGCCTTATTTCTGTGGAATCTGAGAACAGATATTTCGGATCCCTTTGAAGACTATAGGGCCAAAGGAAATATCCTCCGATAACTAAGAGAAAGAAGCTTTCTGAGAAACTTCTTTGTGTTCTGTGAAATCATCTCACAGAGTTACAGCTTTCCCCTCAAGAAGCCTTTCGCTAAGACAGTTCTTGTGGAATTGGCAAAGTGATATTTGGAAGCCCATAGAGGGCTAAGGTGAAAAAGGAAATATCCTCAGATGAAATCTGGAAAGAAGCTTTCTGAGAAACTGCTCAGTGTTCTGTTAATTTATCTCACAGAGTTACATCTGTATTTCGTGGATCTCTTTGCTTGGCTTATTTCTGTGGAATGTGAGAACAGATATTTCGGATCCATTTGAAGACTATAGGGCCAAAGGAAATATCCTCGGATAACAAAGAAAAAGAAGCTTTCTGAGAAACTTCTTTGTGTTCTGTGAAACCATCTCACAGAGTTACAGCTTTCCCCTCAAGAAGCCTTTCGCTAAGACAGTTCCTGTGGAATTGGCAAAGTGATATTTGGAAGCCCATAGAGGGCTATGGTGAAAAAGGAAATATCCTCCGATGAAATCTGGAAAGAAGCTTTCTGAGAAACTGCTTAGTGTTCTGATAGTTCATCTCACAGAGTTACATCTATATTTCGTGGATCTCTTTGCTAGCCTTTTTTCTGTGGAATCTGACAACAGATACTTCGGATCCCTTTGAAGACTCTAGGGCCAAAGGAAATATCCTCCGATAACTAAGAGAAAGAAGCTTTCTGAGAAACTTCTTTGTGTTCTGTGAAATCATCTCACAGAGTTACAGCTTTCCCCTCAAGAAGCCTTTCGCTAAGACAGTTCTTGTGGAATTGGCCAAGTGATATTTGGAAGCCCATAGAGGGCTATGGTGAAAAAGGAAATATCCTCCGATGAAATCTGGAAAGAAGCTTTCTGAGAAACTGCTTAGTGTTCTGTTAATACATCTCACAGAGTTACATCTGTATTTCGTGGATCTCTTTGCTAGCCTTATTTCTGTGGAATCTGAGAACAGATATTTCGGATCCCTTTGAAGACTACAGGGCCAAAGGAAATATCCTCCGATAACTAAGAGAAAGAAGCTTTCTGAGAAACTTCTTTGTGTTCTGTGAAATCATCTCACAGAGTTACAGCTTTCCCCTCAAGAAGCCTTTCGCTAAGACAGTTCTTGTGGAATTGGCAAAGTGATATTTGGAAGCCCATAGAGGGCTATGGTGAAAAAGGAAATATCCTCCGATGAAATCTGGAAAGAAGCTTTCTGAGAAACTGCTTAGTGTTCTGATAGTTCATCTCACAGAGTTACATCTATATTTCGTGGATCTCTTTGCTAGCCTTATTTCTGTGGAATCTGAGAACAGATATTTCGGATCCCCTTGAATACTATAGGGCCAAAGGAAATATCATCCGATAACAAAGAGAAAGAAGCTTTCTGAGAAACTTCTTTGTGTTCTGTGAAATCATCTCACAGAGTTACAGCTTTCCCCTCAAGAAGTCTTTCGCTAAGACAGTTCTTGTGGAATTGGCCAAGTGATATTTGGAAGCCCATAGAGGGCTATGGTGAAAAAGTAAATATCCTCCGATGAAATCTGGAAAGAAGCTTTCTGAGAAACTGCTTAGTGTTCTGTTAATTCATCTCACAGAGTTACATCTGTATTTCGTGGATCTCTTTGCTAGCCTTATTTCTGTGGAATCTGAGAACAGATATTTCGGATCCCTTTGAAGACTACAGGGCCAAAGGAAATATCCTCCGATAACTAAGAGAAAGAAGCTTTCTGAGAAACTTCTTTGTGTTCTGTGAAATCATCTCACAGAGTTACAGCTTTCCCCTCAAGAAGCCTTTGTGTAAGACATTTCTTGTGGAATTGGCAAAGTGATATTTGGAAGCCCATAGAGGGCTATGGTCAAAAAGGAAATATCCTCCGATGAAATCTGGAAAGAAGCTTTCTGAGAAACTGCTTAGGGTTCTGTTAATTCATCTCACAGAGTTACTTCTATATTTCGTGGATCTCTTTGGTAGCCTTATTTCTGTGGAATCTGAGAACAGATATTTCGGATCCCTTTGAAGACTATAGGGCCAAAGGAAATATCCTCCGAAAACTAAGAGAAAGAAGCTTTCTGAGAATCTTCTTTGTGTTCTGTGAAATCAGCTCACAGAGTTACAGCTTTCCCCTCAAGAAGCCTTTCGCTAAGGCAGTTCTTTTGGAATTGGCAAAGTGATATTTGGAAGCCCATAGAGGGCTATGGTGAAAAAGGAAATATCCTCAGACGAAATCTGGAAAGAAGCTTTCTGAGAAACTGCTTAGTGTTCTGTTAATTCATCTCACAGAGTTACATCTGTATTTCGTGGATCTCTTTGCTAGGCTTATTTCTGTGGAATCTGAGAACAGATATTTCGGATCCCTTTGAAGACTATAGGGCCAAAGGAAATATCCTCCGATAACAAAGAGAAAGAAGCTTTGTGAGAAATTTCTTTGTGTTCTATGTAATCATCTCACAGAGTTACAGCTTTCCCCTCAAGAAGCCTTTCGCTAAGACAGTTCTTGTGGAATTGGCAAAGTGATGTTTGGAACCCATAGAGGACTATGTTGAAAAAGGAAATATCCTCAGATGAAATCTGGAAAGAAGCTTTCTGAGAAACTGCTTAGTGTTCTGTTAATTCATCTCACAGAGTTACATCGGTATTTCGTGGATCTCTTTGCTAGCCTTTTTTCTGTGGAATCTGACAACAGATATTTCGGATCCCTTTGAAGACTATAGGGCCAAAGGAAATATCCTCCGATAACTAAGAGAAAGAAGCTTTCTGAGAAACTTCTTTGTGTTCTGTGAAATCATCTCACCGAGTTACAGCTTTCCCCTCAAGAAGTCTTTCGCTAAGACAGTTCTTGTGGAATTGGCAAAGTGATATTTGGAAGCCCATAGAGGGCTATGGTCAAAAAGGAAATATCCTCCGATGAAATCTGGAAAGAAGCTTTCTGAGAAACTGCTTAGGGTTCTGTTAATTCATCTCACAGAGTTACTTCTATATTTCGTGGATCTCTTTGCTAGCCTTATTTCTGTGGAATCTGAGAACAGATATTTCGGATCCCTTTGAAGACTATAGGGCCAAAGGAAATATCCTCCGAAAACTAAGAGAAAGAAGCTTGCTGAGAAACTTCTTTGTGTTCTGTGAAATCAGCTCACAGAGTTACAGCTTTCCCCTCAAGAAGCCTTTCGCTAAGACAGTTCTTGTGGAATTGGCAAAGTGATATTTGGAAGCCCATAGAGGGCTATGGTCAAAAAAGAAATATCCTCAGATGAAATCTGGAAAGAAGCTTTCTGAGAAACTGCTTAGTGTTCTGTTAATTCATCTCACAGAGTTACATCTGTATTTCGTGGATCTCTTTGCTAGCCTTATTTCTGTGGAATCTGAGAACAGATATTTCGGATCCCTTTGAAGACTATAGGGCCAAAGGAAATATCCTGCGATAACAAAGAGAAAGAAGCTTTGTGAGAAATTTCTTTGTGTTCTATGTATCATCTCACAGAGTTACAGCTTTCCCCTCAAGAAGCCTTTCGCTAAGACAGTTCTTGTGGAATTGGCAAAGTGATATTTGGAAGCCCATAGAGGGCTATGGTGAAAAAGGAAATATAATCAGATGAAATCTGGAAAGAAGCTTTCTGAGAAACTGCTTAGTGTTCTGTTAATTCATCTCACAGAGTTACATCTGTATTTCGTGGATCACTTGGCTAGCCTTATTTCTGTGGAATCTGAGAACAGATATTTCGGATCCCTTTGAAGACTATAGGGCCAAAGGAAATATCCTCCGATAACTAAGAGAAAGAAGCTTTCAGAGAAACTTCTTTGTGTTCTGTGAAATCATCTCACAGAGTTACAGCTTTCCCCTCAAGAAGCCTTTCGCTAAGACAGTTCTTGTGGAATTGGCAAAGTGATATTTGGAAGCCCATAGAGGGCTATGGTGAAAAAGGAAATATCCTCCGATGAAATCTGGAAAGAAGCTTTCTGAGAAACTGCTCAGTGTTCTGTTAATTCATCTCACAGAATTACATCTGTATTTCGTGGATCTCTTTGCTTGGCTTATTTCTGTGGAATGTGAGAACAGATATTTCGGATCCATTTGAAGACTATAGGGCCAAAGGAAATATCCTCGGATAACAAAGAAAAAGAAGCTTTCTGAGAAACTTCTTTGTGTTCTGTGAAATCATCTCACAGAGTTACAGCTTTCCCCTCAAGAAGCCTTTCGCTAAGACAGTTCCTGTGGAATTGGCAAAGTGATATTTGGAAGCCCATAGAGGGCTATGGTGAAAAAGGAAATATCCTCCGATGAAATCTGGAAAGAAGCTTTCTGAGAAACTGCTTAGTGTTCTGATAGTTCATCTCACAGAGTTACATCTATATTTCGTGGATCTCTTTGCTAGCCTTTTTTCTGTGGAATCTGACAACAGATACTTCGGATCCCTTTGAAGACTCTAGGGCCAAAGGAAATATCCTCCGATAACTAAGAGAAAGAAGCTTTCTGAGAAACTTCTTTGTGTTCTGTGAAATCATCTCACAGAGTTACAGCTTTCCCCTCAAGAAGCCTTTCGCTAAGACAGTTCTTGTGGAATTGGCCAAGTGATATTTGGAAGCCCATAGAGGGCTATGGTGAAAAAGGAAATATCCTCCGATGAAATCTGGAAAGAAGCTTTCTGAGAAACTGCTTAGTGTTCTGTTAATACATCTCACAGAGTTACATCTGTATTTCGTGGATCTCTTTGCTAGCCTTATTTCTGTGGAATCTGAGAACAGATATTTCGGATCCCTTTGAAGACTACAGGGCCAAAGGAAATATCCTCCGATAACTAAGAGAAAGAAGCTTTCTGAGAAACTTCTTTGTGTTCTGTGAAATCATCTCACACAGTTACAGCTTTCCCCTCAAGAAGCCTTTGTGTAAGACATTTCTTGTGGAATTGGCAAAGTGATATTTGGAAGCCCATAGAGGGCTATGGTCAAAAAGGAAATATCCTCCGATGAAATCTGGAAAGAAGCTTTCTGAGAAACTGCTTAGGGTTCTGTTAATTCATCTCACAGAGTTACTTCTATATTTCGTGGATCTCTTTGGTAGCCTTATTTCTGTGGAATCTGAGAACAGATATTTCGGATCCCTTTGAAGACTATAGGGCCAAAGGAAATATCCTCCGAAAACTAAGAGAAAGAAGCTTTCTGAGAATCTTCTTTGTGTTCTGTGAAATCAGCTCACAGAGTTACAGCTTTCCCCTCAAGAAGCCTTTCGCTAAGGCAGTTCTTTTGGAATTGGCAAAGTGATATTTGGAAGCCCATAGAGGGCTATGGTGAAAAAGGAAATATCCTCAGACGAAATCTGGAAAGAAGCTTTATGAGAAACTGCTTAGTGTTCTGTTAATTCATCTCACAGAGTTACATCTGTATTTCGTGGATCTCTTTGCTAGGCTTATTTCTGTGGAATCTGAGAACAGATATTTCGGATCCCTTTGAAGACTATAGGGCCAAAGGAAATATCCTCCGATAACAAAGAGAAAGAAGCTTTGTGAGAAATTTCTTTGTGTTCTATGTAATCATCTCACAGAGTTACAGCTTTCCCCTCAAGAAGCCTTTCGCTAAGACAGTTCTTGTGGAATTGGCAAAGTGATGTTTGGAACCCATAGAGGACTATGTTGAAAAAGGAAATATCCTCAGATGAAATCTGGAAAGAAGCTTTCTGAGAAACTGCTTAGTGTTCTGTTAATTCATCTCACAGAGTTACATCGGTATTTCGTGGATCTCTTTGCTAGCCTTTTTTCTGTGGAATCTGACAACAGATATTTCGGATCCCTTTGAAGACTATAGGGCCAAAGGAAATATCCTCCGATAACTAAGAGAAAGAAGCTTTCTGAGAAACTTCTTTGTGTTCTGTGAAATCATCTCACCGAGTTACAGCTTTCCCCTCAAGAAGTCTTTCGCTAAGACAGTTCTTGTGGAATTGGCAAAGTGATATTTGGAAGCCCATAGAGGGCTATGGTCAAAAAGGAAATATCCTCCGATGAAATCTGGAAAGAAGCTTTCTGAGAAACTGCTTAGGGTTCTGTTAATTCATCTCACAGAGTTACTTCTATATTTCGTGGATCTCTTTGCTAGCCTTATTTCTGTGGAATCTGAGAACAGATATTTCGGATCCCTTTGAAGACTATAGGGCCAAAGGAAATATCCTCCGAAAACTAAGAGAAAGAAGCTTGCTGAGAAACTTCTTTGTGTTCTGTGAAATCAGCTCACAGAGTTACAGCTTTCCCCTCAAGAAGCCTTTCGCTAAGACAGTTCTTGTGGAATTGGCAAAGTGATATTTGGAAGCCCATAGAGGGCTATGGTCAAAAAAGAAATATCCTCAGATGAAATCTGGAAAGAAGCTTTCTGAGAAACTGCTTAGTGTTCTGTTAATTCATCTCACAGAGTTACATCTGTATTTCGTGGATCTCTTTGCTAGCCTTATTTCTGTGGAATCTGAGAACAGATATTTCGGATCCCTTTGAAGACTATAGGGCCAAAGGAAATATCCTGCGATAACAAAGAGAAAGAAGCTTTGTGAGAAATTTCTTTGTGTTCTATGTATCATCTCACAGAGTTACAGCTTTCCCCTCAAGAAGCCTTTCGCTAAGACAGTTCTTGTGGAATTGGCAAAGTGATATTTGGAAGCCCATAGAGGGCTATGGTGAAAAAGGAAATATAATCAGATGAAATCTGGAAAGAAGCTTTCTGAGAAACTGCTTAGTGTTCTGTTAATTCATCTCACAGAGTTACATCTGTATTTCGTGGATCACTTGGCTAGCCTTATTTCTGTGGAATCTGAGAACAGATATTTCGGATCCCTTTGAAGACTATAGGGCCAAAGGAAATATCCTCCGATAACTAAGAGAAAGAAGCTTTCAGAGAAACTTCTTTGTGTTCTGTGAAATCATCTCACAGAGTTACAGCTTTCCCCTCAAGAAGCCTTTCGCTAAGACAGTTCTTGTGGAATTGGCAAAGTGATATTTGGAAGCCCATAGAGGGCTATGGTGAAAAAGGAAATATCCTCCGATGAAATCTGGAAAGAAGCTTTCTGAGAAACTGCTCAGTGTTCTGTTAATTCATCTCACAGAATTACATCTGTATTTCGTGGATCTCTTTGCTTGGCTTATTTCTGTGGAATGTGAGAACAGATATTTCGGATCCATTTGAAGACTATAGGGCCAAAGGAAATATCCTCGGATAACAAAGAAAAAGAAGCTTTCTGAGAAACTTCTTTGTGTTCTGTGAAATCATCTCACAGAGTTACAGCTTTCCCCTCAAGAAGCCTTTCGCTAAGACAGTTCCTGTGGAATTGGCAAAGTGATATTTGGAAGCCCATAGAGGGCTATGGTGAAAAAGGAAATATCCTCCGATGAAATCTGGAAAGAAGCTTTCTGAGAAACTGCTTAGTGTTCTGATAGTTCATCTCACAGAGTTACATCTATATTTCGTGGATCTCTTTGCTAGCCTTTTTTCTGTGGAATCTGACAACAGATACTTCGGATCCCTTTGAAGACTCTAGGGCCAAAGGAAATATCCTCCGATAACTAAGAGAAAGAAGCTTTCTGAGAAACTTCTTTGTGTTCTGTGAAATCATCTCACAGAGTTACAGCTTTCCCCTCAAGAAGCCTTTCGCTAAGACAGTTCTTGTGGAATTGGCCAAGTGATATTTGGAAGCCCATAGAGGGCTATGGTGAAAAAGGAAATATCCTCCGATGAAATCTGGAAAGAAGCTTTCTGAGAAACTGCTTAGTGTTCTGTTAATACATCTCACAGAGTTACATCTGTATTTCGTGGATCTCTTTGCTAGCCTTATTTCTGTGGAATCTGAGAACAGATATTTCGGATCCCTTTGAAGACTACAGGGCCAAAGGAAATATCCTCCGATAACTAAGAGAAAGAAGCTTTCTGAGAAACTTCTTTGTGTTCTGTGAAATCATCTCACACAGTTACAGCTTTCCCCTCAAGAAGCCTTTCGCTAAGACAGTTCTTGTGGAATTGGCAAAGTGATATTTGGAAGCCCATAGAGGGCTATGGTGAAAAAGGAAATATCCTCCGATGAAATCTGGAAAGAAGCTTTCTGAGAAACTGCTTAGTGTTCTGATAGTTCATCTCACAGAGTTACATCTATATTTCGTGGATCTCTTTGCTAGCCTTATTTCTGGGGAATCTGAGAACAGATATTTCGGATCCCCTTGAATACTATAGGGCCAAAGGAAATATCATCCGATAACAAAGAGAAAGAAGCTTTCTGAGAAACTTCTTTGTGTTCTGTGAAATCATCTCACAGAGTTACAGCTTTCCCCTCAAGAAGCCTTTCGCTAAGACAGTTCTTGTGGAATTGGCCAAGTGATATTTGGAAGCCCATAGAGGGCTATGGTGAAAAAGTAAATATCCTCCGATGAAATCTGGAAAGAAGCTTTCTGAGAAACTGCTTAGTGTTCTGTTAATTCATCTCACAGAGTTACATCTGTATTTCGTGGATCTCTTTGCTAGCCTTATTTCTGTGGAATCTGAGAACAGATATTTCGGATCCCTTTGAAGACTACAGGGCCAAAGGAAATATCCTCCAATAACTAAGAGAAAGAAGCTTTCTGAGAAACTTCTTTGTGTTCTGTGAAATCATCTCACAGAGTTACAGCTTTCCCCTCAAGAAGCCTTTGTGTAAGACATTTCTTGTGGAATTGGCAAAGTGATATTTGGAAGCCCATAGAGGGCTATGGTCAAAAAGGAAATATCCTCCGATGAAATCTGGAAAGAAGCTTTCTGAGAAACTGCTTAGGGTTCTGTTAATTCATCTCACAGAGTTACTTCTATATTTCGTGGATCTCTTTGGTAGCCTTATTTCTGTGGAATCTGAGAACAGATATTTCGGATCCCTTTGAAGACTATAGGGCCAAAGGAAATATCCTCCGAAAACTAAGAGAAAGAAGCTTTCTGAGAATCTTCTTTGTGTTCTGTGAAATCAGCTCACAGAGTTACAGCTTTCCCCTCAAGAAGCCTTTCGCTAAGGCAGTTCTTTTGGAATTGGCAAAGTGATATTTGGAAGCCCATAGAGGGCTATGGTGAAAAAGGAAATATCCTCAGACGAAATCTGGAAAGAAGCTTTATGAGAAACTGCTTAGTGTTCTGTTAATTCATCTCACAGAGTTACATCTGTATTTCGTGGATCTCTTTGCTAGGCTTATTTCTGTGGAATCTGAGAACAGATATTTCGGATCCCTTTGAAGACTATAGGGCCAAAGGAAATATCCTCCGATAACAAAGAGAAAGAAGCTTTGTGAGAAATTTCTTTGTGTTCTATGTAATCATCTCACAGAGTTACAGCTTTCCCCTCAAGAAGCCTTTCGCTAAGACAGTTCTTGTGGAATTGGCAAAGTGATGTTTGGAACCCATAGAGGACTATGTTGAAAAAGGAAATATCCTCAGATGAAATCTGGAAAGAAGCTTTCTGAGAAACTGCTTAGTGTTCTGTTAATTCATCTCACAGAGTTACATCGGTATTTCGTGGATCTCTTTGCTAGCCTTTTTTCTGTGGAATCTGACAACAGATATTTCGGATCCCTTTGAAGACTATAGGGCCAAAGGAAATATCCTCCGATAACTAAGAGAAAGAAGCTTTCTGAGAAACTTCTTTGTGTTCTGTGAAATCATCTCACCGAGTTACAGCTTTCCCCTCAAGAAGTCTTTCGCTAAGACAGTTCTTGTGGAATTGGCAAAGTGATATTTGGAAGCCCATAGAGGGCTATGGTCAAAAAGGAAATATCCTCCGATGAAATCTGGAAAGAAGCTTTCTGAGAAACTGCTTAGGGTTCTGTTAATTCATCTCACAGAGTTACTTCTATATTTCGTGGATCTCTTTGCTAGCCTTATTTCTGTGGAATCTGAGAACAGATATTTCGGATCCCTTTGAAGACTATAGGGCCAAAGGAAATATCCTCCGAAAACTAAGAGAAAGAAGCTTGCTGAGAAACTTCTTTGTGTTCTGTGAAATCAGCTCACAGAGTTACAGCTTTCCCCTCAAGAAGCCTTTCGCTAAGACAGTTCTTGTGGAATTGGCAAAGTGATATTTGGAAGCCTATAGAGGGCTATGGTCAAAAAAGAAATATCCTCAGATGAAATCTGGAAAGAAGCTTTCTGAGAAACTGCTTAGTGTTCTGTTAATTCATCTCACAGAGTTACATCTGTATTTCGTGGATCTCTTTGCTAGCCTTATTTCTGTGGAATCTGAGAACAGATATTTCGGATCCCTTTGAAGACTATAGGGCCAAAGGAAATATCCTCGGATAACAAAGAAAAAGAAGCTTTCTGAGAAACTTCTTTGTGTTCTGTGAAATCATCTCACAGAGTTACAGCTTTCCCCTCAAGAAGCCTTTCGCTAAGACAGTTCTTGTGGAATTGGCAAAGTGATATTTGGAAGCCCATAGTGGACTATGGTGAAAAAGGAAATATCCTCAGATGAAATCTGGAAAGAAGCTTTCTGAGAAACTGCTTAGTGTTCTGTTAATTCATCTCACAGAGTTACATCTGTATTTCGTGGATCTCTTTGCAAGCCTTATTTCTATGGAATCTGAGAACAGATATTTCGGATCCCTTTGAAGACTATAGGGCCAAAGGAAATATCCTGCGATAACAAAGAGAAAGAAGCTTTGTGAGAAATTTCTTTGTGTTCTATGTATCATCTCACAGAGTTACAGCTTTCCCCTCAAGAAGCCTTTCGCTAAGACAGTTCTTGTGGAATTGGCAAAGTGATATTTGGAAGCCCATAGACGGCTAAGGTGAAAAAGGAAATATCCTCAGATGAAATCTGGAAAGAAGCTTTCTGAGAAACTGCTTAGTGTTCTGTTAATTCATCTCACAGAGTTACATCTGTATTTCGTGGATCACGTGGCTAGCCTTATTTCTGTGGAATCTGAGAACAGATATTTCGGATCCCTTTGAAGACTATAGGGCCAAAGGAAATATCCTCCGATAACTAAGAGAAAGAAGCTTTCTGAGAAACTTCTTTGTGTTCTGTGAAATCATCTCACAGAGTTACAGCTTTCCCCTCAAGAAGCGTTTCGCTAAGACAGTTCTTGTGGAATTGGCAAAGTGATATTTGGAAGCCCATAGAGGGCTATGGTGAAAAAGGAAATATCCTCAGATGAAATCTGGAAAGAAGCTTTCTGAGAAACTGCTTAGTGTTCTGTTAATTCATCTCACAGAGTTACATCTGTATTTCGTGGATCTCTTTGCTAGCCTTATTTCTGTGGAATCTGACAACTGATATTTCGGATCCCTTTGAAGACTATAGGGCCAAAGGAAATATCCTCCGATAACTAAGAGAAAGAAGCTTTCTGAGAAACTCCTTTGTGTTCTGTGAAATCATCTCACAGAGTTACAGCTTTCCCCTCAAGAAGCCTTTCGCTAAGACAGTTCTTGTGGAATTGGCACAGTGATATTTGGAAGCCCATAGAGGGCTATGGTGAAAAAGGAAATATCCTGAGATGAAATCTGGAAAGAAGCTTTCTGAGAAACTGCTTAGTGTTCTCTTAGTTCATCTCACAGAGTTACATCTATATTTCTTGGATCTCTTTGCTAGCCTTATTTCTGTGGAATCTGAGAACAGATATTTCGGATCCCTTGAAGACAATAGGGCCAAAGGAAATATCCTCCGATAACAAAGAGAAAGAAGCTTTCTGAGAAACTTCTTTGTGTTCTGTGAAATCATCTCACAGAGTTACAGCTTTCCCCTCAAGAAGCCTTTCGCTAAGACAGTTCTTGTGGAATTGGCAAAGTGATATTTGGAAGCCCATAGAGGGCTATGGTGAAAAAGGAAATATCGTCAGATGAAATCTGGAAAGAAGCTTTCTGAGAAACTGCTTAGTGTTCTGTTAATTCATCTCACAGAGTTACATCTGTATTTCGTGTATCTCTTTGCTAGCCTTATTTCTGTGGAATCTGAGAACAGATATTTCGGATCCCTTTGAAGACTACAGGGCCAAAGGAAATATCCTCCGATAACTAAGAGAAAGAAGCTTTCTGAGAAACTTCTTTGTGTTCTGTGAAATCATCTCACAGAGGTACAGCTTTCCCCTCAAGAAGCCTTTGTCTAAGACATTTCTTGTGGAATTGGCAAAGTGATATTTGGAAGCCCATAGAGGGCTATGGTGAAAAAGGAAATATCCTCCGATGAAATCTGGAAAGAAGCTTTCTGAGAAACTGCTTAGGGTTCTGTTAATTCATCTCACAGAGTTACTTCTATATTTCGTGGATCTCTTTGGTAGCCTTATTTCTGTGGAATCTGAGAACAGATATTTCGGATCCCTTTGAAGACTATAGGGCCAAAGGAAATATCCTCCGAAAACTAAGAGAAAGAAGCTTTCTGAGAATCTTCTTTGTGTTCTGTGAAATCAGCTCACAGAGTTACAGCTTTCCCCTCAAGAAGCCTTTCGCTAAGGCAGTTCTTTTGGAATTGGCAAAGTGATATTTGGAAGCCCATAGAGGGCTATGGTGAAAAAGGAAATATCCTCAGACGAAATCTGGAAAGAAGCTTTATGAGAAAC
Source organism: Macaca nemestrina (assembly GCF_043159975.1). Taxonomy (NCBI): domain Eukaryota; kingdom Metazoa; phylum Chordata; class Mammalia; order Primates; family Cercopithecidae; genus Macaca; species Macaca nemestrina. The sequence continues at coordinate 131,706,629 of NC_092130.1, read as the reverse complement.
TGCTTAGTGTTCTGTTAATTCATCTCACAGAGTTACATCTGTATTTCGTGGATCTCTTTGCTAGGCTTATTTCTGTGGAATCTGAGAACAGATATTTCGGATCCCTTTGAAGACTATAGGGCCAAAGGAAATATCCTCCGATAACAAAGAGAAAGAAGCTTTGTGAGAAATTTCTTTGTGTTCTATGTAATCATCTCACAGAGTTACAGCTTTCCCCTCAAGAAGCCTTTCGCTAAGACAGTTCTTGTGGAATTGGCAAAGTGATGTTTGGAACCCATAGAGGACTATGTTGAAAAAGGAAATATCCTCAGATGAAATCTGGAAAGAAGCTTTCTGAGAAACTGCTTAGTGTTCTGTTAATTCATCTCACAGAGTTACATCGGTATTTCGTGGATCTCTTTGCTAGCCTTTTTTCTGTGGAATCTGACAACAGATATTTCGGATCCCTTTGAAGACTATAGGGCCAAAGGAAATATCCTCCGATAACTAAGAGAAAGAAGCTTTCTCAGAAACTTCTTTGTGTTCTGTGAAATCATCTCACCGAGTTACAGCTTTCCCCTCAAGAAGTCTTTCGCTAAGACAGTTCTTGTGGAATTGGCAAAGTGATATTTGGAAGCCCATAGAGGGCTATGGTCAAAAAGGAAATATCCTCCGATGAAATCTGGAAAGAAGCTTTCTGAGAAACTGCTTAGGGTTCTGTTAATTCATCTCACGGAGTTACTTCTATATTTCGTGGATCTCTTTGCTAGCCTTATTTCTGTGGAATCTGAGAACAGATATTTCGGATCCCTTTGTAGACTATAGGGCCAAAGGAAATATCCTCCGAAAACTAAGAGAAAGAAGCTTGCTGAGAAACTTCTTTGTGTTCTGTGAAATCAGCTCACAGAGTTACAGCTTTCCCCTCAAGAAGCCTTTCGCTAAGACAGTTCTTGTGGAATTGGCAAAGTGATATTTGGAAGCCCATAGAGGGCTATGGTCAAAAAAGAAATATCCTCAGATGAAATCTGGAAAGAAGCTTTCTGAGAAACTGCTTAGTGTTCTGTTAATTCATCTCACAGAGTTACATCTGTATTTCGTGGATCTCTTTGCTAGCCTTATTTCTGTGGAATCTGAGAACAGATATTTCGGATCCCTTTGAAGACTATAGGGCCAAAGGAAATATCCTGCGATAACAAAGAGAAAGAAGCTTTGTGAAAAATTTCTTTGTGTTCTATGTATCATCTCACAGAGTTACAGCTTTCCCCTCAAGAAGCCTTTCGCTAAGACAGTTCTTGTGGAATTGGCAAAGTGGTATTTGGAAGCCCATAGAGGGCTATGGTGAAAAAGGAAATATAATCAGATGAAATCTGGAAAGAAGCTTTCTGAGAAACTGCTTAGTGTTCTGTTAATTCATCTCACAGAGTTACATCTGTATTTCGTGGATCACTTGGCTAGCCTTATTTCTGTGGAATCTGAGAACAGATATTTCGGATCCCTTTGAAGAATATAGGGCCAAAGGAAATATCCTCCGATAACTAAGAGAAAGAAGCTTTCTGAGAAACTTCTTTGTGTTCTGTGAAATCATCTCACAGAGTTACAGCTTTCCCCTCAAGAAGCCTTTCGCTAAGACAGTTCTTGTGGAATTGGCAAAGTGATATTTGGAAGCCCATAGAGGGCTATGGTGAAAAAGGAAATATCCTCAGATGAAATCTGGAAAGAAGCTTTCTGAGAAACTGCTCAGTGTTCTGTTAATTCATCTCACAGAGTTACATCTGTATTTCGTGGATCTCTTTGCTAGGCTTATTTCTGTGGAATCTGAGAACAGATATTTCGGATCCCTTTGAAGACTATAGGGCCAAAGGAAATATCCTCGGATAACAAAGAAAAAGAAGCTTTCTGAGAAACTTCTTTGTGTTCTGTGAAATCATCTCACAGAGTTACAGCTTTCCCCTCAAGAAGCCTTTCGCTAAGACAGTTCTTGTGGAATTGGCAAAGTGATATTTGGAAGCCCATAGTGGACTATGGTGAAAAAGGAAATATCCTCAGATGAAATCTGGAAAGAAGCTTTCTGAGAAACTGCTTAGTGTTCTGTTAATTCATCTCACAGAGTTACATCTGTATTTCGTGGATCTCTTTGCAAGCCTTATTTCTATGGAATCTGAGAACAGATATTTCGGATCCCTTTGAAGACTATAGGGCCAAAGGAAATATCCTCCGAAAACTAAGAGAAAGAAGCTTTCTCAGAAACTTCTTTGTGTTCTGTGAAATCATCTCACCGAGTTACAGCTTTCCCCTCAAGAAGTCTTTCGCTAAGACAGTTCTTGTGGAATTGGCAAAGTGATATTTGGAAGCCCATAGAGGGCTATGGTCAAAAAGGAAATATCCTCCGATGAAATCTGGAAAGAAGCTTTCTGAGAAACTGCTTAGGGTTCTGTTAATTCATCTCACGGAGTTACTTCTATATTTCGTGGATCTCTTTGCTAGCCTTATTTCTGTGGAATCTGAGAACAGATATTTCGGATCCCTTTGTAGACTATAGGGCCAAAGGAAATATCCTCCGAAAACTAAGAGAAAGAAGCTTGCTGAGAAACTTCTTTGTGTTCTGTGAAATCAGCTCACAGAGTTACAGCTTTCCCCTCAAGAAGCCTTTCGCTAAGACAGTTCTTGTGGAATTGGCAAAGTGATATTTGGAAGCCCATAGAGGGCTATGGTCAAAAAAGAAATATCCTCAGATGAAATCTGGAAAGAAGCTTTCTGAGAAACTGCTTAGTGTTCTGTTAATTCATCTCACAGAGTTACATCTGTATTTCGTGGATCTCTTTGCTAGCCTTATTTCTGTGGAATCTGAGAACAGATATTTCGGATCCCTTTGAAGACTATAGGGCCAAAGGAAATATCCTGCGATAACAAAGAGAAAGAAGCTTTGTGAAAAATTTCTTTGTGTTCTATGTATCATCTCACAGAGTTACAGCTTTCCCCTCAAGAAGCCTTTCGCTAAGACAGTTCTTGTGGAATTGGCAAAGTGGTATTTGGAAGCCCATAGAGGGCTATGGTGAAAAAGGAAATATAATCAGATGAAATCTGGAAAGAAGCTTTCTGAGAAACTGCTTAGTGTTCTGTTAATTCATCTCACAGAGTTACATCTGTATTTCGTGGATCACTTGGCTAGCCTTATTTCTGTGGAATCTGAGAACAGATATTTCGGATCCCTTTGAAGAATATAGGGCCAAAGGAAATATCCTCCGATAACTAAGAGAAAGAAGCTTTCTGAGAAACTTCTTTGTGTTCTGTGAAATCATCTCACAGAGTTACAGCTTTCCCCTCAAGAAGCCTTTCGCTAAGACAGTTCTTGTGGAATTGGCAAAGTGATATTTGGAAGCCCATAGAGGGCTATGGTGAAAAAGGAAATATCCTCAGATGAAATCTGGAAAGAAGCTTTCTGAGAAACTGCTTAGTGTTCTGTTAATTCATCTCACAGAGTTACATCTGTATTTCGTGGATCTCTTTGCTAGCCTTATTTCTGTGGAATCTGACAACTGATATTTCGGATCCCTTTGAAGACTATAGGGCCAAAGGAAATATCCTCCGATAACTAAGAGAAAGAAGCTTTCTGAGAAACTCCTTTGTGTTCTGTGAAATCATCTCACAGAGTTACAGCTTTCCCCTCAAGAAGCCTTTCGCTAAGACAGTTCTTGTGGAATTGGCACAGTGATATTTGGAAGCCCATAGAGGGCTATGGTGAAAAAGGAAATATCCTCAGATGAAATCAGGAAAGAAGCTTTCTGAGAAACTGCTTAGTGTTCTCTTAGTTCATCTCACAGAGTTACATCTATATTTCGTGGATCTCTTTGCTAGCCTTATTTCTCTGGAATCTGAGAACAGATATTTCGGATCCCTTGAAGACAATAGGGCCAAAGGAAATATCCTCCGATAACAAAGAGAAAGAAGCTTTCTGAGAAACTTCTTTGTGTTCTGTGAAATCATCTCACAGAGTTACAGCTTTCCCCTCAAGAAGCCTTTCGCTAAGACAGTTCTTGTGGAATTGGCAAAGTGATATTTGGAAGCCCATAGAGGGCTATGGTGAAAAAGGAAATATCGTCAGATGAAATCTGGAAAGAAGCTTTCTGAGAAACTGCTTAGTGTTCTGTTAATTCATCTCACAGAGTTACATCTGTATTTCGTGTATCTCTTTGCTAGCCTTATTTCTGTGGAATCTGAAAACAGATATTTCGGATCCCTTTGAAGAGTACAGGGCCGAAGGAAATATCCTCCGATAACTAAGAGAAAGAAGCTTTCTGAGAAACTTCTTTGTGTTCTGTGAAATCATCTCACAGAGGTACAGCTTTCCCCTCAAGAAGCCTTTGTCTAAGACATTTCTTGTGGAATTGGCAAAGTGATATTTGGAAGCCCATAGAGGGCTATGGTGAAAAAGGAAATATCCTCAGATGAAATCTGGAAAGAAGCTTTCTGAGAAACTGCTTAGTGTTCTGTTAGTTCATCTCACAGAGTTACATCTATATTTCGTGGATCTCTTTGCTAGCCTTATTTTTGTGGAATCTGACAACAGATATTTCGGATCCCTTTGAAGACTATAGGGCCAAAGGAAATATTCTCCGAAAAGTAAGAGAAAGAAGCTTTCTGAGAAACTTCTTTGTGTTCTGTGAAATGAGCTCACAGAGTTACAGCTTCCCCCTCAAGAAGCCTTTCGCTAAGACAGTTCTTGTGGAATTGGCAAAGTGATATTTGAAAGCCCATAGAGGGCTATGGTGAAAAAGGAAATATCCTCCGATGAAATCTGGAAAGAAGCATTCTGAGAAACTGCTTAGTGTTCTGTTAATTCATCTCACAGAGTTACATCTGTATTTCGTGGATCTCTTTGCTAGCCTTATTTCTGTGGAATCTGAGAACAGATATTTCGGATCCCTTTGAAGACTATAGGGCCAAAGGAAATATCCTCCGATAACAAAGAGAAAGAAGCTTTGTGAGAAATTTCTTTGTGTTCTATGTAGTCATCTCACAGAGTTACAGCTTTCCCCTCAAGAAGCCATTCGCTAAGACAGTTCTTGTGGAATTGGCAAAGTGATATTTGGAAGCCCTTAGAGAGCTATGGTGAAAAAGGAAATATCCTCAGATGAAATCTGGAAAGAAGCTTTCTGAGAAACTGCTTAGTGTTCTGTTAATTCATCTCACAGAGTTACATCTGTATTTCGTGGATCACTTGGCTAGCCTTATTTCTGTGGAAACTGAGAACAGATATTTCGGATCCCTTTGAAGACTATAGGGCCAAAGGAAATATCCTCCGATAACAAACAGAAAGAAGTTTTTGTGAAACTTCTTTGTGTTCTGTGAAATCAACTCACAGATTTACAGCTTTCCCCTCAAGAAGCCTTTCGCTAAGATAGTTCTTGTGGAATTGGCAAAGTGATATTTGCAAGCCCATAGAGGGCTATGGTCAAAAAGGAAATATCCTCCGATGAAATCTGGAAAGAAGCTTTCTGAGAAACTGCTTGGGGTTCTGTTAATTCATCTCACAGAGTTACTTCTATATTTCGTGGATCTCTTTGCTAGCCTTATTTCTGTGGAATCTGAGAACAGATATTTCGGATCCCTTTGAAGACTATAGGGCCAAAGGAAATATCCTCCGATAACTAAGAGAAGGAAGCTTGCTGAGAAACTTCTTTGTGTTCTGTGAAATCAGCTCACAGAGTTACAGCTTTCCCCTCAAGAAGCCTTTCGCTAAGACAGTTCTTGTGGAATTGGCAAAGTGATATTTGGAAGCCCATAGAGGGCTATGGTCAAAAAGGAAACATCCTCAGATGAAATCTGGAAAGAAGCTTTCTGAGAAACTGCTTAGTGTTATGTTAATTCATCTCACAGAGGTACATCTATATTTCGTGGATCTCTTTGCTAGCCTTATTTCTGTGGAATCTGAGAACAGATATTTCGGATCCCTTTGAAGACTATTGGGCCAAAGGAAATATCCTCCGAAAACTAAGAGAAAGAAGCTTTCTGAGAAACTTCTTTGTGTTCTGTGAAATGAGCTCACAGAGTTACAGCTTTCCCCTCAAGAAGCCTTTCGCTAAGATAGTTCTTGTGGAATTGGCAAAGTGATATTTGGAAGCCCATAGAGGGCTATGGTGAAAAAGGAAATATCCTCAGATGAAATCTGGAAAGAAGCTTTCTGAGAAACTGTTTAGTGTTCTGTTAATTCATCTCACAGAGTTACATCTGTATTTCGTGGATCTCTTTGCTAGGCTTATTTCTGTGGAATCTGAGAACAGATATTTCGGATCCCTTTGAAGACTATAGGGCCAAAGGAAATATCCTCCGATAATTAAGAGAAAGAAGCTTTCTGAGAAACTTCTTTGTGTTCTGTGAAATGAGCTCACAGAGTTACAGCTTTCCCCTCAAGATGCCTTTCACTAAGACAGTTCTTGTGGAATTGGCAAAGTGACATTTGGAAGCCCATAGAGGGCTATGGTGAAAAAGGAAATATCCTCAGATGAAATCTGGAAAGAAGCTTTCTGAGAAACTGTTTAGTGTTCTGTTAATTCATCTCACAGAGTTACATCTGTATTTCGTGGATCTCTTTGCTAGGCTTATTTCTGTGGAATCTGAGAACAGATATTTCGGATCCCTCTGAAGACTATAGGGCCAAAAGAAATATCCTCCGATAACAAAGAGAAAGAAGCTTTGTGAGAAATTTCTTTGTGTTCTATGTAATCATCTCACAGAGTTACAGCTTTCCCCTCAAGAAGCCTTTCGCTAAGACAGTTCTTGTGGAATTGGCAAAGTGATATTTGGAAGCCCATAGAGGGCTATGGTGAAAAAGGAAATATCCTCCGATGAAATCTGGAAAGAAGCTTTCTGAGAAACTGCTTAGTGTTCTGTTAATTCATCTCACAGAGTTACATCTGTATTTCATGGATCTCTTTGCTAGCCTTATTTCTGTGAAATCTGAGAACAGATATTTCGGATCCCTTTGAAGACTATAGGGCCAAAGGAAATATCCTCCGATAACAAAGAGAAAGAACCTTTGTGAGAAATTTCTTTGTGTTCTATGTAATCATCTCACAGAGTTACAGCTTTCCCCTCAAGAAGCCTTTCGCTAAGACAGTTCTTGTGGAATTGGCAAAGTGATATTTGGAAGCCCACAGAGGGCTATGGTGAAAAAGGAAATATAATCAGATGAAATCTGGAAAGAAGCTTTCTGAGAAACTGCTCAGTGTTCTGTTAATTCATCTCACAGAGTTACATCTGTATTTCGTGGATCACTTGGCTAGCCTTATTTCTGTGGAATCTGAGAACAGATATTTCGGATCCCTTTGAAGACTATAGGGCCAAAGGAAATATCCTCCGATAACTAAGAGAAAGAAGCTTTCCGAGAAACTTCTTTGTGTTCTGTGAAATCAGCTCACAGAGTTACAGCTTTCCCTTCAAGAAGCCTTTCGCTAAGACAGTTCTTCTGGAATTGGCAAAGTGATATTTGGAAGCCCATAGAGGGCTATGGTGAAAAAGGAAATATCCTCCGATGAAATCTGGAAAGAAGCTTTCTGAGAAACTGCTTAGTGTTCTGTTATTTCATCTCACAGAGTTACATCTGTATTTCGTGGATCTCTTTGCTAGCCTTATTTCTGTGGAATCTGACAACAGATATTTCGGATCCCTTTGAAGACTATAGGGCCAAAGGAAATATCCTCCGATAACTAAGAGAAAGAAGCTTTCTGAGAAACTTCTTTGTGTTCTGTGAAATCATCTCACAGAGTTACAGCTTTCCCCTCAAGAAGCCTTTCGCTAAGACAGTTCTTGTGGAATTGGCAAAGTGATATTTGGAATCCCATAGAGGACTATGGTGGAAAAGGAAATATCCTCCGATGAAATCTGGAAAGAAGCTTTCTGAGAAACTGCTTAGTGTTCTGTTAATTCATCTCACAGAGTTACATCTGTGTTTCGTGGATCACTTGGCTAGCCTTATTTCTGAGGAATCTGAAAACAGATATTTCGGATCCCTTTGAAGACTATAGGGCCAAAGGAAATATCCTCCGATAACTAACAGAAAGAAGCTTTCCGAGAAACTTCTTAGTGTTCTGTGAAATCAGCTCACAGAGTTACAGCTTTCCCTTCAAGAAGCCTTTCGCTAAGACAGTTCTTGTGGAATTGGCAAAGTGATATTTGGAAGCCCATAGAGGGCTATGGTGAAAAAGGAAATATCCTCAGATGAAATCTGGAAAGAAGCTTTCTGAGAAACTGCTTAGTGTTCTGTTATTTCATCTCACAGAGTTACATCTGTATTTCGTAGATCTCTTTGCTAGCCTTATTTCAGTGGAATCTGACAACAGATATTTCGGATCCCTTTGAAGACTATAGGGCCAAAGGAAATATCCTCCGATAACTAAGAGAAAGAAGCTTTCTGAGAAACTTCTTTGTGTTCTGTGAAATCATCTCACAGAGTTACTGCTTTCCCCTCAAGAAGCCTTTCGCTAAGACAGTTCTTGTGGAATTGGCAAAGTGATATTTGGAAGCCCATAGAGGGCTATGGTGAAAAAGGAAATATCCTCCGATGAAATCTGGAAAGAAGCTTTCTGAGAAACTGCTCAGTGTTCTGTTAATTCATCTCACAGAGGTACATCTGAATTTCGTGGATCACTTGGCTGGCCTTATTTCTGTGGAATCTGAGAACAGATATTTCGGATCCCTTTGAAGACTATAGGGCCAAAGGAAATATCCTCCGATAACTAAGAGAAAGAAGCTTTCCGAGAAACTTCTTTGTGTTCTGTGAAATCAACTCACAGAGTTACAGCTTTCCCTTCAAGAAGCCTTTCGCTAAGACAGTTCTTGTGGAATTGGCAAAGTGATATTTGGAAGCCCATAGAGGGCTATGGTGAAAAAGGAAATATCCTCAGATGAAATCTGGAAAGAAGCTTTCTGAGAAACTGCTTAGTGTTCTGTTATTTCATCTCACAGAGTTACATCTGTATTTCGTGGTTCTCTTTGCTAGCCTTATTTCTGTGGAATCTGACAACAGATATTTCGGATCCCTCTAAAGACTATAGGGCCAAAGGAAATATCCTCCGATAACTAAGAGAAAGAAGCTTTCTGAGAAACTTCTTTGTGTTCTGTGAAATCATCTCACAGAGTTACAGCTTTCCCCCAAAGAAGCCTTTCGCTAAGACAGTTCTTGTGGAATTGGCAATGTGATATTTGGAATTCCATAGAGGGCTATGGTGGAAAAGGAAATATCCCCCGATGAAATCTGGAAAGAAGCTTTCTGAGAAACTGCTTAGTGTTCTCTTAATTCATCTCACAGAGTTACATCTGTGTTTCGTGGATCACTTGGCTAGCCTTATTTCTGAGGAATCTGAGAACAGATATTTCGGATCCCTTTGAAGACTATAGGGCCAAAGGAAATATCCTCCGATAACTAAGAGAAAGAAGCTTTCTGAGAAACTTCTTTGTGTTCTGTGAAATCATCTCACAGAGGTACAGCTTTCCCCTCAAGAAGCCTTTGTCTAAGACATTTCTTGTGGAATTGGCAAAGTGATATTTGGAAGCCCATAGAGGGCTATGGTCAAAAAGGAAATATCCTCAGATGAAATCTGGAAAGAAGCTTTCTGAGAAACTTCTTAGGGTTCTGTTAATTCATCTCACAGAGTTACTTCTATATTTCGTGGATCTCTTTGCTAGCCTTATTTCTGTGGAATCTGACAACAGATATTTCGGATCCCTTTGAGGACTATAGGGCCAAAGGAAATATCCTCCGAAAACTAAGAGAAAGAAGCCCTCTGAGAAACTTCTTTGTGTTCTGTGAAATCAGCTCACAGAGTTACAGCTTTCCCCTCAAGAAGCCTTTCGCTAAGACAGTTCTTGTGGAATTGGCAAAGTGATATTTGGAAGCCCATAGAGGGCCATGGTGAAAAAGGAAATATCCTCAGATGAAATCTGGAAAGAAGCTTTCTGAGAAACTGCTTAGGGTTCTGTTAATTCATCTCACAGAGTTACTTCTATATTTCGTGGATCTCTTTGCTAGCCTTATTTCTGTGGAATCTGAGAACAGATATTTCGGATCCCTTTGAAGACTATACGGCCAAAGGAAATGTCCTCCGATAACTAAGAGAAAGAAGCTTGCTGAGAAACTTCTTTGTGTTCTGTGAAATCAGCTCACAGAGTTACAGCTTTCCCCTCAAGAAGCCTTTCGCTAAGACAGTTCTTGTGGAATTGGCAAAGTGATATTTGGAAGCCCATAGAGGGCTATGGTGAAAAAGGAAATATCCTCCGATGAAATCTGGAAAGAAGCTTTCTGAGAAACTGCTCAGTGTTCTGTTAATTCATCTCACAGAGTTACATCTGTATTTCGTGGATCTCTTTGCAAGCCTTATTTCTATGGAATCTGAGAACAGATATTTCGGATCCCTTTGAAGACTATAGGGCCAAAGGAAATATCCTGCGATAACAAAGAGAAAGAAGCTTTGTGAGAAATTTCTTTGTGTTCTATGTATCATCTCACAGAGTTACAGCTTTCCCCTCAAGAAGCCTTTCGCTAAGACAGTTCTTGTGGAATTGGCAAAGTGATATTTGGAAGCCCATAGACGGCTAAGGTGAAAAAGGAAATATCCTCAGATGAAATCTGGAAAGAAGCTTTCTGAGAAACTGCTTAGTGTTCTGTTAATTCATCTCACAGAGTTACATCTGTATTTCGTGGATCACGTGGCTAGCCTTATTTCTGTGGAATCTGAGAACAGATATTTCGGATCCCTTTGAAGACTATAGGGCCAAAGGAAATATCCTCCGATAACTAAGAGAAAGAAGCTTTCTGAGAAACTTCTTTGTGTTCTGTGAAATCATCTCACAGAGTTACAGCTTTCCCCTCAAGAAGCGTTTCGCTAAGACAGTTCTTGTGGAATTGGCAAAGTGATATTTGGAAGCCCATAGAGGGCTATGGTGAAAAAGGAAATATCCTCAGATGAAATCTGGAAAGAAGCTTTCTGAGAAACTGCTTAGTGTTCTGTTAATTCATCTCACAGAGTTACATCTGTATTTCGTGGATCTCTTTGCTAGCCTTATTTCTGTGGAATCTGACAACTGATATTTCGGATCCCTTTGAAGACTATAGGGCCAAAGGAAATATCCTCCGATAACTAAGAGAAAGAAGCTTTCTGAGAAACTCCTTTGTGTTCTGTAAAATCATCTCACAGAGTTACAGCTTTCCCCTCAAGAAGCCTTTCGCTAAGACAGTTCTTGTGGAATTGGCACAGTGATATTTGGAAGCCCATAGAGGGCTATGGTGAAAAAGGAAATATCCTCAGATGAAATCTGGAAAGAAGTTTTCTGAGAAACTGCTTAGTGTTCTCTTAGTTCATCTCACAGAGTTACATCTATATTTCTTGGATCTCTTTGCTAGCCTTATTTCTGTGGAATCTGAGAACAGATATTTCGGATCCCTTGAAGACAATAGGGCCAAAGGAAATATCCTCCGATAACAAAGAGAAAGAAGCTTTCTGAGAAACTTCTTTGTGTTCTGTGAAATCATCTCACAGAGTTACAGCTTTCCCCTCAAGAAGCCTTTCGCTAAGACAGTTCTTGTGGAATTGGCAAAGTGATATTTGGAAGCCCATAGAGGGCTATGGTGAAAAAGGAAATATCCTCAGATGAAATCTGGAAAGAAGCTTTCTGAGAAACTGCTTAGTGTTCTGTTAATACATCTCACAGAGTTACATCAGTATTTCGTGTATCTCTTTGCTAGCCTTATTTCTGTGGAATCTGAGAACAGATATTTCGGATCCCTTTGAAGACTACATGGCCAAAGGAAATATCCTCCGATAACTAAGAGAAAGAAGCTTTCTGAGAAACTTCTTTGTGTTCTGTGAAATCATCTCACAGAGGTACAGCTTTCCCCTCAAGAAGCCTTTGTCTAAGACATTTCTTGTGGAATTGGCAAAGTGATATTTGGAAGCCCATAGAGGGCTATGGTGAAAAAGGAAATATCCTCCGATGAAATCTGGAAAGAAGCTTTCTGAGAAACTGCTTAGGGTTCTGTTAATTCATCTCACAGAGTTACTTCTATATTTCGTGGATCTCTTTGGTAGCCTCATTTCTGTGGAATCTGAGAACAGATATTTCGGATCCCTTTGAAGACTATAGGGCCAAAGGAAATATCCTCCGAAAACTAAGAGAAAGAAGCTTTCTGAGAAACTTCTTTGTGTTCTGTGAAATCATGTCACAGAGTTACAGCTTTCACCTCAAGAAGCCTTTCGCTAAGACAGTTCTTGTGGAATTGGCAAAGTGATATTTGGAAGCCCTTAGAGGGCTAAGGTGAAAAAGGAAATATCCTCAGATGAAATCTGGAAAGAAGCTTTCTGAGAAACTGCTCAGTGTTCTGTTAATTTATCTCACAGAGTTACATCTGTATTTCGTGGATCTCTTTGCTTGGCTTATTTCTGTGGAATCTGAGAACAGATATTTCGGATCCATTCGAAGACTATAGGGCCAAAGGAAATATCCTCGGATAACAAAGAAAAAGAAGCTTTCTGAGAAACTTCTTTGTGTTCTGTGAAATCATCTCACAGAGTTACAGCTTTCCCCTCAAGAAGCCATTCGCTAAGACAGTTCTTGTGGAATTGGCAAAGTGATATTTGGAAGCCCATAGAGGGCTATGGTGAAAAAGGAAATATCCTCAGATGAAATCTGGAAAGAAGCTTTCTGAGAAACTGCTTAGTGTTCTGTTAATTCATCTCACAGAGTTACATCTGTATTTCGTGGATCTCTTTGATAGCCTTATTTCTGTGGAATCTGACAACAGATACTTCGGATCCCTTTGAAGACTGTAGGGCCAAAGGAAATATCCTCCGATAACTAAGAGAAAGAAGCTTTGTGAGAAACTTCTTTGTGTTCTGTGAAATCATCTCACACAGTTACAGCTTTCCCCTCAAGAAGCCTTTCGCTAAGACAGTTCTTGTGGAATTGGCAAAGTGATATTTGGAAGCCCATAGAGGGCTATGGTGAAAAAGGAAATATCCTCCGATGAAATCTGGAAAGAAGCTTTCTGAGAAACTGCTTAGTGTTCTGATAGTTCATCTCACAGAGTTAAATCTATATTTCGTGGATCTCTTTGCTAGCCTTATTTCTGTGGAATCTGAGAACAGATATTTCGGATCCCCTTGAATACTATAGGGCCAAAGGAAATATCATCCGATAACAAAGAGAAAGAAGCTTTCTGAGAAACTTCTTTGTGTTCTGTGAAATCATCTCACAGAGTTACAGCTTTCCCCTCAAGAAGCCTTTCGCTAAGACAGTTCTTGTGGAATTGGCCAAGTGATATTTGGAAGCCCATAGAGGGCTATGGTGAAAAAGTAAATATCCTCCGATGAAATCTGGAAAGAAGCTTTCTGAGAAACTGCTTAGTGTTCTGTTAATTCATCTCACAGAGTTACATCTGTATTTCGTGGATCTCTTTGCTAGCCTTATTTCTGTGGAATCTGAGAACAGATATTTCGGATCCCTTTGAAGACTACAGGGCCAAAGGAAATATCCTCCGATAACTAAGAGAAAGAAGCTTTCTGAGAAACTTCTTTGTGTTCTGTGAAATCATCTCACAGAGTTACAGCTTTCCCCTCAAGAAGCCTTTGTGTAAGACATTTCTTGTGGAATTGGCAAAGTGATATTTGGAAGCCCATAGAGGGCTATGGTCAAAAAGGAAATATCCTCCGATGAAATCTGGAAAGAAGCTTTCTGAGAAACTGCTTAGGGTTCTGTTAATTCATCTCACAGAGTTACTTCTATATTTCGTGGATCTCTTTGGTAGCCTTATTTCTGTGGAATCTGAGAACAGATATTTCGGATCCCTTTGAAGACTATAGGGCCAAAGGAAATATCCTCCGAAAACTAAGAGAAAGAAGCTTTCTGAGAATCTTCTTTGTGTTCTGTGAAATCAGCTCACAGAGTTACAGCTTTCCCCTCAAGAAGCCTTTCGCTAAGGCAGTTCTTTTGGAATTGGCAAAGTGATATTTGGAAGCCCATAGAGGGCTATGGTGAAAAAGGAAATATCCTCAGACGAAATCTGGAAAGAAGCTTTATGAGAAACTGCTTAGTGTTCTGTTAATTCATCTCACAGAGTTACATCTGTATTTCGTGGATCTCTTTGCTAGGCTTATTTCTGTGGAATCTGAGAACAGATATTTCGGATCCCTTTGAAGACTATAGGGCCAAAGGAAATATCCTCCGATAACAAAGAGAAAGAAGCTTTGTGAGAAATTTCTTTGTGTTCTATGTAATCATCTCACAGAGTTACAGCTTTCCCCTCAAGAAGCCTTTCGCTAAGACAGTTCTTGTGGAATTGGCAAAGTGATGTTTGGAACCCATAGAGGACTATGTTGAAAAAGGAAATATCCTCAGATGAAATCTGGAAAGAAGCTTTCTGAGAAACTGCTTAGTGTTCTGTTAATTCATCTCACAGAGTTACATCGGTATTTCGTGGATCTCTTTGCTAGCCTTTTTTCTGTGGAATCTGACAACAGATATTTCGGATCCCTTTGAAGACTATAGGGCCAAAGGAAATATCCTCCGATAACTAAGAGAAAGAAGCTTTCTCAGAAACTTCTTTGTGTTCTGTGAAATCATCTCACCGAGTTACAGCTTTCCCCTCAAGAAGTCTTTCGCTAAGACAGTTCTTGTGGAATTGGCAAAGTGATATTTGGAAGCCCATAGAGGGCTATGGTCAAAAAGGAAATATCCTCCGATGAAATCTGGAAAGAAGCTTTCTGAGAAACTGCTTAGGGTTCTGTTAATTCATCTCACAGAGTTACTTCTATATTTCGTGGATCTCTTTGCTAGCCTTATTTCTGTGGAATCTGAGAACAGATATTTCGGATCCCTTTGAAGACTATAGGGCCAAAGGAAATATCCTCCGAAAACTAAGAGAAAGAAGCTTGCTGAGAAACTTCTTTGTGTTCTGTGAAATCAGCTCACAGAGTTACAGCTTTCCCCTCAAGAAGCCTTTCGCTAAGACAGTTCTTGTGGAATTGGCAAAGTGATATTTGGAAGCCCATAGAGGGCTATGGTCAAAAAAGAAATATCCCCAGATGAAATCTGGAAAGAAGCTTTCTGAGAAACTGCTTAGTGTTCTGTTAATTCATCTCACAGAGTTACATCTGTATTTCGTGGATCTCTTTGCTAGCCTTATTTCTGTGGAATCTGAGAACAGATATTTCGGATCCCTTTGAAGACTATAGGGCCAAAGGAAATATCCTGCGATAACAAAGAGAAAGAAGCTTTGTGAAAAATTTCTTTGTGTTCTATGTATCATCTCACAGAGTTACAGCTTTCCCCTCAAGAAGCCTTTCGCTAAGACAGTTCTTGTGGAATTGGCAAAGTGGTATTTGGAAGCCCATAGAGGGCTATGGTGAAAAAGGAAATATAATCAGATGAAATCTGGAAAGAAGCTTTCTGAGAAACTGCTTAGTGTTCTGTTAATTCATCTCACAGAGTTACATCTGTATTTCGTGGATCACTTGGCTAGCCTTATTTCTGTGGAATCTGAGAACAGATATTTCGGATCCCTTTGAAGAATATAGGGCCAAAGGAAATATCCTCCGATAACTAAGAGAAAGAAGCTTTCTGAGAAACTTCTTTGTGTTCTGTGAAATCATCTCACAGAGTTACAGCTTTCCCCTCAAGAAGCCTTTCGCTAAGACAGTTCTTGTGGAATTGGCAAAGTGATATTTGGAAGCCCATAGAGGGCTATGGTGAAAAAGGAAATATCCTCAGATGAAATCTGGAAAGAAGCTTTCTGAGAAACTGCTCAGTGTTCTGTTAATTCATCTCACAGAGTTACATCTGTATTTCGTGGATCTCTTTGCTAGGCTTATTTCTGTGGAATCTGAGAACAGATATTTCGGATCCCTTTGAAGACTATAGGGCCAAAGGAAATATCCTCGGATAACAAAGAAAAAGAAGCTTTCTGAGAAACTTCTTTCTGTTCTGTGAAATCATCTCACAGAGTTACAGCTTTCCCCTCAAGAAGCCTTTCGCTAAGACAGTTCTTGTGGAATTGGCAAAGTGATATTTGGAAGCCCATAGTGGACTATGGTGAAAAAGGAAATATCCTCAGATGAAATCTGGAAAGAAGCTTTCTGAGAAACTGCTTAGTGTTCTGTTAATTCATCTCACAGAGTTACATCTGTATTTCGTGGATCTCTTTGCAAGCCTTATTTCTATGGAATCTGAGAACAGATATTTCGGATCCCTTTGAAGACTATAGGGCCAAAGGAAATATCCTCCGAAAACTAAGAGAAAGAAGCTTGCTGAGAAACTTCTTTGTGTTCTGTGAAATCATCTCACAGAGTTACAGCTTTCCCCTCAAGAAGCCTTTCGCTAAGACAGTTCTTGTGGAATTGGCAAAGTGATATTTGGAAGCCCATAGAGGGCTATGGTGAAAAAGGAAATATCCTCAGATGAAATCTGGAAAGAAGCTTTCTGAGAAACTGCTTAGTGTTCTGTTAATTCATCTCACAGAGTTACATCTGTATTTCGTGGATCTCTTTGCTAGCCTTATTTCTGTGGAATCTGACAACTGATATTTCGGATCCCTTTGAAGACTATAGGGCCAAAGGAAATATCCTCCGATAACTAAGAGAAAGAAGCTTTCTGAGAAACTCCTTTGTGTTCTGTGAAATCATCTCACAGAGTTACAGCTTTCCCCTCAAGAAGCCTTTCGCTAAGACAGTTCTTGTGGAATTGGCACAGTGATATTTGGAAGCCCATAGAGGGCTATGGTGAAAAAGGAAATATCCTCAGATGAAATCTGGAAAGAAGCTTTCTGAGAAACTGCTTAGTGTTCTGTTAATTCATCTCACAGAGTTACATCTATATTTCGTGGATCTCTTTGCTAGCCTTATTTCTCTGGAATCTGAGAACAGATATTTCGGATCCCTTGAAGACAATAGGGCCAAAGGAAATATCCTCCGATAACAAAGAGAAAGAAGCTTTCTGAGAAACTTCTTTGTGTTCTGTGAAATCATCTCACAGAGTTACAGCTTTCCCCTCAAGAAGCCTTTCGCTAAGACATTTCTTGTGGAATTGGCAAAGTGATATTTGGAAGCCCATAGAGGGCTATGGTGAAAAAGGAAATATCGTCAGATGAAATCTGGAAAGAAGCTTTCTGAGAAACTGCTTAGTGTTCTGTTAATTCATCTCACAGAGTTACATCTGTATTTCGTGTATCTCTTTGCTAGCCTTATTTCTGTGGAATCTGAAAACAGATATTTCGGATCCCTTTGAAGACTACAGGGCCGAAGGAAATATCCTCCGATAACTAAGAGAAAGAAGCTTTCTGAGAAACTTCTTTGTGTTCTGTGAAATCATCTCACAGAGGTACAGCTTTCCCCTCAAGAAGCCTTTGTCTAAGACATTTCTTGTGGAATTGGCAAAGTGATATTTGGAAGCCCATAGAGGGCTATGGTGAAAAAGGAAATATCCTCAGATGAAATCTGGAAAGAAGCTTTCTGAGAAACTGCTTAGTGTTCTGTTAGTTCATCTCACAGAGTTACATCTATATTTCGTGGATCTCTTTGCTAGCCTTATTTTTGTGGAATCTGACAACAGATATTTCGGATCCCTTTGAAGACTATAGGGCCAAAGGAAATATTCTCCGAAAAGTAAGAGAAAGAAGCTTTCTGAGAAACTTCTTTGTGTTCTGTGAAATGAGCTCACAGAGTTACAGCTTCCCCCTCAAGAAGCCTTTCGCTAAGACAGTTCTTGTGGAATTGGCAAAGTGATATTTGAAAGCCCATAGAGGGCTATGGTGAAAAAGGAAATATCCTCCGATGAAATCTGGAAAGAAGCATTCTGAGAAACTGCTTAGTGTTCTGTTAATTCATCTCACAGAGTTACATCTGTATTTCGTGGATCTCTTTGCTAGCCTTATTTCTGTGGAATCTGAGAACAGATATTTCGGATCCCTTTGAAGACTATAGGGCCAAAGGAAATATCCTCCGATAACAAAGAGAAAGAAGCTTTGTGAGAAATTTCTTTGTGTTCTATGTAGTCCTTTCACAGAGTTACAGCTTTCCCCTCAAGAAGCCATTCGCTAAGACAGTTCTTGTGGAATTGGCAAAGTGATATTTGGAAGCCCTTAGAGAGCTATGGTGAAAAAGGAAATATCCTCAGATGAAATCTGGAAAGAAGCTTTCTGAGAAACTGCTTAGTGTTCTGTTAATTCATCTCACAGAGTTACATCTGTATTTCGTGGATCACTTGGCTAGCCTTATTTCTGTGGAAACTGAGAACAGATATTTCGGATCCCTTTGAAGACTATAGGGCCAAAGGAAATATCCTCCGATAACAAACAGAAAGAAGTTTTTGTGAAACTTCTTTGTGTTCTGTGAAATCAACTCACAGATTTACAGCTTTCCCCTCAAGAAGCCTTTCGCTAAGATAGTTCTTGTGGAATTGGCAAAGTGATATTTGCAAGCCCATGGAGGGCTATGGTCAAAAAGGAAATATCCTCCGATTAAATCTGGAAAGAAGCTTTCTGAGAAACTGCTTAGGGTTCTGTTAATTCATCTCACAGAGTTACTTCTATATTTCGTGGATCTCTTTGCTAGCCTTATTTCTGTGGAATCTGAGAACAGATATTTCGGATCCCTTTGAAGACTATAGGGCCAAAGGAAATATCCTCCGATAACTAAGAGAAGGAAGCTTGCTGAGAAACTTCTTTGTGTTCTGTGAAATCAGCTCACAGAGTTACAGCTTTCCCCTCAAGAAGCCTTTCGCTAAGACAGTTCTTGTGGAATTGGCAAAGTGATATTTGGAAGCCCATAGAGGGCTATGGTCAAAAAGGAAACATCCTCAGATGAAATCTGGAAAGAAGCTTTCTGAGAAACTGCTTAGTGTTATGTTAATTCATCTCACAGAGGTACATCTATATTTCGTGGATCTCTTTGCTAGCCTTATTTCTGTGGAATCTGAGAACAGATATTTCGGATCCCTTTGAAGACTATTGGGCCAAAGGAAATATCCTCCGAAAACTAAGAGAAAGAAGCTTTCTGAGAAACTTCTTTGTGTTCTGTGAAATGAGCTCACAGAGTTACAGCTTTCCCCTCAAGAAGCCTTTCGCTAAGATAGTTCTTGTGGAATTGGCAAAGTGATATTTGGAAGCCCATAGAGGGCTATGGTGAAAAAGGAAATATCCTCAGATGAAATCTGGAAAGAAGCTTTCTGAGAAACTGTTTAGTGTTCTGTTAATTCATCTCACAGAGTTACATCTGTATTTCGTGGATCTCTTTGCTAGGCTTATTTCTGTGGAATCTGAGAACAGATATTTCGGATCCCTTTGAAGACTATAGGGCCAAAGGAAATATCCTCCGATAATTAAGAGAAAGAAGCTTTCTGAGAAACTTCTTTGTGTTCTGTGAAATGAGCTCACAGAGTTACAGCTTTCCCCTCAAGATGCCTTTCACTAAGACAGTTCTTGTGGAATTGGCAAAGTGACATTTGGAAGCCCATAGAGGGCTATGGTGAAAAAGGAAATATCCTCAGATGAAATCTGGAAAGAAGCTTTCTGAGAAACTGTTTAGTGTTCTGTTAATTCATCTCACAGAGTTACATCTGTATTTCGTGGATCTCTTTGCTAGGCTTATTTCTGTGGAATCTGAGAACAGATATTTCGGATCCCTCTGAAGACTATAGGGCCAAAAGAAATATCCTCCGATAACAAAGAGAAAGAAGCTTTGTGAGAAATTTCTTTGTGTTCTATGTAATCATCTCACAGAGTTACAGCTTTCCCCTCAAGAAGCCTTTCGCTAAGACAGTTCTTGTGGAATTGGCAAAGTGATATATGGAAGCCCATAGAGGGCTATGGTGAAAAAGGAAATATCCTCAGATGAAATCTGGAAAGAAGCTTTCTGAGAAACTGCTTAGTGTTCTGTTAATTCATCTCACAGAGTTACATCTGTATTTCATGGATCTCTTTGCTAGCCTTATTTCTGTGAAATCTGAGAACAGATATTTCGGATCCCTTTGAAGACTATAGGGCCAAAGGAAATATCCTCCGATAACAAAGAGAAAGAACCTTTGTGAGAAATTTCTTTGTGTTCTATGTAATCATCTCACAGAGTTACAGCTTTCCCCTCAAGAAGCCTTTCGCTAAGACAGTTCTTGTGGAATTGGCAAAGTGATATTTGGAAGCCCACAGAGGGCTATGGTGAAAAAGGAAATATAATCAGATGAAATCTGGAAAGAAGCTTTCTGAGAAACTGCTCAGTGTTCTGTTAATTCATCTCACAGAGTTACATCTGTATTTCGTGGATCACTTGGCTAGCCTTATTTCTGTGGAATCTGAGAACAGATATTTCGGATCCCTTTGAAGACTATAGGGCCAAAGGAAATATCCTCCGATAACTAAGAGAAAGAAGCTTTCCGAGAAACTTCTTTGTGTTCTGTGAAATCAGCTCACAGAGTTACAGCTTTCCCTTCAAGAAGCCTTTCGCTAAGACAGTTCTTCTGGAATTGGCAAAGTGATATTTGGAAGCCCATAGAGGGCTATGGTGAAAAAGGAAATATCCTCCGATGAAATCTGGAAAGAAGCTTTCTGAGAAACTGCTTAGTGTTCTGTTATTTCATCTCACAGAGTTACATTTGTATTTCGGGCATCTCTTTGCTAGCCTTATTTCTGTGGAATCTGACAACAGATATTTCGGATCCCTTTGAAGACTATAGGGCCAAAGGAAATATCCTCCGATATCTAAGAGAAAGAAGCTTTCTGAGAAACTTCTTTGTGTTCTGTGAAATCATCTCACAGAGTTACAGCTTTCCCCTCAAGAAGCCTTTCGCTAAGACAGTTCTTGTGGAATTGGCAAAGTGATATTTGGAATCCCTTAGAGGACTATGGTGGAAAAGGAAATATCCTCCGATGAAATCTGGAAAGAAGCTTTCTGAGAAACTGCTTAGTGTTCTGTTAATTCATCTCACAGAGTTACATCTGTGTTTCGTGGATCACTTGGCTAGCCTTATTTCTGAGGAATCTGAAAACAGATATTTCGGATCCCTTTGAAGACTATAGGGCCAAAGGAAATATCCTCCGATAACTAACAGAAAGAAGCTTTCCGAGAAACTTCTTAGTGTTCTGTGAAATCAGCTCACAGAGTTACAGCTTTCCCTTCAAGAAGCCTTTCGCTAAGACAGTTCTTGTGGAATTGGCAAAGTGATATTTGGAAGCCCAAAGAGGGCTATGGTGAAAAAGGAAATATCCTCAGATGAAATCTGGAAAGAAGCTTTCTGAGAAACTGCTTAGTGTTCTGTTATTTCATCTCACAGAGTTACATCTGTATTTCGTAGATCTCTTTGCTAGCCTTATTTCAGTGGAATCTGACAACAGATATTTCGGATCCCTTTGAAGACTATAGGGCCAAAGGAAATATCCTCCGATAACTAAGAGAAAGAAGCTTTCTGAGAAACTTCTTTGTGTTCTGTGAAATCATCTCACAGAGTTACTGCTTTCCCCTCAAGAAGCCTTTCGCTAAGACAGTTCTTGTGGAATTGGCAAAGTGATATTTGGAAGCCCATAGAGGGCTATGGTGAAAAAGGAAATATCCTCCGATGAAATCTGGAAAGAAGCTTTCTGAGAAACTGCTCAGTGTTCTGTTAATTCATCTCACAGAGGTACATCTGAATTTCGTGGATCACTTGGCTGGCCTTATTTCTGTGGAATCTGAGAACAGATATTTCGGATCCCTTTGAAGACTATAGGGCCAAAGGAAATATCCTCCGATAACTAAGAGAAAGAAGCTTTCCGAGAAACTTCTTTGTGTTCTGTGAAATCAGCTCACAGAGTTACAGCTTTCCCTTCAAGAAGCCTTTCGCTAAGACAGTTCTTGTGGAATTGGCAAAGTGATATTTGGAAGCCCATAGAGGGCTATGGTGAAAAAGGAAATATCCTCAGATGAAATCTGGAAAGAAGCTTTCTGAGAAACTGCTTAGTGTTCTGTTATTTCATCTCACAGAGTTACATCTGTATTTCGTGGTTCTCTTTGCTAGCCTTATTTCTGTGGAATCTGACAACAGATATTTCGGATCCCTCTAAAGACTATAGGGCCAAAGGAAATATCCTCCGATAACTAAGAGAAAGAAGCTTTCTGAGAAACTTCTTTGTGTTCTGTAATCATCTCACAGAGTTACAGCTTTCCCCCAAAGAAGCCTTTCGCTAAGACAGTTCTTGTGGAATTGGCAATGTGATATTTGGAATCCCATAGAGGGCTATGGTGGAAAAGGAAATATCCCCCGATGAAATCTGGAAAGAAGCTTTCTGAGAAACTGCTTAGTGTTCTCTTAATTCATCTCACAGAGTTACATCTGTGTTTCGTGGATCACTTGGCTAGCCTTATTTCTGAGGAATCTGAGAACAGATATTTCGGATCCATTTGAAGACTATAGGGCCAAAGGAAATATCCTCCGATAACTAAGAGAAAGAAGCTTTCTGAGAAACTTCTTTGTGTTCTGTGAAATCATCTCACAGAGGTACAGCTTTCCCCTCAAGAAGCCTTTGTCTAAGACATTTCTTGTGGAATTGGCAAAGTGATATTTGGAAGCCCATAGAGGGCTATGGTCAAAAAGGAAATATCCTCCGATGAAATCTGGAAAGAAGCTTTCTGAGAAACTTCTTAGGGTTCTGTTAATTCATCTCACAGAGTTACTTCTATATTTCGTGGATCTCTTTGCTAGCCTTATTTCTGTGGAATCTGACAACAGATATTTCGGATCCCTTTGAGGACTATAGGGCCAAAGGAAATATCCTCCGAAAACTAAGTGAAAGAAGCCCTCTGAGAAACTTCTTTGTGTTCTGTGAAATCAGCTCACAGAGTTACAGCTTTCCCCTCAAGAAGCCTTTCGCTAAGACAGTTCTTGTGGAATTGGCAAAGTGATATTTGGAAGCCCATAGAGGGCCATGGTGAAAAAGGAAATATCCTCAGATGAAATCTGGAAAGAAGCTTTCTGAGAAACTGATTAGGGTTCTGTTAATTCATCTCACAGAGTTACTTCTATATTTCATGGATCTCTTTGCTAGCCTTATTTCTGTGGAATCTGAGAACAGATATTTCGGATCCCTTTGAAGACTATAGGGCCAAAGGAAATATCCTCCGATAACTAAGAGAAAGAAGCTTGCTGAGAAACTTCTTTGTGTTCTGTGAAATCATCTCACAGAGTTACAGCTTTCCCCTCAAGAAGCCTTTCGCTAAGACAGTTCTTGTGGAATTGGCAAAGTGATATTTGGAAGCCCATAGAGGGCTATGGTGAAAAAGGAAATATCCTCCGATGAAATCTGGAAAGAAGCTTTCTGAGAAACTGCTCAGTGTTCTGTTAATTCATCTCACAGAGTTACATCTGTATTTCGTGGATCTCTTTGCTAGGCTTATTTGTGTGGAATCTGAGAACATATATTTCGGATCCCTTTGAAGACAATAGGGCCAAAGGAAATATCCTCGGATAACAAAGAAAAAGAAGCTTTCTGAGAAACTTCTTTGTGTTCTGTGAAATCATCTCACAGAGTTACAGCTTTCCCCTCAAGAAGCCTTTCGCTAAGACAGTTCTTGTAGAATTGGCAAAGTGATATTTGGAAGCCCATAGAGGGCTATGGTGAAAAAGGAAATATCCTCAGATGAAATCTGGAAAGAAGCTTTCTGAGAAACTGCTTAGTGTTCTGTTAGTTCATCTCACAGAGTTACATCTATATTTCGTGGATCTCTTTGCTAGCCTTATTTCTGTGGAATCTGAAAACAGATATTTCGGATCCCTTTGAAGACTACAGGGCCAAAGGAAATATCCTCCGATAACTAAGAGAAAGAAGCTTTCTGAGAAACTTCTTTGTGTTCTGTGAAATCATCTCACAGAGGTACAGCTTTCCCCTCAAGAAGCCTTTGTCTAAGACATTTCTTGTGGAATTGGCAAAGTGATATTTGGAAGCCCATAGAGGGCTATGGTCAAAAAGGAAATATCCTCCGATGAAATCTGGGAAGAAGCTTTCTGAGAAACTTCTTAGGGTTCTGTTAATTCATCTCACAGAGTTACATCTATATTTCGTGGATCTCTTTGCTAGCCTTATTTCTGTGGAATCTGACAACAGATATTTCGGATCCCTTTGAGGACTATAGGGACAAAGGAAATATCCTCCGAAAACTAAGAGAAAGAAGCCCTCTGAGAAACTTCTTTGTGTTCTGTGAAATCAGCTCACAGAGTTACAGCTTTCCCCTCAAGAAGCCTTTCGCTAAGACAGTTCTTGTGGAATTGGCAAAGTGATATTTGGAAGCCCATAGAGGGCCATGGTGAAAAAGGAAATATCCTCAGATGAAATCTGGAAAGAAGCTTTCTGAGAAACTGCTTAGGGTTCTGTTAATTCATCTCACAGAGTTCCTTCTATATTTCGTGGATCTCTTTGCTAGCCTTATTTCTGTGGAATCTGAAAACAGATATTTCGGATCCCTTTGAAGACTATAGGGCCAAAGGAAATATCCTCCGATAACTAAGAGAAAGAAGCTTGCTGAGAAACTTCTTTGTGTTCTGTGAAATCAGCTCACAGAGTTACAGCTTTCCCCTCAAGAAGCCTTTCGCTAAGACAGTTCTTGTGGAATTGGCAAAGTGATATTTGGAAGCCCATAGAGGGCTATGGTGAAAAAGGAAATATCCTCAGATGAAATCTGGAAAGAAGCTTTCTGAGAAACTGCTTAGTGTTCTGTTAATTCATCTCACAGAGTTACATCTGTATTTCGTGGATCTCTTTGCTAGCCTTATTTCTGTGGAATCTGACAACAGATATTTCGGATCCCTTTGAAGACTATAGGGCCAAAGGAAATATCCTCCGATAACTAAGAGAAAGAAGCTTTCTGAGAAACTTCTTTGTGTTCTGTGAAATCATCTCACAGAGGTACAGCTTTCCCCTCAAGAAGCCTTTGTCTAAGACATTTCTTGTGGAATTGGCAAAGTGATATTTGGAAGCCCATAGAGGGCTATGGTGAAAAAGGAAATATCCTCCGATGAAATCTGCAAAGAAGCTTTCTGAGAAACTTCTTAGGGTTCTGTTAATTCATCTCACAGAGTTACTTCTATATTTCGTGGATCTCTTTGCTAGCCTTATTTCTGTGGAATCTGACAACAGATATTTCGGATCCCTTTGAAGACTATAGGGCCAAAGGAAATATCCTCCGATAACTAAGAGAAAGAAGCTTTCTGAGAAACTTCTTTGTGTTCTGTGAAATCAGCTCACAGAGTTACAGCTTTCCCCTCAAGAAGCCTTTCGCTAAGACAGTTCTTGTGGAATTGGCAAAGTGATATTTGGAAGCCCATAGAGGGCTATGGTGAAAAAGGAAATATCCTCAGATGAAATCTGGAAAGAAGCTTTCTGAGAAACTGTTTAGTGTTCTATTAATTCATCTCACAGAGTTACATCTGTATTTCGTGGATCTCTTTGCTAGCCTTATTTCTGTGGAATCTGAGAACAGATATTTCGGATCCCTTTGAAGACTATAGGGCCAAAGGAAATATCCTCCGATAACAAAGAGAAAGAAGCTTTGTGAGAAATTTCTTTGTGTTCTATGTAATCATCTCACAGAATTACAGCTTTCCCCTCAAGAAGCCTTTCGCTAAGACAGTTCTTGTGGAATTGGCAAAGTGATGTTTGGAACCCATAGAGGACTATGTTGAAAAAGGAAATATCCTCAGATGAAATCTGGAAAGAAGCTTTCTGAGAAACTGCTTAGTGTTCTGTTAATTCATCTCACAGAGTTACATCTGTATTTCGTGGATCTCTTTGCTAGCCTTTTTTCTGTGGAATCTGACAACAGATATTTCGGATCCCTTTGAAGACTATAGGGCCAAAGGAAATATCCTCCGATAACTAAGAGAAAGAAGCTTTCTGAGAAACTTCTTTGTGTTCTGTGAAATCATCTCACCGAGTTACAGATTTCCCTTCAAGAAGTCTTTCGCTAAGACAGTTGTTGTGGAATTGGCAAAGTGATATTTGGAAGCCCGTAGAGGGCTATGGTCAAAAAGGAAATATCCTCCGATGAAATCTGGAAAGAAGCTTTCTGAGAAACTGCTTAGGGTTCTGTTAATTCATCTCACAGAGTTACTTCTATATTTCGTGGATCTCTTTGCTAGCCTTATTTCTGTGGAATCTGAGAACAGATATTTCGGATCCCTTTGAAGACTATAGGGCCAAAGGAAATATCCTCCGAAAACTAAGAGAAAGAAGCTTGCTGAGAAACTTCTTTGTGTTCTGTGAAATCAGCTCACAGAGTTACAGCTTTCCCCTCAAGAAGCCTTTCGCTAAGACAGTTCTTGTGGAATTGGCAAAGTGATATTTGGAAGCCTATAGAGGGCTATGGTCAAAAAAGAAATATCCTCAGATGAAATCTGGAAAGAAGCTTTCTGAGAAACTGCTTAGTGTTCTGTTAATTCATCTCACAGAGTTACATCTGTATTTCGTGGATCTCTTTGCTAGCCTTATTTCTGTGGAATCTGACAACAGATATTTCGGATCCCTTTGAAGACTATAGGGCCAAAGGAAATATCCTCCGATAACTAAGAGAAAGAAGCTTTCTGAGAAACTTCTTTGTGTTCTGTGAAATCATCTCACAGAGTTACAGCTTTCCCCTCAAGAAGCCTTTCGCTAAGACAGTTCTTGTGGAATTGGCAAAGTGATATTTGGAAGCCCATAGAGGGCTATGGTGAAAAAGGAAATATCCTCCGATGAAATCTGGAAAGAAGCTTTCTGAGAAACTGCTTAGTGTTCTGATAGTTCATCTCACAGAGTTACATCTATATTTCGTGGATCTCTTTGCTAGCCTTATTTCTGTGGAATCTGAGAACAGATATTTCGGATCCCCTTGAAGACTATAGGGCCAAAGGAAATATCCTCCGATAACAAAGAGAAAGAAGCTTTCTGAGAAACTTCTTTGTGTTCTGTGAAATCATCTCACAGAGTTACAGCTTTCCCCTCAAGAAGCCTTTCGCTAAGACAGTTCTTGTGGAATTGGCCAAGTGATATTTGGAAGCCCATAGAGGGCTATGGTGAAAAAGGAAATATCCTCCGATGAAATCTGGAAAGAAGCTTTCTGAGAAACTGCTTAGTGTTCTGTTAATTCATCTCACAGAGTTACATCTGTATTTCGTGGATCTCTTTGCTAGCCTTATTTCTGTGGAATCTGAGAACAGATATTTCGGATCCCTTTGAAGACTACAGGGCCAAAGGAAATATCCTCCGATAACTAAGAGAAAGAAGCTTTCTGAGAAACTTCTTTGTGTTCTGTGAAATCATCTCACAGAGGTACAGCTTTCCCCTCAAGAAGCCTTTGTCTAAGACATTTCTTGTGGAATTGTCAAAGTGATATTTGGAAGCCCATAGAGGGCTATGGTCAAAAAGGAAATATCCTCCGATTAAATCTGGAAAGAAGCTTTCTGAGAAACTGCTTAGGGTTCTGTTAATTCATCTCACAGAGTTACTTCTATATTTCGTGGATCTCTTTGCTAGCCTTATTTCTGTGGAATCTGAGAACAGATATTTCGGATCCCTTTGAAGACTATAGGGCCAAAGGAAATATCCTCCGAAAACTAAGAGAAAGAAGCTTTCTGAGAAACTTCTTTGTGTTCTGTGAAATCATCTCACAGAGTTACAGCTTGCCCCTCAAGAAGCCTTTCGCTAAGGCAGTTCTTGTGGAATTGGTAAAGTGATATTTGGAAGCCCTTAGAGGGCTATGGTGAAAAAGGAAATATCCTCAGACGAAATCTGGAAAGAAGCTTTATGAGAAACTGCTTAGTGTTCTGTTAATTCATCTCAAAGAGTTACATCTGTATTTCGTGGATCTCTTTGCTAGGCTTATTTCTGTGGAATCTGAGAACAGATATTTCGGATCCCTTTGAAGACTATAGGGCCAAAGGAAATATCCTCCGATAACAAAGAGAAAGAAGCTTTGTGAGAAATTTCTTTGTGTTCTATGTAATCATCTCACAGAGTTACAGCTTTCCCCTCAAGAAGCCTTTCGCTAAGACAGTTCTTGTGGAATTGGCAAAGTGATGTTTGGAACCCATAGAGGACTATGTTGAAAAAGGAAATATCCTCAGATGAAATCTGGAAAGAAGCTTTCTGAGAAACTGCTTAGTGTTCTGTTAATTCATCTCACAGAGTTACATCTGTATTTCGTGGATCTCTTTGCTAGCCTTTTTTCTGTGGAATCTGACAACAGATATTTCGGATCCCTTTAAAGACTATAGGGCCAAAGGAAATATTCTCCGATAATTAAGAGAAAGAAGCTTTCTGAGAAACTTCTTTGTGTTCTGTGAAATCATCTCACCGAGTTACAGCTTTCCCCTCAAGAAGTCTTTCGCTAAGACAGTTCTTGTGGAATTGGCAAAGTGATATTTGGAAGCCCATAGAGGGCTATGGTCAAAAAGGAAATATCCTCCGATGAAATCTGGAAAGAAGTTTTCTGAGAAACTGCTTAGGGTTCTGTTAATTCATCTCACAGAGTTACTTCTATATTTCGTGGATCTCTTTGCTAGCCTTATTTCTGTGGAATCTGAGAACAGATATTTCGGATCCCTTTGAAGACTATAGGGCCAAAGGAAATATCCTCCGAAAACTAAGAGAAAGAAGCTTGCTGAGAAACTTCTTTGTGTTCTGTGAAATCAGCTCACAGAGTTACAGCTTTCCCCTCAAGAAGCCTTTCGCTAAGACAGTTCTTGTGGAATTGGCAAAGTGATATTTGGAAGCCCATAGAGGGCTATGGTCAAAAAAGAAATATCCTCAGATGAAATCTGGAAAGAAGCTTTCTGAGAAACTGCTTAGTGTTCTGTTAATTCATCTCACAGAGTTACATCTGTATTTCGTGGATCTCTTTGCTAGCCTTATTTCTGTGGAATCTGAGAACAGATATTTCGGATCCCTTTGAAGACTATAGGGCCAAAGGAAATATCCTGCGATAACAAAGAGAAAGAAGCTTTGTGAGAAATTTCTTTGTGTTCTATGTATCATCTCACAGAGTTACAGCTTTCCCCTCAAGAAGCCTTTCGCTAAGACAGTTCTTGTGGAATTGGCAAAGTGATATTTGGAAGCCCATAGAGGGCTATGGTCAAAAAGGAAATATCCTCAGATGAAATCTGGAAAGAAGCTTTCTGAGAAACTGCTTAGTGTTCTGTTAATTCATCTCACAGAGTTACATCTGTATTTCGTGGATCACTTGGCTAGCCTTATTTCTGTGGAATCTGAGAACAGATATTTCGGATCCCTTTGAAGACTATAGGGCCAAAGGAAATATCCTCCGATAACTAAGAGAAAGAAGCTTTCTGAGAAACTTCTTTGTGTTCTGTGAAATCATCTCACAGAGTTACAGCTTTCCCCTCAAGAAGCCTTTCGCTAAGACAGTTCTTGTGGAATTGGCAAAGTGATATTTGGAAGCCCATAGAGGGCTATGGTGAAAAAGGAAATATCCTCCGATGAAATCTGGAAAGAAGTTTCTGAGAAAATGGTCAGTGTTCTGTTAATTCATCTCACAGAGTTACATCTGTATTTCGTGGATCTCTTTGCTAGGCTTATTTCTGTGGAATCTGAGAACAGATATTTCGGATCCCTTTGAAGACTATAGGGCCAAAGGAAATATCCTCGGATAACAAAGAAAAAGAAGCTTTCTGAGAAACTTCTTTGTGTTCTGTGAAATCATCTCACAGAGTTACAGCTTTCCCCTCAAGAAGCCTTTCGCTAAGACAGTTCTTGTGGAATTGGCAAAGTGATATTTGGAGGCCCATAGAGGGCTATGGTGAAAAAGGAAATATCCTCAGATGAAATCTGGAAAGAAGCTTTCTGAGAAACTGCTTAGTGTTCTGTTAATTCATCTCACAGAGTTACATCTGTATTTCGTGGATCTCTTTGCTAGCCTTATTTCTGTGGAATCTGACAACAGATATTTCGGATCCCTTTGAAGACTATAGGGCCAAAGGAAATATCCTCCGATAACTAAGAGAAAGAAGCTTTCTGAGAAACTCCTTTGTGTTCTGTGAAATCATCTCACAGAGTTACAGCTTTCCCCTCAAGAAGCCTTTCGCTAAGACAGTTCTTGTGGAATTGGCACAGTGATATTTGGAAGCCCATAGAGGGCTATGGTGAAAAAGGAAATATCCTCAGATGAAATCTGGAAAGAAGCTTTCTGAGAAACTGCTTAGTGCTCTGTTAGTTCATCTCACAGAGTTACATCTATATTTCGTGGATCTCTTTGCTAGCCTTATTTCTGTGGAATCTGAGAACAGCTATTTCGGATCCCTTGAAGACAATAGGGCCAAAGGAAATATCCTCCGATAACAAAGAGAAAGAAGCTTTCTGAGAAACTTCTTTGTGTTCTGTGAAATCATCTCACAGAGTTACAACTTTCCCCTCAAGAAGCCTTTCGCTAAGACAGTTCTTGTGGAATGGGCAAACTGATATTTGGAAGCCCATAGAGGGCTATGGTGAAAAAGGAAATATCGTCAGATGAAATCTGGAAAGAAGCTTTCTGAGAAACTGCTTAGTGTTCTGTTAATTCATCTCACAGAGTTACATCTGTATATCGTGTATCTCTTTGCTAGCCTTATTTCTGTGGAATCTGAAAACAGATATTTCGGATCCCTTTGAAGACTACAGGGCCAAAGGAAATATCCTCCGATAACTAAGAGAAAGAAGCTTTCTGAGAAACTTCTTTGTGTTCTGTGAAACCATCTCACAGAGGTACAGCTTTCCCCTCAAGAATCCTTTGTCTAAGACATTTCTTGTGGAATTGGCAAAGTGATATTTGGAAGCCCATAGAGGGCTATGGTCAAAAAGGAAATATCCTCCGATGAAATCTGGAAAGAAGCTTTCTGAGAAACTTCTTAGGGTTCTGTTAATTCATCTCACAGAGTTACTTCTATATTTCGTGGATCTCTTTGCTAGCCTTATTTCTGTGGAATCTGACAACAGATATTTCGGATCCCTTTGAGGACTATAGGGCCAAAGGAAATATCCTCCGAAAACTAAGAGAAAGAAGCTTTCTGAGAAACTTCTTTGTGTTCTGTGAAATCAGCTCACAGAGTTACAGCTTTCCCCTCAAGAAGCCTTTCGCTAAGACAGTTCTTGTGGAATTGGCAAAGTGATATTTGGAAGCCCATAGAGGGCCATGGTGAAAAAGGAAATATCCTCAGATGAAATGTGGAAAGAAGCTTTCTGAGAAACTGCTTAGTGTTCTGTTAATTCATCTCACAGAGTTACATCTGTATTTCGTGGATCTCTTTGCTAGCCGTATTTCTGTGGAATCTGAGAACAGATATTTCGGATCCCTTTGAAGACTATAGGGCCAAAGGAAATATCCTCCGATAACTAAGAGAAAGAAGCTTTGTGAGAAATTTCTTTGTGTTCTATGTAATCATCTCACAGAGTTACAGCTTTCCCCTCAAGAAGCCTTTCGCTAAGACAGTTCTTGTGGAATTGGCAAAGTGATATTTGGAAGCCCATAGAGGGCTATGGTGAAAAAGGAAATATCCTCAGATGAAATCTGGAAAGAAGCTTTCTGAGAAACTGCTTAGTGTTCTGTTAATTCATCTCACAGAGTTACATCTGTATTTCGTGGATCTCTTAGCTAGCCTTATTTCTGTGGAATCTGAGAACAGATATTTCGGATCCCTTTGAAGACTATAGGGCCAAAGGAAATATCCTCCGATAACAAAGAGAAAGAAGATTTGTGAGAAATTTCTTTGTGTTCTACGTAATCATCTCACAGAGTTACAGCTTTCCCCTCAAGGAGCCTTTCGCTAAGACAGTTCTTGTGGAATTGGCAAAGTGATATTTGGAAGCCCATAGACGGCTATGGAGAAAAAGGAAATATCCTCAGATGAAATTTGTAAAGAAGCTTTCTGAGAAACTGCTTAGTGTTCTGTTAATTCATCTCACAGAGTTACATCTGTATTTCGTGGATCACTTGGCTAGCCTTATTTATGTGGAATCTGAGAACAGATATTTCGGATCCCTTTGAAGACTATAGGGCCAAAGCAAATATCCTCCGATAACTAAGAGAAAGAAGCTTTCTGAGAAACTTCTTTGTGTTCTGTGAAATCATCTCACAGAGTTACAGCTTCCCCCTCAAGAAGCCTTTCGCTAAGACAGTTCTTGTGGAATTGGCAAAGTGATATTTGGAAGCCCTTAGAGGGCTAAGGTGAAAAAGGAAATATCCTCAGATGAAATCTGGAAAGAAGCTTTCTGAGAAACTGCTCAGTGTTCTGTTAATTTATCTCACAGAGTTACATCTGTATTTCGTGGATCTCTTTGCTTGGCTTATTTCTGTGGAATGTGAGAACAGATATTTCGGATCCATTTGAAGACTATAGGGCCAAAGGAAATATCCTCGGATAACAAAGAAAAAGAAGCTTTCTGAGAAACTTCTTTGTGTTCTGTGAAATCATCTCACAGAGTTACAGCTTTCCCCTCAAGAAGCCTTTCGCTAAGACAGTTCTTGTGGAATTGGCAAAGTGATATTTGGAAGCCCTTAGAGGGCTATGGTGAAAAAGGAAATATCCTCAGATGAAATCTGGAAAGAAGCTTTCTGAGAAACTGCTTAGTGTTCTGTTAATTCATCTCACAGAGTTACATCTGTATTTCGTGGATCTCTTTGCTAGCCTTTTTTCTGTGGAATCTGACAACTATACTTCGGATCCCTTTGAAGACTCTAGGGCCAAAGGAAATATCCTCCGATAACTAAGAGAAAGAAGCTTTCTGAGAAACTTCTTTGTGTTCTGTGAAATCATCTCACAGAGTTACAGCTTTCCCCTCAAGAAGCCTTTCGCTAAGACAGTTCTTGTGGAATTGGCAAAGTGATATTTGGAAGCCCATAGAGGGCTATGGTGAAAAAGGAAATATCCTCCGATGAAATCTGGAAAGAAGCTTTCTGAGAAACTGCTTAGTGTTCTGATAGTTCATCTCACAGAGTTACATCTATATTTCGTGGATCTCTTTGCTAGCCTTTTTTCTGTGGAATCTGACAACAGATACTTCGGATCCCTTTGAAGACTCTAGGGCCAAAGGAAATATACTCCGATAACTAAGAGAAAGAAGCTTTCTGAGAAACTTCTTTGTGTTCTGTGAAATCATCTCACAGAGTTACAGCTTTCCCCTCAAGAAGCCTTTCGCTAAGACAGTTCTTGTGGAATTGGCCAAGTGATATTTGGAAGCCCATAGAGGGCTATGGTGAAAAAGGAAATATCCTCCGATGAAATCTGGAAAGAAGCTTTCTGAGAAACTGCTTAGTGTTCTGTTAATTCATCTCACAGAGTTACATCTGTATTTCGTGGATCTCTTTGCTAGCCTTATTTCTGTGGAATCTGACAACAGATATTTCGGATCCCTTTGAAGACTATAGGGCCAAAGGAAATATCCTCCGATAACTAAGAGAAAGAAGCTTTCTGAGAAACTTCTTTGTGTTCTGTGAAATCATCTCACCGAGTTACAGCTTTCCCCTCAAGAAGTCTTTCGCTAAGACAGTTCTTGTGGAATTGGCAAAGTGATATTTGGAAGCCCATAGAGGGCTATGGTCAAAAAGGAAATATCCTCCGATGAAATCTGGAAAGAAGCTTTCTGAGAAACTGCTTAGGGTTCTGTTAATTCATCTCACAGAGTTACTTCTATATTTCGTGGATCTCTTTGCTAGCCTTATTTCTGTGGAATCTGACAACAGATATTTCGGATCCCTTTGAAGACTATAGGGCCAAAGGAAATATCCTCCGAAAACTAAGAGAAAGAAGCTTGCTGAGAAACTTCTTTGTGTTCTGTGAAATCAGCTCACAGAGTTACAGCTTTCCCCTCAAGAAGCCTTTCGCTAAGACAGTTCTTGTGGAATTGGCAAAGTGATATTTGGAAGCCCATAGAGGGCTATGGTCAAAAAAGAAATATCCTCAGATGAAATCTGGAAAGAAGCTTTCTGAGAAACTGCTTAGTGTTCTGTTAATTCATCTCACAGAGTTACATCTGTATTTCGTGGATCTCTTTGCTAGCCTTATTTCTGCGGAATCTGAGAACAGATATTTCGGATCCCTTTGAAGACTATAGGGCCAAAGGAAATATCCTGCGATAACAAAGAGAAAGAAGCTTTGTGAGAAATTTCTTTGTGTTCTATGTATCATCTCACAGAGTTACAGCTTTCCCCTCAAGAAGCCTTTCGCTAAGACAGTTCTTGTGGAATTGGCAAAGTGATATTTGGAAGCCCATAGAGGGCTATGGTGAAAAAGGAAATATAATCAGATGAAATCTGGAAAGAAGCTTTCTGAGAAACTGCTTAGTGTTCTGTTAATTCATCTCACAGAGTTATATCTGTATTTCGTGGATCACTTGGCTAGCCTTATTTCTGTGGAACCTGAGAACAGATATTTCGGATCCCTTTGAAGACTATAGGGCCAAAGGAAATATCCTCCGATAACTAAGAGAAAGAAGCTTTCTGAGAAACTTCTTTGTGTTCTGTGAAATCATCTCACAGAGTTACAGCTTTCCCCTCAAGAAGCCTTTCGCTAAGACAGTTCTTGTGGAATTGGCAAAGTGATATTTGGAAGCCCATAGAGGGCTATGGTGAAAAAGGAAATATCCTCCGATGAAATCTGGAAAGAAGCTTTCTGAGAAACTGCTTAGTGTTCTGTTATTTCATCTCACAGAGTTACATCTGTATTTCGTAGATCTCTTTGCTAGCCTTATTTCAGTGGAATCTGACAACAGATATCTCGGATCCCTTTGAAGACTATAGGGCCAAAGGAAATATCCTCCGATAACTAAGAGAAAGAAGCTTTCTGGGAAACTTCTTTGTGTTCTGTGAAATCATCTCACAGAGTTACAGCTTTCCCCTCAAGAAGCCTTTCGCTAAGACAGTTCTTGTGGAATTGGCAAAGTGATATTTGGAAGCCCATAGAGGGCTATGGTGAAAAAGGAAATATCCTCCGATGAAATCTGGAAAGAAGCTTTCTGAGAAACTGCTTAGTGTTCTGTTAATTCATCTCACAGAGTTACATCTGTATTTCGTGGATCTCTTTGCTAGCCTTATTTCTGTGGAATCTGAGAACAGATATTTCGGATCCCTTTGAAGACTATAGGGCCAAAGGAAATATCCTCCGATAACAAAGAGAAAGAAGCTTTGTGAGAAATTTCTTTGTGTTCTTTGTATCATCTCACAGAGTTACAGCTTTCCCCTCAAGAAGCCTTTCGCTAAGACAGTTCTTGTGGAATTGGCAAAGTGATATTTGGAAGCCCATAGAGGGCTATGGTGAAAAAGGAAATATCCTCAGATGAAATCTGGAAAGAAGCTTTCTGAGAAACTGCTCAGTGTTCGGTTAATTCATCTCACAGAGTTACATCTGAATTTCGTGGATCTCTTTGCTAGGCTTATTACTGTGGAATCTGAGATCAGATATTTCGGATCCGTTTGAAGACTATAGGGCCAAAGGAAATATCCTCGGATAACAAAGAAAAAGAAGCTTTCTGAGAAACTTCTTTGTGTTCTGTGAAATCATCTCACAGAGTTACAGCTTTCCCCTCAAGAAGCCTTTCGCTAAGACAGTTCTTGTGGAATTGGCAAAGTGATATTTGGAAGCCCATAGAGGGCTATGGTGAAAAAGGAAATATCCTCCGATGAAATCTGGAAAGAAGCTTTCTGAGAAACTGCTTAGTGTTCTGTTAATTCATCTCACAGAGTTACGTCTATATTTCGTGGATCTCTTGCAAGCCTTATTTCTGTGGAATCTGACAACAGATATTTCGGATCCCTTTGAAGACTATAGGGCCAAAGGAAATATCCTCCGATAACTAAGAGAAAGAAGCTTTCTGAGAAACTTCTTTGTGTTCTGTGAAATCAGCTCACAGAGTTACAGCTTTCCCCTCAAGAAGCCTTTCGCTAAGACAGTTCTTGTGGAATTGGCAAAGTGATATTTGGAAGCCCGTAGAGGGCTATGGTGAAAAAGGAAATATCCTCAGATGAAATCTGGAAAGAAGCTTTCTGAGAAACTGCTTAGTGTTCTGTTAATTCATCTCACAGAGTTACATCTGTATTTCGTGGATCTCTTTGCTAGCCTTATTTCTGTGGAATCTGACAACAGATATTTCGGATCCCTTTGAAGACTATAGGGCCAAAGGAAATATCCTCCGATAACTAAGAGAAAGAAGCTTTCTGAGAAACTTCTTTGTGTTCTGTGAAATCATCTCACAGAGTTAAAGCTTTCCCCTCAAGAAGCCTTTCGCTAAGACAGTTCTTGTGGAATTGGCAAAGTGATATTTGGAAGCCCATAGAGGGCTATGGTCAAAAAGGAAATATCCTCCGAAGAAATCTGGAAAGAAGCTTTCTGAGAAACTGCTTAGGGTTCTGTTAATTCATCTCACAGAGTTACTTCTATATTTCGTGGATCTCTTTGCTAGCCTTATTTCTGTGGAATCTGAGAACAGATATTTCGGATCCCTTTGAAGACTATAGGGCCAAAGGAAATATCCTCCGAAAACTAAGAGAAAGAAGATTGCTGAGAAACTTCTTTGTGTTCTGTGAAATCAGCTCACAGAGTTACAGCTTTCCCCTCAAGAAGCCTTTCGCTAAGACAGTTCTTGTGGAATTGGCAAAGTGATATTTGGAAGCCCATAGAGGGCTATGTATGGTCAAAAAAGAAATATCCTCAGATGAAATCTGTAAAGAAGCTTTCTGAGAAACTGCTTAGTGTTCTGTTAATTCATCTCACAGAGTTACATCTGTATTTCGTGGATCTCTTTGCTAGCTTTATTTCTGTGGAATCTGAGAACAGATATTTCGGATCCCTTTGAAGGCTATAGGGCCAAAGGAAATATCCTCCGATAACAAAGAGAAAGAAGCTTTGTGAGAAATTTCTTTGTGTTCTATGTATCATCTCACAGAGTTACAGCTTTCCCCTCAAGAAGCCTTTCGCTAAGACAGTTCTTGTGGAATTGGCAAAGTGATATTTGGAAGCCCATAGAGCTCTATGGTGAAAAAGGAAATATCCTCAGATGAAATCTGGAAAGAAGCTTTCTGAGAAACTGCTTAGTGTTCTGTTAATTCATCTCACAGAGTTACATCTGTATTTCGTAGATCTCTTTGCTAGCCTTATTTCTGTGGAATCTGACAACAGATATTTCGGATCCCTTTGAAGACTATAGGGCCAAAGGAAATATCCTCCGATAACTAAGAGAAAGAAGCTTTCTGAGAAACTCCTTTGTGTTCTGTGAAATCATCTCACAGAGTTACAGCTTTCCCCTCAAGAAGCCTTTCGCTAAGACAGTTCTTGTGGAATTGGCAAAGTGATATTTGGAAGCCCATAGAGGGCTATGGTCAAAAAGGAAATATCCTCCGAAGAAATCTGGAAAGAAGCTTTCTGAGAAACTGCTTAGGGTTCTGTTAATTCATCTCACAGAGTTACTTCTATATTTCGTGGATCTCTTTGTTAGCCTTATTTCTGTGGAATCTGAGAACAGATATTTCGGATCCCTTTGAAGTCTATAGGGCCAAAGGAAATATCCTCCGAAAACTAAGAGAAAGAAGCTTGCTGAGAAACTTCTTTGTGTTTTGTGAAATCAGCTCACAGAGTTACAGCTTTCCCCTCCAGAAGCCTTTCGCTAAGACAGTTCTTGTGGAATTGGCAAAGTGATATTTGGAAGCCCATAGAGGGCTATGGTGAAAAAGGAAATATCCTCAGATGAAATCTGGAAAGAAGCTTTCTGAGAAACTGCTCAGTGTTCTGTTAATTCATCTCACAGAGTTACATCTGAATTTCGTGGATCACTTGGCTGGCCTTATTTCTGTGGAATCTGAGAACAGATATTTCGGATCCCTTTGAAGACTATAGGGCCAAAGGAAATATCCTCCGATAACTAAGAGAAAGAAGCTTTCCGAGAAACTTCTTTGTGTTCTGTGAAATCATCTCACAGAGTTACAGCTTTCCCTTCAAGAAGCCTTTCGCTAAGACAGTTCTTGTGGAATTGGCAAAGTGATATTTGGAAGCCCATAGAGGGCTATGGTGAAAAAGGAAATATCCTCAGATGAAATCTGGAAAGAAGCTTTCTGAGAAACTGCTTAGTGTTCTGTTATTTCATCTCACAGAGTTACATCTGTATTTCGTGGTTCTCTTTGCTAGCCTTATTTCTGTGGAATCTGACAACAGATATTTCGGATCCCTCTAAAGACTATAGGGCCAAAGGAAATATCCTCCGATAACTAAGAGAAAGAAGCTTTATGAGAAACTTCTTTGTGTTCTGTGAAATCATCTCACAGAGTTACAGCTTTCCCCCAAAGAAGCCTTTCGCTAAGACAGTTCTTGTGGAATTGGCAATGTGATATTTGGAATCCCATAGAGGGCTATGGTGGAAAAGGAAATATCCCCCGATGAAATCTGGAAAGAAGCTTTCTGAGAAACTGCTTAGTGTTCTCTTAATTCATCTCACAGAGTTACATCTGTGTTTCGTGGATCACTTGGCTAGCCTTATTTCTGAGGAATCTGAGAACAGATATTTCGGATCCCTTTGAAGACTATAGGGCCAAAGGAAATATCCTCCGATAACTAACAGAAAGAAGCTTTCTGAGAAACTTCTTTGTGTTCTGTGAAATCAGCTCACAGAGTTACAGCTTTCCCCTCAAGAAGCCTTTCGCTAAGACAGTTCTTGTGGAATTGGCAAAGTGATATTTGGAAGCCCATAGAGGGCTATGGTCAAAAAAGAAATATCTTCAGATGAAATCTGGAAAGAAGCTTTCTGAGAAACTGCTTAGTGTTCTGTTAATTCATCTCACAGAGTTACATCTGTATTTCGTGGATCTCTTTGCTAGCCTTATTTCTGTGGAATCTGAGAACAGATATTTCGGATCCCTTTGAAGACTATAGGGCCAAAGGAAATATCCTCCGATAACAAAGAGAAAGAAGCTTTGTGAGAAATTTCTTTGTGTTCTATGTATCATCTCACAGAGTTACAGCTTTCCCTTCAAGAAGCCTTTCGCTAAGACAGTTCTTGTGGAATTGGCAAAGTGATATTTGGAAGCCCATAGAGGGCTATGGTGAAAAAGGAAATATCCTCAGATGAAATCTGGAAAGAAGCTTTCTGAGAAACTGCTTAGTGTTCTGTTAATTCATCTCAGAGAGTTACATCTGTATTTCGTGGATCTCTTTGCTAGCCTTATTTCTGTGGAATCTGACAACACATATTTCTGATCCCTTTGAAGACTATAGGGCCAAAGGAAATATCCTCCGATAACTAAGAGAAAGAAGCTTTCTGAGAAACTTCTTTGTGTTCTGTGAAATCATCTCACAGAGTTACAGCTTTCCCCTCAAGAAGCCTTTCGCTAAGACAGTTCTTGTGGAATTGGCAAAGTGATATTTGGAAGCCCACAGAGGGCTATGGTGAAAAAGGAAATATAATCAGATGAAATCTGGAAAGAAGCTTTCTGAGAAACTGCTCAGTGTTCTGTTAATTCATCTCACGGAGTTACATCTGTATTTCGTGGATCACTTGGCTAGCCTGATTTCTGTGGAATCTGAGAACAGATATTTCGGATCCCTTTGAAGACTATAGGGCCAAAGGAAATATCCTCCGATAACTAAGAGAAAGAAGCTTTCCGAGAAACTTCTTTGTGTTCTGTGAAATCAGCTCACAGAGTTACAGCTTTCCCTTCAAGAAGCCTTTCGCTAAGACAGTTCTTGTGGAATTGGCAAAGTGATATTTGGAAGCCCATAGAGGGCTATGGTGAAAAAGGAAATATCCTCAGATGAAATCTGGAAAGAAGCTTTCTGAGAAACTGCTTAGTGTTCTGTTATTTCATCTCACAGAGTTACATCTGTATTTCGTGGATCTCTTTGCTAGCCTTATTTCTGTGGAATCTGACAACAGATATTTCGGATCCCTTTGAAGACTATAGGGCCAAAGGAAATATCCTCCGAAAACTAAGAGAAAGAAGCTTGCTGAGAAACTTCTTTGTGTTCTGTGAAATCAGCTCAGAGAGTTACAGCTTTCCCCTCAAGAAGCCTTTCGCTAAGACAGTTCTTGTGGAATTGGCAAAGTGATATTTGGAAGCCCATAGAGGGCTATGGTCAAAAAAGAAATATCCTCAGATGAAATCTGGAAAGAAGCTTTCTGAGGAACTGCTTAGTGTTCTGTTAATTCATCTCACAGAGTTACATCTGTATTTCGTGGATCTCTTTGCTAGCCTTATTTCTGTGGAATCTGACAACAGATATTTCGGATCCCTTTGAAGACTATAGGGCCAAAGGAAATATCCTCCGATAACAAAGAGAAAGAAGCTTTGTGAGAAATTTCTTTGTGTTCTATGTATCATCTCACAGAGTTACAGCTTTCCCCTCAAGAAGCCTTTCGCTAAGACAGTTCTTGTGGAATTGGCAAAGTGATATTTGGAAGCCCATAGAGGGCTATGGTGAAAAAGGAAATATCCTCAGATGAAATCTGGAAAGAAGCTTTCTGAGAAACTGCTTAGTGTTCTGTTAATTCATCTCACAGAGTTACATCTGTATTTCGTGGATCTCTTTGCTAGCCTTATTTCTGTTGGATCTGACAACAGATATTTCGGATCCCTTTGAAGACTATAGGGCCAAAGGAAATATCCTCCGATAACAAACAGAAAGAAGCTTTGTGAGAAATTTCTTTGTGTTCTATGTAATCATCTCACAGAGTTACAGCTTTCCCCGCAAGAAGCCTTTCGCTAAGACAGTTCTTGTGGAATTGGCAAAGTGATATTTGGAAGCCCACAGAGGGCTATGGTGAAAAAGGAAATATAATCAGATGAAATCTGGAAAGAAGCTTTCTGAGAAACTGCTTAGTGTTCTGTTAATTCATCTCGCAGAGTTACCTCTGTATTTCGTGGATCACTTGGCTAGCCTTATTTCTGTGGAATCTGAGAACAGATATTTCGGATCCCTTTGAAGACTATAGGGCCAAAGGAAATATCCTCCGATAACTAAGAGAAAGAAGCTTTCCGAGAAACTTCTTTGTGTTCTGTGAAATCAGCTCACAGAGTTACAGCATTCCCTTCAAGAAGCCTTTCGCTAAGACAGTTCTTGTGGAATTGGCAAAGTGATATTTGGAAGCCCATAGAGGGCTATGGTGAAAAAGGAAATATCCTCAGATGAAATCTGGAAAGAAGCTTTCTGAGAAACTGCTTAGTGTTCTGTTATTTCATCTCACAGAGTTACATCTGTATTTCGTGGATCTCTTTGCTAGCCTTATTTCTGTGGAATCTGACAACAGATATTTCGGATCCCTTTGAAGACTATAGGGCCAAAGGAAATATCCTCCGATAACTAAGAGAAAGAAGCTTTCTGAGAAACTTCTTTGTGTTCTGTGAAATCAGCTCACAGAGTTACAGCTTTCCCCTCAAGAAGCCTTT
Organism: Macaca nemestrina; assembly: GCF_043159975.1. Taxonomy (NCBI): domain Eukaryota; kingdom Metazoa; phylum Chordata; class Mammalia; order Primates; family Cercopithecidae; genus Macaca; species Macaca nemestrina. Next base: position 131,665,260 of record NC_092130.1, on the reverse strand, counting down.
CGCTAAGACAGTTCTTGTGGAATTGGCAAAGTGATATTTGGAAGCCCGTAGAGGGCTATGGTGAAAAAGGAAATATCCTCAGATGAAATCTGGAAAGAAGCTTTCTGAGAAACTGCTTAGTGTTCTGTTAATTCATCTCACAGAGTTACATCTGTATTTCGTGGATCTCTTTGCTAGCCTTATTTCTGTGGAATCTGACAACAGATATTTCGGATCCCTTTGAAGACTATAGGGCCAAAGGAAATATCCTCCGATAACTAAGAGAAAGAAGCTTTCTGAGAAACTTCTTTGTGTTCTGTGAAATCTTCTCACAGAGTTAGAGCTTTCCCCTCAAGAAGCCTTTCGCTAAGATAGTTCTTGTGGAATTGGCAAAGTGATATTTGGAAGCCCATAGAGGGCTATGGTCAAAAAGGAAATATCCTCAGATGAAATCTGGAAGGAAGCTTTCTGAGAAACTGCTTAGTGTTCTGTTAATTCATCTCACAGAGTTACGTCTGTATTTCGTGGATCTCTTTGCTAGGCTTATTTCTGTGGAATCTGAGAACAGATATTTCGGATCCCTTTGAAGACTATAGGGCCAAAGGAAATATCCTCCGATAACTAACAGAAAGAAGCTTTGTGAGAAATTTCTTTGTGTTCTATGTAATCATCTCACAGAGTTACAGCTTTCCCCTCAAGAAGCCTTTCGCTAAGACAGTTCTTGTGGAATTGGCAAAGTGATATTTGGAAGCCCATAGAGGGCTATGGTGAAAAAGGAAATATCCTCAGATGAAATCTGGAAAGAAGCTTTCTGAGAAACTGCTTAGTGTTCTGTTAATTCATCTCACAGAGTTACATCTGCATTTCGTGGATCTCTTTGCTAGCCTTATTTCTGTGGAATCTGACAACAGATATTTCGGATCCCTTTGAAGACTATAGGGCCAAAGGAAATATCCTCCGATAACTAAGAGAAAGAAGCTTTCTGAGAAACTTCTTTGTGTTCTGTGAAATCATCTCACAGAGTTACAGCTTTCCCCCAAAGAAGCCTTTCGCTAAGACAGTTCTTGTGGAATTGGCAATGTGATATTTGGAATCCCATAGAGGGCTACGGTGGAAAAGGAAATATCCTCCGATGAAATCTGGAAAGAATCTTTCTGAGAAACTGCTTAGTGTTCTCTTAATTCATCTCACAGTGTTACATCTGTGTTTCGTGGATCACTTGGCTAGCCTTATCTCTGTGGAATCTGAGAACAGATATTTCGGATCCCTTTGAAGACTATAGGGCCAAGGAAATATCCTCCGATAACTAACAGAAAGAAGCTTTCCGAGAAACATCTTAGTGTTCTGTGAAATCAGCTCGCAGAGTTACAGCTTTCCCTTCAAGAAGCCTTTCGCTAAGACAGTTTTTGTGGAATTGGCAAAGTGATATTTGGAAGCCAATAGAGGGCTATGGTGAAAAAGGAAATATCCTCAGATGAAATCTGAAAAGAAGCTTTCTGAGAAACTGCTTAGTGTTCTGTTAATTCATCTCACAGAGTTACATCTGTAATTCGTAGATCTCTTTGCTAGCCTTATTTCAGTGGAATCTGACAACAGATATTTCGGATCCCTTTGAAGACTATAGGGCCAAAGGAAATATCCTCCGATAACTAAGAGAAAGAAGCTTTCTGAGAAAATTCTTTGTGTTCTGTGAAATCATCTCACAGAGTTACAGCTTTCCCCTCAAGAAGCCTTTCGCTAAGACAGTTCTTGTGGAATTGGCAAACTGATATTTGGAAGCCCATAGAAGGCTATGGTGAAAAAGGAAATATCCTCAGATGAAATCTGGAAAGAAGCTTTCTGAGAAACTGCTTAGTGTTCTGTTAATTCATCTCACAGAGTTACATCTGTATTTCGTGGATCTCTTTGCTAGCCTTATTTCTGTGGAATCTGAGAACAGATATTTCGGATCCCTTTGAAGACTATAGGGCCAAAGGAAATATCCTCCGATAACAAAGAGAAAGAAGCTTTGTGAGAAATTTCTTTGTGTTCTTTGTATCATCTCACAGAGTTAGAGCTTTCCCCTCAAGAAGCCTTTCGCTAAGACAGTTCTTGTGGAATTGGCAAAGTGATATTTGGAAGCCCATAGAGGGCTATGGTGAAAAAGGAAATATCCTCAGATGAAATCTGGAAAGAAGCTTTCTGAGAAACTGCTTAGTGTTCTGTTAGTTCATCTCACAGAGTTACATCTGTGTTTCGTGCATCTCTTTGCTAGCCTCATTTCTGTGGAATCTGACAACAGATATTTCGGATCCCTTTGAAGACTATAGGGCCAAAGGAAATATCCTCCGATAACTAAGAGAAAGAAGCTTTCTGAGAAACTTCTTTGTGTTCTGTGAAATCATCTCACAGAGTTACAGCTTTCCCCTCAAGAAGCCTTTCGCTAAGACAGTTCTTGTGGAATTGGCAAAGTGATATTTGGAAGCCCATAGAGGGCTATGGTCAAAAAGGAAATATCCTCCGAAGAAATCTGGAAAGAAGCTTTCTGAGAAACTGCTTAGGTTTCTGTTAGTTCATCTCACAGAGTTACTTCTATATTTCGTGGATCTCTTTGCTAGCCTTATTTCTGTGGAATCTGAGAACAGATATTTCGGATCCCTTTGAAGACTATAGGGCCAAAGGAAATATCCTCCGAAAACTAAGAGAAAGAAGCTTGCTGAGAAACTTCTTTGTGTTCTGTGAAATGAGCTCACAGAGTTACAGCTTTCCCCTCAAGAAGCCTTTCGCTAAGACAGTTCTTGTGGAATTGGCAAAGTGATATTTGGAAGCCCATAGAGGGCTATGGTGAAAAAGGAAATATCCTCAGATGAAATCTGGAAAGAAACTTTCTGAGAAACTGCTTAGTGTTCTGTTAATTCTTCTCACAGAGTTACATCTATATTTCGTGGATCTCTTTGCTAGCCTTATTTCTGTGGAATCTGAGAACAGATATTTCGGATCCCTTTGAAGACTATAGGGCCAAAGGAAATATCCTCTGAAAACTAAGAGAAAGAAGCTTTCTGAGAAACTTCTTTGTGTTCTGTGACATGAGCTCACAGAGTTACAGCTATCCCCTCAAGAAGCCTTTCGCTAAGACAGTTCTTGTGGAATTGGCAAAGTGATATTTGGAAGGCCATAGAGGGCTATGGTGAAAAAGGAAATATCCTCAGATGAAATCTGGAAGGAAGCTTTCTGAGAAACTGCTTAGTGTTCTGTTAATTCATCTCACAGAGTTACGTCTGTATTTCGTGGATCTCTTTGCTAGGCTTTTTTCTGTGGAATCTGAGAACAGATATTTCGGATCCCTTTGAAGACTATAGGGCCAAAGGAAATATCCTCCGATAACAAAGAGAAAGAAGCTTTGTGAGAAATTTCTTTGTGTTCTATGTAATCATCTCACAGAGTTACAGCTTTCCCCTCAAGAAGCCTTTCGCTAAGACAGTTCTTGTGGAATTGGCAAAGTGATATTTGGAAGCCCATAGAGGGCTATGGTGAAAAAGGAAATATCCTCAGATGAAATCTGGAAAGAAGCTTTCTGAGAAACTGCTTAGTGTTCTGTTAATTCATCTCACAGAGTTACATCTGTATTTCGTGGATCTCTTTGCTAGCCTTATTTCTGTGGAATCTGACAACAGATATTTCGGATCCCTTTGAAGACTATAGGGCCAAAGGAAATATCCTCCGATAACTAAGAGAAAGAAGCTTTCTGAGAAACTTCTTTGTGTTCTGTGAAATCATCTCACAGAGTTACAGCTTTCCCCCAAAGAAGCCTTTCGCTAAGACAGTTCTTGTGGAATTGGCAATGTGATATTTGGAATCCCATAGAGGGCTACGGTGGAAAAGGAAATATCCTTCGATGAAATCTGGAAAGAAGCTTTCTGAGAAACTGCTTAGTGTTCTCTTAATTCATCTCACAGTGTTACATCTGTGTTTCGTGGATCACTTGGCTAGCCTTATTTCTGAGGAATCTGAGAACAGATATTTCGGATCCCTTTGAAGACTATAGGGCCAAAGGAAATATCCTCTGAAAACTAAGAGAAAGAAGCTTTCTGAGAAACTTCTTTGTGTTCTGTGACATGAGCTCACAGAGTTACAGCTATCCCCTCAAGAAGCCTTTCGCTAAGACAGTTCTTGTGGAATTGGCAAAGTGATATTTGGAAGGCCATAGAGGGCTATGGTGAAAAAGGAAATATCCTCAGATGAAATCTGGAAGGAAGCTTTCTGAGAAACTGCTTAGTGTTCTGTTAATTCATCTCACAGAGTTACGTCTGTATTTCGTGGATCTCTTTGCTAGGCTTTTTTCTGTGGAATCTGAGAACAGATATTTCGGATCCCTTTGTAGAGTATAGGGCCAAAGGAAATATCCTCCGATAACAAAGAGAAAGAAGCTTTGTGAGAAATTTCTTTGTGTTCTATGTAATCATCTCACAGAGTTACAGCTTTCCCCTCAAGAAGCCTTTCGCTAAGACAGTTCTTGTGGAATTGGCAAAGTGATATTTGGAAGCCCATAGAGGGCTACGGTGAAAAAGGAAATATCCTCAGATGAAATCTGGAAAGAAGCTTTCTGAGAAACTGCTTAGTGTTCTGTTAATTCATCTCACAGAGTTACATCTGTATTTCGTGGATCTCTTTGCTAGCCTTATTTCTGTGGAATCTGACAACAGATATTTCGGATCCCTTTGAAGACTATAGGGCCAAAGGAAATATCCTCCGATAACTAAGAGAAAGAAGCTTTCTGAGAAACTTCTTTGTGTTCTGTGAAATCATCTCACAGAGTTACAGCTTTCCCCCAAAGAAGCCTTTCGCTGAGACAGTTCTTGTGGAATTGGCAATGTGATATTTGGAATCCCATAGAGGGCTACGGTGGAAAAGGAAATATCCTCCGATGAAATCTGGAAAGAAGCTTTCTGAGAAACTGCTTAGTGTTCTCTTAATTCATCTCACAGTGTTACATCTGTGTTTCGTGGATCACTTGGCTAGCCTTATTTCTGAGGAATCTGAGAACAGATATTTCGGATCCCTTTCAAGACTATAGGGCCAAGGAAATATCCTCCGATAACTAACAGAAAGAAGCTTTCCGAGAAACATCTTAGTGTTCTGTGAAATCAGCTCACAGAGTTACAGCTTTCCTTTCAAGAAGCTTTTCGCTAAGACAGTTTTTGTGGAATCGGCAAAGTGATATTTGGAAGCCAATAGAGGGCTATGGTGAAAAAGGAAATATCCTCAGATGAAATCTGGAAAGAAGCTTTCTGAGAACCTGCTTAGTGTTCTGTTAATTCATCTCACAGAGTTACATCTGTATTTCGTAGATCTCTTTGCTAGCCTTATTTCTGTGGAATCTGACAACAGATATTTCGGATCCCTTTGAAGACTATAGGGCCAAAGGAAATATCCTCCGATAACTAAGAGAAAGAAGCTTTCTGAGAAACTTCTTTGTGTTCTGTGAAATCATCTCACAGAGTTACAGCTTTCCCCTCAAGAAGCCTTTCGCTAAGACAGTTCTTGTGGAATTGGCAAAGTGATATTTGGAAGCCCATAGAGGGCTATGGTGAAAAAGGAAATATCCTCCGATGAAATCTGGAAAGAAGCTTTCTGAGAAACTGCTTAGTGTTCTGTTAATTCATCTCACAGAGTTACATCTGTATTTCGTGGATCTCTTTGCTAGCCTTATTTCTGTGGAATGTGAGAACAGATATTTCGGATCCCTTTGAAGACTATAGGGCCAAAGGAAATATCCTCCGATAACAAAGAGAAAGAAGCTTTGTGAGAAATTTCTTTGTGTTCTTTGTATCATCTCACAGAGTTAGAGCTTTCCCCTCAAGAAGCCTTTCGCTAAGACAGTTCTTGTGGAATTGGCAAAGTGATATTTGGAAGCCCATAGAGGGCTATGGTGAAAAAGGAAATATCCTCCGATGAAATCTGGAAAGAAGCTTTCTGAGAAACTGCTTAGTGTTCTGTTAATTCATCTCAGAGAGTTACATCTGTATTTCGTGTATCTCTTTGCTAGCCTTATTTCTGTGGAATCTGAGAACAGATATTTCGGATCCCTTTGAAGACTATAGGGCCAAAGGAAATATCCTCCGATAACTAAGAGAAAGAAGCTTTCTGAGAAACTTCTTTGTGTTCTGTGAAATCATCTCACAGAGTTACAGCTTTCCCCTCAAGAAGCCTTTCGCTAAGACAGTTCTTGTGGAATTGGCAAAGTGATATTTGGAAGCCCATAGAGGGCTATGGTCAAAAAGGAAATATCCTCCGAAGAAATCTGGAAAGAAGCTTTCTGAGAAACTGCTTAGGGTTCTGTTAGTTCATCTCACAGAGTTACTTCTATATTTCGTGGATCTCTTTGCTAGCCTTATTTCTGTGGAATCTGAGAACAGATATTTAGGATCCCTTTGAAGACTATAGGGCCAAAGGAAATATCCTCCGAAAACTAAGAGAAAGAAGCTTGCTGAGAAACTTCTTTGTGTTCTGTGAAATGAGCTCACAGAGTTACAGCTTTCCCCTCAAGAAGCCTTTCGCTAAGACAGTTCTTGTGGAATTGGCAAAGTGATATTTGGAAGCCCTTAGAGGGCTATGGTGAAAAAGGAAATATCCTCCGATGAAATCTGGAAAGAAGCTTTCTGAGAAACTGCTTAGTGTTCTGTTAATTCATCTCACAGAGTTACATCTATATTTCGTGGATCTCTTTGGTAGCCTTATTTCTGTGGAATCTGAGAACAGATATTTCGGATCCCTTTGAAGACTATAGGGCCAAAGGAAATATCCTCTGAAAACTAAGAGAAAGAAGCTTTCTGAGAAACTTCTTTGTGTTCTGTGAAATGAGCTCACAGAGTTACAGCTATCCCCTCAAGAAGCCTTTCGCTAAGACAGTTCTTGTGGAATTGGCAAAGTGATATTTGGAAGGCCATAGAGGGCTATGGTGAAAAAGGAAATATCCTCAGATGAAATCTGGAAGGAAGCTTTCTGAGAAACTGCTTAGTGTTCTGTTAATTCATCTCACAGAGTTACGTCTGTATTTCGTGGATCTCTTTGCTAGGCTTTTTTCTGTGGAATCTGAGAACAGATATTTCGGATCCCTTTGAAGACTATAGGGCCAAAGGAAATATCCTCCGATAACAAAGAGAAAGAAGTTTTGTGAGAAATTTCTTTGTGTTCTATGTAATCATCTCACAGAGTTACAGCTTTCCCCTCAAGAAGCCTTTCGCTAAGACAGTTCTTGTGGAATTGGCAAAGTGATATTTGGAAGCCCATAGAGGGCTATGGTGAAAAAGGAAATATCCTCAGATGAAATCTGGAAAGAAGCTTTCTGAGAAACTGCTTAGTGTTCTGTTAATTCATCTCACAGAGTTACATCTGTATTTCGTGGATCTCTTTGCTAGCCTTATTTCTGTGGAATCTGACAACAGATATTTCGGATCCCTTTGAAGACTATAGGGCCAAAGGAAATATCCTCCGATAACTAAGAGAAAGAAGCTTTCTGAGAAACTTCTTTGTGTTCTGTGAAATCATCTCACAGAGTTACAGCTTTCCCCCAAAGAAGCCTTTCGCTAAGACAGTTCTTGTGGAATTGGCAATGTGATATTTGGAATCCCATAGAGGGCTACGGTGGAAAAGGAAATATCCTCCGATGAAATCTGGAAAGAAGCTTTCTGAGAAACTGCTTAGTGTTCTCTTAATTCATCTCACAGTGTTACATCTGTGTTTCGTGGATCACTTGGCTAGCCTTATTTCTGAGGAATCTGAGAACAGATATTTCGGATCCCTTTGAAGACTATAGGGCCAAGGAAATATCCTCCGATAACTAACAGAAAGAAGCTTTCCGAGAAACATCTTAGTGTTCTGTGAAATCACCTCACAGAGTTACAGCTTCCCCTTCAAGAAGCCTTTCGCTAAGACAGTTTTTGTGGAATTCGCAAAGTGATATTTGGAAGCCAATAGAGGGCTATGGTGAAAAAGGAAATATCCTCAGATGAAATCTGGAAAGAAGCTTTCTGAGAAACTGCTTAGTGTTCTGTTAATTCATCTCACAGAGTTACATCTGTATTTCGTAGATCTCTTTGCTAGCCTTATTTCTGTGGAATCTGACAACAGATATTTCGGATCCCTTTGAAGACTATAGGGCCAAAGGAAATATCCTCCGATAACTAAGAGAAAGAAGCTTTCTGAGAAACTTCTTTGTGTTCTGTGAAATCATCTCACAGAGTTACAGCTTTCCCCTCAAGAAGCCTTTCGCTAAGACAGTTCTTGTGGAATTGGCAAAGTGATATTTGGAAGCCCATAGAGGGCTATGGTGAAAAAGGAAATATCCTCCGATGAAATCTGGAAAGAAGCTTTCTGAGAAACTGCTTAGTGTTCTGTTAATTCATCTCACAGAGTTACATCTGTATTTCGTGGATCTCTTTGCTAGCCTTATTTCTGTGGAATCTGAGAACAGATATTTCGGATCCCTTTGAAGACTATAGGGCCAAAGGAAATATCCTCCGATAACAAAGAGAAAGAAGCTTTGTGAGAAATTTCTTTGTGTTCTTTGTATCATCTCACAGAGTTAGAGCTTTCCCCTCAAGAAGCCTTTCGCTAAGACAGTTCTTGTGGAATTGGCAAAGTGATATTTGGAAGCCCACAGAGGGCTATGGTGAAAAAGGAAATATCCTCCGATGAAATCTGGAAAGAAGCTTTCTGAGAAACTGCTTAGTGTTCTGTTAATTCATCTCAGAGAGTTACATCTGTATTTCGTGGATCTCTTTGCTAGCCTTATTTCTGTGGAATCTGAGAACAGATATTTCGGATCCCTTTGAAGACTATAGGGCCAAAGGAAATATCCTCCGATAACTAAGAGAAAGAAGCTTTCTGAGAAACTTCTTTGTGTTCTGTGAAATCATCTCACAGAGTTACAGCTTTCCCCTCAAGAAGCCTTTCGCTAAGACAGTTCTTGTGGAATTGGCAAAGTGATATTTGGAAGCCCATAGAGGGCTATGGTCAAAAAGGAAATATCCTCCGAAGAAATCTGGAAAGAAGCTTTCTGAGAAACTGCTTAGGGTTCTGTTAGTTCATCTCACAGAGTTACTTCTATATTTCGTGGATCTCTTTGCTAGCCTTATTTCTGTGGAATCTGAGAACAGATATTTCGGATCCCTTTGAAGACTATAGGGCCAAAGGAAATATCCTCCGAAAACTAAGAGAAAGAAGCTTGCTGAGAAACTTCTTTGTGTTCTGTGAAATGAGCTCACAGAGTTACAGCTTTCCCCTCAAGAAGCCTTTCGCTAAGACAGTTCTTGTGGAATTGGCAAAGTGATATTTGGAAGCCCATAGAGGGCTATGGTGAAAAAGGAAATATCCTCCGATGAAATCTGGAAAGAAGCTTTCTGAGAAACTGCTTAGTGTTCTGTTAATTCATCTCACAGAGTTACATCTATATTTCGTGGATCTCTTTGGTAGCCTTATTTCTGTGGAATCTGAGAACAGATATTTCGGATCCCTTTGAAGACTATAGGGCCAAAGGAAATATCCTTTGAAAACTAAGAGAAAGAAGCTTTCTGAGAAACTTCTTTGTGTTCTGTGAAATGAGCTCACAGAGTTACAGCTATCCCCTCAAGAAGCCTTTCGCTAAGACAGTTCTTGTGGAATTGGCAAAGTGATATTTGGAAGGCCATAGAGGGCTATGGTGAAAAAGGAAATATCCTCAGATGAAATCTGGAAGGAAGCTTTCTGAGAAACTGCTTAGTGTTCTGTTAATTCATCTCACAGAGTTACGTCTGTATTTCGTGGATCTCTTTGCTAGGCTTTTTTCTGTGGAATCTGAGAACAGATATTTCGGATCCCTTTGAAGACTATAGGGCCAAAGGAAATATCCTCCGATAACAAAGAGAAAGAAGCTTTGTGAGAAATTTCTTTGTGTTCTATGTAATCATCTCACAGAGTTACAGCTTTCCCCTCAAGAAGCCTTTCGCTAAGACAGTTCTTGTGGAATTGGCAAAGTGATATTTGGAAGCCCATAGAGGGCTATGGTGAAAAAGGAAATATCCTCAGATGAAATCTGGAAAGAAGCTTTCTGAGAAACTGCTTAGTGTTCTGTTAATTCATCTCACAGAGTTACATCTGTATTTCGTGGATCTCTTTGCTAGCCTTATTTCTGTGGAATCTGACAACAGATATTTCGGATCCCTTTGAAGACTATAGGGCCAAAGGAAATATCCTCCGATAACAAACAGAAAGAAGCTTTGTGAGAAATTTCTTTGTGTTCTATGTAATCATCTCACAGAGTTACAGCTTTCCCCTCAAGAAGCCTTTCGCTAAGACAGTTCTTGTGGAATTGGCAAAGTGATATTTGGAAGCCCTTAGAGGGCTATGGTGAAAAAGGAAATATCCTCAGATGAAATCTGGAAAGAAGCTTTCTGAGAAACTGCTTAGTGTTCTGTTAATTCATCTCACAGAGTTACATCTGTATTTCGTGGATCACTTGGCTAGCCTTATTTCTGTGGAATCTGAGAACAGATATTTCGGATCCCTTTGAAGACTATAGGGCCAAAGGAAATATCCTCCGATAACTAAGAGAAGAAGCTTTCGGAGAAACTTCTTTGTGTTCTGTGAAATCATCTCACAGAGTTACAGCTTTCCCCTCAAGAAGCCTTTCGCTAAGACAGTTCTTGTGGAATTGGCAAAGTGATATTTGGAAGCCCTTAGACGGCTATGGTGAAAAAGGAAATATCCTCAGATGAAATCTGGAAAGAAGCTTTCTGAGAAACTGCTTAGTGTTCTGTTAATTCATCTCACAGAGTTACGTCTATATTTCGTGGATGTCTTTGCCAGCCTTATTTCTGTGGAATCTGAGAACAGATATTTCGGATCCCTTTGAAGACTATAGGGCCAAAGGAAATATCCTCCGATAACTAAGAGAAAGAAGCTTTCTGAAAAACTTCTTTGTGTTCTGAGAAATCAGCTCACAGAGTTACAGCTTTCCCCTCAAGAAGCCTTTCGCTAAGACAGTTCTTGTGGAATTGGCAAAGTGATATTTGGAAGCCCTTAGAGGGCTATGGTGAAAAAGGAAATATAATCAGATGAAATCTGGAAAGAAGCTTTCTGAGAAACTGCTTAGTGTTCTGTTAATTCATCTCACAGAGTTACATCTGTATTTCGTGGATCTCTTTGCTAGCCTTATTTCTGTGGAATCTGAGAACAGATATTTCGGATCCCTTTGAAGACTATAGGGCCAAAGGAAATATCCTCCGATAATAATGAGAAAGAAGCTTTGTGAGAAATTTCTTTGTGTTCTATGTAATCATCTCACAGAGTTACAGCTTTCCCCTCAAGAAGCCTTTCGCTAAGACAGTTCTTGTGGAATTGGCAAAGTGATATTTGGAAGCCCACAGAGGGCTATGGTGAAAAAGAAAATATAATCAGATGAAATCTGGAAAGAAGCTTTCTGAGAAACTGCTTAGTGTTCTGTTAATTCATCTCACAGAGTTACCTCTGTATTTCGTGGATCACTTGGCTAGCCTTAGTTCTGTGGAATCTGAGAACAGATATTTCGGATCCCTTTGAAGACTATAGGGCGAAAGGAAATATCCTCCGATAACTAAGAGAAAGAAGCTTTCCGAGAAACTTCTTTGTGTTCTGTGAAATCAGCTCACAGAGTTACAGCTTTCCCTTCAAGAAGCCTTTCGCTAAGACCGTTCTTGTGGAATTGGCAAAGTGATATTTGGAAGCCCATAGAGGGCTATGGTGAAAAAGGAAATATCCTCCGATGAAATCTGGAAAGAAGCTTTCTGAGAAACTGCTTAGTGTTCTGTTATTTCATCTCACAGAGTTACATCTGTATTTCGTGGATCTCTTTGCTAGCCTTATTTCTGTGGAATCTGACAACAGATATTTCGGATCCCTTTGAAGACTATAGGGCCAAAGGAAATATCCTCCGATAACTAAGAGAAAGAAGCTTTCTGAGAAACTTCTTTGTGTTCTGTGAAATCATCTCACAGAGTTACAGCTTTCCCCTCAAGAAGCCTTTCGCTAAGACAGTTCTTGTGGAATTGGCAAAGTGATATTTGGAATCCCATAGAGGACTATGGTGGAAAAGGAAATATCCTCCGATGAAATCTGGAAAGAAGCTTTCTGAGAAACTGCTTAGTGTTCTCTTAATTCATCTCACAGAGTTACATCTGTGTTTCGTGGATCACTTGGCTAGCCTTATTTCTGAGGAATCTGAGAACAGATATTTCGGATCCCTTTGAAGACTATAGGGCCAAAGGAAATATCCTCCGATAACTAACAGAAAGAAGCTTTCTGAGAAACTTCTTTGTGTTCTGTGAAATCATCTCACAGAGTTACAGCTTTCCCCTCCAGAAGCCTTTCGCTAAGACAGTTCTTGTGGAATTGGCAAAGTGATATTTGGAAGCCCATAGAGGGCTATGGTGAAAAAGGAAATATCCTCCGATGAAATCTGGAAAGAAGCTTTCTGAGAAACTGCTTAGTGTTCTGTTAATTCATCTCACAGAGTTACATCTGTATTTCGTGGATCTCTTTGCTAGCCTTATTTCTGTGGAATCTGAGAACAGATATTTCGGATCCCTTTGAAGACTATAGGGCCAAAGGAAATATCCGCCTATAACAAAGAGAAAGAAGCTTTGTGAGAAATTTCTTTGTGTTCTTTGTATCATCTCACAGAGTTACAGCTTTCCCCTCAAGAAGCCTTTCGCAAAGACAGTTCTTGTGGAATTGGCAAAGTGATATTTGGAAGCCCATAGAGGGCTATGGTGAAAAAGGAATTATCCTCCGATGAAATCTGGAAAGAAGCTTTCTGAGAAACTGCTCAGTGTTCTGTTAATTCATCTCACAGAGTTACATCTGAATTTCGTGGATCTCTTTGCTAGGCTTATTTCTGTGGAATCTGAGATCAGATATTTCGGATCCGTTTGAAGACTATAGGGCCAAAAGAAATATCCTCGGATAACAAAGAAAAAGAAGCTTTCTGAGAAACTTCTTTGTGTTCTGTGAAATCATCTCACAGAGTTACAGCTTTCCCCTCAAGAAGCCTTTCGCTAAGACAGTTCTTGTGGAATTGGCAAAGTGATATTTGGAAGCCCATAGAGGGCTATGGTGAAAAAGGAAATATCCTCAGATGAAATCTGGAAAGAAGCTTTCTGAGAAACTGCTTAGTGTTCTGTTAATTCATCTCACAGAGTTACGTCTATATTTCGTGGATGTCTTTGCCAGCCTTATTTCTGTGGAATCTGAGAACAGATATTTCGGATCCCTTTGAAGACTATAGGGCCAAAGGAAATATCCTCCGATAACTAAGAGAAAGAAGCTTTCTGAAAAACTTCTTTGTGTTCTGAGAAATCAGCTCACAGAGTTACAGCTTTCCCCTCAAGAAGCCTTTCGCTAAGACAGTTCTTGTGGAATTGGCAAAGTGATATTTGGAAGCCCTTAGAGGGCTATGGTGAAAAAGGAAATATAATCAGATGAAATCTGGAAAGAAGCTTTCTGAGAAACTGCTTAGTGTTCTGTTAATTCATCTCACAGAGTTACATCTGTATTTCGTGGATCTCTTTGCTAGCCTTATTTCTGTGGAATCTGAGAACAGATATTTCGGATCCCTTTGAAGACTATAGGGCCAAAGGAAATATCCTCCGATAATAATGAGAAAGAAGCTTTGTGAGAAATTTCTTTGTGTTCTATGTAATCATCTCACAGAGTTACAGCTTTCCCCTCAAGAAGCCTTTCGCTAAGACAGTTCTTGTGGAATTGGCAAAGTGATATTTGGAAGCCCATAGAGGGCTATGGTGAAAAAGGAAATATAATCAGATGAAATCTGGAAAGAAGCTTTCTGAGAAACTGCTTAGTGTTCTGTTAATTCATCTCACAGAGTTACCTCTGTATTTCGTGGATCACTTGGCTAGCCTTAGTTCTGTGGAATCTGAGAACAGATATTTCGGATCCCTTTGAAGACTATAGGGCGAAAGGAAATATCCTCCGATAACTAAGAGAAAGAAGCTTTCCGAGAAACTTCTTTGTGTTCTGTGAAATCAGCTCACAGAGTTACAGCTTTCCCTTCAAGAAGCCTTTCGCTAAGACCGTTCTTGTGGAATTGGCAAAGTGATATTTGGAAGCCCATAGAGGGCTATGGTGAAAAAGGAAATATCCTCCGATGAAATCTGGAAAGAAGCTTTCTGAGAAACTGCTTAGTGTTCTGTTATTTCATCTCACAGAGTTACATCTGTATTTCGTGGATCTCTTTGCTAGCCTTATTTCTGTGGAATCTGACAACAGATATTTCGGATCCCTTTGAAGACTATAGGGCCAAAGGAAATATCCTCCGATAACTAAGAGAAAGAAGCTTTCTGAGAAACTTCTTTGTGTTCTGTGAAATCATCTCACAGAGTTACAGCTTTCCCCTCAAGAAGCCTTTCGCTAAGACAGTTCTTGTGGAATTGGCAAAGTGATATTTGGAATCCCATAGAGGACTATGGTGGAAAAGGAAATATCCTCCGATGAAATCTGGAAAGAAGCTTTCTGAGAAACTGCTTAGTGTTCTCTTAATTCATCTCACAGAGTTACATCTGTGTTTCGTGGATCACTTGGCTAGCCTTATTTCTGAGGAATCTGAGAACAGATATTTCGGATCCCTTTGAAGACTATAGGGCCAAAGGAAATATCCTCCGATAACTAAGAGAAAGAAGCTTTCTGAGAAACTTCTTTGTGTTCTGTGAAATCATCTCACAGAGTTACAGCTTTCCCCTCCAGAAGCCTTTCGCTAAGACAGTTCTTGTGGAATTGGCAAAGTGATATTTGGAAGCCCATAGAGGGCTATGGTGAAAAAGGAAATATCCTCCGATGAAATCTGGAAAGAAGCTTTCTGAGAAACTGCTTAGTGTTCTGTTAATTCATCTCACAGAGTTACATCTGTATTTCGTGGATCTCTTTGCTAGCCTTATTTCTGTGGAATCTGAGAACAGATATTTCGGATCCCTTTGAAGACTATAGGGCCAAAGGAAATATCCGCCTATAACAAAGAGAAAGAAGCTTTGTGAGAAATTTCTTTGTGTTCTTTGTATCATCTCACAGAGTTACAGCTTTCCCCTCAAGAAGCCTTTCGCAAAGACAGTTCTTGTGGAATTGGCAAAGTGATATTTGGAAGCCCATAGAGGGCTATGGTGAAAAAGGAATTATCCTCCGATGAAATCTGGAAAGAAGCTTTCTGAGAAACTGCTCAGTGTTCTGTTAATTCATCTCACAGAGTTACATCTGAATTTCGTGGATCTCTTTGCTAGGCTTATTTCTGTGGAATCTGAGATCAGATATTTCGGATCCGTTTGAAGACTATAGGGCCAAAAGAAATATCCTCGGATAACAAAGAAAAAGAAGCTTTCTGAGAAACTTCTTTGTGTTCTGTGAAATCATCTCACAGAGTTACAGCTTTCCCCTCAAGAAGCCTTTCGCTAAGACAGTTCTTGTGGAATTGGCAAAGTGATATTTGGAAGCCCATAGAGGGCTATGGTCAAAAAGGAAATATCCTCCAATGAAATCTGGAAAGAAGCTTTCTGAGAAACTGCTTAGTGTTCTGTTAATTCATCTCACAGAGTTACGTCTATATTTCGTGGATCTCTTTGCAAGCCTTATTTCTGTGGAATCTGACAACAGATATTTCGGATCCCTTTGAAGACTATAGGGCCAAAGGAAATATCCTCCGATAACGAAGAGAAAGAAGCTTTCTGAGAAACTTCTTTGTGTTCTGTGAAATCAGCTCACAGAGTTACAGCTTTCCCCTCAAGAAGCCTTTCGCTAAGACAGTTCTTGTGGAATTGGCAAAGTGATATTTGGAAGCCCGTAGAGGGCTATGGTGAAAAAGGAAATATCCTCAGATGAAATCTGGAAAGAAGCTTTCTGAGAAACTGCTTAGTGTTCTGTTAATTCATCTCACAGAGTTACATCTGTATTTCGTGGATCTCTTTGCTAGCCTTATTTCTGTGGAATCTGACAACAGATATTTCGGATCCCTTTGAAGACTATAGGGCCAAAGGAAATATCCTCCGATAACTAAGAGAAAGAAGCTTTCTGAGAAACTTCTTTGTGTTCTGTGAAATCATCTCACAGAGTTACAGCTTTCCCCCAAAGAAGCCTTTCGCTAAGACAGTTCTTGTGGAATTGGCAATGTGATATTTGGAATCCCATAGAGGGCTACGGTGGAAAAGGAAATAACCTCCGATGAAATCTGGAAAGAAGCTTTCTGAGAAACTGCTTAGTGTTCTCTTAATTCATCTCACAGTGTTACATCTGTGTTTCGTGGATCACTTGGCTAGCCTTATTTCTGAGGAATCTGAGAACAGATATTTCGGATCCCTTTAAAGACTATAGGGCCAAGGAAATATCCTCCGATAACTAACAGAAAGAAGCTTTCCGAGAAACATCTTAGTGTTCTGTGAAATCAGCTCACAGAGTTACAGCTTTCCCTTCAAGAAGCCTTTCGCTAAGACAGTTTTGGTGGAATTGGCAAAGTGATATTTGGAAGCCAATAGAGGGCTATGGTGAAAAAGGAAATATCCTCAGATGAAATCTGGAAAGAAGCTTTCTGAGAAACTGCTTAGTGTTCTGTTAATTCATCTCACAGAGTTACGTCTGTATTTCGTAGATCTCTTTGCTAGCCTTATTTCAGTGGAATCTGACAACAGATATTTCGGATCCCTTTGAAGACTATAGGGCCAAAGGAAATATCCTCCAATAACTAAGAGAAAGAAGCTTTCTGAGAAACTTCTTTGTGTTCTGTGAAATCATCTCACAGAGTTACAGCTTTCCCCTCAAGAAGCCTATCGCTAAGACAGTTCTTGTGGAATTGGCAAAGTGATATTTGGAAGCCCATAGAGGGCTATGGTGAAAAAGGAAATATCCTCCGATGAAATCTGGAAAGAAGCTTTCTGAGAAACTGCTTAGTGTTCTGTTAATTCGTCTCACAGAGTTACATCTGTATTTCGTGGATCTCTTTGCTAGCCTTATTTCTGTGGAATCTGAGAACAGATATTTCGGATCCCTTTGAAGACTATAGGGCCAAAGGAAATATCCTCCGATAACAAAGAGAAAGAAGCTTTGTGAGAAATTTCTTTGTGTTCTTTGTATCATCTCACAGAGTTAGAGCTTTCCCCTCAAGAAGCCTTTCGCTAAGACAGTTCTTGTGGAATTGGCAAAGTGATATTTGGAAGCCCATAGAGGGCTATGGTGAAAAAGGAAATATCCTCCGATGAAATCTGGAAAGAAGCTTTCTGAGAAACTGCTTAGTGTTCTGTTAATTCATCTCACAGAGTTACATCTGTATTTCGTGCATCTCTTTGCTAGCCTTATTTCTGTGGAATCTGACAACAGATATTTCGGATCTCTTTGAAGACTATAGGGCCAAAGGAAATATCCTCCGATAACTAAGAGAAAGAAGCTTTCTGAGAAACTTCTTTGTGTTCTGTGAAATCATCTCACAGAGTTACAGCTTTCCCCTCAAGAAGCCTTTCGCTAAGACAGTTCTTGTGGAATTGGCAAAGTGATATTTGGAAGCCCATAGAGGGCTATGGTCAAAAAGGAAATATCCTCCGAAGAAATCTGGAAAGAAGCTTTCTGAGAAACTGCTTAGGGTTCTGTTAGTTCATCTCACAGAGTTACTTCTAAATTTCGTGGATCTCTTTGCTAGCCTTATTTCTGTGGAATCTGAGAACAGATATTTCGGATCCCTTTGAAGACTATAGGGCCAAAGGAAATATCCTCCGAAAACTAAGAGAAAGAAGCTTGCTGAGAAACTTCTTTGTGTTCTGTGAAATGAGCTCACAGAGTTACAGCTTTCCCCTCAAGAAGCCTTTCGCTAAGACAGTTCTTGTGGAATTGGCAAAGTGATATTTGGAAGGCCATAGAGGGCTATGGTGAAAAAGGAAATATCCTCAGATGAAATCTGGAAGGAAGCTTTCTGAGAAACTGCTTAGTGTTCTGTTAATTCATCTCACAGAGTTACGTCTGTATTTCGTGGATCTCTTTGCTAGGCTTTTTTCTGTGGAATCTGAGAACAGATATTTAGGATCCCTTTGAAGACTATAGGGCCAAAGGAAATATCCTCCGATAACAAAGAGAAAGAAGCTTTGTGAGAAATTTCTTTGTGTTCTATGTAATCATCTCACAGAGTTACAGCTTTCCCCTCAAGAAGCCTTTCGCTAAGACAGTTCTTGTGGAATTGGCAAAGTGATATTTGGAAGCCCATAGAGGGCTATGGTGAAAAAGGAAATATCCTCAGATGAAATCTGGAAAGAAGCTTTCTGAGAAACTGCTTAGTGTTCTGTTAATTCATCTCACAGAGTTACATCTGTATTTCGTGGATCTCTTTGCTAGCCTTATTTCTGTGGAATCTGACAACAGATATTTCGGATCCCTTTGAAGACTATAGGGCCAAAGGAAATATCCTCCGATAACTAAGAGAAAGAAGCTTTCTGAGAAACTTCTTTGTGTTCTGTGAAATCATCTCACAGAGTTACAGCTTTCCCCCAAAGAAGCCTTTCGCTAAGACAGTTCTTGTGGAATTGGCAATGTGATATTTGGAATCCCATAGAGGGCTACGGTGGAAAAGGAAATATCCTCCGATGAAATCTGGAAAGAAGCTTTCTGAGAAACTGCTTAGTGTTCTCTTAATTCATCTCACAGTGTTACATCTGTGTTTCGTGGATCACTTGGCTAGCCTTATTTCTGAGGAATCTGAGAACAGACATTTCGGATCCCTTTGAAGACTATAGGGCCAAGGAAATATCCTCCGATAACTAACAGAAAGAAGCTTTCCGAGAAACATCTTAGTGTTCTGTGAAATCATCTCACAGAGTTACAGCTTTCCCTTCAAGAAGCCTTTCGCTAAGACAGTTTTTGTGGAATTGGCAAAGTGATATTTGGAAGCCAATAGAGGGCTATGGTGAAAAAGGAAATATCCTCAGATGAAATCTGGAAAGAAGCTTTCTGAGAAACTGCTTAGTGTTCTGTTAATTCATCTCACAGAGTTACATCTGTATTTCGTAGATCTCTTTGCTAGCCTTATTTCAGTGGAATCTGACAACAGATATTTCGGATCCCTTTGAAGACTATAGGGCCAAAGGAAATATCCTCCGATAACTAAGAGAAAGAAGCTTTCTGAGAAACTTCTTTGTGTTCTGTGAAATCATCTCACAGAGTTACAGCTTTCCCCTCAAGAAGCCTTTCGCTAAGACAGTTCTTGTGGAATTGGCAAAGTGATATTTGGAAGCCCATAGAGGGCTATGGTGAAAAAGGAAATATCCTCCGATGAAATCTGGAAAGAAGCTTTCTGAGAAACTGCTTAGTGTTCTGTTAATTCGTCTCACAGAGTTACATCTGTATTTCGTGGATCTCTTTGCTAGCCTTATTTCTGTGGAATCTGAGAACAGATATTTCGGATCCCTTTGAAGACTATAGGGCCAAAGGAAATATCCTCCGATATCAAAGAGAAAGAAGCTTTGTGAGAAATTTCTTTGTGTTCTTTGTATCATCTCACAGAGTTAGAGCTTTCCCCTCAAGAAGCCTTTCGCTAAGACAGTTCTTGTGGAATTGGCAAAGTGATATTTGGAAGCCCATAGAGGGCTATGGTGAAAAAGGAAATATCCTCCGATGAAATCTGGAAAGAAGCTTTCTGAGAAACTGCTTAGTGTTCTGTTAATTCATCTCACAGAGTTACATCTGTATTTCGTGCATCTCTTTGCTAGCCTTATTTCTGTGGAATCTGACAACAGATATTTCGGATCTCTTTGAAGACTATAGGGCCAAAGGAAATATCCTCCGATAACTAAGAGAAAGAAGCTTTCTGAGAAACTTCTTTGTGTTCTGTGAAATGAGCTCACAGAGTTACAGCTTTCCCCTCAAGAAGCCTTTCGCTAAGACAGTTCTTGTGGAATTGGCAAAGTGATATTTGGAAGCCCATAGAGGGCTATGGTGAAAAAGGAAATATCCTCAGATGAAATCTGGAAAGAAGCTTTCTGAGAAACTGCTTAGTGTTATGTTAATTCATCTCACAGAGTTACATCTATATTTCGTGGATCTCTTTGCTAGCCTTATTTCTGTGGAATCTGAGAACAGATATTTCGGATCCCTTTGAAGACTATAGGGCCAAAGGAAATATCCTCTGAAAACTAAGAGAAAGAAGCTTTCTGAGAAACTTCTTTGTGTTCTGTGAAATGAGCTCACAGAGTTACAGCTATCCCCTCAAGAAGCCTTTCGCTAAGACAGTTCTTGTGGAATTGGCAAAGTGATATTTGGAAGGCCATAGAGGGCTATGGTGAAAAAGGAAATATCCTCAGATGAAATCTGGAAGGAAGCTTTCTGAGAAACTGCTTAGTGTTCTGTTAATTCATCTCACAGAGTTAGTCTGTATTTCGTGGATCTCTTTGCTAGGCTTTTTTCTGTGGAATCTGAGAACAGATATTTCGGATCCCTTTGAAGACTATAGGGCCAAAGGAAATATCCTCCGATAACAAAGAGAAAGAAGCTTTGTGAGAAATTTCTTTGTGTTCTATGTAATCATCTCACAGAGTTACAGCTTTCCCCTCAAGAAGCCTTTCGCTAAGACAGTTCTTGTGGAATTGGCAAAGTGATATTTGGAAGCCCATAGAGGGCTATGGTGAAAAAGGAAATATCCTCAGATGAAATCTGGAAAGAAGCTTTCTGAGAAACTGCTTAGTGTTCTGTTAATTCATCTCACAGAGTTACATCTGTATTTCGTGGATCTCTTTGCTAGCCTTATTTCTGTGGAATCTGACAACAGATATTTCGGATCCCTTTGAAGACTATAGGGCCAAAGGAAATATCCTCCGATAACTAAGAGAAAGAAGCTTTCTGAGAAACTTCTTTGTGTTCTGTGAAATCATCTCACAGAGTTACAGCTTTCCCCCAAAGAAGCCTTTCGCTAAGACAGTTCTTGTGGAATTGGCAATGTGATATTTGGAATCCCATAGAGGGCTACGGTGGAAAAGGAAATATCCTCCGATGAAATCTGGAAAGAAGCTTTCTGAGAAACTGCTTAGTGTTCTCTTAATTCATCTCACAGTGTTACATCTGTGTTTCGTGGATCACTTGGCTAGCCTTATTTCTGAGGAATCTGAGAACAGACATTTCGGATCCCTTTGAAGACTATAGGGCCAAGGAAATATCCTCCGATAACTAACAGAAAGAAGCTTTCCGAGAAACATCTTAGTGTTCTGTGAAATCAGCTCACAGAGTTACAGCTTTCCCTTCAAGAAGCCTTTCGCTAAGACAGTTTTGGTGGAATTGGCAAAGTGATATTTGGAAGCCAATAGAGGGCTATGGTGAAAAAGGAAATATCCTCAGATGAAATCTGGAAAGAAGCTTTCTGAGAAACTGCTTAGTGTTCTGTTAATTCATCTCACAGAGTTACATCTGTATTTCGTAGATCTCTTTGCTAGCCTTATTTCAGTGGAATCTGACAACAGATTTTTCGGATCCCTTTGAAGACTATAGGGCCAAAGGAAATATCCTCCGATAACTAAGAGAAAGAAGCTTTCTGAGAAACTTCTTTGTGTTCTGTGAAATCATCTCACAGAGTTACAGCTTTCCCCTCAAGAAGCCTTTCGCTAAGACAGTTCTTGTGGAATTGGCAAAGTGATATTTGGAAGCCCATAGAGGGCTATGGTGAAAAAGGAAATATCCTCCGATGAAATCTGGAAAGAAGCTTTCTGAGAAACTGCTTAGTGTTCTGTTAATTCATCTCACAGAGTTACATCTGTATTTCGTGGATCTCTTTGCTAGCCTTATTTCTGTGGAATCTGAGAACAGATATTTCGGATCCCTTTGAAGACTATAGGGCCAAAGGAAATATCCTCCGATAACAAAGAGAAAGAAGCTTTGTGAGAAATTTCTTTGTGTTCTTTGTATCATCTCACAGAGTTAGAGCTTTCCCCTCAAGAAGCCTTTCGCTAAGACAGTTCTTGTGGAATTGGCAAAGTGATATTTGGAAGCCCATAGAGGGCTATGGTGAAAAAGGAAATATCCTCCGATGAAATCTGGAAAGAAGCTTTCTGAGAAACTGCTTAGTGTTCTGTTAATTCATCTCACAGAGTTACATCTGTATTTCGTGCATCTCTTTGCTAGCCTTATTTCTGTGGAATCTGACAACAGATATTTCGGATCCCTTTGAAGACTATAGGGCCAAAGGAAATATCCTCCGATAACTAAGAGAAAGAAGCTTTCTGAGAAACTTCTTTGTGTTCTGTGAAATCATCTCACAGAGTTACAGCTTTCCCCTCAAGAAGCCTTTCGCTAAGACAGTTCTTGTGGAATTGGCAAAGTGATATTTGGAAGCCCATAGAGGGCTATGGTCAAAAAGGAAATATCCTCCGAAGAAATCTGGAAAGAAGCTTTCTGAGAAACTGCTTAGGGTTCTGTTAGTTCATCTCACAGAGTTACTTCTATATTTCGTGGATCTCTTTGCTAGCCTTATTTCTGTGGAATCTGAGAACAGATATTTCGGATCCCTTTGAAGACTATAGGGCCAAAGGAAATATCCTCCGAAAACTAAGAGAAAGAAGCTTGCTGAGAAACTTCTTTGTGTTCTGTGAAATCAGCTCACAGAGTTACAGCTTTCCCCTCAAGAAGCCTTTCGCTAAGACAGTTCTTGTGGAATTGGCAAAGTGATATTTGGAAGCCCATAGAGGGCTATGGTGAAAAAGGAAATATCCTCAGATGAAATCTGGAAAGAAGCTTTCTGAGAAACTGCTTAGTGTTCTGTTAATTCATCTCACAGAGTTACATCTATATTTCGTGGATCTCTTTGCTAGCCTTATTTCTGTGGAATCTGAGAACAGATATTTCGGATCCCTTTGAAGACTATAGGGCCAAAGGAAATATCCTCTGAAAACTAAGAGAAAGAAGCTTTCTGAGAAACTTCTTTGTGTTCTGTGAAATGAGCTCACAGAGTTACAGCTATCCCCTCAAGAAGCCTTTCGCTAAGACAGTTCTTGTGGAATTGGCAAAGTGATATTTGGAAGGCCATAGAGGGCTATGGTGAAAAAGGAAATATCCTCAGATGAAATCTGGAAGGAAGCTTTCTGAGAAACTGCTTAGTGTTCTGTTAATTCATCTCACAGAGTTACGTCTGTATTTCGTGGATCTCTTTGCTAGGCTTTTTTCTGTGGAATCTGAGAACAGATATTTCGGATCCCTTTGAAGACTATAGGGCCAAAGGAAATATCCTCCGATAACAAAGAGAAAGAAGCTTTATGAGAAATTTCTTTGTGTTCTATGTAATCATCTCACAGAGTTACAGCTTTCCCCTCAAGAAGCCTATCGCTAAGACAGTTCTTGTGGAATTGGCAAAGTGATATTTGGAAGCCCATAGAGGGCTATGGTGAAAAAGGAAATATCCTCCGATGAAATCTGGAAAGAAGCTTTCTGAGAAACTGCTTAGTGTTTTGTTAATTCGTCTCACAGAGTTACATCTGTATTTCGTGGATCTCTTTGCTAGCCTTATTTCTGTGGAATCTGAGAACAGATATTTCGGATCCCTTTGAAGACTATAGGGCCAAAGGAAATATCCTCCGATAACAAAGAGAAAGAAGCTTTGTGAGAAATTTCTTTGTGTTCTTTGTATCATCTCACAGAGTTAGAGCTTTCCCCTCAAGAAGCCTTTCGCTAAGACAGTTCTTGTGGAATTGGCAAAGTGATATTTGGAAGCCCATAGAGGGCTATGGTGAAAAAGGAAATATCCTCCGATGAAATCTGGAAAGAAGCTTTCTGAGAAACTGCTTAGTGTTCTGTTAATTCATCTCACAGAGTTACATCTGTATTTCGTGCATCTCTTTGCTAGCCTTATTTCTGTGGAATCTGACAACAGATATTTCGGATCTCTTTGAAGACTATAGGGCCAAAGGAAATATCCTCCGATAACTAAGAGAAAGAAGCTTTCTGAGAAACTTCTTTGTGTTCTGTGAAATGAGCTCACAGAGTTACAGCTTTCCCCTCAAGAAGCCTTTCGCTAAGACAGTTCTTGTGGAATTGGCAAAGTGATATTTGGAAGCCCATAGAGGGCTATGGTGAAAAAGGAAATATCCTCAGATGAAATCTGGAAAGAAGCTTTCTGAGAAACTGCTTAGTGTTATGTTAATTCATCTCACAGAGTTACATCTATATTTCGTGGATCTCTTTGCTAGCCTTATTTCTGTGGAATCTGAGAACAGATATTTCGGATCCCTTTGAAGACTATAGGGCCAAAGGAAATATCCTCTGAAAACTAAGAGAAAGAAGCTTTCTGAGAAACTTCTTTGTGTTCTGTGAAATGAGCTCACAGAGTTACAGCTATCCCCTCAAGAAGCCTTTCGCTAAGACAGTTCTTGTGGAATTGGCAAAGTGATATTTGGAAGGCCATAGAGGGCTATGGTGAAAAAGGAAATATCCTCAGATGAAATCTGGAAGGAAGCTTTCTGAGAAACTGCTTAGTGTTCTGTTAATTCATCTCACAGAGTTAGTCTGTATTTCGTGGATCTCTTTGCTAGGCTTTTTTCTGTGGAATCTGAGAACAGATATTTCGGATCCCTTTGAAGACTATAGGGCCAAAGGAAATATCCTCCGATAACAAAGAGAAAGAAGCTTTGTGAGAAATTTCTTTGTGTTCTATGTAATCATCTCACAGAGTTACAGCTTTCCCCTCAAGAAGCCTTTCGCTAAGACAGTTCTTGTGGAATTGGCAAAGTGATATTTGGAAGCCCATAGAGGGCTATGGTGAAAAAGGAAATATCCTCAGATGAAATCTGGAAAGAAGCTTTCTGAGAAACTGCTTAGTGTTCTGTTAATTCATCTCACAGAGTTACATCTGTATTTCGTGGATCTCTTTGCTAGCCTTATTTCTGTGGAATCTGACAACAGATATTTCGGATCCCTTTGAAGACTATAGGGCCAAAGGAAATATCCTCCGATAACTAAGAGAAAGAAGCTTTCTGAGAAACTTCTTTGTGTTCTGTGAAATCATCTCACAGAGTTACAGCTTTCCCCCAAAGAAGCCTTTCGCTAAGACAGTTCTTGTGGAATTGGCAATGTGATATTTGGAATCCCATAGAGGGCTACGGTGGAAAAGGAAATATCCTCCGATGAAATCTGGAAAGAAGCTTTCTGAGAAACTGCTTAGTGTTCTCTTAATTCATCTCACAGTGTTACATCTGTGTTTCGTGGATCACTTGGCTAGCCTTATTTCTGAGGAATCTGAGAACAGACATTTCGGATCCCTTTGAAGACTATAGGGCCAAGGAAATATCCTCCGATAACTAACAGAAAGAAGCTTTCCGAGAAACATCTTAGTGTTCTGTGAAATCAGCTCACAGAGTTACAGCTTTCCCTTCAAGAAGCCTTTCGCTAAGACAGTTTTGGTGGAATTGGCAAAGTGATATTTGGAAGCCAATAGAGGGCTATGGTGAAAAAGGAAATATCCTCAGATGAAATCTGGAAAGAAGCTTTCTGAGAAACTGCTTAGTGTTCTGTTAATTCATCTCACAGAGTTACATCTGTATTTCGTAGATCTCTTTGCTAGCCTTATTTCAGTGGAATCTGACAACAGATTTTTCGGATCCCTTTGAAGACTATAGGGCCAAAGGAAATATCCTCCGATAACTAAGAGAAAGAAGCTTTCTGAGAAACTTCTTTGTGTTCTGTGAAATCATCTCAGGGAGTTACAGCTTTCCCCTCAAGAAGCCTTTCGCTAAGACAGTTCTTGTGGAATTGGCAAAGTGATATTTGGAAGCCCATAGAGGGCTATGGTGAAAAAGGAAATATCCTCCGATGAAATCTGGAAAGAAGCTTTCTGAGAAACTGCTTAGTGTTCTGTTAATTCATCTCACAGAGTTACATCTGTATTTCGTGGATCTCTTTGCTAGCCTTATTTCTGTGGAATCTGAGAACAGATATTTCGGATCCCTTTGAAGACTATAGGGCCAAAGGAAATATCCTCCGATAACAAAGAGAAAGAAGCTTTGTGAGAAATTTCTTTGTGTTCTTTGTATCATCTCACAGAGTTAGAGCTTTCCCCTCAAGAAGCCTTTCGCTAAGACAGTTCTTGTGGAATTGGCAAAGTGATATTTGGAAGCCCATAGAGGGCTATGGTGAAAAAGGAAATATCCTCCGATGAAATCTGGAAAGAAGCTTTCTGAGAAACTGCTTAGTGTTCTGTTAATTCATCTCACAGAGTTACATCTGTATTTCGTGCATCTCTTTGCTAGCCTTATTTCTGTGGAATCTGACAACAGATATTTCGGATCCCTTTGAAGACTATAGGGCCAAAGGAAATATCCTCCGATAACTAAGAGAAAGAAGCTTTCTGAGAAACTTCTTTGTGTTCTGTGAAATCATCTCACAGAGTTACAGCTTTCCCCTCAAGAAGCCTTTCGCTAAGACAGTTCTTGTGGAATTGGCAAAGTGATATTTGGAAGCCCATAGAGGGCTATGGTCAAAAAGGAAATATCCTCCGAAGAAATCTGGAAAGAAGCTTTCTGAGAAACTGCTTAGGGTTCTGTTAGTTCATCTCACAGAGTTACTTCTATATTTCGTGGATCTCTTTGCTAGCCTTATTTCTGTGGAATCTGAGAACAGATATTTCGGATCCCTTTGAAGACTATAGGGCCAAAGGAAATATCCTCCGAAAACTAAGAGAAAGAAGCTTGCTGAGAAACTTCTTTGTGTTCTGTGAAATCAGCTCACAGAGTTACAGCTTTCCCCTCAAGAAGCCTTTCGCTAAGACAGTTCTTGTGGAATTGGCAAAGTGATATTTGGAAGCCCATAGAGGGCTATGGTGAAAAAGGAAATATCCTCAGATGAAATCTGGAAAGAAGCTTTCTGAGAAACTGCTTAGTGTTCTGTTAATTCATCTCACAGAGTTACATCTATATTTCGTGGATCTCTTTGCTAGCCTTATTTCTGTGGAATCTGAGAACAGATATTTCGGATCCCTTTGAAGACTATAGGGCCAAAGGAAATATCCTCTGAAAACTAAGAGAAAGAAGCTTTCTGAGAAACTTCTTTGTGTTCTGTGAAATGAGCTCACAGAGTTACAGCTATCCCCTCAAGAAGCCTTTCGCTAAGACAGTTCTTGTGGAATTGGCAAAGTGATATTTGGAAGGCCATAGAGGGCTATGGTGAAAAAGGAAATATCCTCAGATGAAATCTGGAAGGAAGCTTTCTGAGAAACTGCTTAGTGTTCTGTTAATTCATCTCACAGAGTTACGTCTGTATTTCGTGGATCTCTTTGCTAGGCTTTTTTCTGTGGAATCTGAGAACAGATATTTCGGATCCCTTTGAAGACTATAGGGCCAAAGGAAATATCCTCCGATAACAAAGAGAAAGAAGCTTTATGAGAAATTTCTTTGTGTTCTTTGTAATCATCTCACAGAGTTACAGCTTTCCCCTCAAGAAGCCTTTCGCTAAGACAGTTTTTGTGGAATTGGCAAAGTGATATTTGGAAGCCCATAGAGGGCTATGGTGAAAAAGGAAATATCCTCAGATGAAATCTGGAAAGAAGCTTTCTGAGAAACTGCTTAGTGTTCTGTTAATTCATCTCACAGAGTTACATCTGTATTTCGTGGATCTCTTTGCTAGCCTTATTTCTGTGGAATCTGACAACAGATATTTCGGATCCCTTTGAAGACTATAGGGCCAAAGGAAATATCCTCCGATAACAAACAGAAAGAAGCTTTGTGAGAAATTTCTTTGTGTTCTATGTAATCATCTCACAGAGTTACAGCTTTCCCCTCAAGAAGCCTTTCGCTAAGACAGTTCTTGTGGAATTGGCAAAGTGATATTTGGAAGCCCTTAGAGGGCTATGGTGAAAAAGGAAATATCCTCAGATGAAATCTGGAAAGAAGCTTTCTGAGAAACTGCTTAGTGTTCTGTTAATTCATCTCACAGAGTTACATCTGTATTTCGTGGATCACTTGGCTAGCCTTATTTCTGTGGAATCTGAGAACAGATATTTCGGATCCCTTTGAAGACTATAGGGCCAAAGGAAATATCCTCCGATAACTAAGAGAAAGAAGCTTTCTGAGAAACTTCTTTGTGTTCTGTGAAATCATCTCACAGAGTTACAGCTTTCCCCTCAAGAAGCCTTTCGCTAAGACAGTTCTTGTGGAATTGGCAAAGTGATATTTGGAAGCCCATAGACGGCTATGGTGAAAAAGGAAATATCCTCAGATGAAATCTGGAAAGAAGCTTTCTGAGAAACTGCTTAATGTTTTGTTAATTCATCTCACAGAGTTACATCTGTATTTCGGGGATCACTTGGCTAGCCTTATTTCTGTGGAATCTGAGAACAGATAGTTCGCATCCCTTTGAAGACTATAGGGCCAAAGGAACTATCCTCCGAAAACTAAGAGAAAGAAGCTTTCTGAGAAACTTCTTTGTGTTCTGTGAAATCATCTCACAGAGTTACAGCTTTCCCCTCAAGAAGCCTTTCGCTAAGACAGTTCTTGTGGAATTGGCAAAGTGATACTTGGAAGCCTTTCGCTATGACAGTTCTTGTGGAATTGGCAAAGTGATATTTGGAAGCCCTTAGAGGGCTATGGTGAAAAAAGAAATATCCTCAGATGAAATCTGGAAAGAAGCTTTCTGAGAAACTGCTTAGTGTTCTGTTAATTCATCTCACAGAGTTACATCTGTATTTCGTGGATCTCTTTGCTAGGCTTATTTCTGTGGAATCTGAGAACAGATATTTCGGATCCGTTTGAAGACTACAGGGCCAAAGGAAATATCCTCCGATAACTAAGAGAAAGAAGCTTTCTGAGAAACTTCTTTGTGTTCTGTGAAATCAGCTCACAGAGTTTCAGCTTTCCCCTCAAGAAGCCTTTCGCTAAGACAGTTCTTGTGGAATTGGCAAAGTGATATTTGGAAGCCCATAGAGGGCTATGGTGAAAAAGGAAATATCCTCAGATGAAATCTGGAAAGAAGCTTTCTGAGAAACTGCTTAGTGTTCTGTTAATTCATCTCACAGAGTTACATCTAATTTCGTGGATCTCTTTGCTAGCCTTATTTCTGTGGAATCTGAGAACAGATATTTCGGATCCCTTTGAAGACTATAGGGCCAAAGGAAATATCCTCCGATAATAATGAGAAAGAAGCTTTGTGAGAAATTTCTTTGTGTTCTATGTAATCATCTCACAGAGTTACAGCTTTCCCCTCAAGAAGCCTTTCGCTAAGACAGTTCTTGTGGAATTGGCAAAGTGATACTTGGAAGCCTTTCGCTAAGACAGTTCTTGTGGAATTGGCAAAGTGATATTTGGAAGCCCTTAGAGGGCTATGGTGAAAAAAGAAATATCCTCAGATGAAATCTGTAAAGAAGCTTTCTGAGAAACTGCTTAGTGTTCTGTTAATTCATCTCACAGAGTTACATCTGTATTTCGTGGATCTCTTTGCTAGGCTTATTTCTGTGGAATCTGAGAACAGATATTTCGGATCCGTTTGAAGACTACAGGGCCAAAGGAAATATCCTCCGATAACTAAGAGAAAGAAGCTTTCTGAGAAACTTCTTTGTGTTCTGTGAAATCAGCTCACAGAGTTTCAGCTTTCCCCTCAAGAAGCCTTTCGCTAAGACAGTTCTTCTGGAATTGGCAAAGTGATATTTGGAAGCCCATAGAGGGCTATGGTGAAAAAGGAAATATCCTCAGATGAAATCTGGAAAGAAGCTTTCTGAGAAACTGCTTAGTGTTCTGTTAATTCATCTCACAGAGTTACATCTGTATTTCGTGGATCTCTTTGCTAGCCTTATTTCTGTGGAATCTGACAACAGATATTTCGGATCCCTTTGAAGACTATAGGGCCAAAGGAAATATCCTCCGATAACTAAGAGAAAGAAGCTTTCTGAGAAACTTCTTTGTGTTCTGTGAAATCATCTCACAGAGTTACAGCTTTCCCCTCAAGAAGCCTTTCGCTAAGACAGTTCTTGTGGAATTGGCAAAGTGATATTTGGAAGCCCATAGAGGGCTATGGTCAAAAAGGAAATATCCTCCGAAGAAATC
This sequence comes from Macaca nemestrina, assembly GCF_043159975.1. Classification (NCBI taxonomy): domain Eukaryota; kingdom Metazoa; phylum Chordata; class Mammalia; order Primates; family Cercopithecidae; genus Macaca; species Macaca nemestrina. The sequence continues at coordinate 131,635,252 of NC_092130.1, read as the reverse complement.
TGGAAAGAAGCTTTCTGAGAAACTGCTTAGGGTTCTGTTAGTTCATCTCACAGAGTTACTTCTATATTTCGTGGATCTCTTTGCTAGCCTTATTTCTGTGGAATCTGAGAACAGATATTTCGGATCCCTTTGAAGACTATAGGGCCAAAGGAAATATCCTCCGAAAACTAAGAGAAAGAAGCTTGCTGAGAAACTGCTTTGTGTTCTGTGAAATGAGCTCACAGAGTTACAGCTTTCCCCTCAAGAAGCCTTTCGCTAAGACAGTTCTTGTGGAATTGGCAAAGTGATATTTGGAAGCCCATAGAGGGCTATGGTGAAAAAGGAAATATCCTCAGATGAAATCTGGAAAGAAGCTTTCTGAGAAACTGCTTAGTGTTCTGTTAATTCATCTCACAGAGTTACATCTATATTTCGTGGATCTCTTTGCTAGCCTTATTAATGTGAAATCTGAGAACAGATATTTCGGATCCCTTTGAAGACTATAGGGCGAAAGGAAATATCCTCCGAAAACTAAGAGAAAGAAGCTTTCTGAGAAACTTCTTTGTGTTCTGTGAAATGAGCTCACAGAGTTACAGCTTTCCCCTCAAGAAGCCTTTCGCTAAGACAGTTCTTGTGGAATTGGCAAAGTGATATTTGGAAGCCCATAGAGGGCTATGGTGAAAAAGGAAATATCCTCAGATGAAATCTGGAAAGAAGCTTTCTGAGAAACTGCTTAGTGTTCTGTTAATTCATCTCACAGAGTTACATCTGTATTTCGTGGATCACTTGGCTAGCCTTATTTCCGTAAAAACTGAGAACAGATATTTCGGATCCCTTTGAAGACTATAGGGCCAAAGGAAATATCCTCCGATAACAAAGAGAAAGAAGCTTTTGAGAAACTTCTTTGTGTTCTGTGAAATCATCTCACAGAGTTACAGCTTTCCCCTCAAGAAGCCTTTCGCTAAGACAGTTCTTGTGGAATTGGCAAAGTGATATTTGGAAGCCCATAGAGGGCTATGGTGAAAAAGGAAATATCCTCCGATGAAATCTGGAAAGAAGCTTTCTGAGAAACTGCTTAGTGTTCTGTTAATTCATCTCACAGAGTTACATCTAATTTCGTGGATCTCTTTGCTAGCCTTATTTCTGTGGAATCTGAGAACAGATATTTCGGATCCCTTTGAAGACTATAGGGCCAAAGGAAATATCCTCCGAAAACTAAGAGAAAGAAGCTTTCTGAGAAACTTCTTTGTGTTCTGTGAAATGAGCTCACAGATTTACAGCTTTCCCCTCAAGAAGCCTTTCGCTAAGACAGTTCTTGTGGAATTGGCAAAGTGATATTTGGAAGCCCATAGAGGGCTATGGTGAAAAAGGAAATATCCTCAGATGAAATCTGGAAAGAAGCTTTCTGAGAAACTGCTCAGTGTTCTGTTAATTCATCTCACAGAGTTACATCTGTATTTCGTGGATCTCTTTGCTAGGCTTATTTCTGTGGAATCTGAGATCAGATATTTCGGATCCGTTTGAAGACTATAGGGCCAAAGGAAATATCCTCCGATAACTAAGAGAAAGAAGCTTTCTGAGAAACTTCTTTGTGTTCTGAGACATCAGCTCACAGAGTTACAGCTTTCCCCTCAAGAAGCCTTTCGCTAAGACAGTTCTTGTGGAATTGGCAAAGTGATATTTGGAAGCCCATAGAGGGCTATGGTGAAAAAGGAAATATCCTCAGATGAAATCTGGAAAGAAGCTTTCTGAGAAACTGCTTAGTGTTCTGTTAATTCATCTCACAGAGTTACATCTGTATTTCGTGGATCTCTTTGCTAGCCTTATTTCTGTGGAATCTGAGAACAGATATTTCGGATCCCTTTGAAGACTATAGGGCCAAAGGAAATATCCTCCGATAACTAACAGAAAGAAGCTTTCCGAGAAACTTCTTTGTGTTCTGTGAAATCAGCTCACAGATTTACAGCTTTCCCCTCAAGAATCCTTTCGCTAAGACAGTTCTTGTGGAATTGGCAAAGTGATATTGGGAAGCCCATAGAGGGCTATGGTGAAAAAGGAAATATCCTCCTATGAAATCTAGAAAGAAGCTTTCTGAGAAACTGCTTAGTGTTCTGTTAATTCATCTCACAGAGTTACATCTAATTTCGTGGATCTCTTTGCTAGCCTTATTTCTGTGGAATCTGAGAACAGATATTTCGGATCCCTTTGAAGACTATAGGGCCAAAGGAAATATCCTCCGATAATAATGAGAAAGAAGCTTAGTGAGAAATTTCTTTGTGTTCTATGTAATCATCTCACAGAGTTACAGCTTTCCCCTCAAGAAGCCTTTCGCTAAGACAGTTCTTGTGGAATTGGCAAAGTGATACTTGGAAGCCTTTCGCTATGACAGTTCTTGTGGAATTGGCAAAGTGATATTTGGAAGCCCTTAGAGGGCTATGGTGAAAAAAGAAATATCCTCAGATGAAATCTGTAAAGAAGCTTTCTGAGAAACTGCTTAGTGTTCTGTTAATTCATCTCACAGAGTTACATCTGTATTTCGTGGATCTCTTTGCTAGGCTTATTTCTGTGGAATCTGAGAACAGATATTTCGGATCCGTTTGAAGACTACAGGGCCAAAGGAAATATCCTCCGATAACTAAGAGAAAGAAGCTTTCTGAGAAACTTCTTTGTGTTCTGTGAAATCAGCTCACAGAGTTTCAGCTTTCCCCTCAAGAAGCCTTTCGCTAAGACAGTTCTTGTGGAATTGGCAAAGTGATATTTGGAAGCCCATAGAGGGCTATGGTGAAAAAGGAAATATCCTCAGATGAAATCTGGAAAGAAGCTTTCTGAGAAACTGCTTAGTGTTCTGTGAATTCATCTCACAGAGTTACATCTAATTTCGTGGATCTCTTTGCTAGCCTTATTTCTGTGGAATCTGAGAACAGATATTTCGGATCCCTTTGAAGACTATAGGGCCAAAGGAAATATCCTCCGATAATAATGAGAAAGAAGCTTTGTGAGAAATTTCTTTGTGTTCTATGTAATCATCTCACAGAGTTACAGCTTTCCCCTCAAGAAGCCTTTCGCTAAGACAGTTCTTGTGGAATTGGCAAAGTGATATTTGGAAGCCCACAGAGGGCTATGGTGAAAAAGGAAATATAATCAGATGAAATCTGGAAAGAAGCTTTCTGAGAAACTTCTCTGTGTTCTGTTAATTCATCTCACAGAGTTACATCTGTATTTCGTGAATCTCTTTGCTAGGCTTTTTTCTGTGGAATCTGAGAACAGATATTTCGGATCCCTTTGAAGACTATAGGGCCAAAGGAAATATCCTCCGAAAACTAAGAGAAAGAAGCTTTCTTAGAAACTTCTTTGTGTTCTGTGAAATGAGCTCACAGAGTTACAGCTTTCCCCTCAAGAAGCCTTTCGCTAAGACAGTTCTTGTGGAATTGGCAAAGTGATATTTGGAAGCCCACAGAGGGCTATGGTGAAAAAGGAAATATCCTCAGATGAAATCTGGAAAGAAGCTTTCTGAGAAACTGCTCAGTGTTCTGTTAATTCATCTCACAGAGTTACATCTCTATTTCGTGGATCTCTTTGCTAGGCTTATTTCTGTGGAATCTGAGAACAGATATTTCGGATCCCCTTGAAGACTATAGGGCCCAAGGAAATATCCTCGGATAACAAAGAAAAAGAAGCTTTCTGAGAAACTTCTTTGTGTTCTGTGAAATCATCTCACAGAGTTACAGCTTTCCCCTCAAGAAGCCTTTCGCTAAGACAGTTCTTGTGGAATTGGCAAAGTGATATTTGGAAGCCCATAGAGGGCTATGGTGAAAAAGGAAATATCCTCAGATGAAATCTTTAAAGAAGCTTTCTGAGAAACTGCTTAGTGTTCTGTTAATTCATCTCACAGAGTTACATCTGTATTTCGTGGATCTCTTTGCTAGCCTTATTTCTGTGGAATCTGAGAACAGATATTTCGGATCCGTTTGAAGACTACAGGGCCAAAGGAAATATCCTCCGACAACTAAGAGAAAGAAGCTTTCTGAGAAACTTCTTTGTGTTCTGTGAAATCATCTGACAGAGGTACAGCTTTCCCTTCAAGAAGCCTTTGTCTAAGACAGTTCTTGTGGATTTGGCAAACTGATATTTGGAAGCCCATAGAGGGCTATGGTCAAAAAGGAAATATCCTCCGATGAAATCTGGACAGAAGTTTTCTGAGAAACTGCTTAGTGTTCTGTTAATTCATCTCACAGAGTTACATCTGTATTTCGTGGATCTCTTTGCTAGGCTTATTTCTGTGGAATCTGAGAACAGATATTTCGGATCCCTTTGAAGACTATAGGGCCAAAGGAAATATCCTCCGAAAACTAAGAGAAAGAAGCTTTCTGAGAAACTTCTTTGTGTTCTGTTAAATCAGCTCACAGAGTTACAGCTTTCCCCTCAAGAAGCCTTTCGCTAAGACAGTTCTTGTGGAATTGGCAAAGTGATATTTGGAAGCCCATAGAGGGCTATGGTGAAAAAGGAAATATAATCAGATGAAATCTGGAAAGAAACTTTCTGTGAGACTTCTCAGTGTTCTGTTAATTCATCTCACAGAGTTACATCTGTATTTCGTGGATCTCTTTGCTAGACTTATTTCTGTGGAATCTGAGAACAGATATTTCGGATCCCTTTGAAGACTATAGGGCCAAAGGAAATATCCTCCGAAAATTAAGAGAAAGAAGCTTTCTGAGAAACTTCTTTGTGTTCTGTGAAATCATCTCACAGAAGCCCCATCTTCCCCTCAAGAAGCCTTTCGCTAAGACAGTTCTTGTGGAATTGGCAAAGTGATATTTGGAAGCCCTTAGAGGGCTATGGTGAAAAAGGAAATATCCTCAGATGAAATCTGGAAAGAAGCTCTCTGAGAAACTGCTCAGTGTTCTGTTAATTTATCTCACAGAGTTACATCTGTATTTCGTGGATCTCTTTGCTAGGCTTATTTCTGTGGAATCTGAGAACAGATATTTCGGATCCCTTTGAAGAATATAGGGCCAAAGGAAATATCCTCGGATAACAAAGAAAAAGAAGCTTTCTGAGAAACTTCTTTGTGTTCTCTGAAATCATTTCACAGAGTTACAGCTTTCCACTCAAGAAGCCTTTCGCTAAGACAGTTCTTGTGGAATTGGCAAAGTGATATTTGGAAGCCCATAGAGGGCTATGGTGAAAAAGGAAATATCCTCAGATGAAATCTGGAAAGAAGCTTTCTGAGAAACTGCTTAGTGTTCTGTTAATTCATCTCACAGAGTTACATCTGTATTTCGTGGATCTCTTTGCTAGCCTTATTTCTGTGGAATCTGAGAACAGATATTTCGGATCCCTTTGAAGACTATAGGGCCAAAGGAAATATCCTCTGATAACAAAGAGAAAGAAGCTTTGTGAGAAATTTCTTTGTGTTCTATGTAATCATCTCACAGAGTTACAGCTTTCCCCTCAAGAAGCCTTTCGCTAAGACAGTTCTTGTGGAATTGGCAAAGTGATATTTGGAAGCCCACAGAGGGCTATGGTGAAAAAGGAAATATAATCAGATGAAATCTGGAAAGAAGCTTTCTGAGAAACTTCTCTGTGTTCTGTTAATTCATCTCACAGAGTTACATCTGTATTTCGTGAATCTCTTTGCTAGGCTTTTTTCTGTGGAATCTGAGAACAGATATTTCGGATCCCTTTGAAGACTATAGGGCCAAAGGAAATATCCTCCGAAAACTAAGAGAAAGAAGCTTTCTTAGAAACTTCTTTGTGTTCTGTGAAATGAGCTCACAGAGTTACAGCTTTCCCCTCAAGAAGCCTTTCGCTAAGACAGTTCTTGTGGAATTGGCAAAGTGATATTTGGAAGCCCACAGAGGGCTATGGTGAAAAAGGAAATATCCTCAGATGAAATCTGGAAAGAAGCTTTCTGAGAAACTGCTCAGTGTTCTGTTAATTCATCTCACAGAGTTACATCTGTATTTCGTGGATCTCTTTGCTAGGCTTATTTCTGTGGAATCTGAGAACAGATATTTCGGATCCCTTTGAAGACTATAGGGCCCAAGGAAATATCCTCGGATTACAAAGAAAAAGAAGCTTTCTGAGAAACTTCTTTGTGTTCTGTGAAATCATCTCACAGAGTTACAGCTTTCCCCTCAAGAAGCCTTTCGCTAAGACAGTTCTTGTGGAATTGGCAAAGTGATATTTGGAAGCCCATAGAGGGCTATGGTGAAAAAGGAAATATCCTCAGATGAAATCTGGAAAGAAGCTTTCTGAGAAACTGCTTAGTGTTCTGTTAATTCATCTCACAGAGTTACATCTGTATTTCGTGGATCTCTTTGCTAGCCTTATTTCTGTGGAATCTGACAACAGATATTTCGGATCCCTTTGAAGACTATAGGGCCAAAGGAAATATCCTCCGATAACTAAGAGAAAGAAGCTTTCTGAGAAACTTCTTTGTGTTCTGTGAAATCATCTCACAGAGTTACAGCTTTCCCCTCAAGAAGCCTTTCGCTAAGACAGTTCTTGTGGAATTGGCAAAGTGATATTTGGAAGCCCATAGAGGGCTATGGTGAAAAAGGAAATATCCTCAGATGAAATCTGGAAAGAAGCTTTCTGAGAAACTGCTTAGTGTTCTGTTAGTTCATCTCACAGAGTTATATCTATATTTCGTGGATCTCTTTGCTAGCCTTATTTCTGTGGAATCTGAGAACAGATATTTCGGATCCCTTGAAGACAAGAGGCCAAAGGAAATATCCTCCGATAACAAAGAGAAAGAAGCTTTCTGAGAAACTTCTTTGTGTTCTGTGAAATCATCTCACAGAGTTACAGCTTTCCCCTCAAGATGCCTTTCGCTAAGACAGTTCTTGTGGAATTGGCAAAGTGATATTTGGAAGCCCATAGAGGGCTATGGTGAAAAAGGAAATATCCTCAGATGAAATCTGGATAGAAGCTTTCTGAGAAACTGCTTAGTGTTCTGTTAATTCATCTCACAGAGTTACACCTGTATTTCGTGGATCTCTTTGCTAGCCTTATTTCTGTGGAATCTGAGAACAGATATTTCGGATCCCTTTGAAGACTATAGGGCCAAAGGAAATATCCTCCGATAACAAAGAGAAAGAAGCTTTTGAGAAACTTCTTTGTGTTCTGTGAAATCATCTCACAGAGTTACAGATTTCCACTCAAGAAGCCTTTCGCTAAGACAGTTCTTGTGGAATTGGCAAAGTGATATTTGGAAGCCCATAGAGGGCTATGGTGAAAAAGGAAATATCCTCCGATGAAATCTGGAAAGAAGCTTTCTGAGAAACTGCTTAGTGTTCTGATAGTTCATCTCACAGAGTTACATCTATATTTCTGAATCTCTTTGCTAGCCTTATTTCTGTGGAATCTGAGAACAGATATTTCGGATCCCCTTGAAGACTATAGGGCCCAAAGAAATATCCTCCTATAACAAAGAGAAAGAAGCTTTCTGAGAAACTTCTTTGTGTTCTGTGAAATCATCTCACAGAGTTACAGCTTTCCCCTCAAGAAGTCTTTCGCTAAGACAGTTCTTGTGGAATTGGCCAAGTGATATTTGGAAGCCCATAGAGGGCTATGGTGAAAAAGGAAATATCCTCCGATGAAATCTGGAAAGAAGCTTTCTGAGAAACTGCTTAGTGTTCTGTTAATTCATCTCACAGAGTTACATCTGTATTTCGTGGATCTCTTTGCTAGCCTTATTTCTGTGGAATCTGAGAACAGATATTTCGGATCCCTTTGAAGACTACAGGGCCAAAGGAAATATCCTCCGATAACTAAGAGAAAGAAGCTTTCTGAGAAACTTCTTTGTGTTCTGTGAAATCATCTCACAGAGGTACAGCTTTCCCCTCAAGAAGCCTTTGTCTAAGACATTTCTTGTGGAATTGGCAAAGTGATATTTGGAAGCCCATAGAGGGCTATGGTGAAAAAGGAAATATCCTCAGATGAAATCTGGAAAGAAGCTTTCTGAGAAACTGCTTAGTGTTCTGTTAATTCATCTCACAGAGTTACATCTGTATTTCGTGGATCTCTTTGCTAGCCGTATTACTGTGGAATCTGAGAACAGATATTTCGGATCCCTTTGAAGACTATATGGCCAAAGGAAATATCCTCCGATAACAAAGAGAAAGAAGCTTTGTGAGAAATTTCTTTGTGTTCTATGTAATCATCTCACAGAGTTACAGCTTTCCCCTCAAGAAGCCTTTCGCTAAGACAGTTCTTGTGGAATTGGCAAAGTGATATTTGGAAGCCCACAGAGGGCTATGGTGAAAAAGGAAATAACCTCAGATGAAATCTGGAAAGAAGCTTTCTGAGAAACTGCTCAGTGTTCTGTTAATTCATCTCACAGAGTTACATCTGTATTTCGTGGATCTCTTTGCTAGGCTTATTTCTGTGGAATCTGAGAACAGATATTTCGGATCCCTTTGAAGACTATAGGGCCAAAGGAAATATCCTCGGAAAACAAATAAAAAGAAGCTTTCTGAGAAACTTCTTTGTGTTCTGTGAAATCATCTCACAGAGTTACAGCTTTCCCCTCAAGAAGCCTTTCGCTAAGACAGTTCTTGTGGAATTGGCAAAGTGATATTTGGAAGCCCATAGAGGGCTATGGTGAAAAAGGAAATATCCTCAGATGAAATCTGGAAAGAAGCTTTCTGAGAAACTGCTTAGTGTTCTGTTAATTCATCTCACAGAGTTATATCTGAATTTTGAATCTCTTTGCTAGCCTTATTTCTGTGGAATCTGAGAACAGATATTTCGGATCCCTTTGAAGGCTAAAGGGCCAAAGGAAATATCCTCCGATAACTAAGAGAAAGAAGCTTTCTGAGAAACTTCTTTGTGTTCTGTGAAATCATCTCACAGAGGTACAGCTTTCCCTTCAAGAAGCCTTTCGCTAAGACAGTTCTTGTGGAATTGGCAAAGTGATATTTGGAAGCCCATAGAGGGCTATGGTCAAAAAGGAAATATCCTCCGATGAAATCTGCAAAGAAGCTTTCTGAGAAACTGCTTAGTGTTCTGTTAATTCATCTCACAGAGTTACATCTATATTTCGAGGATCTCTTTGCTAGCCTTATTTCTGTGGAATCTGAGAACAGATATTTCGGATCCCTTTTAAGACTATAGGGCCAAAGGAAATATCCTCCGAAAACTAAGAGAAAGAAGCTTTCTGAGAAACTTCTTTGTGTTCTGTGAAATGAGCTCACAGAGTTACAGCTTTCCCCTCAAGAAGCCTTTCGCTAAGACAGTTCTTGTGGAATTGGCAAAGTGATATTTGGAAGCCCATAGAGGGCTATGGTGAAAAAGGAAATATCCTCCGATGAAATCTGGAAAGAAGCTTTCTGAGAAACTGCTTAGGGTTCTGTTAATTCATCTCACAGAGTTATATCTGTATTTCGTGGATCTCTTTGCTAGCCTTATTTCTGTGGAATCTGAGAACAGATATTTCGGATCCCTTTGAAGACTATAGGGCCAAAGGAAATATCTTCCGATACCAAAGAGAAAGAAGATTTGTGAGAAATTTCTTTGTGTTCTATGTAATCATCTCACAGAGTTACAGCTTTCCCCTCAAGAAGCCTTTTTCTAAGACAGTTCTTGTGGAATTGGCAAAGTGATATTTGGAAGCCCACAGAGGGCTATGGTGAAAAAGGAAATATAATCAGATGAAATTTGGAAAGAAGCTTTCTGAGAAACTGCTTAGTGTTCTGTTAATATATCTCACAGAGTTACATCTGTATTTCGTGGATCACTTGGCTAGCCTTATTTCTGTGGAATCTGAGAACAGATATTTCGGATCCCTTTGAAGACTATAGGGACAAAGGAAATATCCTCCGATAACTTAGAGAAAGAAGCTTTCCGAGAAACTTCTTTGTGTTCTGTGAAATCATCTCACAGAGTTACAGCTTTCCCCTCAATAAGCCTTTCGCTATGACAGTTCTAGTGGAATTGGCAAAGTGATATTTGGAAGCCCATAGAGGGCTATGGTGAAAAAGGAAATATCCTCCGATGAAATCTGGAAAGAAGCTTTCTGAGAAACTGCTTAGTGTTCTGATAGTTCATCTCACAGAGTTACATCTATATTTCGTGGATCTCTTTGCTAGCCTTATTTCTGTGGAATCTGAGAACAGATATTTCGGATCCCCTTGAAGACTATAGGGCCAAAGGAAATATCCTCCGATAACAAAGAGAAAGAAGCTTTCTGAGAAACTTCTTTGTGTTCTGTGAAATCATCTCACAGAGTTACAGCTTTTCCCTCAAGAAGCCTTTCGCTAAGACAGTTCTTGTGGAATTGGCAAAGTGATATTTGGAAGCCCATAGAGGGCTATGGTGAAAAAGGAAATATCCTCCGATGAAATCTGGAAAGAAGCTTTCTGAGAAACTGCTTAGTGTTCTGTTAATTCATCTCACAGAGTTACATCTGTATTTCGTGGATCTCTTTGCTAGCCTTATTTCTGTGGAATCTGAGAACAGATATTTCGGATCCCTTTGAAGACTACAGGGCCAAAGGAAATATCCTCCGATAACTAAGAGAAAGAAGCTTTCTGAGAAACTTCTTTGTGTTCTGTGAAATCATCTCACGGAGGTACAGCTTTCCCCTCAAGAAGCCTTTGTCTAAGACATTTCTTGTGGAATTGGCAAAGTGATATTTGGAAGCCCATAGAGGGCTATGGTGAAAAAGGAAATATCCTCAGATGAAATCTGGAAAGAAGCTTTCTGAGAAACTGCTTAGTGTTCTGTTAATTCATCTCACAGAGTTACATCTGTATTTCGTGGATCTCTTTGCTAGCCGTATTACTGTGGAATCTGAGAACAGATATTTCGGATCCCTTTGAAGACTATAGGGCCAAAGGAAATATCCTCCGATAACAAAGAGAAAGAAGCTTTGTGAGAAATTTCTTTGTGTTCTATGTAATCATCTCACAGAGTTACAGCTTTACCCTCAAGAAGCCTTTCGCTAAGACAGTTCTTGTGGAATTGGCAAAGTGATATTTGGAAGCCCATAGAGGGCTATGGTGAAAAAGGAAATAACCTCAGATGAAATCTGGAAAGAAGCTTTCTGAGAAACTGCTCAGTGTTCTGTTAATTCATCTCACAGAGTTACATCTGTATTTCGTGGATCTCTTTGCTAGGCTTATTTCTGTGGAATCTGAGAACAGATATTTCGGATCCCTTTGAAGACTATAGGGCCAAAGGAAATATCCTCGGATAACAAAGAAAAAGAAGCTTTCTGAGAAACTTCTTTGTGTTCTGTGAAATCATCTCACAGAGTTACAGCTTTCCCCTCAAGAAGCCTTTCGCTAAGACAGTTCTTGTGGAATTGGCAAAGTGATATTTGGAAGCCCATAGAGGGCTATGGTGAAAAAGGAAATATCCTCAGATGAAATCTGGAAAGAAGCTTTCTGAGAAACTGCTTAGTGTTCTGTTAATTCATCTCACAGAGTTACATCTGAATTTTGGATCTCTTTGCTAGCCTTATTTCTGTGGAATCTGAGAACAGATATTTCGGATCCCTTTGAAGACTACAGGGCCAAAGGAAATATCCTCCGATAACTAAGAGAAAGAAGCTTTCTGAGAAACTTCTTTGTGTTCTGTGAAATCATCTCACAGAGTTACAGCTTTCCCTTCAAGAAGCCTTTCGCTAAGACAGTTCTTGTGGAATTGGCAAAGTGATATTTGGAAGCCCATAGAGGGCTATGGTCAAAAAGGAAATATCCTCCGATGAAATCTGCAAAGAAGCTTTCTGAGAAACTTCTTAGGGTTCTGTTAATTCATCTCACAGAGTTACATCTATATTTCGAGGATCTCTTTGCTAGCCTTATTTCTGTGGAATCTGAGAACAGATATTTCGGATCCCTTTTAAGACTATAGGGCCAAAGGAAATATCCTCCGAAAACTAAGAGAAAGAAGCTTTCTGAGAAACTTCTTTGTGTTCTGTGAAATGAGCTCACAGAGTTACAGCTTTCCCCTCAAGAAGCCTTTCGCTAAGACAGTTCTTGTGGAATTGGCAAAGTGATATTTGGAAGCCCATAGAGGGCTATGGTGAAAAAGGAAATATCCTCCGATGAAATCTGGAAAGAAGCTTTCTGAGAAACTGCTTAGTGTTCTGTTAATTCATCTCACTGAGTTATATCTGTATTTCGTGGATCTCTTTGCTAGCCTTATTTCTGTGGAATCTGAGAACAGATATTTCGGATCCCTTTGAAGACTATAGGGCCAAAGGAAATATCTTCCGATACCAAAGAGAAAGAAGATTTGTGAGAAATTTCTTTGTGTTCTATGTAATCATCTCACAGAGTTACAGCTTTGCCCTCAAGAAGCCTTTTTCTAAGACAGTTCTTCTGGAATTGGCAAAGTGATATTTGTAAGCCCACAGAGGGCTATGGTGAAAAAGGAAATATAATCAGATGAAATCTGGAAAGAAGCTTTCTGAGAAACTGCTTAGTGTTCTGTTAATACATCTCACAGAGTTACATCTGTATTTCGTGGATCACTTGGCTAGCCTTATTTCTGTGGAATCTGAGAACAGATATTTCGGATCCCTTTGAAGACTATAGGGCCAAAGGAAATATCCTCCGATAACTTAGAGAAAGAAGCTTTCCGAGAAACTTCTTTGTGTTCTGTGAAATCATCTCACAGAGTTACAGCTTTCCCCTCAAGAAGCCTTTCGCTATGACAGTTCTAGTGGAATTGGCAAAGTGATATTTGGAAGCCCATAGAGGGCTATGGTGAAAAAGGAAATATCCTCAGATGAAATCTGGAAAGAAGCTTTCTGAGAAATTTCTCAGTGTTCTGTTAATTCATCTCACAGAGTTACATCTGTATTTCGTGGATCTCTTCGATAGGCTTATTTCTGTGGAATCTGAGAACAGATATTTCGGATCCCTTTGAAGACTATAGGGCCAAAGGAAATATCCTCGGATAACAAAGAGAAAGAAGCTTTCTGGGAAACTTCTTTGTGTTCTGTGCAATCATCTCACAGAGTTACAGCTGTCCCCTCAAGAAGCCTTTCGCTAAGACAGTTCTTGTGGAATTGGCAAAGTGATATTTGGAAGCCCATAGAGGGCTATGGTGAAAAAGGAAATATCCTCAGATGAAATCTGGAAAGAAGCTTTCTGAGAAACTGCTTAGTGTTCTGTTAATTCATCTCACAGAGTTACATCTGTATTTCGTGGATCTCTTTGCTAGCCGTATTACTGTGGAATCTGAGAACAGATATTTCGGATCCCTTTGAAGACTATATGGCCAAAGGAAATATCCTCCGATAACAAAGAGAAAGAAGCTTTGTGAGAAATTTCTTTGTGTTCTATGTAATCATCTCAGAGAGTTACAGCTTTCCCCTCAAGAAGCCTTTCGCTAAGACAGTTCTTGTGGAATTGGCAAAGTGATATTTGGAAGCCCACAGAGGGCTATGGTGAAAAAGGAAATAACCTCAGATGAAATCTGGAAAGAAGCTTTCTGAGAAACTGCTCAGTGTTCTGTTAATTCATCTCACAGAGTTACATCTGTATTTCGTGGATCTCTTTGCTAGGCTTATTTCTGTGGAATCTGAGAACAGATATTTCGGATCCCTTTGAAGACTATAGGGCCAAAGGAAATATCCTCGGATAACAAATAAAAAGAAGCTTTCTGAGAAACTTCTTTGTGTTCTGTGAAATCATCTCACAGAGTTACAGCTTTCCCCTCAAGAAGCCTTTCGCTAAGACAGTTCTTGTGGAATTGGCAAAGTGATATTTGGAAGCCCATAGAGGGCTATGGTGAAAAAGGAAATATCCTCAGATGAAATCTGGAAAGAAGCTTTCTGAGAAACTGCTTAGTGTTCTGTTAATTCATCTCACAGAGTTATATCTGAATTTTGAATCTCTTTGCTAGCCTTATTTCTGTGGAATCTGAGAACAGATATTTCGGATCCCTTTGAAGGCTAAAGGGCCAAAGGAAATATCCTCCGATAAATAAGAGAAAGAAGCTTTCTGAGAAACTTCTTTGTGTTCTGTGAAATCATCTCACAGAGGTACAGCTTTCCCTTCAAGAAGCCTTTCGCTAAGACAGTTCTTGTGGAATTGGCAAAGTGATATTTGGAAGCCCATAGAGGGCTATGGTCAAAAAGGAAATATCCTCCGATGAAATCTGCAAAGAAGCTTTCTGAGAAACTGCTTAGTGTTCTGTTAATTCATCTCACAGAGTTACATCTATATTTCGAGGATCTCTTTGCTAGCCTTATTTCTGTGGAATCTGAGAACAGATATTTCGGATCCCTTTTAAGACTATAGGGCCAAAGGAAATATCCTCCGAAAACTAAGAGAAAGAAGCTTTCTGAGAAACTTCTTTGTGTTCTGTGAAATGAGCTCACAGAGTTACAGCTTTCCCCTCAAGAAGCCTTTCGCTAAGACAGTTCTTGTGGAATTGGCAAAGTGATATTTGGAAGCCCATAGAGGGCTATGGTGAAAAAGGAAATATCCTCCGATGAAATCTGGAAAGAAGCTTTCTGAGAAACTGCTTAGGGTTCTGTTAATTCATCTCACAGAGTTATATCTGTATTTCGTGGATCTCTTTGCTAGCCTTATTTCTGTGGAATCTGAGAACAGATATTTCGGATCCCTTTGAAGACTATAGGGCCAAAGGAAATATCTTCCGATACCAAAGAGAAAGAAGATTTGTGAGAAATTTCTTTGTGTTCTATGTAATCATCTCACAGAGTTACAGCTTTCCCCTCAAGAAGCCTTTTTCTAAGACAGTTCTTGTGGAATTGGCAAAGTGATATTTGGAAGCCCACAGAGGGCTATGGTGAAAAAGGAAATATAATCAGATGAAATTTGGAAAGAAGCTTTCTGAGAAACGGCTCAGTGTTCTGTTAATTCATCTCACAGAGTTACATCTGTATTTCGTGGATCTCTTTGCTAGGCTTATTTCTGTGGAATCTGAGAACAGATATTTCGGATCCCTTTGAAGACTATAGGGCCAAAGGAAATATCCTCGGATAACAAAGAAAAAGAAGCTTTCTGAGAAACTTCTTTGTGTTCTGTGAAATCATCTCACAGAGTTACAGCTTTCCCCTCAAGAAGCCTTTCGCTAAGACAGTTCTTGTGGAATTGGCAAAGTGATATTTGGAAGCCCATAGAGGGCTATGGTGAAAAAGGAAATATCCTCAGATGAAATCTGGAAAGAAGCTTTCTGAGAAACTGCTTAGTGTTCTGTTAATTCATCTCACAGAGTTACATCTGAATTTTGGATCTCTTTGCTAGCCTTATTTCTGTGGAATCTGAGAACAGATATTTCGGATCCCTTTGAAGACTACAGGGCCAAAGGAAATATCCTCCGATAACTAAGAGAAAGAAGCTTTCTGAGAAACTTCTTTGTGTTCTGTGAAATCATCTCACAGAGTTACAGCTTTCCCTTCAAGAAGCCTTTCGCTAAGACAGTTCTTGTGGAATTGGCAAAGTGATATTTGGAAGCCCATAGAGGGCTATGGTCAAAAAGGAAATATCCTCCGATGAAATCTGCAAAGAAGCTTTCTGAGAAACTTCTTAGGGTTCTGTTAATTCATCTCACAGAGTTACATCTATATTTCGAGGATCTCTTTGCTAGCCTTATTTCTGTGGAATCTGAGAACAGATATTTCGGATCCCTTTTAAGACTATAGGGCCAAAGGAAATATCCTCCGAAAACTAAGAGAAAGAAGCTTTCTGAGAAACTTCTTTGTGTTCTGTGAAATGAGCTCACAGAGTTACAGCTTTCCCCTCAAGAAGCCTTTCGCTAAGACAGTTCTTGTGGAATTGGCAAAGTGATATTTGGAAGCCCATAGAGGGCTATGGTGAAAAAGGAAATATCCTCCGATGAAATCTGGAAAGAAGCTTTCTGAGAAACTGCTTAGTGTTCTGTTAATTCATCTCACTGAGTTATATCTGTATTTCGTGGATCTCTTTGCTAGCCTTATTTCTGTGGAATCTGAGAACAGATATTTCGGATCCCTTTGAAGACTATAGGGCCAAAGGAAATATCTTCCGATACCAAAGAGAAAGAAGATTTGTGAGAAATTTCTTTGTGTTCTATGTAATCATCTCACAGAGTTACAGCTTTGCCCTCAAGAAGCCTTTTTCTAAGACAGTTCTTCTGGAATTGGCAAAGTGATATTTGTAAGCCCACAGAGGGCTATGGTGAAAAAGGAAATATAATCAGATGAAATCTGGAAAGAAGCTTTCTGAGAAACTGCTTAGTGTTCTGTTAATACATCTCACAGAGTTACATCTGTATTTCGTGGATCACTTGGCTAGCCTTATTTCTGTGGAATCTGAGAACAGATATTTCGGATCCCTTTGAAGACTATAGGGCCAAAGGAAATATCCTCCGATAACTTAGAGAAAGAAGCTTTCCGAGAAACTTCTTTGTGTTCTGTGAAATGAGCTCACAGAGGTACAGCTTTCCCCTCAAGAAGCCTTTGTCTAAGACATTTCTTGTGGAATTGGCAAAGTGATATTTGGAAGCCCATAGAGGGCTATGGTGAAAAAGGAAATATCCTCAGATGAAATCTGGAAAGAAGCTTTCTGAGAAACTGCTTAGTGTTCTGTTAATTCATCTCACAGAGTTACATCTGTATTTCGTGGATCTCTTTGCTAGCCGTATTACTGTGGAATCTGAGAACAGATATTTCGGATCCCTTTGAAGACTATATGGCCAAAGGAAATATCCTCCGATAACAAAGAGAAAGAAGCTTTGTGAGAAATTTCTTTGTGTTCTATGTAATCATCTCACAGAGTTACAGCTTTCCCCTCAAGAAGCCTTTCGCTAAGACAGTTCTTGTGGAATTGGCAAAGTGATATTTGGAAGCCCACAGAGGGCTATGGTGAAAAAGGAAATAACCTCAGATGAAATCTGGAAAGAAGCTTTCTGAGAAACTGCTCAGTGTTCTGTTAATTCATCTCACAGAGTTACATCTGTATTTCGTGGATCTCTTTGCTAGGCTTATTTCTGTGGAATCTGAGAACAGATATTTCGGATCCCTTTGAAGACTATAGGGCCAAAGGAAATATCCTCGGATAACAAATAAAAAGAAGCTTTCTGAGAAACTTCTTTGTGTTCTGTGAAATCATCTCACAGAGTTACAGCTTTCCCCTCAAGAAGCCTTTCGCTAAGACAGTTCTTGTGGAATTGGCAAAGTGATATTTGGAAGCCCATAGAGGGCTATGGTGAAAAAGGAAATATCCTCAGATGAAATCTGGAAAGAAGCTTTCTGAGAAACTGCTTAGTGTTCTGTTAATTCATCTCACAGAGTTATATCTGAATTTTGAATCTCTTTGCTAGCCTTATTTCTGTGGAATCTGAGAACAGATATTTCGGATCCCTTTGAAGGCTAAAGGGCCAAAGGAAATATCCTCCGATAACTAAGAGAAAGAAGCTTTCTGAGAAACTTCTTTGTGTTCTGTGAAATCATCTCACAGAGGTACAGCTTTCCCTTCAAGAAGCCTTTCGCTAAGACAGTTCTTGTGGAATTGGCAAAGTGATATTTGGAAGCCCATAGAGGGCTATGGTCAAAAAGGAAATATCCTCCGATGAAATCTGCAAAGAAGCTTTCTGAGAAACTGCTTAGTGTTCTGTTAATTCATCTCACAGAGTTACATCTATATTTCGAGGATCTCTTTGCTAGCCTTATTTCTGTGGAATCTGAGAACAGATATTTCGGATCCCTTTTAAGACTATAGGGCCAAAGGAAATATCCTCCGAAAACTAAGAGAAAGAAGCTTTCTGAGAAACTTCTTTGTGTTCTGTGAAATGAACTCACAGAGTTACAGCTTTCCCCTCAAGAAGCCTTTCGCTAAGACAGTTCTTGTGGAATTGGCAAAGTGATATTTGGAAGCCCATAGAGGGC
Organism: Macaca nemestrina; assembly: GCF_043159975.1. Taxonomy (NCBI): domain Eukaryota; kingdom Metazoa; phylum Chordata; class Mammalia; order Primates; family Cercopithecidae; genus Macaca; species Macaca nemestrina. The sequence goes on along the minus strand of NC_092130.1, from coordinate 131,617,419 downwards.
TATGGTGAAAAAGGAAATATCCTCCGATGAAATCTGGAAAGAAGCTTTCTGAGAAACTGCTTAGGGTTCTGTTAATTCATCTCACAGAGTTATATCTGTATTTCGTGGATCTCTTTGCTAGCCTTATTTCTGTGGAATCTGAGAACAGATATTTCGGATCCCTTTGAAGACTATAGGGCCAAAGGAAATATCTTCCGATACCAAAGAGAAAGAAGATTTGTGAGAAATTTCTTTGTGTTCTATGTAATCATCTCACAGAGTTACAGCTTTCCCCTCAAGAAGCCTTTTTCTAAGACAGTTCTTGTGGAATTGGCAAAGTGATATTTGGAAGCCCACAGAGGGCTATGGTGAAAAAGGAAATATAATCAGATGAAATTTGGAAAGAAGCTTTCTGAGAAACTGCTTAGTGTTCTGTTAATATATCTCACAGAGTTACATCTGTATTTCGTGGATCACTTGGCTAGCCTTATTTCTGTGGAATCTGAGAACAGATATTTCGGATCCCTTTGAAGACTATAGGGACAAAGGAAATATCCTCCGATAACTTAGAGAAAGAAGCTTTCCGAGAAACTTCTTTGTGTTCTGTGAAATCATCTCACAGAGTTACAGCTTTCCCCTCAATAAGCCTTTCGCTATGACAGTTCTAGTGGAATTGGCAAAGTGATATTTGGAAGCCCATAGAGGGCTATGGTGAAAAAGGAAATATCCTCCGATGAAATCTGGAAAGAAGCTTTCTGAGAAACTGCTTAGTGTTCTGATAGTTCATCTCACAGAGTTACATCTATATTTCGTGGATCTCTTTGCTAGCCTTATTTCTGTGGAATCTGAGAACAGATATTTCGGATCCCCTTGAAGACTATAGGGCCAAAGGAAATATCCTCCGATAACAAAGAGAAAGAAGCTTTCTGAGAAACTTCTTTGTGTTCTGTGAAATCATCTCACAGAGTTACAGCTTTTCCCTCAAGAAGCCTTTCGCTAAGACAGTTCTTGTGGAATTGGCAAAGTGATATTTGGAAGCCCATAGAGGGCTATGGTGAAAAAGGAAATATCCTCCGATGAAATCTGGAAAGAAGCTTTCTGAGAAACTGCTTAGTGTTCTGTTAATTCATCTCACAGAGTTACATCTGTATTTCGTGGATCTCTTTGCTAGCCTTATTTCTGTGGAATCTGAGAACAGATATTTCGGATCCCTTTGAAGACTACAGGGCCAAAGGAAATATCCTCCGATAACTAAGAGAAAGAAGCTTTCTGAGAAACTTCTTTGTGTTCTGTGAAATCATCTCACGGAGGTACAGCTTTCCCCTCAAGAAGCCTTTGTCTAAGACATTTCTTGTGGAATTGGCAAAGTGATATTTGGAAGCCCATAGAGGGCTATGGTGAAAAAGGAAATATCCTCAGATGAAATCTGGAAAGAAGCTTTCTGAGAAACTGCTTAGTGTTCTGTTAATTCATCTCACAGAGTTACATCTGTATTTCGTGGATCTCTTTGCTAGCCGTATTACTGTGGAATCTGAGAACAGATATTTCGGATCCCTTTGAAGACTATAGGGCCAAAGGAAATATCCTCCGATAACAAAGAGAAAGAAGCTTTGTGAGAAATTTCTTTGTGTTCTATGTAATCATCTCACAGAGTTACAGCTTTCCCCTCAAGAAGCCTTTCGCTAAGACAGTTCTTGTGGAATTGGCAAAGTGATATTTGGAAGCCCATAGAGGGCTATGGTGAAAAAGGAAATAACCTCAGATGAAATCTGGAAAGAAGCTTTCTGAGAAACTGCTCAGTGTTCTGTTAATTCATCTCACAGAGTTACATCTGTATTTCGTGGATCTCTTTGCTAGGCTTATTTCTGTGGAATCTGAGAACAGATATTTCGGATCCCTTTGAAGACTATAGGGCCAAAGGAAATATCCTCGGATAACAAAGAAAAAGAAGCTTTCTGAGAAACTTCTTTGTGTTCTGTGAAATCATCTCACAGAGTTACAGCTTTCCCCTCAAGAAGCCTTTCGCTAAGACAGTTCTTGTGGAATTGGCAAAGTGATATTTGGAAGCCCATAGAGGGCTATGGTGAAAAAGGAAATATCCTCAGATGAAATCTGGAAAGAAGCTTTCTGAGAAACTGCTTAGTGTTCTGTTAATTCATCTCACAGAGTTACATCTGAATTTTGGATCTCTTTGCTAGCCTTATTTCTGTGGAATCTGAGAACAGATATTTCGGATCCCTTTGAAGACTACAGGGCCAAAGGAAATATCCTCCGATAACTAAGAGAAAGAAGCTTTCTGAGAAACTTCTTTGTGTTCTGTGAAATCATCTCACAGAGTTACAGCTTTCCCTTCAAGAAGCCTTTCGCTAAGACAGTTCTTGTGGAATTGGCAAAGTGATATTTGGAAGCCCATAGAGGGCTATGGTCAAAAAGGAAATATCCTCCGATGAAATCTGCAAAGAAGCTTTCTGAGAAACTTCTTAGGGTTCTGTTAATTCATCTCACAGAGTTACATCTATATTTCGAGGATCTCTTTGCTAGCCTTATTTCTGTGGAATCTGAGAACAGATATTTCGGATCCCTTTGAAGACTATAGGGCCAAAGGAAATATCCTCCGAAAACTAAGAGAAAGAAGCTTTCTGAGAAACTTCTTTGTGTTCTGTGAAATGAGCTCACAGAGTTACAGCTTTCCCCTCAAGAAGCCTTTCGCTAAGACAGTTCTTGTGGAATTGGCAAAGTGATATTTGGAAGCCCATAGAGGGCTATGGTGAAAAAGGAAATATCCTCCGATGAAATCTGGAAAGAAGCTTTCTGAGAAACTGCTTAGTGTTCTGTTAATTCATCTCACTGAGTTATATCTGTATTTCGTGGATCTCTTTGCTAGCCTTATTTCTGTGGAATCTGAGAACAGATATTTCGGATCCCTTTGAAGACTATAGGGCCAAAGGAAATATCTTCCGATACCAAAGAGAAAGAAGATTTGTGAGAAATTTCTTTGTGTTCTATGTAATCATCTCACAGAGTTACAGCTTTCCCCTCAAGAAGCCTTTTTCTAAGACAGTTCTTCTGGAATTGGCAAAGTGATATTTGTAAGCCCACAGAGGGCTATGGTGAAAAAGGAAATATAATCAGATGAAATCTGGAAAGAAGCTTTCTGAGAAACTGCTTAGTGTTCTGTTAATACATCTCACAGAGTTACATCTGTATTTCGTGGATCACTTGGCTAGCCTTATTTCTGTGGAATCTGAGAACAGATATTTCGGATCCCTTTGAAGACTATAGGGCCAAAGGAAATATCCTCCGATAACTTAGAGAAAGAAGCTTTCCGAGAAACTTCTTTGTGTTCTGTGAAATCATCTCACAGAGTTACAGCTTTCCCCTCAAGAAGCCTTTCGCTATGACAGTTCTAGTGGAATTGGCAAAGTGATATTTGGAAGCCCATAGAGGGCTATGGTGAAAAAGGAAATATCCTCAGATGAAATCTGGAAAGAAGCTTTCTGAGAAATTTCTCAGTGTTCTGTTAATTCATCTCACAGAGTTACATCTGTATTTCGTGGATCTCTTCGATAGGCTTATTTCTGTGGAATCTGAGAACAGATATTTCGGATCCCTTTGAAGACTATAGGGCCAAAGGAAATATCCTCGGATAACAAAGAGAAAGAAGCTTTCTGGGAAACTTCTTTGTGTTCTGTGCAATCATCTCACAGAGTTACAGCTGTCCCCTCAAGAAGCCTTTCGCTAAGACAGTTCTTGTGGAATTCGCAAAGTGATAGTTGGAAGCCCATAGAGGGCTAGGGTGAAAAAGGAAATATCCTCCGATGAAATCTGGAAAGAAGCTTTCTGAGAAACTGCTTAGTGTTCTGTTAATTCATCTCACAGAGTTACATCTCTATATCGTGGATCTCTTTGCTAGCCTTATTTCTGTGGAATCTGAGAACAGATATTTCGGATCCCTTTGAAGACTATAGGGCCAAAGGAAATATCCTCCGAAAACTAAGAGAAAGAAGCTTTCTGAGAAACTTCTTTGTGTTCTGTGAAATGAGCTCACAGAGTTACAGCTTTCCCCTCAAGAAGCCTTTCGCTAAGACAGTTCTTGTGGAATTGGCAAAGTGATATTTGGAAGCCCACAGAGGGCTATGGTGAAAAAGGAAATATCCTCAGATGAAATCTGGAAAGAAGCTTTCTGAGAAACTGCTTAGTGTTCTGTTAATTCATCTCACAGAGTTACATCTGTATTTCGTGGATCTCTTTGCTAGCCGTATTTCTGTGGAAGATGAGAACAGATATATCGGATCCCTTTGAAGACTATAGGGCCAAAGGAAATATCCTCCGATAACAAAGAGAAAGAAGCTTTGTGAGAAATTTCTTTGTGTTCTATGTAATCATCTCACAGAGTTACAGCTTTCCGCTCAAGAAGCCTTTCGCTAAGACAGTTCTTGTGGAATTGGCAAAGTGATATTTGGAAGCCCACAGAGGGCTATGGTGAAAAAGGAAATATAATCAGATGAAATCTGGAAAGAAGCTTTCTGAGAAACTTCTCAGTGTTCTGTTAATTCATCTCACAGAGTTATATCTTTATTTCGTGGATTTCTTTGCTAGCCTTATTTCTGTGGAATCTGAGAACAGATATTTCGGATCCCTTTGAAGACTATACGGCCAAAGGAAATATCTTCCGATACCAAAGAGAAAGAAGACTCGTGAGAAATTTCTTTGTGTTCTATGTAATCAACTCACAGAGTTACAGCTTTCCCCTCAAGAAGCCTTTTTCTAAGACAGTTCTTGTGGAATTGGCAAAGTGATATTTGGAAGCCCATAGACGGCTATGGTGAAAAAGGAAATATAATCAGATGAAATCTGGAAAGAAGCTTTCTGAGAAACTGCTTAGTGTTCTGTTAATTCATCTCACAGAGTTACATCTGTATTTCGTGGATCACTTGGCTAGCCTTATTTCTGTGGAATCTGAGAACAGATATTTCGGATCCCTTTGAAGACTATAGGGCCAAAGGAAATATCCTCCGATAACAAAGAGAAAGAAGCTTTGTGAGAAATTTCTTTGTGTTCTATGTAATCATCTCACAGAGTTACAGCTTTCCCCTCAAGAAGCCTTTCGCTAAGACAGTTCTTGTGGAATTGGCAAAGTGATATTTGGAAGCCCATAGAGGGCTATGGTGAAAAAGGAAATATCCTCCGATGAAATCTGATAAGAAGCTTTCTGAGAAACTGCTTAGTGTTCTGTTAATTCATCTCACAGAGTTACATCTGTATTTCGTGGATCACTTGGCTAGCCTTATTTCTGTGGAATCTGAGAATAGATATTTCGGATCCCTTTGAAGACTATAGGGCCAAAGGAAATATCCTCCGATAACTAAGAGAAAGAAGCTTTCTGAGAAACTTCTTTGTGTTCTGTGAAATCATCTCACAGAGTTACAGCTTTCCCCTCAAGAAGCCTTTCGCTAAGACAGTTCTTGTGGAATTGGCAAAGTGATATTTGGAAGCCCATAGAGGGCTATGGTGAAAAAGGAATTATCCTCAGATGAAATCTGGAAAGAAGCTTTCTGAGAAACTGCTTAGTGTTCTGTTAATTCATCTCACAGAGTTACATCTGTATTTCGTGGATCTCTTTGCTAGCCTTATTTCTGTGGAATCTGAGAACAGATATTTCGGATCCCTTTGAACACTATAGGGCCAAAGGAAATATCCTCCGATAACAAAGAGAAAGAAGCTTTGTGAGAAATTTCTTTGTGTTCTATGTAATAATCTCACAGAGTTACAGCTTTCCCCTCAAGAAGCCTTTCGCTAAGACAGTTCTTGTGGAATTGGCAAAGTGATATTTGGAAGCCCACAGAGGGCTATGGTGAAAAAGGAAATATCCTCAGATGAAATCTGGAAAGAAGCTTTCTGAGAAACTGCTTAGTGTTCTGTTAATTCATCTCACAGATTTACATCTGTATTGCGTGGATCTCTTTGCTAGCCGTATTTCTGTGGAAGATGAGAACAGATATTTCGGATCCCTTTGAAGACTATAGGGCCAAAGGAAATATCCTCCGATAACAAAGAGAAAGAAGCTTTGTGAGAAATTTCTTTGTGTTCTATGTAATCATCTCACAGAATTACAGCTTTCCCCTCAAGAAGCCTTTCGCTAAGACAGTTCTTGTGGAATTGGCAAAGTGATACTTGGAAGCCTTTCGCTAAGACAGTTCTTGTGGAATTGGCAAAGTGATATTTGGAAGCCCATAGAGGGCTATGGTGAAAAAAGAAATATCCTCAGATGAAATCTGTAAAGAAGCTTTCTGAGAAACTGCTTAGTGTTCTGTTAATTCATCTCACAGAGTTACATCTGTATTTCGTGGATCTCTTTGCTAGGCTTATTTCTGTGGAATCTGAGAACAGATATTTCGGATCCGTTTGAAGACTACAGGGCCAAAGGAAATATCCTCCGATAACTAAGAGAAAGAAGCTTTCTGAGAAACTTCTTTGTGTTCTGTGAAATCAGCTCACAGAGTTTCAGCTTTCCCCTCAAGAAGCCTTTCGCTAAGACAGTTCTTGTGGAATTGGCAAAGTGATATTTGGAAGCCCATAGAGGGCTATGGTGAAAAAGGAAATATCCTCAGATGAAATCTGGAAAGAAGCTTTCTGAGAAACTGCTTAGTGTTCTGTTAATTCATCTCACAGAGTTACATCTGTATTTCGTGGATCTCTTTGCTAGCCTTATTTCTGTGGAATCTGACAACAGATATTTCGGATCCCTTTGAAGACTATAGGGCCAAAGGAAATATCCTCCGATAACTAAGTGAAAGAAGCTTTCTGAGAAACTTCTTTGTGTTCTGTGAAATCATCTCACAGAGTTACAGCTTTCCCCTCAAGAAGCCTTTCGCTAAGACAGTTCTTGTGGAATTGGCAAAGTGATATTTGGAAGCCCATAGAGGGCTATGGTCAAAAAGGAAATATCCTCCGAAGAAATCTGGAAAGAAGCTTTCTGAGAAACTGCTTAGGGTTCTGTTAGTTCATCTCACAGAGTTACTTCTATATTTCGTGGATCTCTTTGCTAGCCTTATTTCTGTGGAATCTGAGAACAGATATTTCGGATCCCTTTGAAGACTATAGGGCCAAAGGAAATATCCTCCGAAAACTAACAGAAAGAAGCTTGCTGAGAAACTTCTTTGTGTTCTGTAAAATGAGCTCACAGAGTTACAGCTTTCCCCTCAAGAAGCCTTTCGCTAAGACAGTTCTTGTGGAATTGGCAAAGTGATATTTGGAAGCCCATAGAGGGCTATGGTGAAAAAGGAAATATCCTCAGATGAAATCTTGAAAGAAGCTTTCTGAGAAACTGCTTAGTGTTCTGTTAATTCATCTCACAGAGTTACATCTATATTTCGTGGATCTCTTTGCTAGCCTTATTAATGTGAAATCTGAGAACAGATATTTCGGATCCCTTTGAAGACTATAGGGCGAAAGGAAATATCCTCCGAAAACTAAGAGAAAGAAGCTTTCTGAGAAACTTCTTTGTGTTCTGTGAAATGAGCTCACAGAGTTACAGCTTTCCCCTCAAGAAGCCTTTCGCTAAGACAGTTCTTGTGGAATTGGCAAAGTGATATTTGGAAGCCCATAGAGGGCTATGGTGAAAAAGGAAATATCCTCCGATGAAATCTGGAAAGAAGCTTTCTGAGAAACTGCTTAGTGTTCTGTTAATTCATCTCACAGAGTTACATCTGTATTTCGTGGATCACTTGGCTAGCCTTATTTCTGTAAAAACTGAGAACAGATATTTCGGATCCCTTTGAAGACTATAGGGCCAAAGGAAATATCCTCCGATAACAAAGAGAAGGAAGCTTTTGAGAAACTTCTTTGTGTTCTGTGAAATCATCTCACAGATTTACAGCTTTCCCCTCAAGAATCCTTTCGCTAAGACAGTTCTTGTGGAATTGGCAAAGTGATATTGGGAAGCCCATAGAGGGCTATGGTGAAAAAGGAAATATCCTCAGATGAAATCTGGAAAGAAGCTTTCTGAGAAACTGCTTAGTGTTCTGTTAATTCATCTCACAGAGTTACATCTGTATTTCGTGGATCTCTTTGCTTGGCTTATTTCTGTGGAATCTGAGAACAGATATTTCGGATCCCTTTGAAATCTATAGGGCCAAAGGAAATATCCTCGGATAACAAAGAAAAATAAGCTTTCTGAGAAACTTCTTTGTGTTCTGTGAAATCATCTCACAGAGTTACAGCTTTCCCCTCAAGAAGCCTTTCGATAAGACAGTTCTTGTGGAATTGGCAAAGTGATATTTGGAAGCCCTTAGAGGGCTATGGTGAAAAAAGAAATATCCTCAGATGAAATCTGTAAAGAAGCTTTCTGAGAAACTGCTTAGTGTTCTGTTAATTCATCTCACAGAGTTACATCTAATTTCGTGGATCTCTTTGCTAGCCTTATTTCTGTGGAATCTGAGAACAGATATTTCGGATCCCTTTGAAGACTATAGGGCCAAAGGAAATATCCTCCGATAACAAAGAGAAATAAGCTTTGAGAGAAATTTCTTTGTGTTCTATGTAATCATCTCACAGAGTTACAGCTTTCCCCTCAAGAAGCCTTTCGCTATGACAGTTCTAGTGGAATTGGCAAAGTGATATTTGGAAGCCCTTAGAGGGCTATGGTGAAAAAGGAAATATCCTCAGATGAAATCTGGAAAGAAGCTTTCTGAGAAATTTCTCAGTGTTCTGTTAATTCATCTCACAGAGTTACATCTGTATTTCGTGGATCTCTTCGCTAGGCTTATTTCTGTGGAATCTGAGAACAGATATTTCGGATCCCTTTGAAGACTATAGGGCCAAAGGAAATATCCTCGGATAACAAAGAGAAAGAAGCTTTCTGGGAAACTTCTTTGTGTTCTGTGCAATCATCTCACAGAGTTACAGCTGTCCCCTCAAGAAGCCTTTCGCTAAGACAGTTCTTGTGGAATTCGCAAAGTGATAGTTGGAAGCCCATAGAGGGCTATGTTGAAAAAGGAAATATCCTCCGATGAAATCTGGAAAGAAGCTTTCTGAGAAACTGCTTAGTGTTCTGTTAATTCATCTCACAGAGTTACATCTCTATATCGTGGATCTCTTTGCTAGCCTTATTTCTGTGGAATCTGAGAACAGATATTTCGGATCCCTTTGAAGACTATAGGGCCAAAGGAAATATCCTCCGAAAACTAACAGAAAGAAGCTTTCTGAGAAACTTCTTTGTGTTCTGTGAAATCATCTCACAGAGTTACAGTTTTCCCCTCAAGAAGCCTTTCGCTAAGACAGTTCTTGTGGAATTGGCAAAGTGATATTTGGAAGCCCATAGAGGGCTATGGTGAAAAAGGAAATATCCTCAGATGAAATCTGGAAAGAAGCTTTCTGAGAAACTGCTTAGTGTTCTGTTAATTCATCTCACAGAGTTACATCTGTATTTCGTGGATCTCTTTGCTAGCCTTATTTCTGTGGAATCTGAGAACAGATATTTCGGATCCCTTTGAACACTATAGGGCCAAAGGAAATATCCTCCGATAACAAAGAGAAAGAAGCTTTGTGAGAAATTTCTTTGTGTTCTATGTAATCATCTCACAGAGTTACAGCTTTCCCCTCAAGAAGCCTTTCGCTAAGACAGTTCTTGTGGAATTGGCAAAGTGATATTTGGAAGCCCACAGAGGGCTATGGTGAAAAAGGAAATATCCTCAGATGAAATCTGGAAAGAAGCTTTCTGAGAAACTGCTTAGTATTCTGTTAATTCATCTCACAGAGTTACATCTGTATTTCGTGGATCTCTTTGCTAGCCGTATTTCTGTGGAAGATGAGAACAGATATTTCGGATCCCTTTGAAGACTATAGGGCCAAAGGAAATATCCTCCGATAACAAAGAGAAAGAAGCTTTGTGAGAAATTTCTTTGTGTTCTATGTAATCATCTCACACAGTTACAGCTTTCCCCTCAAGAAGCCTTTCGCTAAGACAGTTCTTGTGGAATTGGCAAAGTGATATTTGGAAGCCCACAGAGGGCTATGGTGAAAAAGGAAATATAATCAGATGAAATCTGGAAAGAAGCTTTCTGAGAAACTTCTCAGTGTTCTGTTAATTCATCTCACAGAGTTACATCTGTATTTCGTGGATCTCTTTGCTAGGCTTATTTCTGGGGAATCTGAGAACAGATATTTCGGATCCCTTTGAAGACTATAGGGCCAAAGGAAATATCCTCCGAAAACTTAGAGAAAGAAGCTTTCTGAGAAACTTCTTTGTGTTCTGTGAAATCAGCTCACAGAGTTACAGCTTTCCTCTCAAGAAGCTTTTCGCTAAGACAGTTCTTGTGGAATTGGCAAAGTGATATTTGGAAGCCCATAGAGGGCTATGGTCAAAAAGGAAATATCCTCAGATGAAATCTGGAAAGAAGCTTTCTGAGAAACTGCTTAGTGTTCTGTTAATTCATCTCACAGAGTTACATCTATATTTCGAGGATCTCTTTGCTAGCCTTATTTCTGTGGAATCTGAGAACAGATATTTCGGATCCCTTTGAAGACTATAGGGCCAAAGGAAATATCCTCCGAAAACTAAGAGAAAGAAGCTTTCTGAGAAACTTCTTTGTGTTCTGTGAAATGAGCTCACAGAGTTACAGCTTTCCCCTCAAGAACCCTTTCGCTAAGACAGTTCTTGTGGAATTGGCAAAGTGATATTTGGAAGCCCATAGAGGGCTATGGTGAAAAAGGAAATATCCTCCGATGAAATCTGGAAAGAAGCTTTCTGAGAAACTGCTTAGTGTTCTGTTAATTCATCTCACAGAGTTATATCTGTATTTCGTGGATTTCTTTGCTAGCCTTATTTCTGTGGAATCTGAGAACAGATATTTCGGATCCCTTTGAAGACTATACGGCCAAAGGAAATATCTTCCGATACCAATGAGAAAGAAGACTTGTGAGAAATTTCTTTGTGTTCTATGTAATCAACTCACAGAGTTACAGCTTTCCCCTCAAGAAGCCTTTTTCTAAGACAGTTCTTGTGGAATTGGCAAAGTGATATTTGGAAGCCCATAGACGGCTATGGTGAAAAAGGAAATATAATCAGATGAAATCTGGAAAGAAGCTTTCTGAGAAACTGCTTAGTGTTCTGTTAATTCATCTCACAGAGTTACATCTGTATTTCGTGGATCACTTGGCTAGCCTTATTTCTGTGGAATCTGAGAACAGATATTTCGGATCCCTTTGAAGACTATAGGGCCAAAGGAAATATCCTCCGATAATTTAGAGAAAGAAGCTTTCCGAGAAACTTCTTTGTGTTCTGTGAAATCATCTCACAGAGTTACAGCTTTCTCCTCAAGAAGCCTTTCGCTATGACAGTTCTTGTGGAATTGGCAAAGTGATATTTGGAAGCCCATAGAGGGTTATGGTGAAAAAGGAAATATCCTCAGATGAAATCTGGAAAGAAGCTTTCTGAGAAACTGCTTAGTGTTCTGTTAATTCATCTCACAGAGTTACATCTGTATTTCGTGGATCTCTTTGCTAGCCTTATTTCTGTGGAATCTGAGAACAGATATTTCGGATCCCTTTGAAGACTATAGGGCCAAAGGAAATATCCTCCGATAACAAAGAGAAAGAAGCTTTGTGAGAAATTTCTTTGTGTTCTATGTAATCATCTCACAGAGTTACAGCTTTCCCCTCAAGAAGCCTTTCGCTAAGACAGTTCTTGTGGAATTGGCAAAGTGATATTTGGAAGCCAATAGAGGGCTATGGTGAAAAAGGAAATATCCTCCGATGAAATCTGAAAAGAAGCTTTCTGAGAAACTGCTTAGTGTTCTGTTAATTCATCTCACAGAGTTACATCTGTATTTCGTGGATCACTTGGCTAGCCTTATTTCTGTGGAATCTGAGAATAGATATTTCGGATCCCTTTGAAGACTATAGGGCCAAAGGAAATATCCTCCGATAACTAAGAGAAAGAAGCTTTCTGAGAAACTTCTTTGTGTTCTGTGAAATCATCTCACAGAGTTACAGCTTTCCCCTCAAGAAGCCTTTCGCTAAGACAGTTCTTGTGGAATTGGCAAAGTGATATTTGGAAGCCCATAGAGGGCTATGGTGAAAAAGGAAATATCCTCAGATGAAATCTGGAAAGAAGCTTTCTGAGAAACTGCTTAGTGTTCTGTTAATTCATCTCACAGAGTTACATCTGTATTTCGTGGATCTCTTTGCTAGCCTTATTTCTGTGGAATCTGAGAACAGATATTTCGGATCCCTTTGAACACTATAGGGCCAAAGGAAATATCCTCCGATAACAAAGAGAAAGAAGCTTTGTGAGAAATTTCTTTGTGTTCTATGTAATAATCTCACAGAGTTACAGCTTTCCCCTCAAGAAGCCTTTCGCTAAGACAGTTCTTGTGGAATTGGCAAAGTGATATTTGGAAGCCCACAGAGGGCTATGGTGAAAAAGGAAATATCCTCAGATGAAATCTGGAAAGAAGCTTTCTGAGAAACTGCTTAGTGTTCTGTTAATTCATCTCACAGATTTACATCTGTATTTCGTGGATCTCTTTGCTAGCCGTATTTCTGTGGAAGATGAGAACAGATATTTCGGATCCCTTTGAAGACTATAGGGCCAAAGGAAATATCCTCCGATAACAAAGAGAAAGAAGCTTTGTGAGAAATTTCTTTGTGTTCTATGTAATCATCTCACAGAGTTACAGCTTTCCCCTCAAGAAGCCTTTCGCTAAGACAGTTCTTGTGGAATTGGCAAAGTGATATTTGGAAGCCCATAGAGGGCTATGGTGAAAAAGGAAATATCCTCAGATGAAATCTGGAAAGAAGCTTTCTGAGAAACTGCTTAGTGTTCTGTTAATTCATCTCACAGAGTTACATCTGTATTTCGTGGATCTCTTTGCTAGCCTTATTTCTGTGGAATCTGAGAACAGATATTTCGGATCCCTTTGAAGACTATAGGGCCAAAGGAAATATCCTCCGAAAACTAAGAGAAAGAAGCTTCTGAGAAACTTCTTTGTGTTCTGTGAAATGAGCTCACAGAGTTACAGCTTTCCCCTCAAGAAGCCTTTCGCTAAGACAGTTCTTGTGGAATTGGCAAAGTGATATTTGGAAGCCCATAGAGGGCTATGGTGAAAAAGGAAATATCCTCAGATGAAATCTGGAAAGAAGCTTTCTGAGAAACTGCTTAGTGTTCTGTTAATTCATCTCACAGAGTTATATCTGTATTTCGTGGATCTCTTTGCTAGCCTTATTTCTGTGGAATCTGAGAACAGATATTTCGGATCCCTTTTAAGACTATAGGGCCAAAGGAAATATCTTCCGATACCAAAGAGAAAGAAGATTTGTGAGAAATTTCTTTGTGTTCTGTGTAATCATCTCACAGAGTTACAGCTTTCCCCTCAAGAAGCCTTTCGCTAAGACAGTTCTTGTGGAATTGGCAAAGTGATATTTGGAAGCCCATAGAGGGCTATGGTGAAAAAGGAAATATCCTCCGATGAAATCTGAAGAGAAGCTTTCTGAGAAACTGCTTAGTGTTCTGTTAATTCATCTCACAGAGTTACATCTGTATTTCGTGGATCACCTGGCTAGCCTTATTTCTGTGGAATCTGAGAATAGATATTTCGGATCCCTTTGAAGACTATAGGGCCAAAGGAAATATCCTCCGATAACTAAGAGAAAGAAGCTTTCTGAGAAACTTCTTTGTGTTCTGTGAAATCATCTCACAGAGTTACAGCTTTCCCCTCAAGAAGCCTTTCGCTAAGACAGTTCTTGTGGAATTGGCAAAGTGATATTTGGAAGCCCATAGAGGGCTATGGTGAAAAAGGAAATATCCTCAGATGAAATCTGGAAAGAAGCTTTCTGAGAAACTGCTTAGTGTTCTGCTAATTCATCTCACAGAGTTACATCTGTATTTCGTGGATCTCTTTGCTAGCCTTATTTCTGTGGAATCTGAGAACAGATATTTCGGATCCCTTTGAACACTATAGGGCCAAAGGAAATATCCTCCGATAACAAAGAGAAAGAAGCTTTGTGAGAAATTTCTTTGTGTTCTATGTAATCATCTCACAGAGTTACAGCTTTCCCCTCAAGAAGCCTTTCGCTAAGACAGTTCTTGTGGAATTGGCAAAGTGATATTTGGAAGCCCACAGAGGGCTATGGTGAAAAAGGAAATATCCTCAGATGAAATCTGGAAAGAAGCTTTCTGAGAAACTGCTTAGTGTTCTGTTAATTCATCTCACAGATTTACATCTGTATTTCATGGATCTCTTTGCTAGCCGTATTTCTGTGGAAGATGAGAACAGATATTTCGGATCCCTTTGAAGACTATAGGGCCAAAGGAAATATCCTCCGATAACAAAGAGAAAGAAGCTTTGTGAGAAATTTCTTTGTGTTCTATGTAATCATCTCACAGAGTTACAGCTTTCCCCTCAAGAAGCCTTTCGCTAAGACAGTTCTTGTGGAATTGGCAAAGTGATATTTGGAAGCCCACAGAGGGCTATGTTGAAAAAGGAAATATAATCAGATGAAATCTGGAAAGAAGCTTTCTGAGAAACTTCTCAGTGTTCTGTTAATTCATCTCACAGAGTTACATCTGTATTTTGTGGATCTCTTTGCTAGGCTTATTTCTGGGGAATCTGAGAACAGATATTTCGGATCCCTTTGAAGACTATAGGGCCAAAGGAAATATCCTCCGAAAACTAAGAGAAAGAAGCTTTCTGAGAAACTTCTTTGTGTTCTGTGAAATCAGCTCACAGAGTTACAGCTTTCCTCTCAAGAAGCCTTTCGCTAAGACAGTTCTTGTGGAATTGGCAAAGTGATATTTGGAAGCCCATTGAGGGCTACGGTCAAAAAGGAAATATCCTCAGATGAAATCTGGAAAGAAGCTTTCTGAGAAACTGCTTAGTGTTCTGTTAATTCATCTCACAGAGTTACATCTATATTTCGAGGATCTCTTTGCTAGCCTTATTTCTGTGGAATCTGAGAACAGATATTTCGGATCCCTTTGAAGACTATAGGGCCAAAGGAAATATCCTCCGAAAACTAAGAGAAAGAAGCTTTCTGAGAAACTTCTTTGTGTTCTGTGAAATGAGCTCACAGAGTTACAGCTTTCCCCTCAAGAAGCCTTTCGCTAAGACAGTTCTTGTGGAATTGGCAAAGTGATATTTGGAAGCCCATAGAGGGCTATGGTGAAAAAGGAAATATCCTCCGTTGAAATCTGGAAAGAAGCTTTCTGAGAAACTGCTTAGTGTTCTGTTAATTCATCTCACAGAGTTATATCTGTATTTCGTGGATCTCTTTGCTAGCCTTATTTCTGTGGAATCTGAGAACAGATATTTCGGATCCCTTTGAAGACTATAGGGCCAAAGGAAATATTTCCGATACCAAAGAGAAAGAAGATTTGTGAGAAATTTCTTTGTGTTCTATGTAATCATCTCACAGAGTTACAGCTTTCCCCTCAAGAAGCCTTTTTCTAAGACAGTTCTTGTGGAATTGGCAAAGTGATATTTGGAAGCCCATAGAGGGCTATGGTGAAAAAGGAAATATAATCAGATGAAATCTGGAAAGAAGCTTTCTGAGAAACTGCTTAGTGTTCTGTTAATTCATCTCACAGAGTTACATCTGTATTTCGTGGATCACTTGGCTAGCCTTATTTCTGTGGAATCTGGGAACAGATATTTCAGATCCCTTTGAAGACTATAGGGCCAAAGGAAATATCCTCCGATAACTTAGAGAAAGAAGCTTTCCGAGAAACTTCTTTGTGTTCTGTGAAATCATCTCACAGAGTTACAGCTTTCCCCTCAGGAAGCCTTTCGCTATGACAGTTCTTGTGGAATTGGCAAAGTGATATTTGGAAGCCCATAGAGGGCTATGGTGAAAAAGGAAATATCCTCAGATGAAATCTGGAAAGAAGCTTTCTGAGAAATTTCTCATTGTTCTGTTAATTCATCTCACAGAGTTACATCTCTATATCGTGGATCTCTTTGCTAGCCTTATTTCTGTGAAATCTGAGAACAGATATTTCGGATCCCTTTGAAGACTATAGGGCCAAAGGAAATATCCTCCGAAAACTAACAGAAAGAAGCTTTCTGAGAAACTTCTTTGCGTTCTGTGAAATCAGCTCACAGAGTTACAGCTTTCTCCTCAAGAAGCCTTTCGCTAAGACAGTTCTTGTGGAATTGGCAAAGTGATATTTGGAAGCCCATAGAGGGCTATGGTGAAAAAGGAAATATCCTCAGATGAAATCTGGAAAGAAGCTTTCTGAGAAACTGCTTAGTGTTCTGTTAATTCATCTCACAGAGTTACATCTGTATTTCGTGGATCTCTTTGCTAGCCTTATTTCTGTGGAATCTGAGAACAGATATTTCGGATCCCTTTGAAGACTATAGGGCCAAAGGAAATATCCTCCGATAACAAAGAGAAAGAAGCTTTGTGAGAAATTTCTTTGTGTTCTATGTAATCATCTAACAGAGTTACAGCTTTCCCCTCAAGAAGCCTTTTTCTAAGACAGTTCTTGTGGAATTGGCAAAGTGATATTTGGAAGCCCATAGAGGGCTATGGTGAAAAAGGAAATATAATCAGATGAAATCTGGAAAGAAGCTTTCTGAGAAACTGCTTAGTGTTCTGTTAATTCATCTCACAGAGTTACATATGTATTTCGTGGATCACTTGGCTAGCCTTATTTCTGTGGAATCTGAGAACAGATATTTCGGATCCCTTTGAAGACTATAGGGCCAAAGGAAATATCCTCTGAAAACTAAGAGAAAGAAGCTTTCTGAGAAACTTCTTTGTGTTCTGTGAAATCAGCTCACAGAGTTACAGCTTTCCCCTCAAGAAGCCTTTCGCTAAGACAGTTCTTGTGGAATTGGCAAAGTGATATTTGGAAGCCCATAGAGGGCTATGGTGAAAAAGGAAATATCCTCAGATGAAATCTGGAAAGAAGCTTTCTGAGAAACTGCTTAGTGTTCTGTTAATTCATCTCACAGAGTTACATCTATATTTCGAGGATCTCTTTGCTAGCCTTATTTCTGTGGAATCTGAGAACAGATATTTCGGATCCCTTTGAAGACTATAGGGCCAAAGGAAATATCCTCCGAAAACTAAGAGAAAGAAGCTTTCTGAGAAACTTCTTTGTGTTCTGTCAAATGAGCTCACAGAGTTACAGCTTTCCCCTCAAGAAGCCTTTCGCTAAGACAGTTCTTGTGGAATTGGCAAAGTGATATTTGGAAGCCCATAGAGGGCTATGGTGAAAAAGGAAATATCCTCCGATGAAATCTGGAAAGAAGCTTTCTGAGAAACTGCTTAGGGTTCTGTTAATTCATCTCACAGAGTTATATCTGTATTTCGTGGATCTCTTTGCTAGCCTTATTTCTGTGGAATCTGAGAACAGATATTTCGGATCCCTTTGAAGACTATAGGGCCAAAGGAAATATTTCCGATACCAAAGAGAAAGAAGATTTGTGAGAAATTTCTTTGTGTTCTATGTAATCATCTCACAGAGTTACAGCTTTCCCCTCAAGAAGCCTTTTTCTAAGACAGTTCTTGTGGAATTGGCAAAGTGATATTTAGAAGCCCATAGAGGGCTATGGTGAAAAAGGAAATATAATCAGATGAAATCTGGAAAGAAGCTTTCTGAGAAACTGCTTAGTGTTCTGTTAATTCATCTCACAGAGTTACATCTGTATTTCGTGCATCACTTGGCTAGCCTTATTTCTGTGGAATCTGAGAACAGATATTTCGGATCCCTTTGAAGACTATAGGGCCAAAGGAAATATCCTCCGATAACTTAGAGAAAGAAGCTTTCCGAGAAACTTCTTTGTGTTCTGTGAAATCATCTCACAGAGTTACAGCTTTCCCCTCAGGAAGCCTTTCGCTATGACAGTTCTTGTGGAATTGGCAAAGTGATATTTGGAAGCCCATAGAGGGCTATGGTGAAAAAGGAAATATCCTCAGATGAAATCTGGAAAGAAGCTTTCTGAGAAATTTCTCATTGTTCTGTTAATTCATCTCACAGAGTTACATCTCTATATCGTGGATCTCTTTGCTAGCCTTATTTCTGTGGAATCTGAGAACAGATATTTCGGATCCCTTTGAAGACTATAGGGCCAAAGGAAATATCCTCCGAAAACTAACAGAAAGAAGCTTTCTGAGAAACTTCTTTGTGTTCTGTGAAATCAGCTCACAGAGTTACAGCTTTCTCCTCAAGAAGCCTTTCGCTAAGACAGTTCTTGTGGAATTGGCAAAGTGATATTTGGAAGCCCATAGAGGGCTATGGTGAAAAAGGAAATATGCTCAGATGAAATCTGGAAAGAAGCTTTCTGAGAAACTGCTTAGTGTTCTGTTAATTCATCTCACAGAGTTACATCTGTATTTCGTGGATCTCTTTGCTAGCCTTATTTCTGTGGAATCTGAGAACAGATATTTCGGATCCCTTTGAAGACTATAGGGCCAAAGGAAATATCCTCCGATAACAAAGAGAAAGAAGCTTTGTGAGAAATTTCTTTGTGTTCTATGTAATCATCTCACAGAGTTACAGCTTTCCCCTCAAGAAGCCTTTTTCTAAGACAGTTCTTGTGGAATTGGCAAAGTGATATTTGGAAGCCCATAGAGGGCTATGGTGAAAAAGGAAATATAATCAGATGAAATCTGGAAAGAAGCTTTCTGAGAAACTGCTTAGTGTTCTGTTAATTCATCTCACAGAGTTACATCTGTATTTCGTGGATCACTTGGCTAGCCTTATTTCTGTGGAATCTGAGAACAGATATTTCGGATCCCTTTGAAGACTATAGGGCCAAAGGAAATATCCTCCGATAACTTAGAGAAAGAAGCTTTCCGAGGAACTTCTTTGTGTTCTGTGAAATCATCTCACAGAGTTACAGCTTTCCTCTCAGGAAGCCTTTCGCTATGACAGTTCTTGTGGAATTGGCAAAGTGATATTTGGAAGCCCATAGAGGGCTATGGTGAAAAAGGAAATATCCTCAGATGAAATCTGGAAAGAAGCTTTCTGAGAAATTTCTCAGTGTTCTGTTAATTCATCTCACAGAGTTACATCTGTATTTCGTGGATCACTTGGCTATCCTTATTTCTGTGGAATCTGAGAACAGATATTTCGGATCCCTTTGAAGACTATAGGGCCAAAGGAAATATCCTCAGAAAACTAATAGAAAGAAGCTTTCTGAGAAACTTCTTTGTGTTCTGTGAAATCAGCTCACAGAGTTCCAGTTTTCTCCTCAAGAAGCCTTTCGCTAAGACAGTTCTTGTGGAATTGGCAAAGTGATATTTGGAAGCCCATAGAGAGCTAAGGTGAATAAGGAAATATCCTCAGATGAAATCTGGAAAGAAGCTTTCTGAGAAACTGCTTAGTGTTCTGTTAATTCATCTCACAGAGTTACATCTGTATTTCGTGGATCTCTTTGCTAGCCTTATTTCTGTGGAATCTGAGAACAGATATTTCGGATCCCTTTGAAGACTATAGGGCCAAAGGAAATATCCTCCGATAACAAAGAGAAAGAAGCTTTGTGAGAAATTTCTTTGTGTTCTATGTAATCATCTCACAGAGTTACAGCTTTCCCCTCAAGAAGCCTTTCGCTAAGACAGTTCTTGTGGAATTGGCAAAGTGATATTTGGAAGCCCATAGAGGGCTATGGTGAAAAAGGAAATATCCTCAGATGAAATCTGGAAAGAAGCTTTCTGAGAAACTGCTTAGTGTTCTGTTAATTCATCTCACAGAGTTACATCTGTATTTCGTGGATCTCTTTGCTAGCCTTATTTCTGTGGAATCTGAGAACAGATATTTCGGATCCCTTTGAAGACTATAGGGCCAAAGGAAATATCCTCCGAAAACTAAGAGAAAGAAGCTTTCTGAGAAACTTCTTTGTGTTCTGTGAAATGAGCTCACAGAGTTACAGCTTTCCCCTCAAGAAGCCTTTCGCTAAGACAGTTCTTGTGGAATTGGCAAAGTGATATTTGGAAGCCCATAGAGGGCTATGGTGAAAAAGGAAATATCCTCCGATGAAATCTGGAAAGAAGCTTTCTGAGAAACTGCTTAGTGTTCTGTTAATTCATCTCACAGAGTTATATCTGTATTTCGTGGATCTCTTTGCTAGCCTTATTTCTGTGGAATCTGAGAACAGATATTTCGGATCCCTTTGAAGACTATAGGGCCAAAGGAAATATCTTCCGATACCAAAGAGAAAGAAGATTTGTGAGAAATTTCTTTGTGTTCTATGTAATCATCTCACAGAGTTACAGCTTTCCCCTCAAGAAGCCTTTCGCTAAGACAGTTCTTGTGGAATTGGCAAAGTGATATTTGGAAGCCCATAGAGGGCTATGGTGAAAAAGGAAATATCCTCAGATGAAATCTGGAAAGAAGCTTTCTGAGAAACTGCTTAGTGTTCTGTTAATTCATCTCACAGAGTTACATCTGTATTTCGTGGATCTCTTTGCTAGCCTTATTTCTGTGGAATCTGAGAACAGATATTTCGGATCCCTTTGAACACTATAGGACCAAAGGAAATACCTCCGATAACAAAGAGAAAGAAGCTTTGTGAGAAATTTCTTTGTGTTCTATGTAATCATCTCACAGAGTTACAGCTTTCCCCTCAAGAAGCCTTTCGCTAAGACAGTTCTTGTGGAATTGGCAAAGTGATATTTGGAAGCCCACAGAGGGCTATGGTGAAAAAGGAAATATCCTAAGATGAAATCTGGAAAGAAGCTTTCTGAGAAACTGCTTAGTGTTCTGTTAATTCATCTCACAGAGTTACATCTGTATTTCGTGGATCTCTTTGCTAGCCGTATTTCTGTGGAAGATGAGAACAGATATTTCGGATCCCTTTGAAGACTATAGGGCCAAAGGAAATATCCTCCGATATCAAAGAGAAAGAAGCTTTGTGAGAAATTTCTTTGTGTTCTATGTAATCATCTCACAGAGTTACAGTTTTCCCCTCAAGAAGCCTTTCGCTAAGACAGTTCTTGTGGAATTGGCAAAGTGATATTTGGAAGCCCACAGAGGGCTATGGTGAAAAAGGAAATATAATCAGATGAAATCTGGAAAGAAGCTTTCTGAGAAACTTCTCAGTGTTCTGTTAATTCATCTCACAGAGTTACATCTGTATTTCGTGGATCACTTTTCTAGCCTTATTTCTGGGGAATCTGAGAACAGATATTTCGGATCCCTTTGAAGACTATAGGGCCAAAGGAAATATCCTCCGAAAACTAAGAGAAAGAAGCTTTCTGAGAAACTTCTTTGTGTTCTGTGAAATCAGCTCACAGAGTTACAGCTTTCCTCTCAAGAAGCCTTTCGCTAAGACAGTTCTTGTGGAATTGGCAAAGTGATATTTGGAAGCCCATAGAGGGCTATGGTCAAAAAGGAAATATCCTCAGATGAAATCTGGAAAGAAGCTTTCTGAGAAACTGCTTAGTGTTCTGTTAGTTCATCTCACAGAGTTACATCTATATTTCGAGGATCTCTTTGCTAGCCTTATTTCTGTGGAATCTGAGAACAGATATTTCGGATCCCTCTGAAGACTATAGGGCCAAAGGAAATATCCTCCGAAAACTAAGAGAAAGAAGCTTTCTGAGAAACTTCTTTGTGTTCTGTGAAATGAGCTCACAGAGTTACAGCTTTCCCCCCAAGAAACCTTTCGCTAAGACAGTTCTTGTGGAATTGGCAAAGTGATATTTGGAAGCCCATAGAGGGCTATGGTGAAAAAGGAAATATCCTCCGATGAAATCTGCAAAGAAGCTTTCTGAGAAACTGCTTAGTGTTCTGTTAATTCATCTCACAGAGTTATATCTGTATTTCGTGGATCTCTTTGCTAGCCTTATTTCTGTGGAATCTGAGAACAGATATTTCGGATCCCTTTGAAGACTATAGGGCCAAAGGAAATATCTTCCGATACCAAAGAGAAAGAAGATTTGTGAGAAATTTCTTTGTGTTCTATGTAATCATCTCACAGAGTTACAGCTTTCCCCTCAAGAAACCTTTTTCTAAGACAGTTCTTGTGGAATTGGCAAAGTGATATTTGGAAGCCCATAGAGGGCTATGGTGAAAAAGGAAATATAATCAGATGAAATCTGGAAAGAAGCTTTCTGAGAAACTGCTTAGTGTTCTGTTAATTCATCTCACAGAGTTACATCTGTATTTCGTGGATCACTTGGCTAGCCTTATTTCTGTGGAATCTGAGAACAGATATTTCGGATCCCTTTGAAGACTATAGGGCCAAAGGAAATATCCTCCGATAACTTAGAGAAAGAAGCTTTCCGAGAAACTTCTTTGTGTTCTGTGATATCATCTCACAGAGTTACAGCTTTCCTCTCAGGAAGCCTTTCGCTATGACAGTTCTTGTGGAATTGGCAAAGTGATATTTGGAAGCCCATAGAGGGCTATGGTGAAAAAGGAAATATCCTCAGATGAAATCTGGAAAGAACCTTTCTGAGAAATTTCTCAGTGTTCTGTTAATTCATCTCACAGAGTTACATCTGTATTTCGTGGATCACTTGGCTAGCCTTATTTCTGTGGAATCTGAGAACAGATATTTCGGATCCCTTTGAAGACTATAGGGCCAAAGGAAATATCCTCCGAAAACTAACAGAAAGAAGCTTTCTGAGAAACTTCTTTGTGTTCTGTGAAATCAGCTCACAGAGTTCCAGTTTTCTCCTCAAGAAGCCTTTCGCTAAGACAGTTCTTGTGGAATTGGCAAAGTGATATTTGGAAGCCCATAGAGAGCTAAGGTGAATAAGGAAATATCCTCAGATGAAATCTGGAAAGAAGCTTTCTGAGAAACTGCTTAGTGTTCTGTTAATTCATCTCACAGAGTTACATCTGTATTTCGTGGATCTCTTTGCTAGCCTTATTTCTGTGGAATCTGAGAACAGATATTTCGGATCCCTTTGAAGACTATAGGGCCAAAGGAAATATCCTCCGATAACAAAGAGAAAGAAGCTTTGTGAGAAATTTCTTTGTGTTCTATGTAATCATCTCACAGAGTTACAGCTTTCCCCTCAAGAAGCCTTTCGCTAAGACAGTTCTTGTGGAATTGGCAAAGTGATATTTGGAAGCCCATAGAGGGCTATGGTGAAAAAGGAAATATCCTCAGATGAAATCTGGAAAGAAGCTTTCTGAGAAACTGCTTAGTGTTCTGTTAATTCATCTCACAGAGTTACATCTGTATTTCGTGGATCTCTTTGCTAGCCTTATTTCTGTGGAATCTGAGAACAGATATTTCGGATCCCTTTGAAGACTATAGGGCCAAAGGAAATATCCTCCGAAAACTAAGAGAAAGAAGCTTTCTGAGAAACTTCTTTGTGTTCTGTGAAATGAGCTCACAGAGTTACAGCTTTCCCCTCAAGAAGCCTTTCGCTAAGACAGTTCTTGTGGAATTGGCAAAGTGATATTTGGAAGCCCATAGAGGGCTATGGTGAAAAAGGAAATATCCTCCGATGAAATCTGGAAAGAAGCTTTCTGAGAAACTGCTTAGTGTTCTGTTAATTCATCTCACAGAGTTATATCTGTATTTCGTGGATCTCTTTGCTAGCCTTATTTCTGTGGAATCTGAGAACAGATATTTCGGATCCCTTTGAAGACTATAGGGCCAAAGGAAATATCTTCCGATACCAAAGAGAAAGAAGATTTGTGAGAAATTTCTTTGTGTTCTATGTAATCATCTCACAGAGTTACAGCTTTCCCCTCAAGAAGCCTTTCGCTAAGACAGTTCTTGTGGAATTGGCAAAGTGATATTTGGAAGCCCATAGAGGGCTATGGTGAAAAAGGAAATATCCTCAGATGAAATCTGGAAAGAAGCTTTCTGAGAAACTGCTTAGTGTTCTGTTAATTCATCTCACAGAGTTACATCTGTATTTCGTGGATCTCTTTGCTAGCCTTATTTCTGTGGAATCTGAGAACAGATATTTCGGATCCCTTTGAACACTATAGGGCCAAAGGAAATACCTCCGATAACAAAGAGAAAGAAGCTTTGTGAGAAATTTCTTTGTGTTCTATGTAATCATCTCACAGAGTTACAGCTTTCCCCTCAAGAAGCCTTTCGCTAAGACAGTTCTTGTGGAATTGGCAAAGTGATATTTGGAAGCCCACAGAGGGCTATGGTGAAAAAGGAAATATCCTAAGATGAAATCTGGAAAGAAGCTTTCTGAGAAACTGCTTAGTGTTCTGTTAATTCATCTCACAGAGTTACATCTGTATTTCGTGGATCTCTTTGCTAGCCGTATTTCTGTGGAAGATGAGAACAGATATTTCGGATCCCTTTGAAGACTATAGGGCCAAAGGAAATATCCTCCGATAACAAAGAGAAAGAAGCTTTGTGAGAAATTTCTTTGTGTTCTATGTAATCATCTCACAGAGTTACAGTTTTCCCCTCAAGAAGCCTTTCGCTAAGACAGTTCTTGTGGAATTGGCAAAGTGATATTTGGAAGCCCACAGAGGGCTATTGTGAAAAAGGAAATATAATCAGATGAAATCTGGAAAGAAGCTTTCTGAGAAACTTCTCAGTGTTCTGTTAATTCATCTCACAGAGTTACATCTGTATTTCGTGGATCACTTTTCTAGCCTTATTTCTGGGGAATCTGAGAACAGATATTTCGGATCCCTTTGAAGACTATAGGGCCAAAGGAAATATCCTCCGAAAACTAAGAGAAAGAAGCTTTCTGAGAAACTTCTTTGTGTTCTGTGAAATCAGCTCACAGAGTTACAGCTTTCCTCTCAAGAAGCCTTTCGCTAAGACAGTTCTTGTGGAATTGGCAAAGTGATATTTGGAAGCCCATAGAGGGCTATGGTCAAAAAGGAAATATCCTCAGATGAAATCTGGAAAGAAGCTTTCTGAGAAACTGCTTAGTGTTCTGTTAATTCATCTCACAGAGTTACATCTGTATTTCGTGGATCTCTTTGCTAGTCTTATTTCTGTGGAATCTGAGAACAGATATTTCGGATCCCTTTGAACACTATAGGTCCAAAGGAAATATCCTCCGATAACAAAGAGAAAGAAGCTTTGTGAGAAATTTCTTTGTGTTCTATGTAATCATCTCACAGAGTTACAGCTTTCCCCTCAAGAAGCCTTTCGCTAAGACAGTTGTTGTGGAATTGGCAAAGTGATATTTGGAAGCCCACAGAGGGCTATGGTGAAAAAGGAAATATAATCAGATGAAATCTGGAAAGAAGCTTTCTGAGAAACTGCTTAGTGTTCTGTTAATTCACCTCACAGAGTAACATCTGTATTTCGTGGATCTCTTTGCTAGCCGTATTTCTGTGGAAGATGAGAACAGATATTTCGGATCCCTTTGAAGACTATAGGGCCAAAGGAAATATCCTCCGATAACAAAGAGAAAGAAGCTTTGTGAGAAATTTCTTTGTGTTCTATGTAATCATCTCACAGAGTTACAGCTTTCCCCTCAAGAAGCCTTTCGCTATGACAGTTCTTGTGGAATTGGCAAAGTGATATTTGGAAGCCCACAGAGGGCTATGGTGAAAAAGGAAATATAATCAGATGAAATCTGGAAAGAAGCTTTCTGAGAAACTTCTCGGTGTTCTGTTAATTCATCTCACAGAGTTACATCTGTATTTCGTGGATCTCTTTGCTAGGCTAATTTCTGGGGAATCTGAGAACAGATATTTCGGATCCCTTTGAAGACTATAGGGCCAAAGGAAATATCCTCCGAAAACTAAGAGAAAGAAGCTTTCTGAGAAACTTCTTTGTGTTCTGTGAAATCAGCTCACAGAGTTACAGCTTTCCTCTCAAGAAGCCTTTCGCTAAGACAGTTCTTGTGGAATTGGCAAAGTGATATTTGGAAGCCCATAGAGGGCTATGGTCAAAAAGGAAATATCCTCAGATGAAATCTGGAAAGAAGCTTTCTGAGAAACTGCTTAGTGTTCTGTTAATTCATCTCACAGAGTTACATCTATATTTCGTGGATCTCTTTGCTAGCCTTATTTCTGTGGAATCTTAGAACAGATATTTCTTATCCCTTTGAAGACTATAGGGCCAAAGGAAATGTCCTCCGAAAACTAAGAGAAAGAAGCTTTCTGTGAAACTTCTTTGTGTTTTGTGAAATGAGCTCACAGAGTTACAGCTTTCCCCTCAAGAAGCGTTTCGCTAAGACAGTTCTTGTGGAATTGGCAAAGTGATATTTGGAAGCCCATAGAGGGCTATGGTGAAAAAGGAAATATCCTCCGATGAAATCTGGAAAGAAGCTTTCTGAGAAACTGCTTAGTGTTCTGTTAATTCATCTCACAGAGTTATATCTGTATTTCGTGGATCTCTTTGCTAGCCTTATTTCTGTGGAATCTGAGAACAGATATTTCGGATACCTTTGAAGACTATAGGGCCAAAGGAAATATCTTCCGATACCAAAGAGAAAGAAGATTTGTGAGAAATTTCTTTGTGTTCTTTGTAATCATCTCACAGAGTTACAGCTTTCCCCTCAAGAAGCCTTTTTCTAAGACAGTTCTTGTGGAATTGGCAAAGTGATATTTGGAAGCCCATAGAGGGCTATGGTGAAAAAGGAAATATAATCAGATGAAATCTGGAAAGAAGCATTCTGAGAAAATGCTTAGGGTTCTGTTAATTCATCTCACAGAGTTACATCTGTATTTCGTGGATCACTTGGCTAGCCTTATTTCTGTGGAATCTGAGAACAGATATTTCGGATCCCTTTGAAGACTATAGGGCCAAAGGAAATATCCTCGGATAACAAAGAAAAAAAAGCTTTCTGGGAAACTTCTTTGTGTTCTGTGAAATCATCTCACAGAGTTACAGCTTTCCCCTCAAGAAGTCTTTCGCTAAGACAGTTCTTGTGGAATTGGCAAAGTGATAGTTGGAAGCCCATAGAGGGCTATGGTGAAAAAGGAAATATCCTCCGATGAAATCTGGAAAGAAGCTTTCTGAGAAACTGCTTAGTGTTCTGTTAATTCATCTCACAGAGTTACATCTCTATATCGTGGATCTCTTTGCTAGCCTTATTTCTGTGGAATCTGAGAACAGATATTTCGGATCCCTTTGAAGACTATAGGGCCAAAGGAAATATCCTCCGAAAACTAACAGAAAGAAGCTTTCTGAGAAACTTCTTTGTGTTCTGTGAAATCAGCTCACAGAGTTACAGCTTTCTCCTCAAGAAGCCTTTCGCTAAGACAGTTCTTGTGGAATTGGCAAAGTGATATTTGGAAGCCCATAGAGGGCTATGGTGAAAAAGGAAATATCCTCAGATGAAATCTGGAAAGAAGCTTTCTGAGAAACTGCTTAGTGTTCTGTTAATTCATCTCACAGAGTTACATCTGTATTTCGTGGATCTCTTTGCTAGCCTTATTTCTGTGGAATCTGAGAACAGATATTTCGGATCCCTTTGAAGACTATAGGGCCAAAGGAAATATCCTCCGATAACAAAGAGAAAGAAGCTTTGTGAGAAATTTCTTTGTGTTCTATGTAATCATCTCACAGAGTTACAGCTTTCCCCTCAAGAAGCCTTTCGCTAAGACAGTTCTTGTGGAATTGGCAAAGTGATATTTGGAAGCCCATAGAGGGCTATGGTGAAAAAGGAAATATCCTCCGATGAAATCTGAAAAGAAGCTTTCTGAGAAACTGCTTAGTGATCTGTTAATTCATCTCACAGAGTTACATCTGTATTTCGTGGATCACTTGGCTAGCCTTATTTCTGTGGAATCTGAGAATAGATATTTCGGATCCCTTTGAAGACTATAGGGCCAAAGGAAATATCCTCCGATAACTAAGAGAAAGAAGCTTTCTGAGAAACTTCTTTGTGTTCTGTGAAATCAGCTCACAGAGTTACAGCTTTCCCCTCAAGAAGCCTTTCGCTAAGACAGTTCTTGTGGAATTGGCAAAGTGATATTTGGAAGCCCATAGAGGGCTATGGTGAAAAAGGAAATATAATCAGATGAAATCTGGAAAGAAACTTTCTGTGAGACTTCTCAGTGTTCTGTTAATTCATCTCACAGAGTTACATCTGTATTTCGTGGATCTCTTTGCTAGACTTATTTCTGTGGAATCTGAGAACAGATATTTCGGATCCCTTTGAAGACTATAGGGCCAAAGGAAATATCCTCCGAAAATTAAGAGAAAGAAGCTTTCTGAGAACCTTCTTTGTGTTCTGTGAAATCATCTCACAGAGTTACAGCTTTCCCCTCAAGAAGCCTTTCGCTAAGACAGTTCTTGTGGAATTGGCAAAGTGATATTTGGAAGCCCTTAGAGGGCTATGGTGAAAAAGGAAATATCCTCAGATGAAATCTGGAAAGAAGCTCTCTGAGAAACTGCTCAGTGTTCTGTTAATTAATCTCACAGAGTTACATCTGTATTTCGTGGATCTCTTTGCTAGGCTTATTTCTGTGGAATCTGAGAACAGATATTTCGGATCCCTTTGAAGAATATAGGGCCAAAGGAAATATCCTCGGATAACAAAGAAAAAGAAGCTTTCTGAGAAACTTCTTTGTGTTCTGTGAAATCATTTCACAGAGTTACAGCTTTCCACTCAAGAAGCCTTTCGCTAAGACAGTTCTTGTGGAATTGGCAAAGTGATATTTGGAAGCCCATAGAGGGCTATGGTGAAAAAGGAAATATCCTCAGATGAAATCTGGAAAGAAGCTTTCTGAGAAACTGCTTAGTGTTCTGTTAATTCATCTCACAGAGTTACATCTGTATTTCGTGGATCTCTTTGCTAGCCTTATTTCTGTGGAATCTGAGAACAGATATTTCGGATCCCTTTGAAGACTATAGGGCCAAAGGAAATATCCTCTGATAACAAAGAGAAAGAAGCTTTGTGAGAAATTTCTTTGTGTTCTATGTAATCATCTCACAGAGTTACAGCTTTCCCCTCAAGAAGCCTTTCGCTAAGACAGTTCTTGTGGAATTGGCAAAGTGATATTTGGAAGCCCACAGAGGGCTATGGTGAAAAAGGAAATATAATCAGATGAAATCTGGAAAGAAGCTTTCTGAGAAACTTCTCTGTGTTCTGTTAATTCATCTCACAGAGTTACATCTGTATTTCGTGAATCTCTTTGCTAGGCTTTTTTCTGTGGAATCTGAGAACAGATATTTCGGATCCCTTTGAAGACTATAGGGCCAAAGGAAATATCCTCCGAAAACTAAGAGAAAGAAGCTTTCTTAGAAACTTCTTTGTGTTCTGTGAAATGAGCTCACAGAGTTACAGCTTTCCCCTCAAGAAGCCTTTCGCTAAGACAGTTCTTGTGGAATTGGCAAAGTGATATTTGGAAGCCCACAGAGGGCTATGGTGAAAAAGGAAATATCCTCAGATGAAATCTGGAAAGAAGCTTTCTGAGAAACTGCTCAGTGTTCTGTTAATTCATCTCACAGAGTTACATCTGTATTTCGTGGATCTCTTTGCTAGGCTTATTTCTGTGGAATCTGAGAACAGATATTTCGGATCCCTTTGAAGACTATAGGGCCCAAGGAAATATCCTCGGATAACAAAGAAAAAGAAGCTTTCTGAGAAACTTCTTTGTGTTCTGTGAAATCATCTCACAGAGTTACAGCTTTCCCCTCAAGAAGCCTTTCGCTAAGACAGTTCTTGTGGAATTGGCAAAGTGATATTTGGAAGCCCATAGAGGGCTATGGTGAAAAAGGAAATATCCTCAGATGAAATCTGGAAAGAAGCTTTCTGAGAAACTGCTTAGTGTTCTGTTAATTCATCTCACAGAGTTACATCTGTATTTCGTGGATCTCTTTGCTAGCCTTATTTCTGTGGAAATTGACAACAGATATTTCGGATCCCTTTGAAGACTATAGGGCCAAAGGAAATATCCTCCGATAACTAAGAGAAAGAAGCTTTCTGAGAAACTTCTTTGTGTTCTCTGAAATCATCTCACAGAGTTACAGCTTTCCCCTCAAGAAGCCTTTCGCTAAGACAGTTCTTGTGGAATTGGCAAAGTGATATTTGGAAGCCCATAGAGGGCTATGGTGAAAAAGGAAATATCCTCACATGAAATCTGGAAAGAAGCTTTCTGAGAAACTGCTTAGTGTTCTGTTAGTTCATCTCACAGAGTTACATCTATATTTCGTGGATCTCTTTGCTAGCCTTATTTCTGTGGAATCTGAGAACAGATATTTCGGATCCCTTGAAGACAATAGGGCCAAAGGAAATATCCTCCGATAACAAAGAGAAAGAAGCTTTCTGAGAAACTTCTTTGTGTTCTGTGAAATCATCTCACAGAGTTACAGCTTTCCCCTCAAGAAGCCTTTCGCTAAGACAGTTCTTGTGGAATTGGCAAAGTGATATTTGGAAGCCCATAGAGGGCTATGGTGAGAAAGGAAATATCCTCAGATGAAATCTGGATAGAAGCTTTCTGAGAAACTGCTTAGTGTTCTGTTAATTCATCTCAGAGAGTTACATCTGTATTTCGTGGATCTCTTTGCTAGCCTTATTTCTGTGGAATCTGAGAACAGATATTTCGGATCCCTTTGAAGACTATAGGGCCAAAGGAAATATCCTCCGATAACTAAGAGAAAGAAGCTTTCTGAGAAACTTCTTTGTGTTCTGTGAAATCATCTCACAGAGTTACAGCTTTCCACTCAAGAAGCCTTTCGCTAAGACAGTTCTTGTGGAATTGGCAAAGTGATATTTGGAAGCCCATAGAGGGCTATGGTGAAAAAGGAAATATCCTCCGATGAAATCTGGAAAGAAGCTTTCTGAGAAACTGCTTAGTGTTCTGATAGTTCATCTCACAGAGTTACATCTATATTTCGTGAATCTCTTTGCTAGCCTTATTTCTGTGGAATCTGAGAACAGATATTTCGGATCCCCTTGAAGACTATAGGGCCCAAGGAAATATCCTCCGATAACAAAGAGAAAGAAGCTTTCTGAGAAACTTCTTTGTGTTCTGTGAAATCATCTCACTGAGTTACAGCTTTCCCCTCAAGAAGTCTTTCGCTAAGACAGTTCTTGTGGAATTGGCCAAGTGATATTTGGAAGCCCATAGAGGGCTATGGTGAAAAAGGAAATATCCTCCGATGAAATCTGGAAAGAAGCTTTCTGAGAAACTGCTTAGTGTTCTGTTAATTCATCTCACAGAGTTACATCTGTATTTCGTGGATCTCTTTGCTAGCCTTATTTCTGTGGAATCTGAGAACAGATATTTCGGATCCCTTTGAAGACTACAGGGCCAAAGGAAATATCCTCCGAAAACTAAGAGAAAGAAGCTTTCTGAGAAACTTCTTTGTGTTCTGTGAAATCATCTCACAGAGGTACAGCTTTCCCCTCAAGAAGCCTTTGTCTAAGACATTTCTTGTGGAATTGGCAAAGTGATATTTGGAAGCCCATAGAGGGCTATGGTGAAAAAGGAAATATCCTCAGATGAAATCTGTAAAGAAGCTTTCTGAGAAACTGCTTAGTGTTCTGTTAATTCATCTCACAGAGTTACATCTGTATTTCGTAGATCTCTTTGCTAGCCGTATTACTGTGGAATCTGAGAACAGATATTTCGGATCCCTTTGAAGACTATAGGGCCAAAGGAAATATCCTCCGATAACAAAGAGAAAGAAGCTTTGTGAGAAATTTCTTTGTGTTCTATGTAATCATCTCACAGAGTTACAGCTTTCCCCTCAAGAAGCCTTTCGCTAAGACAGTTCTTGTGGAATTGGCAAAGTGATATTTGGAAGCCCACAGAGGGCTATGGTGAAAAAGGAAATAACCTCAGATGAAATCTGGAAAGAAGCTTTCTGAGAAACTGCTCAGTGTTCTGTTAATTCATCTCACAGAGTTACATCTGTATTTCGTGGATCTCTTTGCTAGGCTTATTTCTGTGGAATCTGAGAACAGATATTTCGGATCCCTTTGAAGACTATAGGGCCAAAGGAAATATCCTCGGATAACAAAGAAAAAGAAGCTTTCTGAGAAACTTCTTTGTGTTCTGTGAAATCATCTCACAGAGTTACAGCTTTCCCCTCAAGAAGCCTTTCGCTAAGACAGTTCTTGTGGAATTGGCAAAGTGATATTTGGAAGCCCATAGAGGGCTATGGTGAAAAAGGAAATATCCTCAGATGAAATCTGGAAAGAACCTTTCTGAGAAACTGCTTAGTGTTCTGTTAATTCATCTCACAGAGTTATATCTGAATTTTGGATCTCTTTGCTAGCCTTATTTCTGTGGAATCTGAGAACAGATATTTCGGATCCCTTTGAAGACTAAAGGGCCAAAGGAAATATCCTCCGATAACTAAGAGAAAGAAGCTTTCTGAGAAACTTCTTTGTGTTCTGTGAAATCATCTCACAGAGGTACAGCTTTCCCTTCAAGAAGCCTTTCGCTAAGACAGTTCTTGTGGAATTGGCAAAGTGATATTTGGAAGCCCATAGAGGGCTATGGTCAAAAAGGAAATATCCTCCGATGAAATCTGCAAAGAAGCTTTCTGAGAAACTGCTTAGTGTTCTGTTAATTCATCTCACAGAGTTACATCTATATTTCGAGGATCTCTTTGCTAGCCTTATTTCTGTGGAATCTGAGAACAGATATTTCGGATCCCTTTTAAGACTATAGGGCCAAAGGAAATATCCTCCGAAAACTAAGAGAAAGAAGCTTTCTGAGAAACTTCTTTGTGTTCTGTGAAATGAGCTCACAGAGTTACAGCTTTCCCCTCAAGAAGCCTTTCGCTAAGACAGTTCTTGTGGAATTGGCAAAGTGATATTTGGAAGCCCATAGAGGGCTATGGTGAAAAAGGAAATATCCTCCGATGAAATCTGGAAAGAAGCTTTCTGAGAAACTGCTTAGTGTTCTGTTAATTCATCTCACAGAGTTACATCTGTATTTCGTAGATCTCTTTGCTAGCCGTATTACTGTGGAATCTGAGAACAGATATTTCGGATCCCTTTGAAGACTATAGGGCCAAAGGAAATATCCTCCGATAACAAAGAGAAAGAAGCTTTGTGAGAAATTTCTTTGTGTTCTATGTAATCATCTCACAGAGTTACAGCTTTCCCCTCAAGAAGCCTTTCGCTAAGACAGTTCTTGTGGAATTGGCAAAGTGATATTTGGAAGCCCACAGAGGGCTATGGTGAAAAAGGAAATAACCTCAGATGAAATCTGGAAAGAAGCTTTCTGAGAAACTGCTCAGTGTTCTGTTAATTCATCTCACAGAGTTACATCTGTATTTCGTGGATCTCTTTGCTAGGCTTATTTCTGTGGAATCTGAGAACAGATATTTCGGATCCCTTTGAAGACTATAGGGCCAAAGGAAATATCCTCGGATAACAAAGAAAAAGAAGCTTTCTGAGAAACTTCTTTGTGTTCTGTGAAATCATCTCACAGAGTTACAGCTTTCCCCTCAAGAAGCCTTTCGCTAAGACAGTTCTTGTGGAATTGGCAAAGTGATATTTGGAAGCCCATAGAGGGCTATGGTGAAAAAGGAAATATCCTCAGATGAAATCTGGAAAGAACCTTTCTGAGAAACTGCTTAGTGTTCTGTTAATTCATCTCACAGAGTTATATCTGAATTTTGGATCTCTTTGCTAGCCTTATTTCTGTGGAATCTGAGAACAGATATTTCGGATCCCTTTGAAGACTAAAGGGCCAAAGGAAATATCCTCCGATAACTAAGAGAAAGAAGCTTTCTGAGAAACTTCTTTGTGTTCTGTGAAATCATCTCACAGAGGTACAGCTTTCCCTTCAAGAAGCCTTTCGCTAAGACAGTTCTTGTGGAATTGGCAAAGTGATATTTGGAAGCCCATAGAGGGCTATGGTCAAAAAGGAAATATCCTCCGATGAAATCTGCAAAGAAGCTTTCTGAGAAACTGCTTAGTGTTCTGTTAATTCATCTCACAGAGTTACATCTATATTTCGAGGATCTCTTTGCTAGCCTTATTTCTGTGGAATCTGAGAACAGATATTTCGGATCCCTTTTAAGACTATAGGGCCAAAGGAAATATCCTCCGAAAACTAAGAGAAAGAAGCTTTCTGAGAAACTTCTTTGTGTTCTGTGAAATGAGCTCACAGAGTTACAGCTTTCCCCTCAAGAAGCCTTTCGCTAAGACAGTTCTTGTGGAATTGGCAAAGTGATATTTGGAAGCCCATAGAGGGCTATGGTGAAAAAGGAAATATCCTCCGATGAAATCTGGAAAGAAGCTTTCTGAGAAACTGCTTAGTGTTCTGTTAATTCATCTCACAGAGTTATATCTGTATTTCGTGGATCTCTTTGCTAGCCTTATTTCTGTGGAATCTGAGAACAGATATTTCGGATCCCTTTGAAGACTATAGGGCCAAAGGAAATATCTTCCGATACCAAAGAGAAAGAAGATTTGTGAGAAATTTCTTTGTGTTCTATGTAATCATCTCACAGAGTTACAGCTTTCCCCTCAAGAAGCCTTTTTCTAAGACAGTTCTTGTGGAATTGGCAAAGTGATATTTGGAAGCCCACAGAGGGCTATGGTGAAAAAGGAAATATAATCAGATGAAATCTGGAAAGAAGCTTTCTGAGAAACTGCTTAGTGTTCTGTTAATATATCTCACAGAGTTACATCTGTATTTCGTGGATCACTTGGCTAGCCTTATTTCTGTGGAATCTGAGAACAGATATTTCGGATCCCTTTGAAGACTATAGGGACAAAGGAAATATCCTCCGATAACGTAGAGAAAGAAGCTTTCCGAGAAACTTCTTTGTGTTCTGTGAAATCATCTCACAGAGTTACAGCTTTCCCCTCAAGAAGCCTTTCGCTATGACAGTTCTAGTGGAATTGGCAAAGTGATATTTGAAAGCCCATAGAGGGCTATGGTGAAAAAGGAAATATCCTCCGATGAAATCTGGAAAGAAGCTTTCTGAGAAACTGCTTAGTGTTCTGATAGTTCATCTCACAGAGTTACATCTATATTTCGTGGATCTCTTTGCTAGCCTTATTTCTGTGGAATCTGAGAACAGATATTTCGGATCCCTTTGAAGACTAAAGGGCCAAAGGAAATATCCTCCGATAACTAAGAGAAAGAAGCTTTCTGAGAAACTTCTTTGTGTTCTGTGAAATCATCTCACAGAGGTACAGCTTTCCCTTCAAGAAGCCTTTCGCTAAGACAGGTCTTGTGGAATTGGCAAAGTGATATTTGGAAGCCCATAGAGGGCTATGGTCAAAAAGGAAATATCCTCCGATGAAATCTGCAAAGAAGCTTTCTGAGAAACTGCTTAGTGTTCTGTTAATTCATCTCACAGAGTTACATCTATATTTCGAGGATCTCTTTGCTAGCCTTATTTCTGTGGAATCTGAGAACAGATATTTCGGATCCCTTTTAAGACTATAGGGCCAAAGGAAATATCCTCCGAAAACTAAGAGAAAGAAGCTTTCTGAGAAACTTCTTTGTGTTCTGTGAAATGAGCTCACAGAGTTACAGCTTTCCCCTCAAGAAGCCTTTCGCTAAGACAGTTCTTGTGGAATTGGCAAAGTGATATTTGGAAGCCCATAGAGGGCTATGGTGAAAAAGGAAATATCCTCCGATGAAATCTGGAAAGAAGCTTTCTGAGAAACTGCTTAGTGTTCTGTTAATTCATCTCACAGAGTTATATCTGTATTTCGTGGATCTCTTTGCTAGCCTTATTTCTGTGGAATCTGAGAACAGATATTTCGGATCCCTTTGAAGACTATAGGGCCAAAGGAAATATCTTCCGATACCAAAGAGAAAGAAGATTTGTGAGAAATTTCTTTGTGTTCTATGTAATCATCTCACAGAGTTACAGCTTTCCCCTCAAGAAGCCTTTTTCTAAGACAGTTCTTGTGGAATTGGCAAAGTGATATTTGGAAGCCCACAGAGGGCTATGGTGAAAAAGGAAATATAATCAGATGAAATCTGGAAAGAAGCTTTCTGAGAAACTGCTTAGTGTTCTGTTAATATATCTCACAGAGTTACATCTGTATTTCGTGGATCACTTGGCTAGCCTTATTTCTGTGGAATCTGAGAACAGATATTTCGGATCCCTTTGAAGACTATAGGGACAAAGGAAATATCCTCCGATAACGTAGAGAAAGAAGCTTTCCGAGAAACTTCTTTGTGTTCTGTGAAATCATCTCACAGAGTTACAGCTTTCCCCTCAAGAAGCCTTTCGCTATGACAGTTCTAGTGGAATTGGCAAAGTGATATTTGAAAGCCCATAGAGGGCTATGGTGAAAAAGGAAATATCCTCCGATGAAATCTGGAAAGAAGCTTTCTGAGAAACTGCTTAGTGTTCTGATAGTTCATCTCACAGAGTTACATCTATATTTCGTGGATCTCTTTGCTAGCCTTATTTCTGTGGAATCTGAGAACAAATATTTCGGATCCCCTTGAAGACTATAGGGCCAAAGGAAATATCCTCCGATAACAAAGAGAAAGAAGCTTTCTGAGAAACTTCTTTGTGTTCTGTGAAATCATCTCACAGAGTTACAGCTTTTCCCTCAAGAAGCCTTTCGCTAAGACAGTTCTTGTGGAATTGGCAAAGTGATATTTGGAAGCCCATAGAGGGCTATGGTGAAAAAGGAAATATCCTCAGATGAAATCTGGAAAGAAGCTTTCTGAGAAACTGCTTAGTGTTCTGTTAATTCATCTCACAGAGTTACATCTGTATTTCGTGGATCTCTTTGCTAGCCTTATTTCTGTGGAATCTGAGAACAGATATTTCGGATCCCTTTGAAGACTACAGGGCCAAAGGAAATAATCTCCGATAACTAAGAGAAAGAAGCTTTCTGAGAAACTTCTTTGTGTTCTGTGAAATCATCTCACGGAGGTACAGCTTTCCCCTCAAGAAGCCTTTGTCTAAGACATTTCTTGTGGAATTGGCAAAGTGATATTTGGAAGCCCATAGAGGGCTATGGTGAAAAAGGAAATATCCTCAGATGAAATCTGGAAAGAAGCTTTCTGAGAAACTGCTTAGTGTTCTGTTAATTCATCTCACAGAGTTACATCTGTATTTCGTGGATCTCTTTGCTAGCCATATTACTGTGGGATCTGAGAACAGATATTTCGGATCCCTTTGAAGACTATAGGGCCAAAGGAAATATCCTCCGATAACAAAGAGAAAGAAGCTTTGTGAGAAATTTCTTTGTGTTCTATGTAATCATCTCACAGAGTTACAGCTTTCCCCTCAAGAAGCCTTTCGCTAAGACAGTTCTTGTGGAATTGGCAAAGTGATATTTGGAAGCCCATAGAGGGCTATGGTGAAAAAGGAAATAACCTCAGATGAAATCTGGAAAGAAGCTTTCTGAGAAACTGCTCAGTGTTCTGTTAATTCATCTCACAGAGTTACATCTGTATTTCGTGGATCTCTTTGCTAGGCTTATTTCTGTGGAATCTGAGAACAGATATTTCGGATCCCTTTGAAGACTATAGGGCCAAAGGAAATATCCTCGGATAACAAAGAAAAAGAAGCTTTCTGAGAAACTTCTTTGTGTTCTGTGAAATCATCTCACAGAGTTACAGCTTTCCCCTCAAGAAGCCTTTCGCTAAGACAGTTCTTGTGGAATTGGCAAAGTGATATTTGGAAGCCCATAGAGGGCTATGGTGAAAAAGGAAATATCCTCAGATGAAATCTGGAAAGAAGCTTTCTGAGAAACTGCTTAGTGTTCTGTTAATTCATCTCACAGAGTTACATCTGAATTTTGGATCTCTTTGCTAGCCTTATTTCTGTGGAATCTGAGAACAGATATTTCGGATCCCTTTGAAGACTACAGGGCCAAAGGAAATATCCTCCGATAACTAAGAGAAAGAAGCTTTCTGAGAAACTTCTTTGTGTTCTGTGAAATCATCTCACAGAGGTACAGCTTTCCCTTCAAGAAGCCTTTCGCTAAGACAGTTCTTGTGGAATTGGCAAAGTGATATTTGGAAGCCCATAGAGGGCTATGGTCAAAAAGGAAATATCCTCCGATGAAATCTGCAAAGAAGATTTCTGAGAAACTTCTTAGGGTTCTGTTAATTCATCTCACAGAGTTACATCTATATTTCGAGGATCTCTTTGCTAGCCTTATTTCTGTGGAATCTGAGAACAGATATTTCGGATCCCTTTTAAGACTATAGGGCCAAAGGAAATATCCTCCGAAAACTAAGAGAAAGAAGCTTTCTGAGAAACTTCTTTGTGTTCTGTGAAATGAGCTCACAGAGTTACAGCTTTCCCCTCAAGAAGCCTTTCGCTAAGACAGTTCTTGTGGAATTGGCAAAGTGATATTTGGAAGCCCATAGAGGGCTATGGTGAAAAAGGAAATATCCTCCGATGAAATCTGGAAAGAAGCTTTCTGAGAAACTGCTTAGTGTTCTGTTAATACATCTCACAGAGTTACATCTGTATTTCGTGGATCACTTGGCTAGCCTTATTTCTGTGGAATCTGAGAACAGATATTTCGGATCCCTTTGAAGACTATAGGGCCAAAGGAAATATCCTCCGATAACTTAGAGAAAGAAGCTTTCCGAGAAACTTCTTTCTGTTCTGTGAAATCATCTCACAGAGTTACAGCTTTCCCCTCAAGAAGCCTTTCGCTATGACAGTTCTAGTGGAATTGGCAAAGTGATATTTGGAAGCCCATAGAGGGCTATGGTGAAAAAGGAAATATCCTCAGATGAAATCTGGAAAGAAGCTTTCTGAGAAATTTCTCAGTGTTCTGTTAATTCATCTCACAGAGTTACATGTGTATTTCGTGGATCTCTTCGCTAGGCTTATTTCTGTGGAATCTGAGAACAGATATTTCGGATCCCTTTGAAGACTATAGGGCCAAAGGAAATATCCTCGGATAACAAAGAGAAAGAAGCTTTCTGGGAAACTTCTTTGTGTTCTGTGCAATCATCTCACAGAGTTACAGCTGTCCCCTCAAGAAGCCTTTCGCTAAGACAGTTCTTGTGGAATTCGCAAAGTGATAGTTGGAAGCCCATAGAGGGCTAGGGTGAAAAAGGAAATATCCTCCGATGAAATCTGGAAAGAAGCTTTCTGAGAAACTGCTTAGTGTTCTGTTAATTCATCTCACAGAGTTACATCTCTATATCGTGGATCTCTTTGCTAGCCTTATTTCTGTGGAATCAGAGAACAGATATTTCGGATCCCTTTGAAGACTATAGGGCCAAAGGAAATATCCTCCGAAAACTAACAGAAAGAAGCTTTCTGAGAAACTTCTTTGTGTTCTGTGAAATCATCTCACAGAGTTACAGCTTTCCCCTCAAGAAGCCTTTCGCTAAGACAGTTCTTGTGGAATTGGCAAAGTGATATTTGGAAGCCCATAGAGGGCTATGGTGAAAAAGGAAATATCCTCAGATGAAATCTGGAAAGAAGCTTTCTGAGAAACTGCTTAGTGTTCTGTTAATTCATCTCACAGAGTTACATCTGTATTTCGTGGATCTCTTTGCTAGCCTTATTTCTGTGGAGTCTGAGAACAGATATTTCGGATCCCTTTGAACACTATAGGGCCAAAGGAAATATCCTCCGATAACAAAGAGAAAGAAGCTTTGTGAGAAATTTCTTTGTGTTCTATGTAATCATCTCACAGAGTTACAGCTTTCCCCTCAAGAAGCCTTTCGCTAAGACAGTTCTTGTGGAATTGGCAAAGTGATATTTGGAAGCCCACAGAGGGCTATGGTGAAAAAGGAAATATCCTCAGATGAAATCTGGAAAGAAGCTTTCTGAGAAACTGCTTAGTGTTCTGTTAATTCATCTCACAGAGTTACATCTGTATTTCGTGGATCTCTTTGCTAGCCGTATTTCTGTGGAAGATGAGAACAGATATTTCGGATCCCTTTGAAGACTATAGGGCCAAAGGAAATATCCTCCGATAACAAAGAGAAAGAAGCTTTGTGAGAAATTTCTTTGTGTTCTATGTAATCATCTCACAGAGTTACAGCTTTCCCCTCAAGAAGCCTTTCGCTAAGACAGTTCTTGTGGAATTGGCAAAGTGATATTTGGAAGCCCACAGAGGGCTATGGTGAAAAAGGAAATATAATCAGATGAAATCTGGAAAGAAGCTTTCTGAGAAACTTCTCAGTGTTCTGTTAATTCATCTCACAGAGTTATATCTGTATTTCGTGGATTTCTTTGCTAGCCTTATTTCTGTGGAATCTAAGAACAGATATTTCGGATCCCTTTGAAGACTATACGGCCAAAGGAAATATCTTCCGATACCAAAGAGAAAGAAGACTTGTGAGAAATTTCTTTGTGTTCTATGTAATCAACTCACAGAGTTACAGCTTTCCCCTCAAGAAGCCTTTCGCTAAGACAGTTCTTGTGGAATTGGCAAAGTGATATTTGGAAGCCCATAGAGGGCTATGGTGAAAAAGGAAATATCCTCCGATGAAATCTGAAAAGAAGCTTTCTGAGAAACTGCTTAGTGTTCTGTTAATTCATCTCACAGAGTTACATCTGTATTTCGTGGATCACTTGGCTAGCCTTAATTCTGTGGAATCTGAGAATAGATATTTCGGATCCCTTTGAAGACTATAGGGCCAAAGGAAATATCCTCCGATAACTAAGAGAAAGAAGCTTTCTGAGAAACTTCTTTGTGTTCTGTGAAATCATCTCACAGAGTTACAGCTTTCCCCTCAAGAAGCCTTTCGCTAAGACAGTTCTTGTGGAATTGGCAAAGTGATATTTGGAAGCCCATAGAGGGCTATGGTGAAAAAGGAATTATCCTCAGATGAAATCTGGAAAGAAGCTTTCTGAGAAACTGCTTAGTGTTCTGTTAATTCATCTCACAGAGTTACATCTGTATTTCGTGGATCTCTTTGCTAGCCTTATTTCTGTGGAATCTGAGAACAGATATTTCGGATCCCTTTGAACACTATAGGGCCAAAGGAAATATCCTCCGATAACAAAGAGAAAGAAGCTTTGTGAGAAATTTCTTTGTGTTCTATGTAATAATCTCACAGAGTTACAGCTTTCCCCTCAAGAAGCCTTTCGCTAAGACAGTTCTTGTGGAATTGGCAAAGTGATATTTGGAAGCCCTCAGAGGGCTATGGTGAAAAAGGAAATATCCTCAGATGAAATCTGGAAAGAAGCTTTCTGAGAAACTGCTTAGTGTTCTGTTAATTCATCTCACAGATTTACATCTGTATTTCGTGGATCTCTTTGCTAGCCGTTTTTCTGTGGAAGATGAGAACAGATATTTCGGATCCCTTTGAAGACTATAGGGCCAAAGGAAATACCCTCCGATAACAAAGAGAAAGAAGCTTTGTGAGAAATTTCTTTGTGTTCTATGTAATCATCTCACAGAGTTACAGCTTTCCCCTCAAGAAGCCTTTCGCTAAGACAGTTCTTGTGGAATTGGCAAAGTGATACTTGGAAGCCTTTCGCTAAGATAGTTCTTGTGGAATTGGCAAAGTGATATTTGGAAGCCCTTAGAGGGCTATGGTGAAAAAAGAAATATCCTCAGATGAAATCTGTAAAGAAGCTTTCTGAGAAACTG
The DNA here is from genome assembly GCF_043159975.1 of Macaca nemestrina. Taxonomy (NCBI): domain Eukaryota; kingdom Metazoa; phylum Chordata; class Mammalia; order Primates; family Cercopithecidae; genus Macaca; species Macaca nemestrina. The sequence continues at coordinate 131,576,118 of NC_092130.1, read as the reverse complement.
CTTAGTGTTCTGTTAATTCATCTCACAGAGTTACATCTGTATTTCGTGGATCTCTTTGCTAGGCTTATTTCTGTGGAATCTGAGAACAGATATTTCGGATCCGTTTGAAGACTACAGGGCCAAAGGAAATATCCTCCGATAACTAAGAGAAAGAAGCTTTCTGAGAAACTTCTTTGTGTTCTGTGAAATCAGCTCACAGAGTTTCAGCTTTCCCCTCAAGAAGCCTTTCGCTAAGACAGTTCTTGTGGAATTGGCAAAGTGATATTTGGAAGCCCATAGAGGGCTATGGTGAAAAAGGAAATATCCTCAGATGAAATCTGGAAAGAAGCTTTCTGAGAAACTGCTTAGTGTTCTGTTAATTCATCTCACAGAGTTACATCTGTATTTCGTGGATCTCTTTGCTAGCCTTATTTCTGTGGAATCTGAGAACAGATATTTCGGATCCCTTTGAACACTATAGGGCCAAAGGAAATATCCTCCGATAACAAAGAGAAAGAAGCTTTGTGAGAAATTTCTTTGTGTTCTATGTAATAATCTCACAGAGTTACAGCTTTCCCCTCAAGAAGCCTTTCGCTAAGACAGTTCTTGTGGAATTGGCAAAGTGATATTTGGAAGCCCTCAGAGGGCTATGGTGAAAAAGGAAATATCCTCAGATGAAATCTGGAAAGAAGCTTTCTGAGAAACTGCTTAGTGTTCTGTTAATTCATCTCACAGATTTACATCTGTATTTCGTGGATCTCTTTGCTAGCCGTTTTTCTGTGGAAGATGAGAACAGATATTTCGGATCCCTTTGAAGACTATAGGGCCAAAGGAAATACCCTCCGATAACAAAGAGAAAGAAGCTTTGTGAGAAATTTCTTTGTGTTCTATGTAATCATCTCACAGAGTTACAGCTTTCCCCTCAAGAAGCCTTTCGCTAAGACAGTTCTTGTGGAATTGGCAAAGTGATACTTGGAAGCCTTTCGCTAAGATAGTTCTTGTGGAATTGGCAAAGTGATATTTGGAAGCCCTTAGAGGGCTATGGTGAAAAAAGAAATATCCTCAGATGAAATCTGTAAAGAAGCTTTCTGAGAAACTGCTTAGTGTTCTGTTAATTCATCTCACAGAGTTACATCTGTATTTCGTGGATCTCTTTGCTAGGCTTATTTCTGTGGAATCTGAGAACAGATATTTCGGATCCGTTTGAAGACTACAGGGCCAAAGGAAATATCCTCCGATAACTAAGAGAAAGAAGCTTTCTGAGAAACTTCTTTGTGTTCTGTGAAATCAGCTCACAGAGTTTCAGCTTTCCCCTCAAGAAGCCTTTCGCTAAGACAGTTCTTGTGGAATTGGCAAAGTGATATTTGGAAGCCCATAGAGGGCTATGGTGAAAAAGGAAATATCCTCAGATGAAATCTGGAAAGAAGCTTTCTGAGAAACTGCTTAGTGTTCTGTTAATTCATCTCACAGAGTTACATCTGTATTTCGTGGATCTCTTTGCTAGCCTTATTTCTGTGGAATCTGACAACAGATATTTCGGATCCCTTTGAAGACTATAGGGCCAAAGGAAATATCCTCCGATAACTAAGAGAAAGAAGCTTTCTGAGAAACTTCTTTATGTTCTGTGAAATCATCTCACAGAGTTACAGCTTTCCCCTCAAGAAGCCTTTCGCTAAGACAGTTCTTGTGGAATTGGCAAAGTGATATTTGGAAGCCCGTAGAGGGCTATGGTCAAAAAGGAAATATCCTCCGAAGAAATCTGGAAAGAAGCTTTCTGAGAAACTGCTTAGGGTTCTGTTAGTTCATCTCACAGAGTTACTTCTATATTTCGTGGATCTCTTTGCTAGCCTTATTTCTGTGGAATCTGAGAACAGATATTTCGGATCCCTTTGAAGACTATAGGGCCAAAGGAAATATCCTCCGAAAACTAAGAGAAAGAAGCTTGCTGAGAAACTTCTTTGTGTTCTGTGAAATGAGCTCACAGAGTTACAGCTTTCCCCTCAAGAAGCCTTTCGCTAAGACAGTTCTTGTGGAATTGGCAAAGTGATATTTGGAAGCCCATAGAGGGCTATGGTGAAAAAGGAAATATCCTCAGATGAAATCTGGAAAGAAGCTTTCTGAGAAACTGCTTAGTGTTCTGTTAATTCATCTCACAGAGTTACATCTATATTTCGTGGATCTCTTTGCTAGCCTTGTTAATGTGAAATCTGAGAACAGATATTTCGGATCCCTTTGAAGACTATAGGGCGAAAGGAAATATCCTCCGAAAACTAAGAGAAAGAAGCTTTCTGAGAAACTTCTTTGTGTTCTGTGAAATGAGCTCACAGAGTTACAGCTTTCCCCTCAAGAAGCCTTTCGCTAAGACAGTTCTTGTGGAATTGGCAAAGTGATATTTGGAAGCCCATAGAGGGCTATGGTGAAAAAGGAAATATCCTCAGAAGAAATCTGGAAAGAAGCTTTCTGAGAAACTGCTTAGTGTTCTGTTAATTCATCTCACAGAGTTACATCTGTATTTCGTGGATCACTTGGCTAGCCTTATTTCTGTAAAAACTGAGAACAGATATTTCGGATCCCTTTGAAGACTATAGGGCCAAAGGAAATATCCTCCGATAACTTAGAGAAAGAAGCTTTTGAGAAACTTCTTTGTGTTCTGTGAAATCATCTCACAGATTTACAGCTTTCCCCTCAAGAATCCTTTCGCTAAGACAGTTCTTGTGGAATTGGCAAAGTGATATTGGGAAGCCCATAGAGGGCTATGGTGAAAAAGGAAATATCCTCAGATGAAATCTGGAAAGAAGCTTTCTGAGAAACTGCTTAGTGTTCTGTTAATTCATCTCACAGAGTTACATCTGTATTTCGTGGATCTCTTTGCTTGGCTTATTTCTGTGGAATCTGAGAACAGATATTTCGGATCCCTTTGAAATCTATAGGGCCAAAGGAAATATCCTCGGATAACAAAGAAAAATAAGCTTTCTGAGAAACTTCTTTGTGTTCTGTGAAATCATCTCACAGAGTTACAGCTTTCCCCTCAAGAAGCCTTTCGCTAAGACAGTTCTTGTGGAATTGGCAAAGTGATATTTGGAAGCCCATAGAGGGCTATGGTGAAAAAGGAAATATCCTCCGATGAAATCTGGAAAGAAGCTTTCTGAGAAACTGCTTAGTGTTCTGTTAATTCATCTCACAGAGTTACATCTAATTTCGTGGATCTCTTTGCTAGCCTTATTTCTGTGGAATCTGAGAACAGATATTTCGGATCCCTTTGAAGACTATTGGGCCAAAGGAAATATCCTCCGAAAACTAAGAGAAAGAAGCTTTCTGAGAAACTTCTTTGTGTTCTGTGAAATGAGCTCACAGAGTTACAGCTTTCCCCTCAAGAAGCCTTTCGCTAAGACAGTTCTTGTGGAATTGGCAAAGTGATATTTGGAAGCCCATAGAGGGCTATGGTGAAAAAGGAAATATCCTCAGATGAAATCTGGAAAGAAGCTTTCTGAGAAACTGCTCAGTGTTCTGTTAATTCATCTCACAGAGTTACATCTGTATTTCGTGGATCTCTTTGCTAGACTTATTTCTGTGGAATCTGAGATCAGATATTTCGGATCCGTTTGAAGACTATAGGGCCAAAGGAAATATCCTCCGATAACTAAGAGAAAGAAGCTTTCTGAGAAACTTCTTTGTGTTCTGAGACATCAGCTCACAGAGTTACAGCTTTCCCCTCAAGAATCCTTTCGCTAAGACAGTTCTTGTGGAATTGGCAAAGTGATATTTGGAAGCCCATAGAGGGCTATGGTGAAAAAGGAAATATCCTCAGATGAAATCTGGAAAGAAGCTTTCTGAGAAACTGCTTAGTGTTCTGTTAATTCATCTCACAGAGTTACATCTGTATTTCGTGGATCTCTTTGCTAGCCTTATTTCTGTGGAATCTGAGAACAGATATTTCGGATCCCTTTGAAGACTATAGGGCCAAAGGAAATATCCTCCGATAATAATGAGAAAGAAGCTTTGTGAGAAATTTCTTTGTGTTCTATGTAATCATCTCACAGAGTTACAGCTTTCCCCTCAAGAAGCCTTTCGATAAGACAGTTCTTGTGGAATTGGCAAAGTGATATTTGGAAGCCCTTAGAGGGCTATGGTGAAAAAAGAAATATCCTCAGATGAAATCTGTAAAGAAGCTTTCTGAGAAACTGCTTAGTGTTCTGTTAATTCATCTCACAGAGTTACATCTAATTTCGTGGATCTCTTTGCTAGCCTTATTTCTGTGGAATCTGAGAACAGATATTTCGGATCCCTTTGAAGACTATAGGGAAAAGGAAATATCCTCCGATAACAAAGAGAAAGAAGCTTTGTGAGAAATTTCTTTGTGTTCTATGTAATCATCTCACAGAGTTACAGCTTTCCCCTCAAGAAGCGTTTCGCTATGACAGTTCTAGTGGAATTGGCAAAGTGATATTTGGAAGCCCTTAGAGGGCTATGGTGAAAAAGGAAATATCCTCAGATGAAATCTGGAAAGAAGCTTTCTGAGAAATTTCTCAGTGTTCTGTTAATTCATCTCACAGAGTTACATCTGTATTTCGTGGATCTCTTCGCTAGGCTTATTTCTGTGGAATCTGAGAGCAGATATTTCGGATCCCTTTGAAGACTATAGGGCCAAAGGAAATATCCTCGGATAACAAAGAGAAAGAAGCTTTCTGGGAAACTTCTTTGTGTTCTGTGCAATCATCTCACAGAGTTACAGCTGTCCCCTCAAGAAGCCTTTCGCTAAGACAGTTCTTGTGGAATTCGCAAAGTGATAGTTGGAAGCCCATAGAGGGCTAGGGTGAAAAAGGAAATATCCTCCGATGAAATCTGGAAAGAAGCTTTCTGAGAAACTGCTTAGTGTTCTGTTAATTCATCTCACAGAGTTACATCTCTATATCGTGGATCTCTTTGCTAGCCTTATTTCTGTGGAATCTGAGAACAGATATTTCGGATCCCTTTGAAGACTATAGGGCCAAAGGAAATATCCTCCGAAAACTAACAGAAAGAAGCTTTCTGAGAAACTTCTTTGTGTTCTGTGAAATCATCTCACAGAGTTACAGCTTTCCCCTCAAGAAGCCTTTCGCTAAGACAGTTCTTGTGGAATTGGCAAAGTGATATTTGGAAGCCCATAGAGGGCTATGGTGAAAAAGGAAATATCCTCAGATGAAATGTGGAAAGAAGCTTTCTGAGAAACTGCTTAGTGTTCTGTTAATTCATCTCACAGAGTTACATCTGTATTTCGTGGATCTCTTTGCTAGCCTTATTTCTGTGGAATCTGAGAGCAGATATTTCGGATCCCTTTGAACACTATAGGGCCAAAGGAAATATCCTCCGATAACAAAGAGAAAGAAGCTTTGTGAGAAATTTCTTTGTGTTCTATGTAATCATCTCACAGAGTTACAGCTTTCCCCTCAAGAAGCCTTTCGCTAAGACAGTTCTTGTGGAATTGGCAAAGTGATATTTGGAAGCCCACAGAGGGCTATGGTGAAAAAGGAAATATCCTCAGATGAAATCTGGAAAGAAGCTTTCTGAGAAACTGCTTAGTGTTCTGTTAATTCATCTCACAGAGTTACATCTGTATTTCGTGGATCTCTTTGCTAGCCGTATTTCTGTGGAAGATGAGAACAGATATTTCGGATCCCTTTGAAGACTATAGGGCCAAAGGAAATATCCTCCGATAACAAAGAGAAAGAAGCTTTGTGAGAAATTTCTTTGTGTTCTATGTAATCATCTCACACAGTTACAGCTTTCCCCTCAAGAAGCCTTTCGCTAAGACAGTTCTTGTGGAATTGGCAAAGTGATATTTGGAAGCCCACAGAGGGCTATGGTGAAAAAGGAAATATAATCAGATGAAATCTGGAAAGAAGTTTTCTGAGAAACTTCTCAGTGTTCTGTTAATTCATCTCACAGAGTTACATCTGTATTTCGTGGATCTCTTTGCTAGGCTTATTTCTGGGGAATCTGAGAACAGATATTTCGGATCCCTTTGAGGACTATAGGGCCAAAGGAAATATCCTCCGAAAACTAAGAGAAAGAAGCTTTCTGAGAAACTTCTTTGTGTTCTGTGAAATCAGCTCACAGAGTTACAGCTTTCCTCTCAAGAAGCCTTTCGCTAAGACAGTTCTTGTGGAATTGGCAAAGTGATATTTGGAAGCCCATAGAGGGCTATGGTCAAAAAGGAAATATCCTCAGATGAAATCTGGAAAGAAGCTTTCTGAGAAACTGCTTTGTGTTCTGTTAATTCATCTCACAGAGTTACATCTATATTTCGAGGATCTCTTTGCTAGCCTTATTTCTGTGGAATCTGAGAACAGATATTTCGGATCCCTTTGAAGACTATAGGGCCAAAGGAAATATCCTCCGATAACAAAGAGAAAGAAGCTTTGTGAGAAATTTCTTTGTGTTCTATGTAATAATCTCACAGAGTTACAGCTTTCCCCTCAAGAAGCCTTTTTCTAAGACAGTTCTTGTGGAATTGGCAAAGTGATATTTGGAAGCCCATAGAGGGCTATGGTGAAAAAGGATATATAATCAGATGAAATCTGGAAAGAAGCTTTCTGAGAAACTGCTTAGTGTTCTGTTAATTCATCTCACAGAGTTACATCTGTATTTCGTGGATCACTTGGCTAGCCTTATTTCTGTGGAATCTGAGAACAGATATTTCGGATCCCTTTGAAGACTATAGGGCCAAAGGAAATATCCTCCGATAACTTAGAGAAAGAAGCTTTCCGAGAAACTTCTTTGTGTTCTGTGAAATCATCTCACAGAGTTACAGCTTTCCTCTCAGGAAGCCTTTCGCTATGACAGTTCTTGTGGAATTGGCAAAGTGATATTTGGAAGCCCATAGAGGGCTATGGTGAAAAAGGAAATATCCTCAGATGAAATCTGGAAAGAAGCTTTCTGAGAAATTTCTCAGTGTTCTGTTAATTCATCTCACAGAGTTACATCTCTATATCGTGGATCTCTTTGCTAGCCTTATTTCTGTGGAATCTGAGAACAGATATTTCGGATCCCTTTGAAGACTATAGGGCCAAAGGAAATATCCTCCGAAAACTAACAGAAAGAAGCTTTCTGAGAAACTTCTTTATGTTCTGTGAAATCAGCTCACAGAGTTCCAGTTTTCTCCTCAAGAAGCCTTTCGCTAAGACAGTTCTTGTGGAATTGGCAAAGTGATATTTGGAAGCCCATAGAGAGCTAAGGTGAATAAGGAAATATCCTCAGATGAAATCTGGAAAGAAGCTTTCTGAGAAACTGCTTAGTGTTCTGTTAATTCATCTCACAGAGTTACATCTGTATTTCGTGGATCTCTTTGCTAGCCTTATTTCTGTGGAATCTGAGAACAGATATTTCGGATCCCTTTGAAGACTATAGGGCCAAAGGAAATATCCTCCGATAACAAAGAGAAAGAAGCTTTGTGAGAAATTTCTTTGTGTTCTATGTAATCATCTCACAGAGTTACAGCTTTCCCCTCAAGAAGCCTTTCGCTAAGACAGTTCTTGTGGAATTGGCAAAGTGATATTTGGAAGCCCATAGAGGGCTATGGTGAAAAAGGAAATATCCTCAGATGAAATCTGGAAAGAAGCTTTCTGAGAAACTGCTTAGTGTTCTGTTAATTCATCTCACAGAGTTACATCTGTATTTCGTGGATCTCTTTGCTAGCCTTATTTCTGTGGAATCTGAGAACAGATATTTCGGATCCCTTTGAAGACTATAGGGCCAAAGGAAATATCCTCCGAAAACTTAGAGAAAGAAGCTTTCTGAGAAACTTCTTTGTGTTCTGTGAAATGAGCTCACAGAGTTACAGCTTTCCCCTCAAGAAGCCTTTCGCTAAGACAGTTCTTGTGGAATTGGCAAAGTGATATTTGGAAGCCCATAGAGGGCTATGGTGAAAAAGGAAATATCCTCCGATGAAATCTGGAAAGAAGCTTTCTGAGAAACTGCTTAGTGTTCTGTTAATTCATCTCACAGAGTTATATCTGTATTTCGTGGATCTCTTTGCTAGCCTTATTTCTGTGGAATCTGAGAACAGATATTTCGGATCCCTTTGAAGACTATAGGGCCAAAGGAAATATCTTCCGATACCAAAGAGAAAGAAGATTTGTGAGAAATTTCTTTGTGTTCTATGTAATCATCTCACAGAGTTACAGCTTTCCCCTCAAGAAGCCTTTCGCTAAGACAGTTCTTGTGGAATTGGCAAAGTGATATTTGGAAGCCCATAGAGGGCTATGGTGAAAAAGGAAATATCCTCCGATGAAATCTGAAAAGAAGCTTTCTGAGAAACTGCTTAGTGTTCTGTTAGTTCATCTCACAGAGTTACATCTATATTTCGAGGATCTCTTTGCTAGCCTTATTTCTGTGGAATCTGAGAACAGATATTTCGGATCCCTCTGAAGACTATAGGGCCAAAGGAAATATCCTCCGAAAACTAAGAGAAAGAAGCTTTCTGAGAAACTTCTTTGTGTTCTGTGAAATGAGCTCACAGAGTTACAGCTTTCCCCTCAAGAAGCCTTTCGCTAAGACAGTTCTTGTGGAATTGGCAAAGTGATATTTGGAAGCCCATAGAGGGCTATGGTGAAAAAGGAAATATCCTCCGATGAAATCTGGAAAGAAGCTTTCTGAGAAACTGCTTAGTGTTCTGTTAATTCATCTCACAGAGTTATATCTGTATTTCGTGGATCTCTTTGCTAGCCTTATTTCTGTGGAATCTGAGAACAGATATTTCGGATCCCTTTGAAGACTATAGGGCCAAAGGAAATATCTTCCGATACCAAAGAGAAAGAAGATTTGTGAGAAATTTCTTTGTGTTCTATGTAATCATCTCACAGAGTTACAGCTTTCCCCTCAAGAAACCTTTTTCTAAGACAGTTCTTGTGGAATTGGCAAAGTGATATTTGGAAGCCCATAGAGGGCTATGGTGAAAAAGGAAATATAATCAGATGAAATCTGGAAAGAAGCTTTCTGAGAAACTGCTTAGTGTTCTGTTAATTCATCTCACAGAGTTACATCTGTATTTCGTGGATCACTTGGCTAGCCTTATTTCTGTGGAATCTGAGAACAGATATTTCGGATCCCTTTGAAGACTATAGGGCCAAAGGAAATATCCTCCGATAACTTAGAGAAAGAAGCTTTCCGAGAAACTTCTTTGTGTTCTGTGAAATCATCTCACAGAGTTACAGCTTTCCCCTCAGGAAGCCTTTCGCTATGACAGTTCTTGTGGAATTGGCAAAGTGATATTTGGAAGCCCATAGAGGGCTATGGTGAAAAAGGAAATATCCTCAGATGAAATCTGGAAAGAAGCTTTCTGAGAAATTTCTCAGTGTTCTGTTAATTCATCTCACAGAGTTACATCTGTATTTCGTGGATCTCTTCGCTAGGCTTATTTCTGTGGAATCTGAGAACAGATATTTCGGATCCCTTTGAAGACTATAGGGCCAAAGGAAATATCCTCGGATAACAAAGAAAAAGAAGCTTTCTGGGAAACTTCTCTGTGTTCTGTGAAATCATCTCACAGAGTTACAGCTTTCCCCTCAAGAAGCCTTTCGCTAAGACAGTTCTTGTGGAATTGGCAAAGTGATAGTTGGAAGCCCATAGAGGGCTATGGTGAAAAAGGAAATATCCTCCGATGAAATCTGGAAAGAAGCTTTCTGAGAAACTGCTTAGTGTTCAGTTAATTCATCTCACAGAGTTACATCTCTATATCGTGGATCTCTTTGCTAGCCTTATTTCTGTGAAATCTGAGAACAGATATTTCGGATCCCTTTGAAAACTATAGGGCCAAAGGAAATATCTTCCGATACCAAAGAGAAAGAAGATTTGTGAGAAATTTCTTTGTGTTCTATGTAATCATCTCACAGAGTTACAGCTTTCCCCTCAAGAAGCCTTTCGCTAAGACAGTTGTTGTGGAATTGGCAAAGTGATATTTGGAAGCCCACAGAGGGCTATGGTGAAAAAGGAAATATAATCAGATGAAATCTGGAAAGAAGCTTTCTGAGAAACTGCTTCGTGTTCTGTTAATTCACCTCACAGAGTAACATCTGTATTTCGTGGATCTCTTTGCTAGCCGTATTTCTGGGGAATCTGAGAACAGATATTTCGGATCCCTTTGAAGACTATAGGGCCAAAGGAAATATCCTCCGATAACTTAGAGAAAGAAGCTTTCCGAGAAACTTCTTTGTGTTCTGTGAAATCATCTCACAGAGTTACAGCTTTCCCCTCAGGAAGCCTTTCGCTATGACAGTTCTTGTGGAATTGGCAAAGTGATATTTGGAAGCCCATAGAGGGCTATGGTGAAAAAGGAAATATCCTCAGATGAAATCTGGAAAGAAGCTTTCTGAGAAATTTCTCAGTGTTCTGTTAATTCATCTCACAGAGTTACATCTGTATTTCGTGGATCTCTTCGCTAGGCTTATTTCTGTGGAATCTGAGAACAGATATTTCGGATCCCTTTGAAGACTATAGGGCCAAAGGAAATATCCTCGGATAACAAAGAAAAAGAAGCTTTCTGGGAAACTTCTCTGTGTTCTGTGAAATCATCTCACAGAGTTACAGCTTTCCCCTCAAGAAGCCTTTCGCTAAGACAGTTCTTGTGGAATTGGCAAAGTGATAGTTGGAAGCCCATAGAGGGCTATGGTGAAAAAGGAAATATCCTCCGATGAAATCTGGAAAGAAGCTTTCTGAGAAACTGCTTAGTGTTCTGTTAATTCATCTCACAGAGTTACATCTCTATATCGTGGATCTCTTTGCTAGCCTTATTTCTGTGAAATCTGAGAACAGATATTTCGGATCCCTTTGAAAACTATAGGGCCAAAGGAAATATCTTCCGATACCAAAGAGAAAGAAGATTTGTGAGAAATTTCTTTGTGTTCTATGTAATCATCTCACAGAGTTACAGCTTTCCCCTCAAGAAGCCTTTCGCTAAGACAGTTGTTGTGGAATTGGCAAAGTGATATTTGGAAGCCCACAGAGGGCTATGGTGAAAAAGGAAATATAATCAGATGAAATCTGGAAAGAAGCTTTCTGAGAAACTGCTTAGTGTTCTGTTAATTCACCTCACAGAGTAACATCTGTATTTCGTGGATCTCTTTGCTAGCCGTATTTCTCTGGAAGATGAGAACAGATATTTCGGATCCCTTTGAAGACTATAGGGCCAAAGGAAATATCCTCCGATAACAAAGAGAAAGAAGCTTTGTGAGAAATTTCTTTGTGTTCTATGTAATCATCTCACAGAGTTACAGCTTTCCCCTCAAGAAGCCTTTCGCTATGACAGTTCTTGTGGAATTGGCAAAGTGATATTTGGAAGCCCACAGAGGGCTATGGTGAAAAAGGAAATATAATCAGATGAAATCTGGAAAGAAGCTTTCTGAGAAACTGCTTAGTGTTCTGTTAATTCATCTCAGAGAGTTACATCTATATTTCGAGGATCTCTTTGCTAGCCTTATTTCTGTGGAATCTTAGAACAGATATTTCGGATCCCTTTGAAGACTATAGGGCCAAAGGAAATGTCCTCCGAAAACTAAGAGAAAGAAGCTTTCTGAGAAACTTCTTTGTGTTCTGTGAAATGAGCTCACAGAGTTACAGCTTTCCCCTCAAGAAGCCTTTCGCTAAGACAGTTCTTGTGGAATTGGCCAAGTGATATTTGGAAGCCCATAGAGGGCTATGGTGAAAAAGGAAATATCCTCCGATGAAATCTGGAAAGAAGCTTTCTGAGAAACTGCTTAGTGTTCTGTTAATTCATCTCACAGAGTTATATCTGTATTTCGTGGATCTCTTTGCTAGCCTTATTTCTGTGGAATCTGAGAACAGATATTTCGGATACCTTTGAAGACTATAGGGCCAAAGGAAATATCTTCCGATACCAAAGAGAAAGAAGATCTGTGAGAAATTTCTTTGTGTTCTATGTAATCATCTCACAGAGTTACAGCTTTCCCCTCAAGAAGCCTTTTTCTAAGACAGTTCTTGTGGAATTGGCAAAGTGATATTTGGAAGCCCATAGAGGGCTATGGTGAAAAAGGAAATATAATCAGATGAAATCTGGAAAGAAGCATTCTGAGAAAATGCTTAGTGTTCTGTTAATTCATCTCACAGAGTTACATCTGTATTTCGTGGATCACTTGGCTAGCCTTATTTCTGTGGAATCTGAGAATAGATATTTCGGATCCCTTTGAAGACTATAGGGCCAAAGGAAATATCCTCCGATAACTAAGAGAAAGAAGCTTTCTGAGAAACTTCTTTGTGTTCTGTGAAATCATCTCACAGAGTTACAGCTTTCCCCTCAAGAAGCCTTTCGCTAAGACAGTTCTTGTGGAATTGGCAAAGTGATATTTGGAAGCCCATAGACGGCTATGGTGAAAAAGGAAATATCCTCAGATGAAATCTGGAAAGAAGCTTTCTGAGAAACTGCTTAGTGTTCTGTTAATTCATCTCACAGATTTACATCTGTATTTCGTGGATCTCTTTGCTAGCCGTATTTCTGTGGAAGATGAGAACAGATATTTCGGATCCCTTTGAAGACTATAGGGCCAAAGGAAATATCCTCCGATAACAAAGAGAGAGAAGCTTTGTGAGAAATTTCTTTGTGTTCTATGTAATCATCTCACAGAGTTACAGCTTTCCCCTCAAGAAGCCTTTCGCTAAGACAGTTCTTGTGGAATTGGCAAAGTGATATTTGGAAGCCCACAGAGGGCTATGGTGAAAAAGGAAATATCCTCCGATGAAATCTGGAAAGAAGCTTTCTGAGAAACTTCTCAGTGTTCTGTTAATTCATCTCACAGAGTTACATCTGTATTTCGTGGATCTCTTTGCTAGGCTTATTTCTGGGGAATCTGAGAACAGATATTTCGGATCCCTTCGAAGACTATAGGGCCAAAGGAAATATCCTCCGAAAACTAAGAGAAAGAAGCTTTCTGAGAAACTTCTTTGTGTTCTGTGAAATCAGCTCACAGAGTTACAGCTTTCCCCTCAAGAAGCCTTTCGCTAAGACAGTTCTTGTGGAATTGGCAAAGTGATATTTGGAAGCCCATAGAGGGCTATGGTCAAAAAGGAAATATCCTCCGATGAAATCTGGAAAGAAGCTTTCTGAGAAACTGCTTAGTGTTCTGTTAATTCATCTCACAGAGTTACATCTATATTTCGAGGATCTCTTTGCTAGCCTTATTTCTGTGGAATCTGAGAACAGATATTTCGGATCCCTTTGAAGACTATAGGGCCAAAGGAAATATCCTCCGAAAACTAAGAGAAAGAAGCTTTCTGAGAAACTTCTTTGTGTTCTGTGAAATGAGCTCACAGAGTTACAGCTTTCCCCTCAAGAAGCCTTTCGCTAAGACAGTTCTTGTGGAATTGGCAAAGTGATATTTGGAAGCCCATAGAGGGCTATGGTGAAAAAGGAAATATCCTCCGATGAAATCTGGAAAGAAGCTTTCTGAGAAACTGCTTAGTGTTCTGTTAATTCATCTCACAGAGTTATATCTGTATTTCGTGGATCTCTTTGCTAGCCTTATTTCTGTGGAATCTGAGAACAATTATTTCGGATCCCTTTGAAGACTATAGGGCCAAAGGAAATATCTTCCGATACCAAAGAGAAAGAAGATTTGTGAGAAATTTCTTTGTGTTCTATGTAATCATCTCACAGAGTTACAGCTTTCCCCTCAAGAAGCCTTTTTCTAAGACAGTTCTTGTGGAATTGGCAAAGTGATATTTGGAAGCCCATAGAGGGCTACGGTGAAAAAGGAAATATAATCAGATGAAATCTGGAAAGAAGCTTTCTGAGAAACTGCTTAGAGTTCTGTTAATTCATCTCACAGAGTTACATCTGTATTTCGTGGATCACTTGGCTAGCCTTATTTCTGTGGAATCTGAGAACAGATATTTCGGATCCCTTTGAAGACTATAGGGCCAAAGGAAATATCCTCCGATAACTTAGAGAAAGAAGATTTCCGAGAAACTTCTTTGTGTTCTGTGAAATCATCTCACAGAGTTACAGCTTTCCCCTCAGGAAGCCTTTCGCTATGACAGTTCTTGTGGAATTGGCAAAGTGATATTTGGAAGCCCATAGAGGGCTATGGTGAAAAAGGAAATATCCTCAGATGAAATCTGGAAAGAAGCTTTCTGAGAAATTTCTCAGTGTTCTGTTAATTCATCTCACAGAGTTACATCTCTATATCGTGGATCTCTTTGCTAGCCTTATTTCTGTGGAATCTGAGAACAGATATTTCGGATCCCTTTGAAGACTATAGGGCCAAAGGAAATATCCTCCGAAAACTAACAGAAAGAAGCTTTCTGAGAAACTTCTTTGTGTTCTGTGAAATCAGCTCACAGAGTTACAGCTTTCTCCTCAAGAAGCCTTTCGCTAAGACAGTTGTTGTGGAATTGGCAAAGTGATATTTGGAAGCCCTTAGAGGGCTATGGTGAAAAAGGAAATATCCTCAGATGAAATCTGGAAAGAAGCTTTCTGAGAAACTGCTTAGTGTTCTGTTAATTCATCTCACAGATTTACATCTGTATTTCGTGGATCTCTTTGCTAGCCTTATTTCTGTGGAATCTGAGAGCAGATATTTCGGATCCCTTTGAAGACTATAGGGCCAAAGGAAATATCCTCCGATAACAAAGAGAAAGAAGCTTTGTGAGAAATTTCTTTGTGTTCTATGTAATCATCTCACAGAGTTACAGCTTTCCCCTCAAGAAGCCTTTTTCTAAGACAGTTCTTGTGGAATTGGCAAAGTGATATTTGGAAGCCCATAGAGGGCTATGGTGAAAAAGGAAATATAATCAGATGAAATCTGGAAAGAAGCTTTCTGAGAAACTGCTTAATGTTCTGTTAATTCATCTCACAGAGTTACATCTGTATTTCGTGGATCACTTGGCTAGCCTTATTTCTGTGGAATCTGAGAACAGATATTTCCGATCCCTTTGAAGACTATAGGGCCAAAGGAAATATCCTCCGATAACTTAGAGAAAGAAGCTTTCCGAGAAACTTCTTTGTGTTCTGTGAAATCATCTCACAGAGTTACAGCTTTCCTCTCAGGAAGCCTTTCGCTATGACAGTTCTTGTGGAATTGGCAAAGTGATATTTGGAAGCCCATAGAGGGCTATGGTGAAAAAGGAAATATCCTCAGATGAAATCTGGAAAGAAGCTTTCTGAGAAATTTCTCAGTGTTCTGTTAATTCATCTCACAGAGTTACATCTCTATATCGTGGATCTCTTAGCTAGCCTTATTTCTGTGGAATCTGAGAACAGATATTTCGGATCCCTTTGAAGACTATAGGGCCAAAGGAAATATCCTCCGAAAACTAACAGAAAGAAGCTTTCTGAGAAACTTCTTTGTGTTCTGTGAAATCAGCTCACAGAGTTCCAGCTTTCTCCTCAAGAAGCCTTTCGCTAAGACAGTTCTTGTGGAATTGGCAAAGTGATATTTGGAAGCCCATAGAGGGCTAAGGTGAATAAGGAATATCCTCAGATGAAATCTGGAAAGAAGCTTTCTGAGAAACTGCTTAGTGTTCTGTTCATTCATCTCACAGAGTTACATCTGTATTTCGTGGATCTCTTTGCTAGCCTTATTTCTGTGGAATCTGAGAACAGATATTTCGGATCCCTTTGAAGACTATAGGGCCAAAGGAAATATCCTCCGATAACAAAGAGAAAGAAGCTTTGTGAAAAATTTCTTTGTGTTCTATGTAATCATCTCACAGAGTTACAGCTTTCCCCTCAAGAAGCCTTTCGCTAAGACAGTTCTTGTGGAATTGGCAAAGTGATATTTGGAAGCCCATAGAGGGCTATGGTGAAAAAGGAAATATCCTCCGATGAAATCTGGAAAGAAGCTTTCTGAGAAACTGCTTAGTGTTCTGTTAATTCATCTCACAGAGTTACATCTGTGTTTCGTGGATCTCTTTGCTAGCCTTATTTCTGTGGAATCTGAGAACAGATATTTCGGATCCCTTTGAAGACTATAGGGCCAAAGGAAATATCCTCCGAAAACTAAGAGAAAGAAGCTTTCTGAGAAACTTCTTTGTGTTCTGTGAAATGAGCTCACAGAGTTACAGCTTTCCCCTCAAGAAGCCTTTCGCTAAGACAGTTCTTGTGGAATTGGCAAAGTGATATTTGGAAGCCCATAGAGGGCTATGGTGAAAAAGGAAATATCCTCCGATGAAATCTGGAAAGAAGCTTTCTGAGAAACTGCTTAGTGTTCTGTTAATTCATCTCACAGAGTTATATCTGTATTTCGTGGATCTCTTTGCTAGCCTTATTTCTGTGGAATCTGAGAACAGATATTTCGGATCCCTTTGAAGACTATAGGGCCAAAGGAAATATCTTCCGATACCAAAGAGAAAGAAGATTTGTGAGAAATTTCTTTGTGTTCTATGTAATCATCTCACAGAGTTACAGCTTTCCCCTCAAGAAGCCTTTCGCTAAGACAGTTCTTGTGGAATTGGCAAAGTGATATTTGGAAGCCCATAGAGGGCTATGGTGAAAAAGGAAATATCCTCCGATGAAATCTGAAAAGAAGCTTTCTGAGAAACTGCTTAGTGTTCTGTTAATTCATCTCACAGAGTTACATCTGTATTTCGTGGATCACTTGGCTAGCCTTATTTCTGTTGAATCTGAGAATAGATATTTCGGATCCCTTTGAAGACTATAGGGCCAAAGGAAATATCCTCCGATAACTTAGAGAAAGAAGCTTTCCGAGAAACTTCTTTGTGTTCTGTGAAATCATCTCACAGAGTTACAGCTTTCCCCTCAAGAAGCCTTTCGCTATGACAGTTCTTGTGGAATTGGCAAAGTGATATTTGGAAGCCCATAGAGGGCTATGGTGAAAAAGGAAATATCCTCAGATGAAATCTGGAAAGAAGCTTTCTGAGAAACTGCTTAGTGTTCTGTTAATTCATCTCACAGAGTTACATCTATATTTCGAGGATCTCTTTGCTAGCCTTATTTCTGTGGAATCTGAGAACAGATATTTCGGATCCCTTTGAAGACTATAGGGCCAAAGGAAATATCCTCCGAAAACTAAGAGAAAGAAGTTTTCTGAGAAACTTCTTTGTGTTCTGTGAAATGAGCTCACAGAGTTACAGCTTTCCCCTCAAGAAGCCTTTCGCTAAGACAGTTCTTGTGGAATTGGCAAAGTGATATTTGTAAGCCCATAGAGGGCTATGGTGAAAAAGGAAATATCCTCAGATGAAATCTGGAAAGAAGCTTTCTGAGAAACTGCTTAGTGTTCTGTTAATTCATCTCACAGTGTTATATTTGTATTTCGTGGATCTCTTTGCTAGCCTTATTTCTGTGGAATCTGAGAACAGATATTTCTGATCCCTTTGAAGACTATAGGTCCAAAGGAAATATCTTCCGATACCAAAGAGAAAGAAGATTTGTGAGAAATTTCTTTGTGTTCTATGTAATCATCTCACAGAGTTACAGCTTTCCCCTCAAGAAGCCTTTTTCTAAGACAGTTCTTGTGGAATTGGCAAAGTGATATTTGGAAGCCCATAGAGGGCTATGGTGAAAAAGGAAATATCCTCAGATGAAATCTGGAAAGAAGCTTTCTGAGAAATTACTCAGTGTTCTGTTAATTCATCTCACAGAGTTACATCTGTATTTCGTGGATCTCTTCGCTAGGCTTATTTCTGTGGAATCTGAGAACAGATATTTCGGATCCCTTTGAAGACTATAGGGCCAAAGGAAATATCCTCGGATAACAAAGAAAAAGAAGCTTTCTGGGAAACTTCTTTGTGTTCTGTGAAATCATCTCACAGAGTTACAGCTTTCCCCTCAAGAAGCCTTTCGCTAAGACAGTTCTTGTGGAATTGGCAAAGTGATAGTTGGAAGTCCATAGAGGGCTATGGTGAAAAAGGAAATATCCTCCGATGAAATCTGGAAAGAAGCTTTCTGAGAAACTGCTTAGTGTTCTGTTAATTCATCTCACAGAGTTACATCTCTATATCGTGGATCTCTTTGCTAGCCTTATTTCTGTGAAATCTGAGAACAGATATTTCGGATCCCTTTGAAAACTATAGGGCCAAAGGAAATATCTTCCGATACCAAAGAGAAAGAAGATTTGTGAGAAATTTCTTTGTGTTCTATGTAATCATCTCACAGAGTTACAGCTTTCCCCTCAAGAAGCCTTTCGCTAAGACAGTTCTTGTGGAATTGGCAAAGTGATATTTGGAAGCCCATAGAGGGCTATGGTGAAAAAGGAAATATCCTCCGATGAAATCTGAAAAGAAGCTTTCTGAGAAACTGCTTAGTGTTCTGTTAATTCATCTCACAGAGTTACATCTGTATTTCGTGGATCACTTGGCTAGCCTTATTTCTGTGGAATCTGAGAATAGATATTTCGGATCCCTTTGAAGACTATAGGGCCAAAGGAAATATCCTCCGATAACTAAGAGAAAGAAGCTTTCTGAGAAACTTCTTTGTTTTCTGTGAAATCATCTCACAGAGTTACAGCTTTCCCCTCAAGAAGCCTTTCGCTAAGACAGTTCTTGTGGAATTGGCAAAGTGATATTTGGAAGCCCATAGAGGGCTATGGTGAAAAAGGAAATATCCTCAGATGAAATCTGGAAAGAAGCTTTCTGAGAAACTGCTTAGTGTTCTGTTAATTCATCTCACAGAGTTACATCTGTATTTCGTGGATCTCTTTGCTAGCCTTATTTCTGTGGAATCTGAGAACAGATATTTCGGATCCCTTTGAAGACTATAGGGCCAAAGGAAATATCCTCCGATAACAAAGAAAAAGAAGCTTTGTGAGAAATTTCTTTGTGTTCTATGTAATCATCTCACAGAGTTACAGCTTTCCCCTCAAGAAGCCTTTCGCTAAGACAGTTCTTGTGGAATTGGCAAAGTGATATTTGGAAGCCCACAGAGGGCTATGGTGAAAAAGGAAATATAATCAGATGAAATCTGGAAAGAAGCTTTCTGAGAAACTTCTCGGTGTTCTGTTAATTCATCTCACAGAGTTACATCTGTATTTCGTGGATCTCTTTGCTAGGCTTATTTCTGGGGAATCTGAGAACAGATATTTCGGATCCCTTTGAAAACTATAGGGCCAAAGGAAATATCCTCCGAAAACTAAGAGAAAGAAGCTTTCTGAGAAACTTCTTTGTGTTCTGTGAAATCAGCTCACAGAGTTACAGCTTTCCTCTCAAGAAGCCTTTCGCTAAGACAGTTCTTGTGGAATTGGCAAAGTGATATTTGGAAGCCCATAGAGGGCTATGGTCAAAAAGGAAATATCCTCAGATGAAATCTGGAAAGAAGCTTTCTGAGAAACTGCTTAGTGTTCTGTTAATTCATCTCACAGAGTTACATCTATATTTCGAGGATCTCTTTGCTAGCCTTATTTCTGTGGAATCTGAGAACAGATATTTCGGATCCCTTTGAAGACTATAGGGCCAAAGGAAATATCCTCGGATAACAAAGAAAAAGAAGCTTTCTGGGAAACTTCTTTGTGTTCTGTGAAATCATCTCACAGAGTTACAGCTTTCCCCTCAAGAAGCCTTTCGCTAAGACAGTTCTTGTGGAATTGGCAAAGTGATAGTTGGAAGTCCATAGAGGGCTATGGTGAAAAAGGAAATATCCTCCGATGAAATCTGGAAAGAAGCTTTCTGAGAAACTGCTTAGTGTTCTGTTAATTCATCTCACAGAGTTACATCTCTATATCGTGGATCTCTTTGCTAGCCTTATTTCTGTGAAATCTGAGAACAGATATTTCGGATCCCTTTGAAAACTATAGGGCCAAAGGAAATATCTTCCGATACCAAAGAGAAAGAAGATTTGTGAGAAATTTCTTTGTGTTCTATGTAATCATCTCACAGAGTTACAGCTTTCCCCTCAAGAAGCCTTTCGCTAAGACAGTTCTTGTGGAATTGGCAAAGTGATATTTGGAAGCCCATAGAGGGCTATGGTGAAAAAGGAAATATCCTCCGATGAAATCTGAAAAGAAGCTTTCTGAGAAACTGCTTAGTGTTCTGTTAATTCATCTCACAGAGTTACATCTGTATTTCGTGGATCACTTGGCTAGCCTTATTTCTGTGGAATCTGAGAATAGATATTTCGGATCCCTTTGAAGACTATAGGGCCAAAGGAAATATCCTCCGATAACTAAGAGAAAGAAGCTTTCTGAGAAACTTCTTTGTGTTCTGTGAAATCATCTCACAGAGTTACAGCTTTCCCCTCAAGAAGCCTTTCGCTAAGACAGTTCTTGTGGAATTGGCAAAGTGATATTTGGAAGCCCATAGAGGGCTATGGTGAAAAAGGAAATATCCTCAGATGAAATCTGGAAAGAAGCTTTCTGAGAAACTGCTTAGTGTTCTGTTAATTCATCTCACAGAGTTACATCTGTATTTCGTGGATCTCTTTGCTAGCCTTATTTCTGTGGAATCTGAGAACAGATATTTCGGATCCCTTTGAAGACTATAGGGCCAAAGGAAATATCCTCCGATAACAAAGAAAAAGAAGCTTTGTGAGAAATTTCTTTGTGTTCTATGTAATCATCTCACAGAGTTACAGCTTTCCCCTCAAGAAGCCTTTCGCTAAGACAGTTCTTGTGGAATTGGCAAAGTGATATTTGGAAGCCCACAGAGGGCTATGGTGAAAAAGGAAATATAATCAGATGAAATCTGGAAAGAAGCTTTCTGAGAAACTTCTCGGTGTTCTGTTAATTCATCTCACAGAGTTACATCTGTATTTCGTGGATCTCTTTGCTAGGCTTATTTCTGGGGAATCTGAGAACAGATATTTCGGATCCCTTTGAAAACTATAGGGCCAAAGGAAATATCCTCCGAAAACTAAGAGAAAGAAGCTTTCTGAGAAACTTCTTTGTGTTCTGTGAAATCAGCTCACAGAGTTACAGCTTTCCTCTCAAGAAGCCTTTCGCTAAGACAGTTCTTGTGGAATTGGCAAAGTGATATTTGGAAGCCCATAGAGGGCTATGGTCAAAAAGGAAATATCCTCAGATGAAATCTGGAAAGAAGCTTTCTGAGAAACTGCTTAGTGTTCTGTTAATTCATCTCACAGAGTTACATCTATATTTCGAGGATCTCTTTGCTAGCCTTATTTCTGTGGAATCTGAGAACAGATATTTCGGATCCCTTTGAAGACTATAGGGCCAAAGGAAATATCCTCGGATAACAAAGAAAAAGAAGTTTTCTGGGAAACTTCTTTGTGTTCTGTGAAATCATCTCACAGAGTTACAGCTTTCCCCTCAAGAAGCCTTTCGCTAAGACAGTTCTTGTGGAATTGGCAAAGTGATAGTTGGAAGTCCATAGAGGGCTATGGTGAAAAAGGAAATATCCTCCGATGAAATCTGGAAAGAAGCTTTCTGAGAAACTGCTTAGTGTTCTGTTAATTCATCTCACAGAGTTACATCTCTATATCGTGGATCTCTTTGCTAGCCTTATTTCTGTGAAATCTGAGAACAGATATTTCGGATCCCTTTGAAAACTATAGGGCCAAAGGAAATATCTTCCGATACCAAAGAGAAAGAAGATTTGTGAGAAATTTCTTTGTGTTCTATGTAATCATCTCACAGAGTTACAGCTTTCCCCTCAAGAAGCCTTTCGCTAAGACAGTTCTTGTGGAATTGGCAAAGTGATATTTGGAAGCCCATAGAGGGCTATGGTGAAAAAGGAAATATCCTCCGATGAAATCTGAAAAGAAGCTTTCTGAGAAACTGCTTAGTGTTCTGTTAATTCATCTCACAGAGTTACATCTGTATTTCGTGGATCACTTGGCTAGCCTTATTTCTGTGGAATCTGAGAATAGATATTTCGGATCCCTTTGAAGACTATAGGGCCAAAGGAAATATCCTCCGATAACTAAGAGAAAGAAGCTTTCTGAGAAACTTCTTTGTGTTCTGTGAAATCATCTCACAGAGTTACAGCTTTCCCCTCAAGAAGCCTTTCGCTAAGACAGTTCTTGTGGAATTGGCAAAGTGATATTTGGAAGCCCATAGAGGGCTATGGTGAAAAAGGAAATATCCTCAGATGAAATCTGGAAAGAAGCTTTCTGAGAAACTGCTTAGTGTTCTGTTAATTCATCTCACAGAGTTACATCTGTATTTCGTGGATCTCTTTGCTAGCCTTATTTCTGTGGAATCTGAGAACAGATATTTCGGATCCCTTTGAAGACTATAGGGCCAAAGGAAATATCCTCCGATAACAAAGAAAAAGAAGCTTTGTGAGAAATTTCTTTGTGTTCTATGTAATCATCTCACAGAGTTACAGCTTTCCCCTCAAGAAGCCTTTCGCTAAGACAGTTCTTGTGGAATTGGCAAAGTGATATTTGGAAGCCCACAGAGGGCTATGGTGAAAAAGGAAATATAATCAGATGAAATCTGGAAAGAAGCTTTCTGAGAAACTTCTCGGTGTTCTGTTAATTCATCTCACAGAGTTACATCTGTATTTCGTGGATCTCTTTGCTAGGCTTATTTCTGGGGAATCTGAGAACAGATATTTCGGATCCCTTTGAAAACTATAGGGCCAAAGGAAATATCCTCCGAAAACTAAGAGAAAGAAGCTTTCTGAAAAACTTCTTTGTGTTCTGTGAAATCAGCTCACAGAGTTACAGCTTTCCTCTCAAGAAGCCTTTCGCTAAGACAGTTCTTGTGGAATTGGCAAAGTGATATTTGGAAGCCCATAGAGGGCTATGGTCAAAAAGGAAATATCCTCAGATGAAATCTGGAAAGAAGCTTTCTGAGAAACTGCTTAGTGTTCTGTTAATTCATCTCACAGAGTTACATCTATATTTCGAGGATCTCTTTGCTAGCCTTATTTCTGTGGAATCTGAGGACAGATATTTCGGATCCCTTTGAAGACTATAGGGCCAAAGGAAATATCCTCCGAAAACTAAGAGAAAGAAGCTTTCTGAGAAACTTCTTTGTGTTCTGTGAAATGAGCTCACAGAGTTTCAGCTTTCCCCTCAAGAAGCCTTTCGCTAAGACAGTTCTTGTGGAATTGGCAAAGTGATATTTGGAAGCCCATAGAGGGCTATGGTGAAAAGGGAAATATCCTCCGATGAAATCTGGAAAGAAGCTTTCTGAGAAACTGCTTAGTGTTCTGTTAATTCATCTCACAGAGTTATATCTGTATTTCGTGGATCTCTTTGCTAGCCTTATTTCTGTGGAATCTGAGAACAGATATTTCGGATCCCTTTGAAGACTATAGGGCCAAAGGAAATATCTTCCGATACCAAAGAGAAAGAAGATTTGTGAGAAATTTCTTTGTGTTCTATGTAATCATCTCACAGAGTTACAGCTTTCCCCTCAAGAAGCCTTTTTCTAAGACAGTTCTTGTGGAATTGGCAAAGTGATATTTGGAAGCCCACAGAGGGCTATGGTGAAAAAGGAAATATAATCAAATGAAATCTGGAAAGAAGCTTTCTGAGAAACTGCTTAGTGTTCTGTTAATTCATCTCACAGAGTTACATCTGTATTTCGTGGATCACTTGGCTAGCCTTATTTCTGTGGAATCTGAGAACAGATATTTCGTATCCCTTTGAAGACTATAGGGCCAAAGGAAATATCCTCCGATAACTTAGAGAAAGAAGCTTTCCGAGAAACTTCTTTGTGTTCTGTGAAATCATCTCACAGAGTTACAGCTTTCCCCTCAAGAAGCCTTTCGCTATGACAGTTCTTGTGGAATTGGCAAAGTGATATTTGGAAGCCCATAGAGGGCTATGGTGAAAAAGGAAATATCCTCAGATGAAATCTGGAAAGAAGCTTTCTGAGAAACTGCTTAGTGTTCTGTTAATTCATCTCACAGAGTTACATCTATATTTCGAGGATCTCTTTGCTAGCCTTATTTCTGTGGAATCTGAGAACAGATATTTCGGATCCCTTTGAAGACTATACGGCCAAAGGAAATATCCTCCGAAAACTAAGAGAAAGAAGCTTTCTGAGAAACTTCTTTGTGTTCTGTGAAATGAGCTCACAGAGTTACAGCTTTCCCCTCAAGAAGCCTTTCGCTAAGACAGTTCTTGTGGAATTGGCAAAGTGATATTTGTAAGCCCATAGAGGGCTATGGTGAAAAAGGAAATATCCTCAGATGAAATCTGGAAAGAAGCTTTCTGAGAAACTGCTTAGTGTTCTGTTAATTCATCTCACAGTGTTATATCTGTATTTCGTGGATCTCTTTGCTAGCCTTATTTCTGTGGAATCTGAGAACAGATATTTCTGATCCCTTTGAAGACTATAGGTCCAAAGGAAATATCTTCCGATACCAAAGAGAAAGAAGATTTGTGAGAAATTTCTTTGTGTTCTATGTAATCATCTCACAGAGTTACAGCTTTCCCCTCAAGAAGCCTTTTTCTAAGACAGTTCTTGTGGAATTGGCAAAGTGATATTTGGAAGCCCACAGAGGGCTATGGTGAAAAAGGAAATATAATCAGATGAAATCTGGAAAGAAGCTTTCTGAGAAACTGCTTAGTGTTCTGTTAATTCACCTCACAGAGTAACATCTGTATTTCGTGGATCTCTTTGCTAGCCGTATTTCTGTGGAAGATGAGAACAGATATTTCGGATCCCTTTGAAGACTATAGGGCCAAAGGAAATATCCTCCGATAACAAAGAGAAAGAAGCTTTGTGAGAAATTTCTTTGTGTTCTATGTAATCATCTCACAGAGTTACAGCTTTCCCCTCAAGAAGCCTTTCGCTATGACAGTTCTTGTGGAATTGGCAAAGTGATATTTGGAAGCCCATAGAGGGCTATGGTGAAAAAGGAAATATAATCAGATGAAATCTGGAAAGAAGCTTTCTGAGAAACTGCTTAGTGTTCTGTTAATTCATCTCACAGAGTTACATCTGTATTTCGTGGATCTCTTTGCTAGGCTTATTTCTGGGGAATCTGAGAACAGATATTTCGGATCCCTTTGAAGACTATAGGGCCAAAGGAAATATCCTCCGAAAACTAAGAGAAAGAAGCTTTCTGAGAAACTTCTTTGTGTTCTGTGAAATCAGCTCACAGAGTTACAGCTTTCCTCTCCAGAAGCCTTTCGCTAAGACAGTTCTTGTGGAATTGGCAAAGTGATATTTGGAAGCCCATAGAGGGCTATGGTCAAAAAGGAAATATCCTCAGATGAAATCTGGAAAGAAGCTTTCTGAGAAACTGCTTAGTGTTCTGTTAATTCATCTCAGAGAGTTACATCTATATTTCGAGGATCTCTTTGCTAGCCTTATTTCTGTGGAATCTTAGAACAGATATTTCGGATCCCTTTGAAGACTATAGGGCCAAAGGAAATGTCCTCCGAAAACTAAGAGAAAGAAGCTTTCTGAGAAACTTCTTTGTGTTCTGTGAAATGAGCTCACAGAGTTACAGCTTTCCTCTCAAGAAGCCTTTCGCTAAGACAGTTCTTGTGGAATTGGCCAAGTGATATTTGGAAGCCCATAGAGGGCTATGGTGAAAAAGGAAATATCCTCCGATGAAATCTGGAAAGAAGCTTTCTGAGAAACTGCTTAGTGTTCTGTTAATTCATCTCACAGAGTTATATCTGTATTTCGTGGATCTCTTTGCTAGCCTTATTTCTGTGGAATCTGAGAACAGATATTTCGGATACCTTTGAAGACTATAGGGCCAAAGGAAATATCTTCCGATACCAAAGAGAAAGAAGATTTGTGAGAAATTTCTTTGTGTTCTATGTAATCATCTCACAGAGTTACATCTTTCCACTCAAGAAGCCTTTTTCTAAGACAGTTCTTGTGGAATTGGCAAAGTGATATTTGGAAGCCCATAGAGGGCTATGGTGAAAAAGGAAATATAATCAGATGAAATCTGGAAAGAAGCATTCTTAGAAAATGCTTAGTGTTCTGTTAATTCATCTCACAGAGTTACATCTGTATTTCGTGGATCACTTGGCTAGCCTTATTTCTGTGGAATCTGAGAACAGATATTTCGGATCCCTTTGAAGACTATAGGGCCAAAGGAAATATCCTCCGATAACTTAGAGAAAGAAGCTTTCCGAGAAACTTCTTTGTGTTCTGTGAAATCATCTCACAGAGTTACAGCTTTCCCCTCAAGAAGCCTTTCGCTATGACAGTTCTTGTGGAATTGGCAAAGTGATATTTGGAAGCCCATAGAGGGCTATGGTGAAAAAGGAAATATCCTCAGATGAAATCTGGAAAGAAGCTTTCTGAGAAATTTCTCAGTGTTCTGTTAATTCATCTCACAGAGTTACATCTGTATTTCGTGGATCTCTTCGCTAGGCTTATTTCTGTGGAATCTGAGAACAGATATTTCGGATCCCTTTGAAGACTATAGGGCCAAAGGAAATATCCTCGGATAACAAAGAAAACGAAGCTTTCTGGGAAACTTCTTTGTGTTCTGTGAAATCATCTCACAGAGTTACAGCTTTCCCCTCAAGAAGTCTTTCGCTAAGACAGTTCTTGTGGAATTGGCAAAGTGATAGTTGGAAGCCCATAGAGGGCTATGGTGAAAAAGGAAATATCCTCCGATGAAATCTGGAAAGAAGCTTTCTGAGAAACTGCTTAGTGTTCTGTTAATTCATCTCACAGAGTTATATCTCTATATCGTGGATCTCTTTGCTAGCCTTATTTCTGTGGAATCTGAGAACAGATATTTCGGATCCCTTTGAAGACTATAGGGCCAAAGGAAATATCCCCCGAAAACTAACAGAAAGAAGCTTTCTGAGAAACTTCTTTGTGTTCTGTGAAATCAGCTCACAGAGTTACAGCTTTCTCCTCAAGAAGCCTTTCGCTAAGACAGTTCTTGTGGAATTGGCAAAGTGATATTTGGAAGCCCAAAGAGGGCTATGGTGAAAAAGGAAATATCCTCAGATGAAATCTGGAAAGAAGCTTTCTGAGAAACTGCTTAGTGTTCTGTTAATTCATCTCACAGAGTTACATCTGTATTTCGTGTATCTCTTTGCTAGCCTTATTTCTGTGGAATCTGAGAACAGATATTTCGGATCCCTTTGAAGACTATAGGGCCAAAGGAAATATCCTCCGATAACAAAGAAAAAGAAGCTTTGTGAGAAATTTCTTTGTGTTCTATGTAATCATCTCACAGAGTTACAGCTTTCCCCTCAAGAAGCCTTTCGCTAAGACAGTTCTTGTGGAATTGGCAAAGTGATATTTGGAAGCCCACAGAGGGCTATGGTGAAAAAGGAAATATAATCAGATGAAATCTGGAAAGAAGCTTTCTGAGAAACTTCTCGGTGTTCTGTTAATTCATCTCACAGAGTTACATCTGTATTTCGTGGATCTCTTTGCTAGGCTTATTTCTGGGGAATCTGAGAACAGATATTTCGGATCCCTTTGAAAACTATAGGGCCAAAGGAAATATCCTCCGAAAACTAAGAGAAAGAAGCTTTCTGAAAAACTTCTTTGTGTTCTGTGAAATCAGCTCACAGAGTTACAGCTTTCCTCTCAAGAAGCCTTTCGCTAAGACAGTTCTTGTGGAATTGGCAAAGTGATATTTGGAAGCCCATAGAGGGCTATGGTCAAAAAGGAAATATCCTCAGATGAAATCTGGAAAGAAGCTTTCTGAGAAACTGCTTAGTGTTCTGTTAATTCATCTCACAGAGTTACATCTATATTTCGAGGATCTCTTTGCTAGCCTTATTTCTGTGGAATCTGAGGACAGATATTTCGGATCCCTTTGAAGACTATAGGGCCAAAGGAAATATCCTCCGAAAACTAAGAGAAAGAAGCTTTCTGAGAAACTTCTTTGTGTTCTGTGAAATGAGCTCACAGAGTTTCAGCTTTCCCCTCAAGAAGCCTTTCGCTAAGACAGTTCTTGTGGAATTGGCAAAGTGATATTTGGAAGCCCATAGAGGGCTATGGTGAAAAGGGAAATATCCTCCGATGAAATCTGGAAAGAAGCTTTCTGAGAAACTGCTTAGTGTTCTGTTAATTCATCTCACAGAGTTATATCTGTATTTCGTGGATCTCTTTGCTAGCCTTATTTCTGTGGAATCTGAGAACAGATATTTCGGATCCCTTTGAAGACTATAGGGCCAAAGGAAATATCTTCCGATACCAAAGAGAAAGAAGATTTGTGAGAAATTTCTTTGTGTTCTATGTAATCATCTCACAGAGTTACAGCTTTCCCCTCAAGAAGCCTTTTTCTAAGACAGTTCTTGTGGAATTGGCAAAGTGATATTTGGAAGCCCACAGAGGGCTATGGTGAAAAAGGAAATATAATCAGATGAAATCTGGAAAGAAGCTTTCTGAGAAACTGCTTAGTGTTCTGTTAATTCATCTCACAGAGTTACATCTGTATTTCGTGGATCACTTGGCTAGCCTTATTTCTGTGGAATCTGAGAACAGATATTTCGTATCCCTTTGAAGACTATAGGGCCAAAGGAAATATCCTCCGATAACTTAGAGAAAGAAGCTTTCCGAGAAACTTCTTTGTGTTCTGTGAAATCATCTCACAGAGTTACAGCTTTCCCCTCAAGAAGCCTTTCGCTATGACAGTTCTTGTGGAATTGGCAAAGTGATATTTGGAAGCCCATAGAGGGCTATGGTGAAAAAGGAAATATCCTCAGATGAAATCTGGAAAGAAGCTTTCTGAGAAACTGCTTAGTGTTCTGTTAATTCATCTCACAGAGTTACATCTATATTTCGAGGATCTCTTTGCTAGCCTTATTTCTGTGGAATCTGAGAACAGATATTTCGGATCCCTTTGAAGACTATACGGCCAAAGGAAATATCCTCCGAAAACTAAGAGAAAGAAGCTTTCTGAGAAACTTCTTTGTGTTCTGTGAAATGAGCTCACAGAGTTACAGCTTTCCCCTCAAGAAGCCTTTCGCTAAGACAGTTCTTGTGGAATTGGCAAAGTGATATTTGTAAGCCCATAGAGGGCTATGGTGAAAAAGGAAATATCCTCAGATGAAATCTGGAAAGAAGCTTTCTGAGAAACTGCTTAGTGTTCTGTTAATTCATCTCACAGTGTTATATCTGTATTTCGTGGATCTCTTTGCTAGCCTTATTTCTGTGGAATCTGAGAACAGATATTTCTGATCCCTTTGAAGACTATAGGTCCAAAGGAAATATCTTCCGATACCAAAGAGAAAGAAGATTTGTGAGAAATTTCTTTGTGTTCTATGTAATCATCTCACAGAGTTACAGCTTTCCCCTCAAGAAGCCTTTTTCTAAGACAGTTCTTGTGGAATTGGCAAAGTGATATTTGGAAGCCCACAGAGGGCTATGGTGAAAAAGGAAATATAATCAGATGAAATCTGGAAAGAAGCTTTCTGAGAAACTGCTTAGTGTTCTGTTAATTCACCTCACAGAGTAACATCTGTATTTCGTGGATCTCTTTGCTAGCCGTATTTCTGTGGAAGATGAGAACAGATATTTCGGATCCCTTTGAAGACTATAGGGCCAAAGGAAATATCCTCCGATAACAAAGAGAAAGAAGCTTTGTGAGAAATTTCTTTGTGTTCTATGTAATCATCTCACAGAGTTACAGCTTTCCCCTCAAGAAGCCTTTCGCTATGACAGTTCTTGTGGAATTGGCAAAGTGATATTTGGAAGCCCATAGAGGGCTATGGTGAAAAAGGAAATATAATCAGATGAAATCTGGAAAGAAGCTTTCTGAGAAACTGCTTAGTGTTCTGTTAATTCATCTCACAGAGTTACATCTGTATTTCGTGGATCTCTTTGCTAGGCTTATTTCTGTGGAATCTGAGAACAGATATTTCGGATCCCTTTGAAGACTATAGGGCCAAAGGAAATATCCTCCGAAAACTAAGAGAAAGAAGCTTTCTGAGAAACTTCTTTGTGTTCTGTGAAATCAGCTCACAGAGTTACAGCTTTCCTCTCCAGAAGCCTTTCGCTAAGACAGTTCTTGTGGAATTGGCAAAGTGATATTTGGAAGCCCATAGAGGGCTATGGTCAAAAAGGAAATATCCTCAGATGAAATCTGGAAAGAAGCTTTCTGAGAAACTGCTTAGTGTTCTGTTAATTCATCTCAGAGAGTTACATCTATATTTCGAGGATCTCTTTGCTAGCCTTATTTCTGTGGAATCTTAGAACAGATATTTCGGATCCCTTTGAAGACTATAGGGCCAAAGGAAATGTCCTCCGAAAACTAAGAGAAAGAAGCTTTCTGAGAAACTTCTTTGTGTTCTGTGAAATGAGCTCACAGAGTTACAGCTTTCCTCTCAAGAAGCCTTTCGCTAAGACAGTTCTTGTGGAATTGGCCAAGTGATATTTGGAAGCCCATAGAGGGCTATGGTGAAAAAGGAAATATCCTCCGATGAAATCTGGAAAGAAGCTTTCTGAGAAACTGCTTAGTGTTCTGTTAATTCATCTCACAGAGTTATATCTGTATTTCGTGGATCTCTTTGCTAGCCTTATTTCTGTGGAATCTGAGAACAGATATTTCGGATACCTTTGAAGACTATAGGGCCAAAGGAAATATCTTCCGATACCAAAGAGAAAGAAGATTTGTGAGAAATTTCTTTGTGTTCTATGTAATCATCTCACAGAGTTACATCTTTCCACTCAAGAAGCCTTTTTCTAAGACAGTTCTTGTGGAATTGGCAAAGTGATATTTGGAAGCCCATAGAGGGCTATGGTGAAAAAGGAAATATAATCAGATGAAATCTGGAAAGAAGCATTCTTAGAAAATGCTTAGTGTTCTGTTAATTCATCTCACAGAGTTACATCTGTATTTCGTGGATCACTTGGCTAGCCTTATTTCTGTGGAATCTGAGAACAGATATTTCGGATCCCTTTGAAGACTATAGGGCCAAAGGAAATATCCTCCGATAACTTAGAGAAAGAAGCTTTCCGAGAAACTTCTTTGTGTTCTGTGAAATCATCTCACAGAGTTACAGCTTTCCCCTCAAGAAGCCTTTCGCTATGACAGTTCTTGTGGAATTGGCAAAGTGATATTTGGAAGCCCATAGAGGGCTATGGTGAAAAAGGAAATATCCTCAGATGAAATCTGGAAAGAAGCTTTCTGAGAAATTTCTCAGTGTTCTGTTAATTCATCTCACAGAGTTACATCTGTATTTCGTGGATCTCTTCGCTAGGCTTATTTCTGTGGAATCTGAGAACAGATATTTCGGATCCCTTTGAAGACTATAGGGCCAAAGGAAATATCCTCGGATAACAAAGAAAACGAAGCTTTCTGGGAAACTTCTTTGTGTTCTGTGAAATCATCTCACAGAGTTACAGCTTTCCCCTCAAGAAGTCTTTCGCTAAGACAGTTCTTGTGGAATTGGCAAAGTGATAGTTGGAAGCCCATAGAGGGCTATGGTGAAAAAGGAAATATCCTCCGATGAAATCTGGAAAGAAGCTTTCTGAGAAACTGCTTAGTGTTCTGTTAATTCATCTCACAGAGTTATATCTCTATATCGTGGATCTCTTTGCTAGCCTTATTTCTGTGGAATCTGAGAACAGATATTTCGGATCCCTTTGAAGACTATAGGGCCAAAGGAAATATCCCCCGAAAACTAACAGAAAGAAGCTTTCTGAGAAACTTCTTTGTGTTCTGTGAAATCAGCTCACAGAGTTACAGCTTTCTCCTCAAGAAGCCTTTCGCTAAGACAGTTCTTGTGGAATTGGCAAAGTGATATTTGGAAGCCCAAAGAGGGCTATGGTGAAAAAGGAAATATCCTCAGATGAAATCTGGAAAGAAGCTTTCTGAGAAACTGCTTAGTGTTCTGTTAATTCATCTCACAGAGTTACATCTGTATTTCGTGTATCTCTTTGCTAGCCTTATTTCTGTGGAATCTGAGAACAGATATTTCGGATCCCTTTGAAGACTATAGGGCCAAAGGAAATATCCTCCGATAACAAAGAAAAAGAAGCTTTGTGAGAAATTTCTTTGTGTTCTATGTAATCATCTCACAGAGTTACAGCTTTCCCCTCAAGAAGCCTTTCGCTAAGACAGTTCTTGTGGAATTGGCAAAGTGATATTTGGAAGCCCACAGAGGGCTATGGTGAAAAAGGAAATATAATCAGATGAAATCTGGAAAGAAGCTTTCTGAGAAACTTCTCGGTGTTCTGTTAATTCATCTCACAGAGTTACATCTGTATTTCGTGGATCTCTTTGCTAGGCTTATTTCTGGGGAATCTGAGAACAGATATTTCGGATCCCTTTGAAAACTATAGGGCCAAAGGAAATATCCTCCGAAAACTAAGAGAAAGAAGCTTTCTGAAAAACTTCTTTGTGTTCTGTGAAATCAGCTCACAGAGTTACAGCTTTCCTCTCAAGAAGCCTTTCGCTAAGACAGTTCTTGTGGAATTGGCAAAGTGATATTTGGAAGCCCATAGAGGGCTATGGTCAAAAAGGAAATATCCTCAGATGAAATCTGGAAAGAAGCTTTCTGAGAAACTGCTTAGTGTTCTGTTAATTCATCTCACAGAGTTACATCTATATTTCGAGGATCTCTTTGCTAGCCTTATTTCTGTGGAATCTGAGGACAGATATTTCGGATCCCTTTGAAGACTATAGGGCCAAAGGAAATATCCTCCGAAAACTAAGAGAAAGAAGCTTTCTGAGAAACTTCTTTGTGTTCTGTGAAATGAGCTCACAGAGTTTCAGCTTTCCCCTCAAGAAGCCTTTCGCTAAGACAGTTCTTGTGGAATTGGCAAAGTGATATTTGGAAGCCCATAGAGGGCTATGGTGAAAAGGGAAATATCCTCCGATGAAATCTGGAAAGAAGCTTTCTGAGAAACTGCTTAGTGTTCTGTTAATTCATCTCACAGAGTTATATCTGTATTTCGTGGATCTCTTTGCTAGCCTTATTTCTGTGGAATCTGAGAACAGATATTTCGGATCCCTTTGAAGACTATAGGGCCAAAGGAAATATCTTCCGATACCAAAGAGAAAGAAGATTTGTGAGAAATTTCTTTGTGTTCTATGTAATCATCTCACAGAGTTACAGCTTTCCCCTCAAGAAGCCTTTTTCTAAGACAGTTCTTGTGGAATTGGCAAAGTGATATTTGGAAGCCCACAGAGGGCTATGGTGAAAAAGGAAATATAATCAGATGAAATCTGGAAAGAAGCTTTCTGAGAAACTGCTTAGTGTTCTGTTAATTCATCTCACAGAGTTACATCTGTATTTCGTGGATCACTTGGCTAGCCTTATTTCTGTGGAATCTGAGAACAGATATTTCGTATCCCTTTGAAGACTATAGGGCCAAAGGAAATATCCTCCGATAACTTAGAGAAAGAAGCTTTCCGAGAAACTTCTTTGTGTTCTGTGAAATCATCTCACAGAGTTACAGCTTTCCCCTCAAGAAGCCTTTCGCTATGACAGTTCTTGTGGAATTGGCAAAGTGATATTTGGAAGCCCATAGAGGGCTATGGTGAAAAAGGAAATATCCTCAGATGAAATCTGGAAAGAAGCTTTCTGAGAAACTGCTTAGTGTTCTGTTAATTCATCTCACAGAGTTACATCTATATTTCGAGGATCTCTTTGCTAGCCTTATTTCTGTGGAATCTGAGAACAGATATTTCGGATCCCTTTGAAGACTATACGGCCAAAGGAAATATCCTCCGAAAACTAAGAGAAAGAAGCTTTCTGAGAAACTTCTTTGTGTTCTGTGAAATGAGCTCACAGAGTTACAGCTTTCCCCTCAAGAAGCCTTTCGCTAAGACAGTTCTTGTGGAATTGGCAAAGTGATATTTGTAAGCCCATAGAGGGCTATGGTGAAAAAGGAAATATCCTCAGATGAAATCTGGAAAGAAGCTTTCTGAGAAACTGCTTAGTGTTCTGTTAATTCATCTCACAGTGTTATATCTGTATTTCGTGGATCTCTTTGCTAGCCTTATTTCTGTGGAATCTGAGAACAGATATTTCTGATCCCTTTGAAGACTATAGGTCCAAAGGAAATATCTTCCGATACCAAAGAGAAAGAAGATTTGTGAGAAATTTCTTTGTGTTCTATGTAATCATCTCACAGAGTTACAGCTTTCCCCTCAAGAAGCCTTTTTCTAAGACAGTTCTTGTGGAATTGGCAAAGTGATATTTGGAAGCCCACAGAGGGCTATGGTGAAAAAGGAAATATAATCAGATGAAATCTGGAAAGAAGCTTTCTGAGAAACTGCTTAGTGTTCTGTTAATTCACCTCACAGAGTAACATCTGTATTTCGTGGATCTCTTTGCTAGCCGTATTTCTGTGGAAGATGAGAACAGATATTTCGGATCCCTTTGAAGACTATAGGGCCAAAGGAAATATCCTCCGATAACAAAGAGAAAGAAGCTTTGTGAGAAATTTCTTTGTGTTCTATGTAATCATCTCACAGAGTTACAGCTTTCCCCTCAAGAAGCCTTTCGCTATGACAGTTCTTGTGGAATTGGCAAAGTGATATTTGGAAGCCCATAGAGGGCTATGGTGAAAAAGGAAATATAATCAGATGAAATCTGGAAAGAAGCTTTCTGAGAAACTGCTTAGTGTTCTGTTAATTCATCTCACAGAGTTACATCTGTATTTCGTGGATCTCTTTGCTAGGCTTATTTCTGGGGAATCTGAGAACAGATATTTCGGATCCCTTTGAAGACTATAGGGCCAAAGGAAATATCCTCCGAAAACTAAGAGAAAGAAGCTTTCTGAGAAACTTCTTTGTGTTCTGTGAAATCAGCTCACAGAGTTACAGCTTTCCTCTCCAGAAGCCTTTCGCTAAGACAGTTCTTGTGGAATTGGCAAAGTGATATTTGGAAGCCCATAGAGGGCTATGGTCAAAAAGGAAATATCCTCAGATGAAATCTGGAAAGAAGCTTTCTGAGAAACTGCTTAGTGTTCTGTTAATTCATCTCAGAGAGTTACATCTATATTTCGAGGATCTCTTTGCTAGCCTTATTTCTGTGGAATCTTAGAACAGATATTTCGGATCCCTTTGAAGACTATAGGGCCAAAGGAAATGTCCTCCGAAAACTAAGAGAAAGAAGCTTTCTGAGAAACTTCTTTGTGTTCTGTGAAATGAGCTCACAGAGTTACAGCTTTCCTCTCAAGAAGCCTTTCGCTAAGACAGTTCTTGTGGAATTGGCCAAGTGATATTTGGAAGCCCATAGAGGGCTATGGTGAAAAAGGAAATATCCTCCGATGAAATCTGGAAAGAAGCTTTCTGAGAAACTGCTTAGTGTTCTGTTAATTCATCTCACAGAGTTATATCTGTATTTCGTGGATCTCTTTGCTAGCCTTATTTCTGTGGAATCTGAGAACAGATATTTCGGATACCTTTGAAGACTATAGGGCCAAAGGAAATATCTTCCGATACCAAAGAGAAAGAAGATTTGTGAGAAATTTCTTTGTGTTCTATGTAATCATCTCACAGAGTTACATCTTTCCACTCAAGAAGCCTTTTTCTAAGACAGTTCTTGTGGAATTGGCAAAGTGATATTTGGAAGCCCATAGAGGGCTATGGTGAAAAAGGAAATATAATCAGATGAAATCTGGAAAGAAGCATTCTTAGAAAATGCTTAGTGTTCTGTTAATTCATCTCACAGAGTTACATCTGTATTTCGTGGATCACTTGGCTAGCCTTATTTCTGTGGAATCTGAGAACAGATATTTCGGATCCCTTTGAAGACTATAGGGCCAAAGGAAATATCCTCCGATAACTTAGAGAAAGAAGCTTTCCGAGAAACTTCTTTGTGTTCTGTGAAATCATCTCACAGAGTTACAGCTTTCCCCTCAAGAAGCCTTTCGCTATGACAGTTCTTGTGGAATTGGCAAAGTGATATTTGGAAGCCCATAGAGGGCTATGGTGAAAAAGGAAATATCCTCAGATGAAATCTGGAAAGAAGCTTTCTGAGAAATTTCTCAGTGTTCTGTTAATTCATCTCACAGAGTTACATCTGTATTTCGTGGATCTCTTCGCTAGGCTTATTTCTGTGGAATCTGAGAACAGATATTTCGGATCCCTTTGAAGACTATAGGGCCAAAGGAAATATCCTCGGATAACAAAGAAAACGAAGCTTTCTGGGAAACTTCTTTGTGTTCTGTGAAATCATCTCACAGAGTTACAGCTTTCCCCTCAAGAAGTCTTTCGCTAAGACAGTTCTTGTGGAATTGGCAAAGTGATAGTTGGAAGCCCATAGAGGGCTATGGTGAAAAAGGAAATATCCTCCGATGAAATCTGGAAAGAAGCTTTCTGAGAAACTGCTTAGTGTTCTGTTAATTCATCTCACAGAGTTATATCTCTATATCGTGGATCTCTTTGCTAGCCTTATTTCTGTGGAATCTGAGAACAGATATTTCGGATCCCTTTGAAGACTATAGGGCCAAAGGAAATATCCCCCGAAAACTAACAGAAAGAAGCTTTCTGAGAAACTTCTTTGTGTTCTGTGAAATCAGCTCACAGAGTTACAGCTTTCTCCTCAAGAAGCCTTTCGCTAAGACAGTTCTTGTGGAATTGGCAAAGTGATATTTGGAAGCCCAAAGAGGGCTATGGTGAAAAAGGAAATATCCTCAGATGAAATCTGGAAAGAAGCTTTCTGAGAAACTGCTTAGTGTTCTGTTAATTCATCTCACAGAGTTACATCTGTATTTCGTGTATCTCTTTGCTAGCCTTATTTCTGTGGAATCTGAGAACAGATATTTCGGATCCCTTTGAAGACTATAGGGCCAAAGGAAATATCCTCCGATAACAAAGAAAAAGAAGCTTTGTGAGAAATTTCTTTGTGTTCTATGTAATCATCTCACAGAGTTACAGCTTTCCCCTCAAGAAGCCTTTCGCTAAGACAGTTCTTGTGGAATTGGCAAAGTGATATTTGGAAGCCCACAGAGGGCTATGGTGAAAAAGGAAATATAATCAGATGAAATCTGGAAAGAAGCTTTCTGAGAAACTTCTCGGTGTTCTGTTAATTCATCTCACAGAGTTACATCTGTATTTCGTGGATCTCTTTGCTAGGCTTATTTCTGGGGAATCTGAGAACAGATATTTCGGATCCCTTTGAAAACTATAGGGCCAAAGGAAATATCCTCCGAAAACTAAGAGAAAGAAGCTTTCTGAAAAACTTCTTTGTGTTCTGTGAAATCAGCTCACAGAGTTACAGCTTTCCTCTCAAGAAGCCTTTCGCTAAGACAGTTCTTGTGGAATTGGCAAAGTGATATTTGGAAGCCCATAGAGGGCTATGGTCAAAAAGGAAATATCCTCAGATGAAATCTGGAAAGAAGCTTTCTGAGAAACTGCTTAGTGTTCTGTTAATTCATCTCACAGAGTTACATCTATATTTCGAGGATCTCTTTGCTAGCCTTATTTCTGTGGAATCTGAGGACAGATATTTCGGATCCCTTTGAAGACTATAGGGCCAAAGGAAATATCCTCCGAAAACTAAGAGAAAGAAGCTTTCTGAGAAACTTCTTTGTGTTCTGTGAAATGAGCTCACAGAGTTTCAGCTTTCCCCTCAAGAAGCCTTTCGCTAAGACAGTTCTTGTGGAATTGGCAAAGTGATATTTGGAAGCCCATAGAGGGCTATGGTGAAAAGGGAAATATCCTCCGATGAAATCTGGAAAGAAGCTTTCTGAGAAACTGCTTAGTGTTCTGTTAATTCATCTCACAGAGTTATATCTGTATTTCGTGGATCTCTTTGCTAGCCTTATTTCTGTGGAATCTGAGAACAGATATTTCGGATCCCTTTGAAGACTATAGGGCCAAAGGAAATATCTTCCGATACCAAAGAGAAAGAAGATTTGTGAGAAATTTCTTTGTGTTCTATGTAATCATCTCACAGAGTTACAGCTTTCCCCTCAAGAAGCCTTTTTCTAAGACAGTTCTTGTGGAATTGGCAAAGTGATATTTGGAAGCCCACAGAGGGCTATGGTGAAAAAGGAAATATAATCAGATGAAATCTGGAAAGAAGCTTTCTGAGAAACTGCTTAGTGTTCTGTTAATTCATCTCACAGAGTTACATCTGTATTTCGTGGATCACTTGGCTAGCCTTATTTCTGTGGAATCTGAGAACAGATATTTCGTATCCCTTTGAAGACTATAGGGCCAAAGGAAATATCCTCCGATAACTTAGAGAAAGAAGCTTTCCGAGAAACTTCTTTGTGTTCTGTGAAATCATCTCACAGAGTTACAGCTTTCCCCTCAAGAAGCCTTTCGCTATGACAGTTCTTGTGGAATTGGCAAAGTGATATTTGGAAGCCCATAGAGGGCTATGGTGAAAAAGGAAATATCCTCAGATGAAATCTGGAAAGAAGCTTTCTGAGAAACTGCTTAGTGTTCTGTTAATTCATCTCACAGAGTTACATCTATATTTCGAGGATCTCTTTGCTAGCCTTATTTCTGTGGAATCTGAGAACAGATATTTCGGATCCCTTTGAAGACTATACGGCCAAAGGAAATATCCTCCGAAAACTAAGAGAAAGAAGCTTTCTGAGAAACTTCTTTGTGTTCTGTGAAATGAGCTCACAGAGTTACAGCTTTCCCCTCAAGAAGCCTTTCGCTAAGACAGTTCTTGTGGAATTGGCAAAGTGATATTTGTAAGCCCATAGAGGGCTATGGTGAAAAAGGAAATATCCTCAGATGAAATCTGGAAAGAAGCTTTCTGAGAAACTGCTTAGTGTTCTGTTAATTCATCTCACAGTGTTATATCTGTATTTCGTGGATCTCTTTGCTAGCCTTATTTCTGTGGAATCTGAGAACAGATATTTCTGATCCCTTTGAAGACTATAGGTCCAAAGGAAATATCTTCCGATACCAAAGAGAAAGAAGATTTGTGAGAAATTTCTTTGTGTTCTATGTAATCATCTCACAGAGTTACAGCTTTCCCCTCAAGAAGCCTTTTTCTAAGACAGTTCTTGTGGAATTGGCAAAGTGATATTTGGAAGCCCACAGAGGGCTATGGTGAAAAAGGAAATATAATCAGATGAAATCTGGAAAGAAGCTTTCTGAGAAACTGCTTAGTGTTCTGTTAATTCACCTCACAGAGTAACATCTGTATTTCGTGGATCTCTTTGCTAGCCGTATTTCTGTGGAAGATGAGAACAGATATTTCGGATCCCTTTGAAGACTATAGGGCCAAAGGAAATATCCTCCGATAACAAAGAGAAAGAAGCTTTGTGAGAAATTTCTTTGTGTTCTATGTAATCATCTCACAGAGTTACAGCTTTCCCCTCAAGAAGCCTTTCGCTATGACAGTTCTTGTGGAATTGGCAAAGTGATATTTGGAAGCCCATAGAGGGCTATGGTGAAAAAGGAAATATAATCAGATGAAATCTGGAAAGAAGCTTTCTGAGAAACTGCTTAGTGTTCTGTTAATTCATCTCACAGAGTTACATCTGTATTTCGTGGATCTCTTTGCTAGGCTTATTTCTGGGGAATCTGAGAACAGATATTTCGGATCCCTTTGAAGACTATAGGGCCAAAGGAAATATCCTCCGAAAACTAAGAGAAAGAAGCTTTCTGAGAAACTTCTTTGTGTTCTGTGAAATCAGCTCACAGAGTTACAGCTTTCCTCTCCAGAAGCCTTTCGCTAAGACAGTTCTTGTGGAATTGGCAAAGTGATATTTGGAAGCCCATAGAGGGCTATGGTCAAAAAGGAAATATCCTCAGATGAAATCTGGAAAGAAGCTTTCTGAGAAACTGCTTAGTGTTCTGTTAATTCATCTCAGAGAGTTACATCTATATTTCGAGGATCTCTTTGCTAGCCTTATTTCTGTGGAATCTTAGAACAGATATTTCGGATCCCTTTGAAGACTATAGGGCCAAAGGAAATGTCCTCCGAAAACTAAGAGAAAGAAGCTTTCTGAGAAACTTCTTTGTGTTCTGTGAAATGAGCTCACAGAGTTACAGCTTTCCTCTCAAGAAGCCTTTCGCTAAGACAGTTCTTGTGGAATTGGCCAAGTGATATTTGGAAGCCCATAGAGGGCTATGGTGAAAAAGGAAATATCCTCCGATGAAATCTGGAAAGAAGCTTTCTGAGAAACTGCTTAGTGTTCTGTTAATTCATCTCACAGAGTTATATCTGTATTTCGTGGATCTCTTTGCTAGCCTTATTTCTGTGGAATCTGAGAACAGATATTTCGGATACCTTTGAAGACTATAGGGCCAAAGGAAATATCTTCCGATACCAAAGAGAAAGAAGATTTGTGAGAAATTTCTTTGTGTTCTATGTAATCATCTCACAGAGTTACATCTTTCCACTCAAGAAGCCTTTTTCTAAGACAGTTCTTGTGGAATTGGCAAAGTGATATTTGGAAGCCCATAGAGGGCTATGGTGAAAAAGGAAATATAATCAGATGAAATCTGGAAAGAAGCATTCTTAGAAAATGCTTAGTGTTCTGTTAATTCATCTCACAGAGTTACATCTGTATTTCGTGGATCACTTGGCTAGCCTTATTTCTGTGGAATCTGAGAACAGATATTTCGGATCCCTTTGAAGACTATAGGGCCAAAGGAAATATCCTCCGATAACTTAGAGAAAGAAGCTTTCCGAGAAACTTCTTTGTGTTCTGTGAAATCATCTCACAGAGTTACAGCTTTCCCCTCAAGAAGCCTTTCGCTATGACAGTTCTTGTGGAATTGGCAAAGTGATATTTGGAAGCCCATAGAGGGCTATGGTGAAAAAGGAAATATCCTCAGATGAAATCTGGAAAGAAGCTTTCTGAGAAATTTCTCAGTGTTCTGTTAATTCATCTCACAGAGTTACATCTGTATTTCGTGGATCTCTTCGCTAGGCTTATTTCTGTGGAATCTGAGAACAGATATTTCGGATCCCTTTGAAGACTATAGGGCCAAAGGAAATATCCTCGGATAACAAAGAAAACGAAGCTTTCTGGGAAACTTCTTTGTGTTCTGTGAAATCATCTCACAGAGTTACAGCTTTCCCCTCAAGAAGTCTTTCGCTAAGACAGTTCTTGTGGAATTGGCAAAGTGATAGTTGGAAGCCCATAGAGGGCTATGGTGAAAAAGGAAATATCCTCCGATGAAATCTGGAAAGAAGCTTTCTGAGAAACTGCTTAGTGTTCTGTTAATTCATCTCACAGAGTTATATCTCTATATCGTGGATCTCTTTGCTAGCCTTA
The DNA here is from genome assembly GCF_043159975.1 of Macaca nemestrina. Lineage (NCBI taxonomy): Eukaryota > Metazoa > Chordata > Mammalia > Primates > Cercopithecidae > Macaca > Macaca nemestrina. The sequence goes on along the minus strand of NC_092130.1, from coordinate 131,535,190 downwards.
TTTCTGTGGAATCTGAGAACAGATATTTCGGATCCCTTTGAAGACTATAGGGCCAAAGGAAATATCCCCCGAAAACTAACAGAAAGAAGCTTTCTGAGAAACTTCTTTGTGTTCTGTGAAATCAGCTCACAGAGTTACAGCTTTCTCCTCAAGAAGCCTTTCGCTAAGACAGTTCTTGTGGAATTGGCAAAGTGATATTTGGAAGCCCAAAGAGGGCTATGGTGAAAAAGGAAATATCCTCAGATGAAATCTGGAAAGAAGCTTTCTGAGAAACTGCTTAGTGTTCTGTTAATTCATCTCACAGAGTTACATCTGTATTTCGTGTATCTCTTTGCTAGCCTTATTTCTGTGGAATCTGAGAACAGATATTTCGGATCCCTTTGAAGACTATAGGGCCAAAGGAAATATCCTCCGATAACAAAGAAAAAGAAGCTTTGTGAGAAATTTCTTTGTGTTCTATGTAATCATCTCACAGAGTTACAGCTTTCCCCTCAAGAAGCCTTTCGCTAAGACAGTTCTTGTGGAATTGGCAAAGTGATATTTGGAAGCCCACAGAGGGCTATGGTGAAAAAGGAAATATAATCAGATGAAATCTGGAAAGAAGCTTTCTGAGAAACTTCTCGGTGTTCTGTTAATTCATCTCACAGAGTTACATCTGTATTTCGTGGATCTCTTTGCTAGGCTTATTTCTGGGGAATCTGAGAACAGATATTTCGGATCCCTTTGAAAACTATAGGGCCAAAGGAAATATCCTCCGAAAACTAAGAGAAAGAAGCTTTCTGAAAAACTTCTTTGTGTTCTGTGAAATCAGCTCACAGAGTTACAGCTTTCCTCTCAAGAAGCCTTTCGCTAAGACAGTTCTTGTGGAATTGGCAAAGTGATATTTGGAAGCCCATAGAGGGCTATGGTCAAAAAGGAAATATCCTCAGATGAAATCTGGAAAGAAGCTTTCTGAGAAACTGCTTAGTGTTCTGTTAATTCATCTCACAGAGTTACATCTATATTTCGAGGATCTCTTTGCTAGCCTTATTTCTGTGGAATCTGAGGACAGATATTTCGGATCCCTTTGAAGACTATAGAGCCAAAGGAAATATCCTCCGAAAACTAAGAGAAAGAAGCTTTCTGAGAAACTTCTTTGTGTTCTGTGAAATGAGCTCACAGAGTTTCAGCTTTCCCCTCAAGAAGCCTTTCGCTAAGACAGTTCTTGTGGAATTGGCAAAGTGATATTTGGAAGCCCATAGAGGGCTATGGTGAAAAGGGAAATATCCTCCGATGAAATCTGGAAAGAAGCTTTCTGAGAAACTGCTTAGTGTTCTGTTAATTCATCTCACAGAGTTATATCTGTATTTCGTGGATCTCTTTGCTAGCCTTATTTCTGTGGAATCTGAGAACAGATATTTCGGATCCCTTTGAAGACTATAGGGCCAAAGGAAATATCTTCCGATACCAAAGAGAAAGAAGATTTGTGAGAAATTTCTTTGTGTTCTATGTAATCATCTCACAGAGTTACAGCTTTCCCCTCAAGAAGCCTTTTTCTAAGACAGTTCTTGTGGAATTGGCAAAGTGATATTTGGAAGCCCACAGAGGGCTATGGTGAAAAAGGAAATATAATCAGATGAAATCTGGAAAGAAGCTTTCTGAGAAACTGCTTAGTGTTCTGTTAATTCATCTCACAGAGTTACATCTGTATTTCGTGGATCACTTGGCTAGCCTTATTTCTGTGGAATCTGAGAACAGATATTTCGTATCCCTTTGAAGACTATAGGGCCAAAGGAAATATCCTCCGATAACTTAGAGAAAGAAGCTTTCCGAGAAACTTCTTTGTGTTCTGTGAAATCATCTCACAGAGTTACAGCTTTCCCCTCAAGAAGCCTTTCGCTATGACAGTTCTTGTGGAATTGGCAAAGTGATATTTGGAAGCCCATAGAGGGCTATGGTGAAAAAGGAAATATCCTCAGATGAAATCTGGAAAGAAGCTTTCTGAGAAACTGCTTAGTGTTCTGTTAATTCATCTCACAGAGTTACATCTATATTTCGAGGATCTCTTTGCTAGCCTTATTTCTGTGGAATCTGAGAACAGATATTTCGGATCCCTTTGAAGACTATACGGCCAAAGGAAATATCCTCCGAAAACTAAGAGAAAGAAGCTTTCTGAGAAACTTCTTTGTGTTCTGTGAAATGAGCTCACAGAGTTACAGCTTTCCCCTCAAGAAGCCTTTCGCTAAGACAGTTCTTGTGGAATTGGCAAAGTGATATTTGTAAGCCCATAGAGGGCTATGGTGAAAAAGGAAATATCCTCAGATGAAATCTGGAAAGAAGCTTTCTGAGAAACTGCTTAGTGTTCTGTTAATTCATCTCACAGTGTTATATCTGTATTTCGTGGATCTCTTTGCTAGCCTTATTTCTGTGGAATCTGAGAACAGATATTTCTGATCCCTTTGAAGACTATAGGTCCAAAGGAAATATCTTCCGATACCAAAGAGAAAGAAGATTTGTGAGAAATTTCTTTGTGTTCTATGTAATCATCTCACAGAGTTACAGCTTTCCCCTCAAGAAGCCTTTTTCTAAGACAGTTCTTGTGGAATTGGCAAAGTGATATTTGGAAGCCCACAGAGGGCTATGGTGAAAAAGGAAATATAATCAGATGAAATCTGGAAAGAAGCTTTCTGAGAAACTGCTTAGTGTTCTGTTAATTCACCTCACAGAGTAACATCTGTATTTCGTGGATCTCTTTGCTAGCCGTATTTCTGTGGAAGATGAGAACAGATATTTCGGATCCCTTTGAAGACTATAGGGCCAAAGGAAATATCCTCCGATAACAAAGAGAAAGAAGCTTTGTGAGAAATTTCTTTGTGTTCTATGTAATCATCTCACAGAGTTACAGCTTTCCCCTCAAGAAGCCTTTCGCTATGACAGTTCTTGTGGAATTGGCAAAGTGATATTTGGAAGCCCATAGAGGGCTATGGTGAAAAAGGAAATATAATCAGATGAAATCTGGAAAGAAGCTTTCTGAGAAACTGCTTAGTGTTCTGTTAATTCATCTCACAGAGTTACATCTGTATTTCGTGGATCTCTTTGCTAGGCTTATTTCTGGGGAATCTGAGAACAGATATTTCGGATCCCTTTGAAGACTATAGGGCCAAAGGAAATATCCTCCGAAAACTAAGAGAAAGAAGCTTTCTGAGAAACTTCTTTGTGTTCTGTGAAATCAGCTCACAGAGTTACAGCTTTCCTCTCCAGAAGCCTTTCGCTAAGACAGTTCTTGTGGAATTGGCAAAGTGATATTTGGAAGCCCATAGAGGGCTATGGTCAAAAAGGAAATATCCTCAGATGAAATCTGGAAAGAAGCTTTCTGAGAAACTGCTTAGTGTTCTGTTAATTCATCTCAGAGAGTTACATCTATATTTCGAGGATCTCTTTGCTAGCCTTATTTCTGTGGAATCTTAGAACAGATATTTCGGATCCCTTTGAAGACTATAGGGCCAAAGGAAATGTCCTCCGAAAACTAAGAGAAAGAAGCTTTCTGAGAAACTTCTTTGTGTTCTGTGAAATGAGCTCACAGAGTTACAGCTTTCCTCTCAAGAAGCCTTTCGCTAAGACAGTTCTTGTGGAATTGGCCAAGTGATATTTGGAAGCCCATAGAGGGCTATGGTGAAAAAGGAAATATCCTCCGATGAAATCTGGAAAGAAGCTTTCTGAGAAACTGCTTAGTGTTCTGTTAATTCATCTCACAGAGTTATATCTGTATTTCGTGGATCTCTTTGCTAGCCTTATTTCTGTGGAATCTGAGAACAGATATTTCGGATACCTTTGAAGACTATAGGGCCAAAGGAAATATCTTCCGATACCAAAGAGAAAGAAGATTTGTGAGAAATTTCTTTGTGTTCTATGTAATCATCTCACAGAGTTACATCTTTCCACTCAAGAAGCCTTTTTCTAAGACAGTTCTTGTGGAATTGGCAAAGTGATATTTGGAAGCCCATAGAGGGCTATGGTGAAAAAGGAAATATAATCAGATGAAATCTGGAAAGAAGCATTCTTAGAAAATGCTTAGTGTTCTGTTAATTCATCTCACAGAGTTACATCTGTATTTCGTGGATCACTTGGCTAGCCTTATTTCTGTGGAATCTGAGAACAGATATTTCGGATCCCTTTGAAGACTATAGGGCCAAAGGAAATATCCTCCGATAACTTAGAGAAAGAAGCTTTCCGAGAAACTTCTTTGTGTTCTGTGAAATCATCTCACAGAGTTACAGCTTTCCCCTCAAGAAGCCTTTCGCTATGACAGTTCTTGTGGAATTGGCAAAGTGATATTTGGAAGCCCATAGAGGGCTATGGTGAAAAAGGAAATATCCTCAGATGAAATCTGGAAAGAAGCTTTCTGAGAAATTTCTCAGTGTTCTGTTAATTCATCTCACAGAGTTACATCTGTATTTCGTGGATCTCTTCGCTAGGCTTATTTCTGTGGAATCTGAGAACAGATATTTCGGATCCCTTTGAAGACTATAGGGCCAAAGGAAATATCCTCGGATAACAAAGAAAACGAAGCTTTCTGGGAAACTTCTTTGTGTTCTGTGAAATCATCTCACAGAGTTACAGCTTTCCCCTCAAGAAGTCTTTCGCTAAGACAGTTCTTGTGGAATTGGCAAAGTGATAGTTGGAAGCCCATAGAGGGCTATGGTGAAAAAGGAAATATCCTCCGATGAAATCTGGAAAGAAGCTTTCTGAGAAACTGCTTAGTGTTCTGTTAATTCATCTCACAGAGTTATATCTCTATATCGTGGATCTCTTTGCTAGCCTTATTTCTGTGGAATCTGAGAACAGATATTTCGGATCCCTTTGAAGACTATAGGGCCAAAGGAAATATCCCCCGAAAACTAACAGAAAGAAGCTTTCTGAGAAACTTCTTTGTGTTCTGTGAAATCAGCTCACAGAGTTACAGCTTTCTCCTCAAGAAGCCTTTCGCTAAGACAGTTCTTGTGGAATTGGCAAAGTGATATTTGGAAGCCCAAAGAGGGCTATGGTGAAAAAGGAAATATCCTCAGATGAAATCTGGAAAGAAGCTTTCTGAGAAACTGCTTAGTGTTCTGTTAATTCATCTCACAGAGTTACATCTGTATTTCGTGTATCTCTTTGCTAGCCTTATTTCTGTGGAATCTGAGAACAGATATTTCGGATCCCTTTGAAGACTATAGGGCCAAAGGAAATATCCTCCGATAACAAAGAAAAAGAAGCTTTGTGAGAAATTTCTTTGTGTTCTATGTAATCATCTCACAGAGTTACAGCTTTCCCCTCAAGAAGCCTTTCGCTAAGACAGTTCTTGTGGAATTGGCAAAGTGATATTTGGAAGCCCACAGAGGGCTATGGTGAAAAAGGAAATATAATCAGATGAAATCTGGAAAGAAGCTTTCTGAGAAACTTCTCGGTGTTCTGTTAATTCATCTCACAGAGTTACATCTGTATTTCGTGGATCTCTTTGCTAGGCTTATTTCTGGGGAATCTGAGAACAGATATTTCGGATCCCTTTGAAAACTATAGGGCCAAAGGAAATATCCTCCGAAAACTAAGAGAAAGAAGCTTTCTGAAAAACTTCTTTGTGTTCTGTGAAATCAGCTCACAGAGTTACAGCTTTCCTCTCAAGAAGCCTTTCGCTAAGACAGTTCTTGTGGAATTGGCAAAGTGATATTTGGAAGCCCATAGAGGGCTATGGTCAAAAAGGAAATATCCTCAGATGAAATCTGGAAAGAAGCTTTCTGAGAAACTGCTTAGTGTTCTGTTAATTCATCTCACAGAGTTACATCTATATTTCGAGGATCTCTTTGCTAGCCTTATTTCTGTGGAATCTGAGAACAGATATTTCGGATCCCTTTGAAGACTATAGGGCCAAAGGAAATATCCTCCGATAACAAAGAGACAGAAGCTTTGTGAGAAATTTCTTTGTGTTCTGTGAAATCATCTCACAGAGTTACAGCTTTCCCCTCAAGAAGCCTTTCGCTAAGACAGTTCTTGTGGAATTGGCAAAGTGATATTTGGAAGCCCATAGAGGGCTATGGTGAAAAAGGAAATATCCTCCGATGAAATCCGGAAAGAAGCTTTCTGAGAAACTGCTTAGTGTTCTGTTAATTCATCTCACAGAGTTATATCTGTATTTCGTGGATCTCTTTGCTAGCCTTATTTCTGTGGAATCTGAGAACAGATATTTCGGATCCCTTTGAAGACTATAGGGCCAAAGGAAATATCTTCCGATACCAAAGAGAAAGAAGATTTGTGAGAAATTTCTTTGTGTTCTATGTAATCATCTCACAGAGTTACAGCTTTCCCCTCAAGAAGCCTTTCGCTAAGACAGTTCTTGTGGAATTGGCAAAGTGATATTTGGAAGCCCATAGAGGGCTATGGTGAAAAAGGAAATATCCTCCGATGAAATCTGAAAAGAAGCTTTCTGAGAAACTGCTTAGTGTTCTGTTAATTCATCTCACAGAGTTACATCTGTATTTCGTGGATCACTTGGCTAGCCTTATTTCTGTTGAATCTGAGAATAGATATTTCGGATCCCTTTGAAGACTATAGGGCCAAAGGAAATATCCTCCGATAACTAAGAGAAAGAAGCTTTCTGAGAAACTTCTTTGTGTTCTGTGAAATCATCTCACAGAGTTACAGCTTTCCCCTCAAGAAGCCTTTCGCTAAGACAGTTCTTGTGGAATTGGCAAAGTGATATTTGGAAGCCCATAGAGGGCTATGGTGAAAAAGGAAATATCCTCAGATGAAATCTGGAAAGAAGCTTTCTGAGAAACTGCTTAGTGTTCTGTTAGTTCATCTCACAGAGTTACATCTATATTTCGAGGATCTCTTTGCTAGCCTTATTTCTGTGGAATCTGAGAACAGTTATTTCGGATCCCTCTGAAGACTATAGGGCCAAAGGAAATATCCTCCGAAAATTAATAGAAAGAATCTTTCTGAGAAACTTCTTTGTGTTCTGTGAAATCAGCTCACAGAGTTACAGCTTTCCCCTCAAGAAGCCTTTCGCTAAGACAGTTCTTGTGGAATTGGCAAAGTGATATTTGGAAGCCCATAGAGAGCTATGGTGAAAAAGGAAATATCCTCCGATGAAATCTGGAAAGAAGCTTTCTGAGAAACTGCTTAGTGTTCTGTTAATTCATCTCACAGAGTTATATCTGTATTTCGTGGATCTCTTTGCTAGCCTTATTTCTGTGGAATCTGAGAACAGATATTTCGGATCCCTTTGAAGACTATAGGGCCAAAGGAAATATCTTCCGATACCAAAGAGAAAGAAGATTTGTGAGAAATTTCTTTGTGTTCTATGTAATCATCTCACAGAGTTACAGCTTTCCCCTCAAGAAGCCTTTCGCTAAGACAGTTCTTGTGGAATTGGCAAAGTGATATTTGGAAGCCCATAGAGGGCTATGGTGAAAAAGGAAATATCCTCCGATGAAATCTGAAAAGAAGCTTTCTGAGAAACTGCTTAGTGTTCTGTTAATTCATCTCACAGAGTTACATCTGTATTTCGTGGATTACTTGGCTAGCCTTATTTCTGTGGAATCTGAGAATAGATATTTCGGATCCCTTTGAAGACTATAGGGCCAAAGGAAATATCCTCCGATAACTAAGAGAAAGAAGCTTTCTGAGAAACTTCTTTGTGTTCTGTGAAATCATCTCACAGAGTTACAGCTTTCCCCTCAAGAAGCCTTTCGCTAAGACAGTTCTTGTGGAATTGGCAAAGTGATATTTGGAAGCCCATAGAGGGCTATGGTGAAAAAGGAAATATCCTCAGATGAAATCTGGAAAGAAGCTTTCTGAGAAACTGCTTAGTGTTCTGTTAATTCATCTCACAGAGTTACATCTGTATTTCGTGGATCTCTTTGCTAGCCTTATTTCTGTGGAATCTGAGAACAGATATTTCGGATCCCTTTGAACACTATAGGGCCAAAGGAAATATCCTCCGATAACAAAGAGAAAGAAGCTTTGTGAGAAATTTCTTTGTGTTCTATGTAATCATCTCACAGAGTTACAGCTTTCCCCTCAAGAAGCCTTTCGCTAAGACAGTTCTTGTGGAATTGGCAAAGTGATATTTGGAAGACCACAGAGGGCTATGGTGAAAAAGGAAATATCCTCAGATGAAATCTGGAAAGAAGCTTTCTGAGAAACTGCTTAGTGTTCTGTTAATTCATCTCACAGATTTACATCTGTATTTCGTGGATCTCTTTGCTAGCCGTATTTCTGTGGAAGATGAGAACAGATATTTCGGATCCCTTTGAAGACTATAGGGCCAAAGGAAATATCCTCCGATAACAAAGAGAAAGAAGCTTTGTGAGAAATTTCTTTGTGTTCTATGTAATCATCTCACAGAGTTACAGCTTTCCCCTCAAGAAGCCTTTCGCTAAGACAGTTCTTGTGGAATTGGCAAAGTGATATTTGGAAGCCCTCAGAGGGCTATGGTGAAAAAGGAAATATCCTCCGATGAAATCTGGAAAGAAGCTTTCTGAGAAACTTCTCAGTGTTCTGTTAATTCATCTCACAGAGTTACATCTGTATTTCGTGGATCTCTTTGCTAGGCTTATTTCTGGGGAATCTGAGAACAGATATTTCGGATCCCTTTGAAGACTATAGGGCCAAAGGAAATATCCTCCGAAAACTAAGAGAAAGAAGCTTTCTGAGAAACTTCTTTGTGTTCTGTGAAATCAGCTCACAGAGTTACAGCTTTCCTCTCAAGAAGCCTTTCGCTAAGACAGTTCTTGTGGAATTGGCAAAGTGATATTTGGAAGCCCATAGAGGGCTATGGTCAAAAAGGAAATATCCTCCGATGAAATCTGGAAAGAAGCTTTCTGAGAAACTGCTTAGTGTTCTGTTAATTCATCTCATAGAGTTACATCTATATTTCGAGGATCTCTTTGCTAGCCTTATTTCTGTGGAATCTGAGAACAGATATTTCGGATCCCTTTGAAGACTATAGGGCCAAAGGAAATATCCTCCGAAAACTAAGAGAAAGAAGCTTTCTGAGAAACTTCTTTGTGTTCTGTGAAATGAGCTCACAGAGTTACAGCTTTCCCCTCAAGAAGCCTTTCGCTAAGACAGTTCTTGTGGAATTGGCAAAGTGATATTTGTAAGCCCATAGAGGGCTATGGTGAAAAAGGAAATATCCTCAGATGAAATCTGCAAAGAAGCTTTCTGAGAAACTGCTTAGTGTTCTGTTAATTCATCTCACAGTGTTATATCTGTATTTCGTGGATCTCTTTGCTAGCCTTATTTCTGTGGAATCTGAGAACAGATATTTCTGATCCCTTTGAAGACTATAGGTCCAAAGGAAATATCTTCCGATACCAAAGAGAAAGAAGGTTTGTGAGAAATTTCTTTGTGTTCTATGTAATCATCTCACAGAGTTACAGCTTTCCCCTCAAGAAGCCTTTTTCTAAGACAGTTCTTGTGGAATTGGCAAAGTGATATTTGGAAGCCCACAGAGGGCTATGGTGAAAAAGGAAATATAATCAGATGAAATCTGGAAAGAAGCTTTCTGAGAAACTGCTTAGTGTTCTGTTAATTCACCTCACAGAGTAACATGTGTATTTCGTGGATCTCTTTGCTAGCCGTATTTCTGTGGAAGATGAGAACAGATATTTCGGATCCCTTTGAAGACTATAGGGCCAAAGGAAATATCCTCCGATAACAAAGAGAAAGAAGCTTTGTGAGAAATTTCTTTGTGTTCTATGTAATCATCTCACAGAGTTACAGCTTTCCCCTCAAGAAGCCTTTCGCTATGACAGTTCTTGTGGAATTGGCAAAGTGATATTTGGAAGCCCACAGAGGGCTATGGTGAAAAAGGAAATATAATCAGATGAAATCTGGAAAGAAGCTTTCTGAGAAACTTCTCGGTGTTCTGTTAATTCATCTCACAGAGTTACATCTGTATTTCGTGGATCTCTTTGCTAGGCTTATTTCTGGGGAATCTGAGAACAGATATTTCGGATCCCTTTGAAGACTATAGGGCCAAAGGAAATATCCTCCGAAAACTAAGAGAAAGAAGCTTTCTGAGAAACTTCTTTGTGTTCTGTGAAATCAGCTCACAGAGTTACAGCTTTCCTCTCAAGAAGCCTTTCGCTAAGACAGTTCTTGTTGAATTGGCAAAGTGATATTTGGAAGCCCATAGAGGGCTATGGTCAAAAAGGAAATATCCTCAGATGAAATCTGGAAAGAAGCTTTCTGAGAAACTGCTTAGTGTTCTGTTAATTCATCTCAGAGAGTTACATCTATATTTCGAGGATCTCTTTGCTAGCCTTATTTCTGTGGAATCTGAGAACAGATATTTCAGATACCTTTGAAGACTATAGGGCCAAAGGAAATATCTTCCGATACCAAAGAGAAAGAAGATTTGTGAGAAATTTCTTTGTGTTCTATGTAATCATCTCACAGAGTTACAGCTTTCCCCTCAAGAAGCCTTTTTCTAAGACAGTTCTTGTGGAATTGGCAAAGTGATATTTGGAAGCCCATAGAGGGCTATGGTGAAAAAGGAAATATAATCAGATGAAATCTGGAAAGAAGCATTCTGAGAAAATGCTTAAGGTTCTGTTAATTCATCTCACAGAGTTACATCTGTATTTCGTGGATCACTTGGCTAGCCTTATTTCTGTGGAATCTGAGAACAGATATTTCGGATCCCTTTGAAGACTATAGGGCCAAAGGAAATATCCTCCGATAACTTAGAGAAAGAAGCTTTCCGAGAAACTTCTTTGTGTTCTGTGAAATCATCTCACAGAGTTACAGCTTTCCCCTCAAGAAGCCTTTCGCTATGACAGTTCTTGTGGAATTGGCAAAGTGATATTTGGAAGCCCATAGAGGGCTATGGTGAAAAAGGAAATATCCTCAGATGAAATCTGGAAAGAAGCTTTCTGAGAAATTTCTCAGTGTTCTGTTAATTCATCTCACAGAGTTACATCTGTATTTCGTGGATCTCTTCGCTAGGCTTATTTCTGTGGAATCTGAGAACAGATATTTCGGATCCCTTTGAAGACTATAGGGCCAAAGGAAATATCCTCGGATAACAAAGAAAACGAAGCTTTCTGGGAAACTTCTTTGTGTTCTGTGAAATCATCTCACAGAGTTACAGCTTTCCCCTCAAGAAGTCTTTCGCTAAGACAGTTCTTGTGGAATTGGCAAAGTGATAGTTGGAAGCCCATAGAGGGCTATGGTGAAAAAGGAAATATCCTCCAATGAAATCTGGAAAGAAGCTTTCTGAGAAACTGCTTAGTGTTCTGTTAATTCATCTCACAGAGTTACATCTGTATTTCGTGGATCTCTTTGCTAGCCTTATTTCTGTGGAATCTGAGAACAGATATTTCGGATCCCTTTGAAGACTATACGGCCAAAGGAAATATCCTCCGAAAACTAACAGAAAGAAGCTTTCTGAGAAACTTCTTTGTGTTCTGTGAAATCAGCTCACAGAGTTACAGCTTTCTCCTCAAGAAGCCTTTCGCTAAGACAGTTCTTGTGGAATTGGCAAAGTGATATTTGGAAGCCCATAGAGGGCTATGGTGAAAAAGGAAATATCCTCAGATGAAATCTGGAAAGAAGCTTTCTGAGAAACTGCTTAGTGTTCTGTTAATTCATCTCACAGAGTTACATCTGTATTTCGTGTATCTCTTTGCTAGCCTTATTTCTGTGAATCTGAGAACAGATATTTCGGATCCCTTTGAAGACTATAGGGCCAAAGGAAATATCCTCCGATAACAAAGAGAAAGAAGCTTTGTGAGAAATTTCTTTGTGTTCTATGTAATCATCTCACAGAGTTACAGCTTTCCCCTCAAGAAGCCTTTCGCTAAGACAGTTCTTGTGGAATTGGCAAAGTGATATTTGGAAGCCCATAGAGGGCTATGGTGAAAAAGGAAATATAATCAGATGAAATCTGGAAAGAAGCTTTCTGAGAAACTGCTTAATGTTCTGTTAATTCATCTCACAGAGTTACATCTGTATTTCGTGGATCACTTGGCTAGCCTTATTTCTGTGGAATCTGAGAACAGATATTTCGGATCCCTTTGAAGACTATAGGGCCAAAGGAAATATCCTCCGATAACTTAGAGAAAGAAGCTTTCCGAGAAACTTCTTTGTGTTCTGTGAAATCATCTCACAGAGTTACAGCTTTCCTCTCAGGAAGCCTTTCGCTATGACAGTTCTTGTGGAATTGGCAAAGTGATATTTGGAAGCCCATAGAGGGCTATGGTGAAAAAGGAAATATCCTCAGATGAAATCTGGAAAGAAGCTTTCTGAGAAATTTCTCAGTGTTCTGTTAATTCATCTCACAGAGTTACATCTCTATATCGTGGATCTCTTTGCTAGCCTTATTTCTGTGGAATCTGAGAACAGATATTTCGGATCCCTTTGAAGACTATAGGGCCAAAGGAAATATCCTCCGAAAACTAACAGAAAGAAGCTTTCTGAGAAACTTCTTTGTGTTCTGTGAAATCAGCTCACAGAGTTCCAGCTTTCTCCTCAAGAAGCCTTTCGCTAAGACAGTTCTTGTGGAATTGGCAAAGTGATATTTGGAAGCCCATAGAGGGCTAAGGTGAATAAGGAAATATCCTCAGATGAAATCTGGAAAGAAGCTTTCTGAGAAACTGCTTAGTGTTCTGTTAATTCATCTCACAGAGTTACATCTGTATTTCGTGGATCTCTTTGCTAGCCTTATTTCTGTGGAATCTGAGAACAGATATTTCGGATCCCTTTGAAGACTATAGGGCCAAAGGAAATATCCTCCGATAACAAAGAGACAGAAGCTTTGTGAGAAATTTCTTTGTGTTCTGTGAAATCATCTCACAGAGTTACAGCTTTCCCCTCAAGAAGCCTTTCGCTAAGACAGTTCTTGTGGAATTGGCAAAGTGATATTTGGAAGCCCATAGAGGGCTATGGTGAAAAAGGAAATATCCTCCGATGAAATCCGGAAAGAAGCTTTCTGAGAAACTGCTTAGTGTTCTGTTAATTCATCTCACAGAGTTATATCTGTATTTCGTGGATCTCTTTGCTAGCCTTATTTCTGTGGAATCTGAGAACAGATATTTCGGATCCCTTTGAAGACTATAGGGCCAAAGGAAATATCTTCCGATACCAAAGAGAAAGAAGATTTGTGAGAAATTTCTTTGTGTTCTATGTAATCATCTCACAGAGTTACAGCTTTCCCCTCAAGAAGCCTTTCGCTAAGACAGTTCTTGTGGAATTGGCAAAGTGATATTTGGAAGCCCATAGAGGGCTATGGTGAAAAAGGAAATATCCTCCGATGAAATCTGAAAAGAAGCTTTCTGAGAAACTGCTTAGTGTTCTGTTAATTCATCTCACAGAGTTACATCTGTATTTCGTGGATCACTTGGCTAGCCTTATTTCTGTTGAATCTGAGAATAGATATTTCGGATCCCTTTGAAGACTATAGGGCCAAAGGAAATATCCTCCGATAACTAAGAGAAAGAAGCTTTCTGAGAAACTTCTTTGTGTTCTGTGAAATCATCTCACAGAGTTACAGCTTTCCCCTCAAGAAGCCTTTCGCTAAGACAGTTCTTGTGGAATTGGCAAAGTGATATTTGGAAGCCCATAGAGGGCTATGGTGAAAAAGGAAATATCCTCAGATGAAATCTGGAAAGAAGCTTTCTGAGAAACTGCTTAGTGTTCTGTTAGTTCATCTCACAGAGTTACATCTATATTTCGAGGATCTCTTTGCTAGCCTTATTTCTGTGGAATCTGAGAACAGTTATTTCGGATCCCTCTGAAGACTATAGGGCCAAAGGAAATATCCTCCGAAAATTAATAGAAAGAATCTTTCTGAGAAACTTCTTTGTGTTCTGTGAAATCAGCTCACAGAGTTACAGCTTTCCCCTCAAGAAGCCTTTCGCTAAGACAGTTCTTGTGGAATTGGCAAAGTGATATTTGGAAGCCCATAGAGAGCTATGGTGAAAAAGGAAATATCCTCCGATGAAATCTGGAAAGAAGCTTTCTGAGAAACTGCTTAGTGTTCTGTTAATTCATCTCACAGAGTTATATCTGTATTTCGTGGATCTCTTTGCTAGCCTTATTTCTGTGGAATCTGAGAACAGATATTTCGGATCCCTTTGAAGACTATAGGGCCAAAGGAAATATCTTCCGATACCAAAGAGAAAGAAGATTTGTGAGAAATTTCTTTGTGTTCTATGTAATCATCTCACAGAGTTACAGCTTTCCCCTCAAGAAACCTTTTTCTAAGACAGTTCTTGTGGAATTGGCAAAGTGATATTTGGAAGCCCATAGAGGGCTATGGTGAAAAAGGAAATATAATCAGATGAAATCTGGAAAGAAGCTTTCTGAGAAACTGCTTAGTGTTCTGTTAATTCATCTCACAGAGTTACATCTGTATTTCGTGGATCACTTGGCTAGCCTTATTTCTGTGGAATCTGAGAACAGATATTTCGGATCCCTTTGAAGACTATAGGGCCAAAGGAAATATCCTCCGATAACTTAGAGAAAGAAGCTTTCCGAGAAACTTCTTTGTGTTCTGTGAAATCATCTCACAGAGTTACAGCTTTCCCCTCAGGAAGCCTTTCGCTATGACAGTTCTTGTGGAATTGGCAAAGTGATATTTGGAAGCCCATAGAGGGCTATGGTGAAAAAGGAAATATCCTCAGATGAAATCTGGAAAGAAGCTTTCTGAGAAATTTCTCAGTGTTCTGTTAATTCATCTCACAGAGTTACATCTGTATTTCGTGGATCTCTTCGCTAGGCTTATTTCTGTGGAATCTGAGAACAGATATTTCGGATCCCTTTGAAGACTATAGGGCCAAAGGAAATATCCTCGGATAACAAAGAAAAAGAAGCTTTCTGGGAAACTTCTTTGTGTTCTGTGAAATCATCTCACAGAGTTACAGCTTTCCCCTCAAGAAGCCTTTCGCTAAGACAGTTCTTGTGGAATTGGCAAAGTGATAGTTGGAAGCCCATAGAGGGCTATGGTGAAAAAGGAAATATCCTCCGATTAAATCTGGAAAGAAGCTTTCTGAGAAACTGCTTAGTGTTCTGTTAATTCATCTCACAGAGTTACATCTCTATATCGTGGATCTCTTTGCTAGCCTTATTTCTGTGAAATCTGAGAACAGATATTTCGGATCCCTTTGAAAACTATAGGGCCAAAGGAAATATCTTCCGATACCAAAGAGAAAGAAGATTTGTGAGAAATTTCTTGGTGTTCTATGTAATCATCTCACAGAGTTACAGCTTTCCCCTCAAGAAGCCTTTCGCTAAGACAGTTCTTGTGGAATTGGCAAAGTGATATTTGGAAGCCCATAGAGGGCTATGGTGAAAAAGGAAATATCCTCCGATGAAATCTGAAAAGAAGCTTTCTGAGAAACTGCTTAGTGTTCTGTTAATTCATCTCACAGAGTTACATCTGTATTTCGTGGATCACTTGGCTAGCCTTATTTCTGTGGAATCTGAGAATAGATATTTCGGATCCCTTTGAAGACTACAGGGCCAAAGGAAATATCCTCCGATAACTAAGAGAAAGAAGCTTTCTGAGAAACTTCTTTGTGTTCTGTGAAATCATCTCACAGAGTTACAGCTTTCCCCTCAAGAAGCCTTTCGCTAAGACAGTTCTTGTGGAATTGGCAAAGTGATATTTGGAAGCCCATAGAGGGCTATGGTGAAAAAGGAAATATCCTCAGATGAAATCTGGAAAGAAGCTTTCTGAGAAACTGCTTAGTGTTCTGTTAATTCATCTCACAGAGTTACATCTATATTTCGAGGATCTCTTTGCTAGCCTTATTTCTGTGGAATCTGAGAACAGATATTTCGTATCCCTTTGAAGACTATAGGGCCAAAGGAAATATCCTCCGATAACTTAGAGAAAGAAGCTTTCCGAGAAACTTCTTTGTGTTCTGTGAAATCATCTCACAGAGTTACAGCTTTCCCCTCAAGAAGCCTTTCGCTATGACAGTTCTTGTGGAATTGGCAAAGTGATATTTGGAAGCCCATAGAGGGCTATGGTGAAAAAGGAAATATCCTCAGATGAAATCTGGAAAGAAGCTTTCTGAGAAACTGCTTAGTGTTCTGTTAATTCATCTCACAGAGTTACTTCTATATTTCGAGGATCTCTTTGCTAGCCTTATTTCTGTGGAATCTGAGAACAGATATTTCGGATCCCTTTGAAGACTATAGGGCCAAAGGAAATATCCTCCGAAAACTAACAGAAAGAAGCTTTCTGAGAAACTTCTTTGTGTTCTGTGAAATGAGCTCACAGAGTTACAGCTTTCCCCTCAAGAAGCCTTTCGCTAAGACAGTTCTTGTGGAATTGGCAAAGTGATATTTGGAAGCCCATAGAGGGCTATGGTGAAAAAGGAAATATCCTCAGATGAAATCTGGAAAGAAGCTTTCTGAGAAACTGCTTAGTGTTCTGTTAATTCATCTCACAGTGTTATATCTGTATTTCGTGGATCTCTTTGCTAGCCTTATTTCTGTGGAATCTGAGAACAGATATTTCTGATCCCTTTGAAGACTATAGGTCCAAAGGAAATATCTTCCGATACCAAAGAGAAAGAAGATTTGTGAGAAATTTCTTTGTGTTCTATGTAATCATCTCACAGAGTTACAGCTTTCCCCTCAAGAAGCCTTTTTCTAAGACAGTTCTTGTGGAATTGGCAAAGTGATATTTGGAAGCCCACAGAGGGCTATGGTGAAAAAGGAAATATAATCAGATGAAATCTGGAAAGACGCTTTCTGAGAAACTGCTTAGTGTTCTGTTAATTCATCTCACAGAGTTACATTTGTATTTCGTGGATCACTTGGCTAGCCTTATTTCTGTGGAATCTGAGAACAGATATTTCGGATCCCTTTGAAGACTATAGGGCCAAAGGAAATATCCTCCGATAACTTAGAGAAAGAAGCTTTCTGAGAAACTTCTTTGTGTTCTGTGAAATCATCTCACAGAGTTACAGCTTTCCCCTCAGGAAGCCTTTCGCTATGACAGTTCTTGTGGAATTGGCAAAGTGATATTTGGAAGCCCATAGAGGGCTATGGTGAAAAAGGAAATATCCTCAGATGAAATCTGGAAAGAAGCTTTCTGAGAAATTTCTCAGTGTTCTGTTAATTCATCTCACAGAGTTACATCTCTATATCGTGGATCTCTTTGCTAGCCTTATTTCTGTGGAATCTGAGAACAGATATTTCGGATCCCTTTGAAGACTATAGGGCCAAAGGAACTATCCTCCGAAAACTAAGAGAAAGAAGCTTTCTGAGAAACTTCTTTGTGTTCAGTGAAATCAGCTCACAGAGTTACAGCTTTCTCCTCAAGAAGCCTTTCGCTAAGACAGTTCTTGTGGAATTGGCAAAGTGATATTTGGAAGCCCATAGAGGGCTATGGTGAAAAAGGAAATATCCTCAGATGAAATCTGGAAAGAAGCTTTCTGAGAAACTGCTTAGTGTTCTGTTAATTCATCTCACAGATTTACATCTGTATTTCGTGGATCTCTTTGCTAGCCTTATTTCTGTGGAATCTGAGAACAGATATTTCGGATCCCTTTGAAGACTATAGGGCCAAAGGAAATATCCTCCGATAACAAAGAGAAAGAAGCTTTGTGAGAAATTTCTTTGTGTTCTATGTAATCATCTCACAGAGTTACAGCTTTCCCCTCAAGAAGCCTTTTTCTAAGACAGTTCTTGTGGAATTGGCAAAGTGATATTTGGAAGCCCATAGAGGGCTATGGTGAAAAAGAAAATATAATCAGATGAAATCTGGAAAGAAGCTTTCTGAGAAACTGCTTAATGTTCTGTTAATTCATCTCACAGAGTTACATCTGTATTTCGTGGATCACTTGGCTAGCCTTATTTCTGTGGAATCTGAGAACAGATATTTCGGATCCCTTTGAAGACTATAGGGCCAAAGGAAATATCCTCCGATAACTTAGAGAAAGAAGCTTTCCGAGAAACTTCTTTGTGTTCTGTGAAATCATCTCACAGAGTTACAGCTTTCCTCTCAGGAAGCCTTTCGCTATGACAGTTCTTGTGGAATTGGCAAAGTGATATTTGGAAGCCCATAGAGGGCTATGGTGAAAAAGGAAATATCCTCAGATGAAATCTGGAAAGAAGCTTTCTGAGAAATTTCTCAGTGTTCTGTTAATTCATCTCACAGAGTTACATCTCTATATCGTGGATCTCTTTGCTAGCCTTATTTCTGTGGAATCTGAGAACAGATATTTCGGATCCCTTTGAAGACTATAGGGCCAAAGGAAATATCCTCCGAAAACTAACAGAAAGAAGCTTTCTGAGAAACTTCTTTGTGTTCTGTGAAATCAGCTCACAGAGTTCCAGCTTTCTCCTCAAGAAGGCTTTCGCTAAGACAGTTCTTGTGGAATTGGCAAAGTGATATTTGGAAGCCCATAGAGGGCTAAGGTGAATAAGGAAATATCCTCAGATGAAATCTGGAAAGAAGCTTTCTGAGAAACTGCTTAGTGTTCTGTTAATTCATCTCATAGAGTTACATCTGTATTTCGTGGATCTCTTTGCTAGCCTTATTTCTGTGGAATCTGAGAACAGATATTTCGGATCCCTTTGAAGACTATAGGGCCAAAGGAAATATCCTCCGATAACAAAGAGACAGAAGCTTTGTGAGAAATTTCTTTGTGTTCTGTGAAATCATCTCACAGAGTTACAGCTTTCCCCTCAAGAAGCCTTTCGCTAAGACAGTTCTTGTGGAATTGGCAAAGTGATATTTGGAAGCCCATAGAGGGCTATGGTGAAAAAGGAAATATCCTCCGATGAAATCTGGAAAGAAGCTTTCTGAGAAACTGCTTAGTGTTCTGTTAATTCATCTCACAGAGTTATATCTGTATTTCGTGGATCTCTTTGCTAGCCTTATTTCTGTGGAATCTGAGAACAGATATTTCGGATCCCTTTGAAGACTATAGGGCCAAAGGAAATATCTTCCGATACCAAAGAGAAAGAAGATTTGTGAGAAATTTCTTTGTGTTCTATGTAATCATCTCACAGAGTTACAGCTTTCCCCTCAAGAAGCCTTTCGCTAAGACAGTTCTTGTGGAATTGGCAAAGTGATATTTGGAAGCCCATAGAGGGCTATGGTGAAAAAGGAAATATCCTCCGATGAAATCTGAAAAGAAGCTTTCTGAGAAACTGCTTAGTGTTCTGTTAATTCATCTCACAGAGTTACATCTGTATTTCGTGGATCACTTGTCTAGCCTTATTTCTGTTGAATCTGAGAATAGATATTTCGGATCCCTTTGAAGACTATAGGGCCAAAGGAAATATCCTCCGATAACTAAGAGAAAGAAGCTTTCTGAGAAACTTCTTTGTGTTCTGTGAAATCATCTCACAGAGTTACAGCTTTCCCCTCAAGAAGCCTTTCGCTAAGACAGTTCTTGTGGAATTGGCAAAGTGATATTTGGAAGCCCATAGAGGGCTATGGTGAAAAAGGAAATATCCTCAGATGAAATCTGGAAAGAAGCTTTCTGAGAAACTGCTTAGTGTTCTGTTAGTTCATCTCACAGAGTTACATCTATATTTCGAGGATCTCTTTGCTAGCCTTATTTCTGTGGAATCTGAGAACAGTTATTTCGGATCCCTCTGAAGACTATAGGGCCAAAGGAAATATCCTCCGAAAATTAAGAGAAAGAAGCTTTCTGAGAAACTTCTTTGTGTTCTGTGAAATGAGCTCACAGAGTTACAGCTTTCCCCTCAAGAAGCCTTTCGCTAAGACAGTTCTTGTGGAATTGGCAAAGTGATATTTGGAAGCCCATAGAGAGCTATGGTGAAAAAGGAAATATCCTCCGATGAAATCTGGAAAGAAGCTTTCTGAGAAACTGCTTAGTGTTCTGTTAATTCATCTCACAGAGTTATATCTGTATTTCGTGGATCTCTTTGCTAGCCTTATTTCTGTGGAATCTGAGAACAGATATTTCGGATCCCTTTGAAGACTATAGGGCCAAAGGAAATATCTTCCGATACCAAAGAGAAAGAAGATTTGTGAGAAATTTCTTTGTGTTCTATGTAATCATCTCACAGAGTTACAGCTTTCCCCTCAGGAAGCCTTTTTCTAAGACAGTTCTTGTGGAATTGGCAAAGTGATATTTGGAAGCCCACAGAGGGCTATGGTGAAAAAGGAAATATAATCAGATGAAATCTGGAAAGAAGCTTTCTGAGAAACTGCTTAGTGTTCTGTTAATTCATCTCACAGAGTTACATCTGTATTTCGTGGATCACTTGGCTAGCCTTATTTCTGTGGAATCTGAGAACAGATATTTCGTATCCCTTTGAAGACTATAGGGCCAAAGGAAATATCCTCCGATAACTTAGAGAAAGAAGCTTTCCGAGAAACTTCTTTGTGTTCTGTGAAATCATCTCACAGAGTTACAGCTTTCCCCTCAAGAAGCCTTTCGCTATGACAGTTCTTGTGGAATTGGCAAAGTGATATTTGGAAGCCCATAGAGGGCTATGGTGAAAAAGGAAATATCCTCAGATGAAATCTGGAAAGAAGCTTTCTGAGAAACTGCTTAGTGTTCTGTTAATTCATCTCACAGAGTTACATCTATATTTCGAGGATCTCTTTGCTAGCCTTATTTCTGTGGAATCTGAGAACAGATATTTCGGATCCCTTTGAAGACTATAGGGCCAAAGGAAATATCCTCCGAAAACTAAGAGAAAGAAGCTTTCTGAGAAACTTCTTTGTGTTCTGTGAAATGAGCTCACAGAGTTACAGCTTTCCCCTCAAGAAGCCTTTCGCTAAGACAGTTCTTGTGGAATTGGCAAAGTGATATTTGGAAGCCCATAGAGGGCTATGGTGAAAAAGGAAATATCCTCAGATGAAATCTGGAAAGAAGCTTTCTGAGAAACTGCTTAGTGTTCTGTTAATTCATCTCACAGTGTTATATCTGTATTTCGTGGATCTCTTTGCTAGCCTTATTTCTGTGGAATCTGAGAACAGATATTTCTGATCCCTTTGAAGACTATAGGTCCAAAGGAAATATCTTCCGATACCAAAGAGAAAGAAGATTTGTGAGAAATTTCTTTGTGTTCTATGTAATCATCTCACAGAGTTACAGCTTTCCCCTCAAGAAGCCTTTTTCTAAGACAGTTCTTGTGGAATTGGCAAAGTGATATTTGGAAGCCCACAGAGGGCTATGGTGAAAAAGGAAATATAATCAGATGAAATCTGGAAAGAAGCTTTCTGAGAAACTGCTTAGTGTTCTGTTAATTCATCTCACAGAGTTACATCTGTATTTCGTGGATCACTTGGCTAGCCTTATTTCTGTGGAATCTGAGAACAGATATTTCGGATCCCTTTGAAGACTATAGGGCCAAAGGAAATATCCTCCGATAACTTAGAGAAAGAAGCTTTCCGAGAAACTTCTTTGTGTTCTGTGAAATCATCTCACAGAGTTACAGCTTTCCCCTCAGGAAGCCTTTCGCTATGACAGTTCTTGTGGAATTGGCAAAGTGATATTTGGAAGCCCATAGAGGGCTATGGTGAAAAAGGAAATATCCTCAGATGAAATCTGGAAAGAAGCTTTCTGAGAAATTTCTCAGTGTTCTGTTAATTCATCTCACAGAGTTACATCTCTATATCGTGGATCTCTTTGCTAGCCTTATTTCTGTGGAATCTGAGAACAGATATTTCGGATCCCTTTGAAGACTATAGGGCCAAAGGAACTATCCTCCGAAAACTAAGAGAAAGAAGCTTTCTGAGAAACTTCTTTGTGTTCAGTGAAATCAGCTCACAGAGTTACAGCTTTCTCCTCAAGAAGCCTTTCGCTAAGACAGTTCTTGTGGAATTGGCAAAGTGATATTTGGAAGCCCATAGAGGGCTATGGTGAAAAAGGAAATATCCTCAGATGAAATCTGGAAAGAAGCTTTCTGAGCAACTGCTTAGTGTTCTGTTAATTCATCTCACAGATTTACATCTGTATTTCGTGGATCTCTTTGCTAGCCTTATTTCTGTGGAATCTGAGAACAGATATTTCGGATCCCTTTGAAGACTATAGGGCCAAAGGAAATATCCTCCGATAACAAAGAGAAAGAAGCTTTGTGAGAAATTTCTTTGTGTTCTATGTAATCATCTCACAGAGTTACAGCTTTCCCCTCAAGAAGCCTTTTTCTAAGACAGTTCTTGTGGAATTGGCAAAGTGATATTTGGAAGCCCATAGAGGGCTATGGTGAAAAAGGAAATATAATCAGATGAAATCTGGAAAGAAGCTTTCTGAGAAACTGCTTAATGTTCTGTTAATTCATCTCACAGAGTTACATCTGTATTTCGTGGATCACTTGGCTAGCCTTATTTCTGTGGAATCTGAGAACAGATATTTCGGATCCCTTTGAAGACTATAGGGCCAAAGGAAATATCCTCCGATAACTTAGAGAAAGAAGCTTTCCGAGAAACTTCTTTGTGTTCTGTGAAATCATCTCACAGAGTTACAGCTTTCCTCTCAGGAAGCCTTTCGCTATGACAGTTCTTGTGGAATTGGCAAAGTGATATTTGGAAGCCCATAGAGGGCTATGGTGAAAAAGGAAATATCCTCAGATGAAATCTGGAAAGAAGCTTTCTGAGAAATTTCTCAGTGTTCTGATAATTCATCTCACAGAGTTACATCTCTATATCGTGGATCTCTTTGCTAGCCTTATTTCTGTGGAATCTGAGAACAGATATTTCGGATCCCTTTGAAGACTATAGGGCCAAAGGAAATATCCTCCGAAAACTAACAGAAAGAAGCTTTCTGAGAAACTTCTTTGTGTTCTGTGAAATCAGCTCACAGAGTTCCAGCTTTCTCCTCAAGAAGCCTTTCGCTAAGACAGTTCTTGTGGAATTGGCAAAGTGATATTTGGAAGCCCATAGAGGGCTAAGGTGAATAAGGAAATATCCTCAGATGAAATCTGGAAAGAAGCTTTCTGAGAAACTGCTTAGTGTTCTGTTAATTCATCTCACAGAGTTACATCTGTATTTCGTGGATCTCTTTGCTAGCCTTATTTCTGTGGAATCTGAGAACAGATATTTCGGATCCCTTTGAAGACTATAGGGCCAAAGGAAATATCCTCCGATAACAAAGAGACAGAAGCTTTGTGAGAAATTTCTTTGTGTTCTGTGAAATCATCTCACAGAGTTACAGCTTTCCCCTCAAGAAGCCTTTCGCTAAGACAGTTCTTGTGGAATTGACAAAGTGATATTTGGAAGCCCATAGAGGGCTATGGTGAAAAAGGAAATATCCTCCGATGAAATCTGGAAAGAAGCTTTCTGAGAAACTGCTTAGTGTTCTGTTAATTCATCTCACAGAGTTATATCTGTATTTCGTGGATCTCTTTGCTAGCCTTATTTCTGTGGAATCTGAGAACAGATATTTCGGATCCCTTTGAAGACTATAGGGCCAAAGGAAATATCTTCCGATACCAAAGAGAAAGAAGATTTGTGAGAAATTTCTTTGTGTTCTATGTAATCATCTCACAGAGTTACAGCTTTCCCCTCAAGAAGCCTTTCGCTAAGACAGTTCTTGTGGAATTGGCAAAGTGATATTTGGAAGCCCATAGAGGGCTATGGTGAAAAAGGAAATATCCTCCGATGAAATCTGAAAAGAATCTTTCTGAGAAACTGCTTAGTGTTCTGTTAATTCATCTCACAGAGTTACATCTGTATTTCGTGGATCACTTGGCTAGCCTTATTTCTGTTGAATCTCAGAATAGATATTTCGGATCCCTTTGAAGACTATAGGGCCAAAGGAAATATCCTCCGATAACTAAGAGAAAGAAGCTTTCTGAGAAACTTCTTTGTGTTCTGTGAAATCATCTCACAGAGTTACAGCTTTCCCCTCAAGAAGCCTTTCGCTAAGACAGTTCTTGTGGAATTGGCAAAGTGATATTTGGAAGCCCATAGAGGGCTATGGTGAAAAAGGAAATATCCTCAGATGAAATCTGGAAAGAAGCTTTCTGAGAAACTGCTTAGTGTTCTGTTAGTTCATCTCACAGAGTTACATCTATATTTCGAGGATCTCTTTTCTAGCCTTATTTCTGTGGAATCTGAGAACAGTTATTTCGGATCCCTCTGAAGACTATAGGGCCAAAGGAAATATCCTCCGAAAATTAAGAGAAAGAAGCTTTCTGAGAAACTTCTTTGTGTTCTGTGAAATGAGCTCACAGAGTTACAGCTTTCCCCTCAAGAAGCCTTTCGCTAAGACAGTTCTTGTGGAATTGGCAAAGTGATATTTGGAAGCCCATAGAGAGCTATGGTGAAAAAGGAAATATCCTCCGATGAAATCTGGAAAGAAGCTTTCTGAGAAACTGCTTAGTGTTCTGTTAATTCATCTCACAGAGTTATATCTGTATTTCGTGGATCTCTTTGCTAGCCTTATTTCTGTGGAATCTGAGAACAGATATTTCGGATCCCTTTGAAGACTATAGGGCCAAAGGAAATATCTTCCGATACCAAAGAGAAAGAAGATTTGTGAGAAATTTCTTTGTGTTCTATGTAATCATCTCACAGAGTTACAGCTTTCCCCTCAAGAAACCTTTTTCTAAGACAGTTCTTGTGGAATTGGCAAAGTGATATTTGGAAGCCCATAGAGGGCTATGGTGAAAAAGGAAATATAATCAGATGAAATCTGGAAAGAAGCTTTCTGAGAAACTGCTTAGTGTTCTGTTAATTCATCTCACAGAGTTACATCTGTATTTCGTGGATCACTTGGCTAGCCTTATTTCTGTGGAATCTGAGAACAGATATTTCGGATCCCTTTGAAGACTATAGGGCCAAAGGAAATATCCTCCGATAACTTAGAGAAAGAAGCTTTCCGAGAAACTTCTTTGTGTTCTGTGAAATCATCTCACAGAGTTACAGCTTTCCCCTCAGGAAGCCTTTCGCTATGACAGTTCTTGTGGAATTGGCAAAGTGATATTTGGAAGCCCATAGAGGGCTATGGTGAAAAAGGAAATATCCTCAGATGAAATCTGGAAAGAAGCTTTCTGAGAAATTTCTCAGTGTTCTGTTAATTCATCTCACAGAGTTACATCTGTATTTCGTGGATCTCTTCGCTAGGCTTATTTCTGTGGAATCTGAGAACAGATATTTCGGATCCCTTTGAAGACTATAGGGCCAAAGGAAATATCCTCGGATAACAAAGAAAAAGAAGCTTTCTGGGAAACTTCTTTGTGTTCTGTGAAATCATCTCACAGAGTTACAGCTTTCCCCTCAAGAAGCCTTTCGCTAAGACAGTTCTTGTGGAATTGGCAAAGTGATAGTTGGAAGCCCATAGAGGGCTATGGTGAAAAAGGAAATATCCTCCGATTAAATCTGGAAAGAAGCTTTCTGAGAAACTGCTTAGTGTTCTGTTAATTCATCTCACAGAGTTACATCTCTATATCGTGGATCTCTTTGCTAGCCTTATTTCTGTGAAATCTGAGAACAGATATTTCGGATCCCTTTGAAAACTATAGGGCCAAAGGAAATATCTTCCGATACCAAAGAGAAAGAAGATTTGTGAGAAATTTCTTTGTGTTCTATGTAATCATCTCACAGAGTTACAGCTTTCCCCTCAAGAAGCCTTTCGCTAAGACAGTTCTTGTGGAATTGGCAAAGTGATATTTGGAAGCCCATAGAGGGCTATGGTGAAAAAGGAAATATCCTCCGATGAAATCTGAAGAGAAGCTTTCTGAGAAACTGCTTAGTGTTCTGTTAATTCATCTCACAGAGTTACATCTGTATTTCGTGGATCACTTGGCTAGCCTTATTTCTGTGGAATCTGAGAATAGATATTTCGGATCCCTTTGAAGACTATAGGTCCAAAGGAAATATCCTCCGATAACTAAGAGAAAGAAGCTTTCTGAGAAACTTCTTTGTGTTCTGTGAAATCATCTCACAGAGTTACAGCTTTCCCCTCAAGAAGCCTTTCGCTAAGACAGTTCTTGTGGAATTGGCAAAGTGATATTTGGAAGCCCATAGAGGGCTATGGTGAAAAAGGAAATATCCTCAGATGAAATCTGGAAAGAAGCTTTCTGAGAAACTGCTTAGTGTTCTGTTAATTCATCTCACAGAGTTACATCTGTATTTCGTGGATCTCTTTGCTAGCCTTATTTCTGTGGAATCTGAGAACAGATACTTCGGATCCCTTTGAAGACTATAGGGCCAAAGGAAATATCCTCCGAAAACTAAGAGAAAGAAGCTTTCTGAGAAACTTCTTTGTGTTCTGTGAAATGAGCTCACAGAGTTTCAGCTTTCCCCTCAAGAAGCCTTTCGCTAAGACAGTTCTTGTGGAATTGGCAAAGTGATATTTGGAAGCCCATAGAGGGCTATGGTGAAAAGGGAAATATCCTCCGATGAAATCTGGAAAGAAGCTTTCTGAGAAACTGCTTAGTGTTCTGTTAATTCATCTCACAGAGTTATATCTGTATTTCGTGGATCTCTTTGCTAGCCTTATTTCTGTGGAATCTGAGAACAGATATTTCGGATCCCTTTGAAGACTATAGGGCCAAAGGAAATATCTTCCGATACCAAAGAGAAAGAAGATTTGTGAGAAATTTCTTTGTGTTCTATGTAATCATCTCACAGAGTTACAGCTTTCCCCTCAAGAAGCCTTTTTCTAAGACAGTTCTTGTGGAATTGGCAAAGTGATATTTGGAAGCCCACAGAGGGCTATGGTGAAAAAGGAAATATAATCAGATGAAATCTGGAAAGAAGCTTTCTGAGAAACTGCTTAGTGTTCTGTTAATTCATCTCACAGAGTTACATCTGTATTTCGTGGATCACTTGGCTAGCCTTATTTCTGTGGAATCTGAGAACAGATATTTCGTATCCCTTTGAAGACTATAGGGCCAAAGGAAATATCCTCCGATAACTTAGAGAAAGAAGCTTTCCGAGAAACTTCTTTGTGTTCTGTGAAATCATCTCACAGAGTTACAGCTTTCCCCTCAAGAAGCCTTTCGCTATGACAGTTCTTGTGGAATTGGCAAAGTGATATTTGGAAGCCCATAGAGGGCTATGGTGAAAAAGGAAATATCCTCAGATGAAATCTGGAAAGAAGCTTTCTGAGAAACTGCTTAGTGTTCTGTTAATTCATCTCACAGAGTTACATCTATATTTCGAGGATCTCTTTGCTAGCCTTATTTCTGTGGAATCTGAGAACAGATATTTCGGATCCCTTTGAAGACTATAGGGCCAAAGGAAATATCCTCCGAAAACTAAGAGAAAGAAGCTTTCTGAGAAACTTCTTTGTGTTCTGTGAAATGAGCTCACAGAGTTACAGCTTTCCCCTCAAGAAGCCTTTCGCTAAGACAGTTCTTGTGGAATTGGCAAAGTGATATTTGGAAGCCCATAGAGGGCTATGGTGAAAAAGGAAATATCCTCAGATGAAATCTGGAAAGAAGCTTTCTGAGAAACTGCTTAGTGTTCTGTTAATTCATCTCACAGAGTTATATCTGTATTTCGTGGATCTCTTTGCTAGCCTTATTTCTGTGGAATCTGAGAACAGATATTTCTGATCCCTTTGAAGACTATAGGTCCAAAGGAAATATCTTCCGATACCAAAGAGAAAGAAGATTTGTGAGAAATTTCTTTGTGTTCTATGTAATCATCTCACAGAGTTACAGCTTTCCCCTCAAGAAGCCTTTTTCTAAGACAGTTCTTGTGGAATTGGCAAAGTGATATTTGGAAGCCCACAGAGGGCTATGGTGAAAAAGGAAATATAATCAGATGAAATCTGGAAAGAAGCTTTCTGAGAAACTGCTTAGTGTTCTGTTAATTCATCTCACAGAGTTACATCTGTATTTCGTGGATCACTTGGCTAGCCTTATTTCTGTGGAATCTGAGAACAGATATTTCGGATCCCTTTGAAGACTATAGGGCCAAAGGAAATATCCTCCGATAACTTAGAGAAAGAAGCTTTCCGAGAAACTTCTTTGTGTTCTGTGAAATCATCTCACAGAGTTACAGCTTTCCCCTCAAGAAGCCTTTCGCTATGACAGTTCTTGTGGAATTGGCAAAGTGATATTTGGAAGCCCATAGAGGGCTATGGTGAAAAAGGAAATATCCTCAGATGAAATCTGGAAAGAAGCTTTCTGAGAAACTGCTTAGTGTTCTGTTAATTCATCTCACAGAGTTACATCTCTATATCGTGGATCTCTTTGCTAGCCTTATTTCTGTGGAATCTGAGAACAGATATTTCGGATAACTTTGAAGACTATAGGGCCAAAGGAAATATCCTCCGAAAACTAACAGAAAGAAGCTTTCTGAGAAACTTCTTTGTGTTCTGTGAAATCAGCTCACAGATTTACAGCTTTCTCCTCAAGAAGCCTTTCGCTAAGACAGTTCTTGTGGAATTGGCAAAGTGATATTTGGAAGCCCATAGAGGGCTATGGTGAAAAAGGAAATATCCTCAGATGAAATCTGGAAAGAAGCTTTCTGAGAAATTGCTTAGTGTTCTGTTAATTCATCTCACAGAGTTACATCTGTATTTCGTGGATCTCTTTGCTAGCCTTATTTCTGTGGAATCTGAGAACAGATATTTCGGATCCCTTTGAAGACTATAGGGCCAAAGGAAATATCCTCCGATAACAAAGAGAAAGAAGCTTTGTGATAAATTTCTTTGTGTTCTATGTAATCATCTCACAGAGTTACAGCTTTCCCCTCAAGAAGTCTTTCGCTAAGACAGTTCTTGTGGAATTGGCAAAGTGATATTTGGAAGCCCATAGAGGGCTATGGTGAAAAAGGAAATATCCTCCGATGAAATCTGAAAAGAAGCTTTCTGAGAAACTGCTTAGTGTTCTGTTAATTCATCTCACAGAGTTACATCTGTATTTCGTGGATCACTTGGCTAGCCTTATTTCTGTGGAATCTGAGAATAGATATTTCGGATCCCTTTGAAGACTATAGGGCCAAAGGAAATATCCTCCGATAACTAAGAGAAAGAAGCTTTCTGAGAAACTTCTTTGTGTTCTGTGAAATCATCTCACAGAGTTACAGCTTTCCCCTCAAGAAGCCTTACGCTAAGACAGTTCTTGTGGAATTGGCAAAGTGATATTTGGAAGCCCATAGAGGGCTATGGTGAAAAAGGAAATATCCTCAGATGAAATCTGGAAAGAAGCTTTCTGAGAAACTGCTTAGTGTTCTGTTAATTCATCTCACAGAGTTACATCTGTATTTCGTGGATCTCTTTGCTAGCCTTATTTCTGTGGAATCTGAGAACAGATATTTCGGATCCCTTTGAAGACTATAGGGCCAAAGGAAATATCCTGCGATAACAAAGAGAAAGAAGCTTTGTGAGAAATTTCTTTGTGTTCTATGTATCATCTCACAGAGTTACAGCTTTCCCCTCAAGAAGCCTTTCGCTAAGACAGTTCTTGTGGAATTGGCAAAGTGATATTTGGAAGCCCATAGACGGCTAAGGTGAAAAAGGAAATATCCTCAGATGAAATCTGGAAAGAAGCTTTCTGAGAAACTGCTTAGTGTTCTGTTAATTCATCTCACAGAGTTACATCTGTATTTCGTGGATCACGTGGCTAGCCTTATTTCTGTGGAATCTGAGAACAGATATTTCGGATCCCTTTGAAGACTATAGGGCCAAAGGAAATATCCTCCGATAACTAAGAGAAAGAAGCTTTCTGAGAAACTTCTTTGTGTTCTGTGAAATCATCTCACAGAGTTACAGCTTTCCCCTCAAGACGCGTTTCGCTAAGACAGTTCTTGTGGAATTGGCAAAGTGATATTTGGAAGCCCATAGAGGGCTATGGTGAAAAAGGAAATATCCTCAGATGAAATCTGGAAAGAAGCTTTCTGAGAAACTGCTTAGTGTTCTGTTAATTCATCTCACAGAGTTACATCTGTATTTCGTGGATCTCTTTGCTAGCCTTATTTCTGTGGAATCTGACAACTGATATTTCGGATCCCTTTGAAGACTATAGGGCCAAAGGAAATATCCTCCGATAACTAAGAGAAAGAAGCTTTCTGAGAAACTCCTTTGTGTTCTGTGAAATCATCTCACAGAGTTACAGCTTTCCCCTCAAGAAGCCTTTCGCTAAGACAGTTCTTGTGGAATTGGCACAGTGATATTTGGAAGCCCATAGAGGGCTATGGTGAAAAAGGAAATATCCTCAGATGAAATCTGGAAAGAAGCTTTCTGAGAAACTGCTTAGTGTTCTCTTAGTTCATCTCACAGAGTTACATCTATATTTCTTGGATCTCTTTGCTAGCCTTATTTCTGTGGAATCTGAGAACAGATATTTCGGATCCCTTGAAGACAATAGGGCCAAAGGAAATATCCTCCGATAACAAAGAGAAAGAAGCTTTCTGAGAAACTTCTTTGTGTTCTGTGAAATCATCTCACAGAGTTACAGCTTTCCCCTCAAGAAGCCTTTCGCTAAGACAGTTCTTGTGGAATTGGCAAAGTGATATTTGGAAGCCCATAGAGGGCTATGGTGAAAAAGGAAATATCGTCAGATGAAATCTGGAAAGAAGCTTTCTGAGAAACTGCTTAGTGTTCTGTTAATTCATCTCACAGAGTTACATCAGTATTTCGTGTATCTCTTTGCTAGCCTTATTTCTGTGGAATCTGAGAACAGATATTTCGGATCCCTTTGAAGACTACAGGGCCAAAGGAAATATCCTCCGATAACTAAGAGAAAGAAGCTTTCTGAGAAACTTCTTTGTGTTCTGTGAAATCATCTCACAGAGGTACAGCTTTCCCCTCAAGAAGCCTTTGTCTAAGACATTTCTTGTGGAATTGGCAAAGTGATATTTGGAAGCCCATAGAGGGCTATGGTGAAAAAGGAAATATCCTCCGATGAAATCTGGAAAGAAGCTTTCTGAGAAACTGCTTAGGGTTCTGTTAATTCATCTCACAGAGTTACTTCTATATTTCGTGGATCTCTTTGGTAGCCTCATTTCTGTGGAATCTGAGAACAGATATTTCGGATCCCTTTGAAGACTATAGGGCCAAAGGAAATATCCTCCGAAAACTAAGAGAAAGAAGCTTTCTGAGAAACTGCTTAGTGTTCTGTTAATTCATCTCACAGAGTTACATCTGTATTTCGTGGATCTCTTTGATAGCCTTATTTCTGTGGAATCTGACAACAGATACTTCGGATTCCTTTGAAGACTGTAGGGCCAAAGGAAATATCCTCCGATAACTAAGAGAAAGAAGCTTTCTGAGAAACTTCTTTGTGTTCTGTGAAATCATCTCACACAGTTACAGCTTTCCCCTCAAGAAGCCTTTCGCTAAGACAGTTCTTGTGGAATTGGCAAAGTGATATTTGGAAGCCCATAGAGGGCTATGGTGAAAAAGGAAATATCCTCCGATGAAATCTGGAAAGAAGCTTTCTGAGAAACTGCTTAGTGTTCTGATAGTTCATCTCACAGAGTTACATCTATATTTCGTGGATCTCTTTGCTAGCCTTATTTCTGTGGAATCTGAGAACAGATATTTCGGATCCCCTTGAATACTATAGGGCCAAAGGAAATATCATCCGATAACAAAGAGAAAGAAGCTTTCTGAGAAACTTCTTTGTGTTCTGTGAAATCATCTCACAGAGTTACAGCTTTCCCCTCAAGAAGCCTTTCTCTAAGACAGTTCTTGTGGAATTGGCCAAGTGATATTTGGAAGCCCATAGAGGGCTATGGTGAAAAAGTAAATATCCTCCGATGAAATCTGGAAAGAAGCTTTCTGAGAAACTGCTTAGTGTTCTGTTAATTCATCTCACAGAGTTACATCTGTATTTCGTGGATCTCTTTGCTAGCCTTATTTCTGTGGAATCTGAGAACAGATATTTCGGATCCCTTTGAAGACTACAGGGCCAAAGGAAATATCCTCCGATAACTAAGAGAAAGAAGCTTTCTGAGAAACTTCTTTGTGTTCTGTGAAATCATCTCACAGAGTTACAGCTTTCCCCTCAAGAAGCCTTTGTGTAAGACATTTCTTGTGGAATTGGCAAAGTGATATTTGGAAGCCCATAGAGGGCTATGGTCAAAAAGGAAATATCCTCCGATGAAATCTGGAAAGAAGCTTTCTGAGAAACTGCTTAGGGTTCTGTTAATTCATCTCACAGAGTTACTTCTATATTTCGTGGATCTCTTTGGTAGCCTTATTTCTGTGGAATCTGAGAACAGATATTTCGGATCCCTTTGAAGACTATAGGGCCAAAGGAAATATCCTCCGAAAACTAAAAGAAAGAAGCTTTCTGAGAATCTTCTTTGTGTTCTGTGAAATCAGCTCACAGAGTTACAGCTTTCCCCTCAAGAAGCCTTTCGCTAAGGCAGTTCTTTTGGAATTGGCAAAGTGATATTTGGAAGCCCATAGAGGGCTATGGTGAAAAAGGAAATATCCTCAGACGAAATCTGGAAAGAAGCTTTATGAGAAACTGCTTAGTGTTCTGTTAATTCATCTCACAGAGTTACATCTGTATTTCGTGGATCTCTTTGCTAGGCTTATTTCTGTGGAATCTGAGAACAGATATTTCGGATCCCTTTGAAGACTATAGGGCCAAAGGAAATATCCTCCGATAACAAAGAGAAAGAAGCTTTGTGAGAAATTTCTTTGTGTGCTATGTAATCATCTCACAGAGTTACAGCTTTCCCCTCAAGAAGCCTTTCGCTAAGACAGTTCTTGTGGAATTGGCAAAGTGATGTTTGGAACCCATAGAGGACTATGTTGAAAAAGGAAATATCCTCAGATGAAATCTGGAAAGAAGCTTTCTGAGAAACTGCTTAGTGTTCTGTTAATTCATCTCA
This sequence comes from Macaca nemestrina, assembly GCF_043159975.1. Taxonomy (NCBI): domain Eukaryota; kingdom Metazoa; phylum Chordata; class Mammalia; order Primates; family Cercopithecidae; genus Macaca; species Macaca nemestrina. The sequence continues at coordinate 131,502,480 of NC_092130.1, read as the reverse complement.
CAGAGTTACATCGGTATTTCGTGGATCTCTTTGCTAGCCTTTTTTCTGTGGAATCTGACAACAGATATTTCGGATCCCTTTGAAGACTATAGGGCCAAAGGAAATATCCTCCGATAACTAAGAGAAAGAAGCTTTCTCAGAAACTTCTTTGTGTTCTGTGAAATCATCTCACCGAGTTACAGCTTTCCCCTCAAGAAGTCTTTCGCTAAGACAGTTCTTGTGGAATTGGCAAAGTGATATTTGGAAGCCCATAGAGGGCTATGGTCAAAAAGGAAATATCCTCCGATGAAATCTGGAAAGAAGCTTTCTGAGAAACTGCTTAGGGTTCTGTTAATTCATCTCACAGAGTTACTTCTATATTTCGTGGATCTCTTTGCTAGCCTTATTTCTGTGGAATCTGAGAACAGATATTTCGGATCCCTTTGAAGACTATAGGGCCAAAGGAAATATCCTCCGAAAACTAAGAGAAAGAAGCTTGCTGAGAAACTTCTTTGTGTTCTGTGAAATCAGCTCACAGAGTTACAGCTTTCCCCTCAAGAAGCCTTTCGCTAAGACAGTTCTTGTGGAATTGGCAAAGTGATATTTGGAAGCCCATAGAGGGCTATGGTCAAAAAAGAAATATCCTCAGATGAAATCTGGAAAGAAGCTTTCTGAGAAACTGCTTAGTGTTCTGTTAATTCATCTCACAGAGTTACATCTGTATTTCGTGGATCTCTTTGCTAGCCTTATTTCTGTGGAATCTGAGAACAGATATTTCGGATCCCTTTGAAGACTATAGGGCCAAAGGAAATATCCTGCGATAACAAAGAGAAAGAAGCTTTGTGAAAAATTTCTTTGTGTTCTATGTATCATCTCACAGAGTTACAGCTTTCCCCTCAAGAAGCCTTTCGCTAAGACAGTTCTTGTGGAATTGGCAAAGTGATATTTGAAAGCCCATAGAGGGCTATGGTGAAAAAGGAAATATCCTCCGATGAAATCTGGAAAGAAGCATTCTGAGAAACTGCTTAGTGTTCTGTTAATTCATCTCACAGAGTTACATCTGTATTTCGTGGATCTCTTTGCTAGCCTTATTTCTGTGGAATCTGAGAACAGATATTTCGGATCCCTTTGAAGACTATAGGGCCAAAGGAAATATCCTCCGATAACAAAGAGAAAGAAGCTTTGTGAGAAATTTCTTTGTGTTCTATGTAGTCATCTCACAGAGTTACAGCTTTCCCCTCAAGAAGCCATTCGCTAAGACATTTCTTGTGGAATTGGCAAAGTGATATTTGGAAGCCCTTAGAGAGCTATGGTGAAAAAGGAAATATCCTCAGATGAAATCTGGAAAGAAGCTTTCTGAGAAACTGCTTAGTGTTCTGTTAATTCATCTCACAGAGTTACATCTGTATTTCGTGGATCACTTGGCTAGCCTTATTTCTGCGGAAACTGAGAACAGATATTTCGGATCCCTTTGAAGACTATAGGGCCAAAGGAAATATCCTCCGATAACAAACAGAAAGAAGTTTTTGTGAAACTTCTTTGTGTTCTGTGAAATCAACTCACAGATTTACAGCTTTCCCCTCAAGAAGCCTTTCGCTAAGATAGTTCTTGTGGAATTGGCAAAGTGATATTTGGAAGCCCATGGAGGGCTATGGTCAAAAAGGAAATATCCTCCGATGAAATCTGGAAAGAAGCTTTCTGAGAAACTGCTTAGGGTTCTGTTAATTCATCTCACAGAGTTACTTCTATATTTCGTGGATCTCTTTGCTAGCCTTATTTCTGTGGAATCTGAGAACAGATATTTCGGATCCCTTTGAAGACTATAGGGCCAAAGAAATATCCTCCGATAACTAAGAGAAGGAAGCTTGCTGAGAAACTTCTTTGTGTTCTGTGAAATCAGCTCACAGAGTTACAGCTTTCCCCTCAAGAAGCCTTTCGCTAAGACAGTTCTTGTGGAATTGGCAAAGTGATATTTGGAAGCCCATAGAGGGCTATGGTCAAAAAGGAAACATCCTCAGATGAAATCTGGAAAGAAGCTTTCTGAGAAACTGCTTAGTGTTCTGTTAATTCATCTCACTGAGTTACATCTGTATTTCGTGGATCTCTTTGCTAGCCTTATTTCTGTGAAATCTGAGAACAGATATTTCGGATCCCTTTGAAGACTATAGGGCCAAAGGAAATATCCTGCGATAACAAAGAGAAAGAAGCTTTGTGAAAAATTTCTTTGTGTTCTATGTATCATCTCACAGAGTTACAGCTTTCCCCTCAAGAAGCCTTTCGCTAAGACAGTTCTTGTGGAATTGGCAAAGTGGTATTTGGAAGCCCATAGAGGGCTATGGTTAAAAAGGAAATATAATCAGATGAAATCTGGAAAGAAGCTTTCTGAGAAACTGCTTAGTGTTCTGTTAATTCATCTCACAGAGTTACATCTGTATTTCGTGGATCACTTGGCTAGCCTTATTTCTGTGGAATCTGAGAACAGATATTTCGGATCCCTTTGAAGAATATAGGGCCAAAGGAAATATCCTCCGATAACTAAGAGAAAGAAGCTTTCTGAGAAACTTCTTTGTGTTCTGTGAAATCATCTCACAGAGTTACAGCTTTCCCCTCAAGAAGCCTTTCGCTAAGACAGTTCTTGTGGAATTGGCAAAGTGATATTTGGAAGCCCATAGAGGGCTATGGTGAAAAAGGAAATATCCTCAGATGAAATCTGGAAAGAAGATTTCTGAGAAACTGCTCAGTGTTCTGTTAATTCATCTCACAGAGTTACATCTGTATTTCGTGGATCTCTTTGCTAGGCTTATTTCTGTGGAATCTGAGAACAGATATTTCGGATCCCTTTGAAGACTATAGGGCCAAAGGAAATATCCTCGGATAACAAAGAAAAAGAAGCTTTCTGAGAAACTTCTTTGTGTTCTGTGAAATCATCTCACAGAGTTACAGCTTTCCCCTCAAGAAGCCTTTCGCTAAGACAGTTCTTGTGGAATTGGCAAAGTGATATTTGGAAGCCCATAGTGGACTATGGTGAAAAAGGAAATATCCTCAGATGAAATCTGGAAAGAAGCTTTCTGAGAAACTGCTTAGTGTTCTGTTAATTCATCTCACAGAGTTACATCTGTATTTCGTGGATCTCTTTGCAAGCCTTATTTCTATGGAATCTGAGAACAGATATTTCGGATCCCTTTGAAGACTATAGGGCCAAAGGAAATATCCTCCGAAAACTAAGAGAAAGAAGCTTGCTGAGAAACTTCTTTGTGTTCTGTGAAATCATCTCACAGAGTTACAGCTTTCCCCTCAAGAAGCCTTTCGCTAAGACAGTTCTTGTGGAATTGGCAAAGTGATATTTGGAAGCCCATAGAGGGCTATGGTGAAAAAGGAAATATCTTCAGATGAAATCTGGAAAGAAGCTTTCTGAGAAACTGCTTAGTGTTCTGTTAATTCATCTCACAGAGTTACATCTGTATTTCGTGGATCTCTTTGCTAGCCTTATTTCTGTGGAATCTGACAACTGATATTTCGGATCCCTTTGAAGACTATAGGGCCAAAGGAAATATCCTCCGATAACTAAGAGAAAGAAGCTTTCTGAGAAACTCCTTTGTGTTCTGTGAAATCATCTCACAGAGTTACAGCTTTCCCCTCAAGAAGCCTTTCGCTAAGACAGTTCTTGTGGAATTGGCACAGTGATATTTGGAAGCCCATAGAGGGCTATGGTGAAAAAGGAAATATCCTCAGATGAAATCTGGAAAGAAGCTTTCTGAGAAACTGCTTAGTGTTCTCTTAGTTCATCTCACAGAGTTACATCTATATTTCGTGGATCTCTTTGCTAGCCTTATTTCTCTGGAATCTGAGAACAGATATTTCGGATCCCTTGAAGACAATAGGGCCAAAGGAAATATCCTCCGATAACAAAGAGAAAGAAGCTTTCTGAGAAACTTCTTTGTGTTCTGTGAAATCATCTCACAGAGTTACAGCTTTCCCCTCAAGAAGCCTTTCGCTAAGACATTTCTTGTGGAATTGGCAAAGTGATATTTGGAAGCCCATAGAGGGCTATGGTGAAAAAGGAAATATCGTCAGATGAAATCTGGAAAGAAGCTTTCTGAGAAACTGCTTAGTGTTCTGTTAATTCATCTCACAGAGTTACATCTGTATTTCGTGTATCTCTTTGCTAGCCTTATTTCTGTGGAATCTGAAAACAGATATTTCGGATCCCTTTGAAGACTACAGGGCCGAAGGAAATATCCTCCGATAACTAAGAGAAAGAAGCTTTCTGAGAAACTTCTTTGTGTTCTGTGAAATCATCTCACAGAGGTACAGCTTTCCCCTCAAGAAGCCTTTGTCTAAGACATTTCTTGTGGAATTGGCAAAGTGATATTTGGAAGCCCATAGAGGGCTATGGTGAAAAAGGAAATATCCTCAGATGAAATCTGGAAAGAAGCTTTCTGAGAAACTGCTTAGTGTTCTGTTAGTTCATCTCACAGAGTTACATCTATATTTCGTGGATCTCTTTGCTAGCCTTATTTTTGTGGAATCTGACAAGAGATATTTCGGATCCCTTTGAAGACTATAGGGCCAAAGGAAATATTCTCCGAAAAGTAAGAGAAAGAAGCTTTCTGAGAAACTTCTTTGTGTTCTGTGAAATGAGCTCACAGAGTTACAGCTTCCCCCTCAAGAAGCCTTTCGCTAAGACAGTTCTTGTGGAATTGGCAAAGTGATATTTGAAAGCCCATAGAGGGCTATGGTGAAAAAGGAAATATCCTCCGATGAAATCTGGAAAGAAGCATTCTGAGAAACTGCTTAGTGTTCTGTTAATTCATCTCACAGAGTTACATCTGTATTTCGTGGATCTCTTTGCTAGCCTTATTTCTGTGGAATCTGAGAACAGATATTTCGGATCCCTTTGAAGACTATAGGGCCAAAGGAAATATCCTCCGATAACAAAGAGAAAGAAGCTTTGTGAGAAATTTCTTTGTGTTCTATGTAGTCATCTCACAGAGTTACAGCTTTCCCCTCAAGAAGCCATTCGCTAAGACAGTTCTTGTGGAATTGGCAAAGTGATATTTGGAAGCCCTTAGAGAGCTATGGTGAAAAAGGAAATATCCTCAGATGAAATCTGGAAAGAAGCTTTCTGAGAAACTGCTTAGTGTTCTGTTAATTCATCTCACAGAGTTACATCTGTATTTCGTGGATCACCTGGCTAGCCTTATTTCTGTGGAAACTGAGAACAGATATTTCGGATCCCTTTGAAGACTATAGGGCCAAAGGAAATATCCTCCGATAACAAACAGAAAGAAGTTTTTGTGAAACTTCTTTGTGTTCTGTGAAATCAACTCACAGATTTACAGCTTTCCCCTCAAGAAGCCTTTCGCTAAGATAGTTCTTGTGGAATTGGCAAAGTGATATTTGCAAGCTCATGGAGGGCTATGGTCAAAAAGGAAATATCCTCCGATGAAATCTGGAAAGAAGCTTTCTGAGAAACTGCTTAGGGTTCTGTTAATTCATCTCACAGAGTTACTTCTATATTTCGTGGATCTCTTTGCTAGCCTTATTTCTGTGGAATCTGAGAACAGATATTTCGGATCCCTTTGAAGACTATAGGGCCAAAGGAAATATCCTCCGATAACTAAGAGAAGGAAGCTTGCTGAGAAACTTCTTTGTGTTCTGTGAAATCAGCTCACAGAGTTACAGCTTTCCCCTCAAGAAGCCTTTCGCTAAGACAGTTCTTGTGGAATTGGCAAAGTGATATTTGGAAGCCCATAGAGGGCTATGGTCAAAAAGGAAACATCCTCAGATGAAATCTGGAAAGAAGCTTTCTGAGAAACTGCTTAGTGTTATGTTAATTCATCTCACAGAGGTACATCTATATTTCGTGGATCTCTTTGCTAGCCTTATTTCTGTGGAATCTGAGAACAGATATTTCGGATCCCTTTGAAGACTATTGGGCCAAAGGAAATATCCTCCGAAAACTAAGAGAAAGAAGCTTTCTGAGAAACTTCTTTGTGTTCTGTGAAATGAGCTCACAGAGTTACAGCTTTCCCCTCAAGAAGCCTTTCGCTAAGATAGTTCTTGTGGAATTGGCAAAGTGATATTTGGAAGCCCATAGAGGGCTATGGTGAAAAAGGAAATATCCTCAGATGAAATCTGGAAAGAAGCTTTCTGAGAAACTGTTTAGTGTTCTGTTAATTCATCTCACAGAGTTACATCTGTATTTCGTGGATCTCTTTGCTAGGCTTATTTCTGTGGAATCTGAGAACAGATATTTCGGATCCCTTTGAAGACTATAGGGCCAAAGGAAATATCCTCCGATAATTAAGAGAAAGAAGCTTTCTGAGAAACTTCTTTGTGTTCTGTGAAATGAGCTCACAGAGTTACAGCTTTCCCCTCAAGATGCCTTTCACTAAGACAGTTCTTGTGGAATTGGCAAAGTGACATTTGGAAGCCCATAGAGGGCTATGGTGAAAAAGGAAATATCCTCAGATGAAATCTGGAAAGAAGCTTTCTGAGAAACTGTTTAGTGTTCTGTTAATTCATCTCACAGAGTTACATCTGTATTTCGTGGATCTCTTTGCTAGGCTTATTTCTGTGGAATCTGAGAACAGATATTTCGGATCCCTCTGAAGACTATAGGGCCAAAAGAAATATCCTCCGATAACAAAGAGAAAGAAGCTTTGTGAGAAATTTCTTTGTGTTCTATGTAATCATCTCACAGAGTTACAGCTTTCCCCTCAAGAAGCCTTTCGCTAAGACAGTTCTTGTGGAATTGGCAAAGTGATATTTGGAAGCCCATAGAGGGCTATGGTGAAAAAGGAAATATCCTCAGATGAAATCTGGAAAGAAGCTTTCTGAGAAACTGCTTAGTGTTCTGTTAATTCATCTCACAGAGTTACATCTGTATTTCATGGATCTCTTTGCTAGCCTTATTTCTGTGAAATCTGAGAACAGATATTTCGGATCCCTTTGAAGACTATAGGGCCAAAGGAAATATCCTCCGATAACAAAGAGAAAGAACCTTTGTGAGAAATTTCTTTGTGTTCTATGTAATCATCTCACAGAGTTACAGCTTTCCCCTCAAGAAGCCTTTCGCTAAGACAGTTCTTGTGGAATTGGCAAAGTGATATTTGGAAGCCCACAGAGGGCTATGGTGAAAAAGGAAATATAATCAGATGAAATCTGGAAAGAAGCTTTCTGAGAAACTGCTCAGTGTTCTGTTAATTCATCTCACAGAGTTACATCTGTATTTCGTGGATCACTTGGCTAGCCTTATTTCTGTGGAATCTGAGAACAGATATTTCGGATCCCTTTGAAGACTATAGGGCCAAAGGAAATATCCTCCGATAACTAAGAGAAAGAAGCTTTCCGAGAAACTTCTTTGTGTTCTGTGAAATCAGCTCACAGAGTTACAGCTTTCCCTTCAAGAAGCCTTTCGCTAAGACAGTTCTTCTGGAATTGGCAAAGTGATATTTGGAAGCCCATAGAGGGCTATGGTGAAAAAGGAAATATCCTCCGATGAAATCTGGAAAGAAGCTTTCTGAGAAACTGCTTAGTGTTCTGTTAATTCATCTCACAGAGTTACATCTGTGTTTCGTGGATCACTTGGCTAGCCTTATTTCTGAGGAATCTGAAAACAGATATTTCGGATCCCTTTGAAGACTATAGGGCCAAAGGAAATATCCTCCGATAACTAACAGAAAGAAGCTTTCCGAGAAACTTCTTAGTGTTCTGTGAAATCAGCTCACAGAGTTACAGCTTTCCCTTCAAGAAGCCTTTCGCTAAGACAGTTCTTGTGGAATTGGCAAAGTGATATTTGGAAGCCCATAGAGGGCTATGGTGAAAAAGGAAATATCCTCAAATGAAATCTGGAAAGAAGCTTTCTGAGAAACTGCTTAGTGTTCTGTTATTTCATCTCACAGAGTTACATCTGTATTTCGTAGATCTCTTTGCTAGCCTTATTTCAGTGGAATCTGACAACAGATATTTCGGATCCCTTTGAAGACTATAGGGCCAAAGGAAATATCCTCCGATAACTAAGAGAAAGAAGCTTTCTGAGAAACTTCTTTGTGTTCTGTGAAATCATCTCACAGAGTTACTGCTTTCCCCTCAAGAAGCCTTTCGCTAAGACAGTTCTTGTGGAATTGGCAAAGTGATATTTGGAAGCCCATAGAGGGCTATGGTGAAAAAGGAAATATCCTCCGATGAAATCTGGAAAGAAGCTTTCTGAGAAACTGCTCAGTGTTCTGTTAATTCATCTCACAGAGGTACATCTGAATTTCGTGGATCACTTGGCTGGCCTTATTTCTGTGGAATCTGAGAACAGATATTTCGGATCCCTTTGAAGACTATAGGGCCAAAGGAAATATCCTCCGATAACTAAGAGAAAGAAGCTTTCCGAGAAACTTCTTTGTGTTCTGTGAAATCAGCTCACAGAGTTACAGCTTTCCCTTCAAGAAGCCTTTCGCTAAGACAGTTCTTGTGGAATTGGCAAAGTGATATTTGGAAGCCCATAGAGGGCTATGGTGAAAAAGGAAATATCCTCAGATGAAATCTGGAAAGAAGCTTTCTGAGAAACTGCTTAGTGTTCTGTTATTTCATCTCACAGAGTTACATCTGTATTTCGTGGTTCTCTTTGCTAGCCTTATTTCTGTGGAATCTGACAACAGATATTTCGGATCCCTCTAAAGACTATAGGGCCAAAGGAAATATCCTCCGATAACTAAGAGAAAGAAGCTTTCTGAGAAACTTCTTTGTGTTCTGTAATCATCTCACAGAGTTACAGCTTTCCCCCAAAGAAGCCTTTCGCTAAGACAGTTCTTGTGGAATTGGCAATGTGATATTTGGAATCCCATAGAGGGCTATGGTGGAAAAGGAAATATCCCCCGATGAAATCTGGAAAGAAGCTTTCTGAGAAACTGCTTAGTGTTCTCTTAATTCATCTCACAGAGTTACATCTGTGTTTCGTGGATCACTTGGCTAGCCTTATTTCTGAGGAATCTGAGAACAGATATTTCGGATCCCTTTGAAGACTATAGGGCCAAAGGAAATATCCTCCGATAACTAAGAGAAAGAAGCTTTCTGAGAAACTTCTTTGTGTTCTGTGAAATCATCTCACAGAGGTACAGCTTTCCCCTCAAGAAGCCTTTGTCTAAGACATTTCTTGTGGAATTGGCAAAGTGATATTTGGAAGCCCATAGAGGGCTATGGTCAAAAAGGAAATATCCTCCGATGAAATCTGGAAAGAAGCTTTCTGAGAAACTTCTTAGGGTTCTGTTAATTCATCTCACAGAGTTACTTCTATATTTCGTGGATCTCTTTGCTAGCCTTATTTCTGTGGAATCTGACAACAGATATTTCGGATCCCTTTGAGGACTATAGGGCCAAAGGAAATATCCTCCGAAAACTAAGAGAAAGAAGCCCTCTGAGAAACTTCTTTGTGTTCTGTGAAATCAGCTCACAGAGTTACAGCTTTCCCCTCAAGAAGCCTTTCGCTAAGACAGTTCTTGTGGAATTGGCAAAGTGATATTTGGAAGCCCATAGAGGGCCATGGTGAAAAAGGAAATATCCTCAGATGAAATCTGGAAAGAAGCTTTCTGAGAAACTTCTTAGGGTTCTGTTAATTCATCTCACAGAGTTACTTCTATATTTCGTGGATCTCTTTGCTAGCCTTATTTCTGTGGAATCTGAGAACAGATATTTCGGATCCCTTTGAAGACTATAGGGCCAAAGGAAATATCCTCCGATAACTAAGAGAAAGAAGCTTGCTGAGAAACTTCTTTGTGTTCTGTGAAATCAGCTCACAGAGTTACAGCTTTCCCCTCAAGAAGCCTTTCGCTAAAACAGTTCTTGTGGAATTGGCAAAGTGATATTTGGAAGCCCATAGAGGGCTATGGTGAAAAAGGAAATATCCTCCGATGAAATCTGGAAAGAAGCTTTCTGAGAAACTGCTCAGTGTTCTGTTAATTCATCTCACAGAGTTACATCTGTATTTCGTGGATCTCTTTGCTAGGCTTATTTGTGTGGAATCTGAGAACATATATTTCGGATCCCTTTGAAGACAATAGGGCCAAAGGAAATATCCTCGGATAACAAAGAAAAAGAAGCTTTCTGAGAAACTTCTTTGTGTTCTGTGAAATCATCTCACAGAGTTACAGCTTTCCCCTCAAGAAGCCTTTCGCTAAGACAGTTCTTGTAGAATTGGCAAAGTGATATTTGGAAGCCCATAGAGGGCTCTGGTGAAAAAGGAAATATCCTCAGATGAAATCTGGAAAGAAGCTTTCTGAGAAACTGCTTAGTGTTCTGTTAATTCATCTCACAGAGTTACATCTGTATTTCGTGGATCTCTTTGCTAGCCTTATTTCTGTGGAATCTGACAACAGATATTTCGGATCCCTTTGAAGACTATAGGGCCAAAGGAAATATCCTCCGATAACTAAGAGAAAGAAGCTTTCTGAGAAACTCCTTTGTGTTCTGTGAAATCATCTCACAGAGTTACACCTTTCCCCTCAAGAAGCCTTTCGCTAAGACAGTTCTTGTGGAATTGGCACAGTGATATTTGGAAGCCCATAGAGGGCTATGGTGAAAAAGGAAATATCCTCAGATGAAATCTGGAAAGAAGCTTTCTGAGAAACTGCTTAGTGTTCTGTTAGTTCATCTCACAGAGTTACATCTATATTTCGTGGATCTCTTTGCTAGCCTTATTTCTGTGGAATCTGAAAACAGATATTTCGGATCCCTTTGAAGACTACAGGGCCAAAGGAAATATCCTCCGATAACTAAGAGAAAGAAGCTTTCTGAGAAAATTCTTTGTGTTCTGTGAAATCATCTCACAGAGGTACAGCTTTCCCCTCAAGAAGCCTTTGTCTAAGACATTTCTTGTGGAATTGGCAAAGTGATATTTGGAAGCCCATAGAGGGCTATGGTCAAAAAGGAAATATCCTCCGATGAAATCTGGGAAGAAGCTTTCTGAGAAACTTCTTAGGGTTCTGTTAATTCATCTCACAGAGTTACTTCTATATTTCGTGGATCTCTTTGCTAGCCTTATTTCTGTGGAATCTGACAACAGATATTTCGGATCCCTTTGAGGACTATAGGGACAAAGGAAATATCCTCCGAAAACTAAGAGAAAGAAGCCCTCTGAGAAACTTCTTTGTGTTCTGTGAAATCAGCTCACAGAGTTACAGCTTTCCCCTCAAGAAGCCTTTCGCTAAGACAGTTCTTGTGGAATTGGCAAAGTGATATTTGGAAGCCCATAGAGGGCCATGGTGAAAAAGGAAATATCCTCAGATGAAATCTGGAAAGAAGCTTTCTGAGAAACTGCTTAGGGTTCTGTTAATTCATCTCACAGAGTTCCTTCTATATTTCGTGGATCTCTTTGCTAGCCTTATTTCTGTAGAATCTGAAAACAGATATTTCGGATCCCTTTGAAGACTATAGGGCCAAAGGAAATGTCCTCCGATAACTAAGAGAAAGAAGCTTGCTGAGAAACTTCTTTGTGTTCTGTGAAATCAGCTCACAGAGTTACAGCTTTCCCCTCAAGAAGCCTTTCGCTAAGACAGTTCTTGTGGAATTGGCAAAGTGATATTTGGAAGCCCATAGAGGGCTATGGTGAAAAAGGAAATATCCTCAGATGAAATCTGGAAAGAAGCTTTCTGAGAAACTGCTTAGTGTTCTGTTAATTCATCTCACAGAGTTACATCTGTATTTGGTGGATCTCTTTGCTAGCCTTATTTCTGTGGAATCTGACAACAGATATTTCGGATCCCTTTGAAGACTATAGGGCCAAAGGAAATATCCTCCGATAACTAAGAGAAAGAAGCTTTCTGAGAAACTTCTTTGTGTTCTGTGAAATCATCTCACAGAGGTACAGCTTTCCCCTCAAGAAGCCTTTGTCTAAGACATTTCTTGTGGAATTGGCAAAGTGATATTTGGAAGCCCATAGAGGGCTATGGTGAAAAAGGAAATATCCTCCGATGAAATCTGCAAAGAAGCGTTCTGAGAAACTTCTTAGGGTTCTGTTAATTCATCTCACAGAGTTACTTCTATATTTCGTGGATCTCTTTGCTAGCCTTATTTCTGTGGAATCTGAGAACAGATATTTCGGATCCCTTTGAAGACTATAGGGCCAAAGGAAATATCCTCCGATAACTAAGAGAAAGAAGCTTTCTGAGAAACTTCTTTGTGTTCTGTGAAATCAGCTCACAGAGTTACAGCTTTCCCCTCAAGAAGCCTTTCGCTAAGACAGTTCTTGTGGAATTGGCAAAGTGATATTTGGAAGCCCATAGAGGGCTATGGTGAAAAAGGAAATATCCTCAGATGAAATCTGGAAAGAAGCTTTCTGAGAAACTGTTTAGTGTTCTATTAATTCATCTCACAGAGTTACATCTGTATTTCGTGGATCTCTTTGCTAGCCTTATTTCTGTGGAATCTGAGAACAGATATTTCGGATCCCTTTGAAGACTATAGGGCCAAAGGAAATATCCTCCGATAACAAAGAGAAAGAAGCTTTGTGAGAAATTTCTTTGTGTTCTATGTAATCATCTCACAGAATTACAGCTTTCCCCTCAAGAAGCCTTTCGCTAAGACAGTTCTTGTGGAATTGGCAAAGTGATGTTTGGAACCCATAGAGGACTATGTTGAAAAAGGAAATATCCTCAGATGAAATCTGGAAAGAAGCTTTCTGAGAAACTGCTTAGTGTTCTGTTAATTCATCTCACAGAGTTACATCTGTATTTCGTGGATCTCTTTGCTAGCCTTTTTTCTGTGGAATCTGACAACAGATATTTCGGATCCCTTTGAAGACTATAGGGCCAAAGGAAATATCCTCCGATAACTAAGAGAAAGAAGCTTTCTGAGAAACTTCTTTGTGTTCTGTGAAATCATCTCACCGAGTTACAGATTTCCCTTCAAGAAGTCTTTCGCTAAGACAGTTCTTGTGGAATTGGCAAAGTGATATTTGGAAGCCCGTAGAGGGCTATGGTCAAAAAGGAAATATCCTCCGATGAAATCTGGAAAGAAGCTTTCTGAGAAACTGCTTAGGGTTCTGTTAATTCATCTCACAGAGTTACTTCTATATTTCGTGGATCTCTTTGCTAGCCTTATTTCTGTGGAATCTGAGAACAGATATTTCGGATCCCTTTGAAGACTATAGGGCCAAAGGAAATATCCTCCGAAAACTAAGAGAAAGAAGCTTGCTGAGAAACTTCTTTGGGTTCTGTGAAATCAGCTCACAGAGTTACAGCTTTCCCCTCAAGAAGCCTTTCGCTAAGACAGTTCTTGTGGAATTGGCAAAGTGATATTTGGAAGCCTATAGAGGGCTATGGTCAAAAAAGAAATATCCTCAGATGAAATCTGGAAAGAAGCTTTCTGAGAAACTGCTTAGTGTTCTGTTAATTCATCTCACAGAGTTACATCTGTATTTCGTGGATCTCTTTGCTAGCCTTATTTCTGTGGAATCTGACAACAGATATTTCGGATCCCTTTGAAGACTATAGGGCCAAAGGAAATACCCTCCGATAACTAAGAGAAAGAAGCTTGCTGAGAAATTTCTTTGTGTTCTATGTATCATCTCACAGAGTTACAGCTTTCCCCTCAAGAAGCCTTTCGCTAAGACAGTTCTTGTGGAATTGGCAAAGTGATATTTGGAAGCCCATAGAGGGCTATGGTGAAAAAGGAAATATCCTCAGATGAAATCTGGAAAGAAGCTTTCTGAGAAACTGCTTAGTGTTCTGTTAATTCATCTCACAGAGTTACATCTGTATTTCGTGGATCTCTTTGCTAGCCTTATTTCTGTGGAATCTGACAACAGATACTTCGGATCCCTTTGAAGACTATAGGGCCAAAGGAAATATCCTCCGATAACTAAGAGAAAGAAGCTTTCTGAGAAACTTCTTTGTGTTCTGTGAAATCATCTCACAGAGTTACAGCTTTCCCCTCAAGAAGCCTTTCGCTAAGACAGTTCTTGTGGAATTGGCAAAGTGATATTTGGAAGCCCATAGAGGGCTATGGTGAAAAAGGAAATATCCTCCGATGAAATCTGGAAAGAAGCTTTCTGAGAAACTGCTTAGTGTTCTGATAGTTCATCTCACAGAGTTACATCTATATTTCGTGGATCTCTTTGCTAGCCTTATTTCTGTGGAATCTGAGAACAGATATTTCGGATCCCCTTGAAGACTATAGGGCCAAAGGAAATATCCTCCGATAACAAAGAGAAAGAAGCTTTCTGAGAAACTTCTTTGTGTTCTGTGAAATCATCTCACAGAGTTACAGCTTTCCCCTCAAGAAGCCTTTCGCTAAGACAGTTCTTGTGGAATTGGCCAAGTGATATTTGGAAGCCCATAGAGGGCTATGGTGAAAAAGGAAATATCCTCCGATGAAATCTGGAAAGAAGCTTTCTGAGAAACTGCTTAGTGTTCTGTTAATTCATCTCACAGAGTTACATCTGTATTTCGTGGATCTCTTTGCTAGCCTTATTTCTGTGGAATCTGAGAACAGATATTTCGGATCCCTTTGAAGACTACAGGGCCAAAGGAAATATCCTCCGATAACTAAGAGAAAGAAGCTTTCTGAGAAACTTCTTTGTGTTCTGTGAAATCATCTCACAGAGGTACAGCTTTCCCCTCAAGAAGCCTTTGTCTAAGACATTTCTTGTGGAATTGTCAAAGTGATATTTGGAAGCCCATAGAGGGCTATGGTCAAAAAGGAAATATCCTCCGATTAAATCTGGAAAGAAGCTTTCTGAGAAACTGCTTAGTGTTCTGTTAATTCATCTCACAGAGTTACTTCTATATTTCGTGGATCTCTTTGGTAGCCTTATTTCTGTGGAATCTGAGAACAGATATTTCGGATCCCTTTGAAGACTATAGGGCCAAAGGAAATATCCTCCGAAAACTAAGAGAAAGAAGCTTTCTGAGAAACTTCTTTGTGTTCTGTGAAATCATCTCACAGAGTTACAGCTTGCCCCTCAAGAAGCCTTTCGCTAAGGCAGTTCTTGTGGAATTGGTAAAGTGATATTTGGAAGCCCTTAGAGGGCTATGGTGAAAAAGGAAATATCCTCAGACGAAATCTGGAAAGAAGCTTTATGAGAAACTGCTTAGTGTTCTGTTAATTCATCTCAAAGAGTTACATCTGTATTTCGTGGATCTCTTTGCTAGGCTTATTTCTGTGGAATCTGAGAACAGATATTTCGGATCCCTTTGAAGACTATAGGGCCAAAGGAAATATCCTCCGATAACAAAGAGAAAGAAGCTTTGTGAGAAATTTCTTTGTGTTCTATGTAATCATCTCACAGAGTTACAGCTTTCCCCTCAAGAAGCCTTTCGCTAAGACAGTTCTTGTGGAATTGGCAAAGTGATGTTTGGAACCCTTAGAGGACTATGTTGAAAAAGGAAATATCCTCAGATGAAATCTGGAAAGAAGCTTTCTGAGAAACTGCTTAGTGTTCTGTTAATTCATCTCACAGAGTTACATCTGTATTTCGTGGATCTCTTTGCTAGCCTTTTTTCTGTGGAATCTGACAACAGATATTTCGGATCCCTTTAAAGACTATAGGGCCAAAGGAAATATTCTCCGATAATTAAGAGAAAGAAGCTTTCTGAGAAACTTCTTTGTGTTCTGTGAAATCATCTCACCGAGTTACAGCTTTCCCCTCAAGAAGTCTTTCGCTAAGACAGTTCTTGTGGAATTGGCAAAGTGATATTTGGAAGCCCATAGAGGGCTATGGTCAAAAAGGAAATATCCTCCGATGAAATCTGGAAAGAAGTTTTCTGAGAAACTGCTTAGGGTTCTGTTAATTCATCTCACAGAGTTACTTCTATATTTCGTGGATCTCTTTGCTAGCCTTATTTCTGTGGAATCTGAGAACAGATATTTCGGATCCCTTTGAAGACTATAGGGCCAAAGGAAATATCCTCCGAAAACTAAGAGAAAGAAGCTTGCTGAGAAACTTCTTTGTGTTCTGTGAAATCAGCTCACAGAGTTACAGCTTTCCCCTCAAGAAGCCTTTCGCTAAGACAGTTCTTGTGGAATTGGCAAAGTGATATTTGGAAGCCCATAGAGGGCTATGGTCAAAAAAGAAATATCCTCAGATGAAATCTGGAAAGAAGCTTTCTGAGAAACTGCTTAGTGTTCTGTTAATTCATCTCACAGAGTTACATCTGTATTTCGTGGATCTCTTTGCTAGCCTTATTTCTGTGGAATCTGAGAACAGATATTTCGGATCCCTTTGAAGACTATAGGGCCAAAGGAAATATCCTGCGATAACAAAGAGAAAGAAGCTTTGTGAGAAATTTCTTTGTGTTCTATGTATCATCTCACAGAGTTACAGCTTTCCCCTCAAGAAGCCTTTCGCTAAGACAGTTCTTGTGGAATTGGCAAAGTGATATTTGGAAGCCCATAGAGGGCTATGGTCAAAAAGGAAATATCCTCAGATGAAATCTGGAAAGAAGCTTTCTGAGAAACTGCTTAGTGTTCTGTTAATTCATCTCACAGAGTTACATCTGTATTTCGTGGATCACTTGGCTAGCCTTATTTCTGTGGAATCTGAGAACAGATATTTCGGATCCCTTTGAAGACTATAGGGCCAAAGGAAATATCCTCCGATAACTAAGAGAAAGAAGCTTTCTGAGAAACTTCTTTGTGTTCTGTGAAATCATCTCACAGAGTTACAGCTTTCCCCTCAAGAAGCCTTTCGCTAAGACAGTTCTTGTGGAATTGGCAAAGTGATATTTGGAAGCCCATAGAGGGCTATGGTGAAAAAGGAAATATCCTCCGATGAAATCTGGAAAGAAGTTTCTGAGAAACTGCTCAGTGTTCTGTTAATTCATCTCACAGAGTTACATCTGTATTTCGTGGATCTCTTTGCTAGGCTTATTTCTGTGGAATCTGAGAACAGATATTTCGGATCCCTTTGAAGACTATAGGGCCAAAGGAAATATCCTCGGATAACAAAGAAAAAGAAGCTTTCTGAGAAACTTCTTTGTGTTCTGTGAAATCATCTCACAGAGTTACAGCTTTCCCCTCAAGAAGCCTTTCGCTAAGACAGTTCTTGTGGAATTGGCAAAGTGATATTTGGAGGCCCATAGAGGGCTATGGTGAAAAAGGAAATATCCTCAGATGAAATCTGGAAAGAAGCTTTCTGAGAAACTGCTTAGTGTTCTGTTAATTCATCTCACAGAGTTACATCTGTATTTCGTGGATCTCTTTGCTAGCCTTATTTCTGTGGAATCTGACAACAGATATTTCGGATCCCTTTGAAGACTATAGGGCCAAAGGAAATATCCTCCGATAACTAAGAGAAAGAAGCTTTCTGAGAAACTCCTTTGTGTTCTGTGAAATCATCTCACAGAGTTACAGCTTTCCCCTCAAGAAGCCTTTCGCTAAGACAGTTCTTGTGGAATTGGCACAGTGATATTTGGAAGCCCATAGAGGGCTATGGTGAAAAAGGAAATATCCTCAGATGAAATCTGGAAAGAAGCTTTCTGAGAAACTGCTTAGTGCTCTGTTAGTTCATCTCACAGAGTTACATCTATATTTCGTGGATCTCTTTGCTAGCCTTATTTCTGTGGAATCTGAGAACAGCTATTTCGGATCCCTTGAAGACAATAGGGCCAAAGGAAATATCCTCCGATAACAAAGAGAAAGAAGCTTTCTGAGAAACTTCTTTGTGTTCTGTGAAATCATCTCACAGAGTTACAGCTTTCCCCTCAAGAAGCCTTTCGCTAAGACAGTTCTTGTGGAATTGGCAAACTGATATTTGGAAGCCCATAGAGGGCTATGGTGAAAAAGGAAATATCGTCAGATGAAATCTGGAAAGAAGCTTTCTGAGAAACTGCTTAGTGTTCTGTTAATTCATCTCACAGAGTTACATCTGTATATCGTGTAT
The DNA here is from genome assembly GCF_043159975.1 of Macaca nemestrina. Taxonomy (NCBI): domain Eukaryota; kingdom Metazoa; phylum Chordata; class Mammalia; order Primates; family Cercopithecidae; genus Macaca; species Macaca nemestrina. The sequence goes on along the minus strand of NC_092130.1, from coordinate 131,484,632 downwards.
CTCTTTGCTAGCCTTATTTCTGTGGAATCTGAAAACAGATATTTCGGATCCCTTTGAAGACTACAGGGCCAAAGGAAATATCCTCCGATAACTAAGAGAAAGAAGCTTTCTGAGAAACTTCTTTGTGTTCTGTGAAACCATCTCACAGAGGTACAGCTTTCCCCTCAAGAATCCTTTGTCTAAGACATTTCTTGTGGAATTGGCAAAGTGATATTTGGAAGCCCATAGAGGGCTATGGTCAAAAAGGAAATATCCTCCGATGAAATCTGGAAAGAAGCTTTCTGAGAAACTTCTTAGGGTTCTGTTAATTCATCTCACAGAGTTACTTCTATATTTCGTGGATCTCTTTGCTAGCCTTATTTCTGTGGAATCTGACAACAGATATTTCGGATCCCTTTGAGGACTATAGGGCCAAAGGAAATATCCTCCGAAAACTAAGAGAAAGAAACTTTCTGAGAAACTTCTTTGTGTTCTGTGAAATCAGCTCACAGAGTTACAGCTTTCCCCTCAAGAAGCCTTTCGCTAAGACAGTTCTTGTGGAATTGGCAAAGTGATATTTGGAAGCCCATAGAGGGCCATGGTGAAAAAGGAAATATCCTCAGATGAAATGTGGAAAGAAGCTTTCTGAGAAACTGCTTAGTGTTCTGTTAATTCATCTCACAGAGTTACATCTGTATTTCGTGGATCTCTTTGCTAGCCGTATTTCTGTGGAATCTGAGAACAGATATTTCGGATCCCTTTGAAGACTATAGGGCCAAAGGAAATATCCTCCGATAACTAAGAGAAAGAAGCTTTGTGAGAAATTTCTTTGTGTTCTATGTAATCATCTCACAGAGTTACAGCTTTCCCCTCAAGAAGCCTTTCGCTAAGACAGTTCTTGTGGAATTGGCAAAGTGATATTTGGAAGCCCATAGAGGGCTATGGTGAAAAAGGAAATATCCTCAGATGAAATCTGGAAAGAAGCTTTCTGAGAAACTGCTTAGTGTTCTGTTAATTCATCTCACAGAGTTACATCTGTATTTCGTGGATCTCTTTGCTAGCCTTATTTCTGTGGAATCTGACAACAGATATTTCGGATCCCTTTGAAGACTATAGGGCCAAAGGAAATATCCTCCGATAAAAAAGAGAAAGAAGTTTTGTGAGAAATTTCTTTGTGTTCTACGTAATCATCTCACAGAGTTACAGCTTTCCCCTCAAGGAGCCTTTCGCTAAGACAGTTCTTGTGGAATTGGCAAAGTGATATTTGGAAGCCCATAGACGGCTATGGAGAAAAAGGAAATATCCTCAGATGAAATTTGTAAAGAAGCTTTCTGAGAAACTGCTTAGTGTTCTGTTAATTCATCTCACAGAGTTACATCTGTATTTCGTGGATCACTTGGCTAGCCTTATTTATGTGGAATCTGAGAACAGATATTTCGGATCCCTTTGAAGACTATAGGGCCAAAGGAAATATCCTCCGATAACTAAGAGAAAGAAGCTTTCTGAGAAACTTCTTTGTGTTCTGTGAAATCATCTCACAGAGTTACAGCTTTCCCCTCAAGAAGCCTTTCGCTAAGACAGTTCTTGTGGAATTGGCAAAGTGATATTTGGAAGCCCTTAGAGGGCTAAGGTGAAAAAGGAAATATCCTCAGATGAAATCTGGAAAGAAGCTTTCTGAGAAACTGCTCAGTGTTCTGTTAATTTATCTCACAGAGTTACATCTGTATTTCGTGGATCTCTTTGCTTGGCTTATTTCTGTGGAATGTGAGAACAGATATTTCGGATCCATTTGAAGACTATAGGGCCAAAGGAAATATCCTCAGATAACAAAGAAAAAGAAGCTTTCTGAGAAACTTCTTTGTGTTCTGTGAAATCATCTCACAGAGTTACAGCTTTCCCCTCAAGAAGCCTTTCGCTAAGACAGTTCTTGTGGAATTGGCAAAGTGATATTTGGAAGCCCTTAGAGGGCTATGGTGAAAAAGGAAATATCCTCAGATGAAATCTGGAAAGAAGCTTTCTGAGAAACTGCTTAGTGTTCTGTTAATTCATCTCACAGAGTTACATCTGTATTTCGTGGATCTCTTTGCTAGCCTTTTTTCTGTGGAATCTGACAACTATACTTCGGATCCCTTTGAAGACTCTAGGGCCAAAGGAAATATCCTCCGATAACTAAGAGAAAGAAGCTTTCTGAGAAACTTCTTTGTGTTCTGTGAAATCATCTCACAGAGTTACAGCTTTCCCCTCAAGAAGCCTTTCGCTAAGACAGTTCTTGTGGAATTGGCAAAGTGATATTTGGAAGCCCATAGAGGGCTATGGTGAAAAAGGAAATATCCTCCGATGAAATCTGGAAAGAAGCTTTCTGAGAAACTGCTTAGTGTTCTGATAGTTCATCTCACAGATTTACATCTATATTTCGTGGATCTCTTTGCTAGCCTTTTTTCTGTGGAATCTGACAACAGATACTTCGGATCCCTTTGAAGACTCTAGGTCCAAAGGAAATATTCTCAGATAACTAAGAGAAAGAAGCTTTCTGAGAAACTTCTTTGTGTTCTGTGAAATCATCTCACAGAGTTACAGCTTTCCCCTCAAGAAGCCTTTCGCTAAGACAGTTCTTGTGGAATTGGCCAAGTGATATTTGGAAGGCCATAGAGGGCTATGGTGAAAAAGGAAATATCCTCCGATGAAATCTGGAAAGAAGCTTTCTGAGAAACTGCTTAGTGTTCTGTTAATTCATCTCACAGAGTTACATCTGTATTTCGTGGATCTCTTTGCTAGCCTTATTTCTGTGGAATTTGACAACAGATATTTCGGATCCCTTTGAAGACTATAGGGCCAAAGGAAATATCCTCCGATAACTAAGAGAAAGAAGCTTTCTGAGAAACTTCTTTGTGTTCTGTGAAATCATCTCACCGAGTTACAGCTTTCCCCTCAAGAAGTCTTTCGCTAAGACAGTTCTTGTGGAATTGGCAAAGTGATATTTGGAAGCCCATAGAGGGCTATGGTCAAAAAGGAAATATCCTCCGATGAAATCTGGAAAGAAGCTTTCTGAGAAACTGCTTAGGGTTCTGTTAATTCATCTCACAGTGTTACTTCTATATTTCGTGGATCTCTTTGCTAGCCTTATTTCTGTGGAATCTGACAACAGATATTTCGGATCCCTTTGAAGACTATAGGGCCAAAGGAAATATCCTCCGAAAACTAAGAGAAAGAAGCTTGCTGAGAAACTTCTTTGTGTTCTGTGAAATCAGCTCACAGAGTTACAGCTTTCCCCTCAAGAAGCCTTTCGCTAAGACAGTTCTTGTGGAATTGGCAAAGTGATATTTGGAAGCCCATAGAGGGCTATGGTCAAAAAAGAAATATCCTCAGATGAAATCTGGAAAGAAGCTTTCTGAGAAACTGCTTAGTGTTCTGTTAATTCATCTCACAGAGTTACATCTGTATTTCGTGGATCTCTTTGCTAGCCTTATTTCTGCGGAACCTGAGAACAGATATTTCGGATCCCTTTGAAGACTATAGGGCCAAAGGAAATATCCTGCGATAACAAAGAGAAAGAAGCTTTGTGAGAAATTTCTTTGTGTTCTATGTATCATCTCACAGAGTTACAGCTTTCCCCTCAAGAAGCCTTTCGCTAAGACAGTTCTTGTGGAATTGGCAAAGTGATATTTGGAAGCCCATAGAGGGCTATGGTGAAAAAGGAAATATAATCAGATGAAATCTGGAAAGAAGCTTTCTGAGAAACTGCTTAGTGTTCTGTTAATTCATCTCACAGAGTTATATCTGTATTTCGTGGATCACTTGGCTAGCCTTATTTCTGTGGAATCTGAGAACAGATATTTCGGATCCCTTTGAAGACTATAGGGCCAAAGGAAATATCCTCCGATAACTAAGAGAAAGAAGCTTTCTGAGAAACTTCTTTGTGTTCTGTGAAATCATCTCACAGAGTTACAGCTTTCCCCTCAAGAAGCCTTTCGCTAAGACAGTTCTTGTGGAATTGGCAAAGTGATATTTGGAAGCCCATAGAGGGCTATGGTGAAAAAGGAAATATCCTCCGATGAAATCTGGAAAGAAGCTTTCTGAGAAACTGCTTAGTGTTCTGTTATTTCATCTCACAGAGTTACATCTGTATTTCGTAGATCTCTTTGCTAGCCTTATTTCAGTGGAATCTGACAACAGATATCTCGGATCCCTTTGAAGACTATAGGGCCAAAGGAAATATCCTCCGATAACTAAGAGAAAGAAGCTTTCTGGGAAACTTCTTTGTGTTCTGTGAAATCATCTCACAGAGTTACAGCTTTCCCCTCAAGAAGCCTTTCGCTAAGACAGTTCTTGTGGAATTGGCAAAGTGATATTTGGAAGCCCATAGAGGGCTATGGTGAAAAAGGAAATATCCTCCGATGAAATCTGGAAAGAAGCTTTCTGAGAAACTGCTTAGTGTTCTGTTAATTCATCTCACAGAGTTACATCGGTATTTCGTGGATCTCTTTGCTAGCCTTATTTCTGTGGAATCTGAGAACAGATATTTCGGATCCCTTTGAAGACTATAGGGCCAAAGGAAATATCCTCCGATAACAAAGAGAAAGAAGCTTTGTGAGAAATTTCTTTGTGTTCTTTGTATCATCTCACAGAGTTACAGCTTTCCCCTCAAGAAGCCTTTCGCTAAGACAGTTCTTGTGGAATTGGCAAAGTGATATTTGGAAGCCCATAGAGGGCTATGGTGAAAAAGGAAATATCCTCAGATGAAATCTGGAAAGAAGCTTTCTGAGAAACTGCTCAGTGTTCTGTTAATTCATCTCACAGAGTTACATCTGAATTTCGTGGATCTCTTTGCTAGGCTTATTACTGTGGAATCTGAGATCAGATATTTCGGATCCGTTTGAAGACTATAGGGCCAAAGGAAATATCCTCGGATAACAAAGAAAAAGAAGCTTTCTGAGAAACTTCTTTGTGTTCTGTGAAATCATCTCACAGAGTTACAGCTTTCCCCTCAAGAAGCCTTTCGCTAAGACAGTTCTTGTGGAATTGGCAAAGTGATATTTGGAAGCCCATAGAGGGCTATGGTGAAAAAGGAAATATCCTCCGATGAAATCTGGAAAGAAGCTTTCTGAGAAACTGCTTAGTGTTCTGTTAATTCATCTCACAGAGTTACGTCTATATTTCGTGGATCTCTTGCAAGCCTTATTTCTGTGGAATCTGAGAACAGATATTTCGGATCCCTTTGAAGACTATAGGGCCAAAGGAAATATCCTCCGATAACTAAGAGAAAGAAGCTTTCTGAGAAACTTCTTTGTGTTCTGTGAAATCAGCTCACAGAGTTACAGCTTTCCCCTCAAGAAGCCTTTCGCTAAGACAGTTCTTGTGGAATTGGCAAAGTGATATTTGGAAGCCCGTAGAGGGCTATGGTGAAAAAGGAAATATCCTCAGATGAAATCTGGAAAGAAGCTTTCTGAGAAACTGCTTAGTGTTCTGTTAATTCATCTCACAGAGTTACATCTGTATTTCGTGGATCTCTTTGCTAGCCTTATTTCTGTGGAATCTGACAACAGATATTTCGGATCCCTTTGAAGACTATAGGGCCAAAGGAAATATCCTCCGATAACTAAGAGAAAGAAGCTTTCTGAGAAACTTCTTTGTGTTCTGTGAAATCATCTCACAGAGTTAAAGCTTTCCCCTCAAGAAGCCTTTCGCTAAGACAGTTCTTGTGGAATTGGCAAAGTGATATTTGGAAGCCCATAGAGGGCTATGGTCAAAAAGGAAATATCCTCCGAAGAAATCTGGAAAGAAGCTTTCTGAGAAACTGCTTAGGGTTCTGTTAATTCATCTCACAGAGTTACTTCTATATTTCGTGGATCTCTTTGCTAGCCTTATTTCTGTGGAATCTGAGAACAGATATTTCGGATCCCTTTGAAGACTATAGGGCCAAAGGAAATATCCTCCGAAAACTAAGAGAAAGAAGATTGCTGAGAAACTTCTTTGTGTTCTGTGAAATCAGCTCACAGAGTTACAGCTTTCCCCTCAAGAAGCCTTTCGCTAAGACAGTTCTTGTGGAATTGGCAAAGTGATATTTGGAAGCCCATAGAGGGCTATGTATGGTCAAAAAAGAAATATCCTCAGATGAAATCTGTAAAGAAGCTTTCTGAGAAACTACTTAGTGTTCTGTTAATTCATCTCACAGAGTTACATCTGTATTTCGTGGATCTCTTTGCTAGCTTTATTTCTGTGGAATCTGAGAACAGATATTTCGGATCCCTTTGAAGGCTATAGGGCGAAAGGAAATATCCTCCGATAACAAAGAGAAAGAAGCTTTGTGAGAAATTTCTTTGTGTTCTATGTATCATCTCACAGAGTTACAGCTTTCCCCTCAAGAAGCCTTTCGCTAAGACAGTTCTTGTGGAATTGGCAAAGTGATATTTGGAAGCCCATAGAGCTCTATGGTGAAAAAGGAAATATCCTCAGATGAAATCTGGAAAGAAGCTTTCTGAGAAACTGCTTAGTGTTCTGTTAATTCATCTCACAGAGTTACATCTGTATTTCGTGGATCTCTTTGCTAGCCTTATTTCTGTGGAATCTGACAACAGATATTTCGGATCCCTTTGAAGACTATAGGGCCAAAGGAAATATCCTCCGATAACTAAGAGGAAGAAGCTTTCTGAGAAACTCCTTTGTGTTCTGTGAAATCATCTCACAGAGTTACAGCTTTCCCCTCAAGAAGCCTTTCGCTAAGACAGTTCTTGTGGAATTGGCAAAGTGATATTTGGAAGCCCATAGAGGGCTATGGTCAAAAAGGAAATATCCTCCGAAGAAATCTGGAAAGAAGCTTTCTGAGAAACTGCTTAGGGTTCTGTTAATTCATCTCACAGAGTTACTTCTATATTTCGTGGATCTCTTTGTTAGCCTTATTTCTGTGGAATCTGAGAACAGATATTTCGGATCCCTTTGAAGTCTATAGGGCCAAAGGAAATATCCTCCGAAAACTAAGAGAAAGAAGCTTGCTGAGAAACTTCTTTGTGTTTTGTGAAATCAGCTCACAGAGTTACAGCTTTCCCCTCCAGAAGCCTTTCGCTAAGACAGTTCTTGTGGAATTGGCAAAGTGATATTTGGAAGCCCATAGAGGGCTATGGTGAAAAAGGAAATATCCTCAGATGAAATCTGGAAAGAAGCTTTCTGAGAAACTGCTCAGTGTTCTGTTAATTCATCTCACAGAGTTACATCTGAATTTCGTGGATCACTTGGCTGGCCTTATTTCTGTGGAATCTGAGAACAGATATTTCGGATCCCTTTGAAGACTATAGGGCCAAAGGAAATATCCTCCGATAACTAAGAGAAAGAAGCTTTCCGAGAAACTTCTTTGTGTTCTGTGAAATCATCTCACAGAGTTACAGCTTTCCCTTCAAGAAGCCTTTCGCTAAGACAGTTCTTGTGGAATTGGCAAAGTGATATTTGGAAGCCCATAGAGGGCTATGGTGAAAAAGGAAATATCCTCAGATGAAATCTGGAAAGAAGCTTTCTGAGAAACTGCTTAGTGTTCTGTTATTTCATCTCACAGAGTTACATCTGTATTTCGTGGTTCTCTTTGCTAGCCTTATTTCTGTGGAATCTGACAACAGATATTTCGGATCCCTCTAAAGACTATAGGGCCAAAGGAAATATCCTCCGATAACTAAGAGAAAGAAGCTTTATGAGAAACTTCTTTGTGTTCTGTGAAATCATCTCACAGAGTTACAGCTTTCCCCCAAAGAAGCCTTTCGCTAAGACAGTTCTTGTGGAATTGGCAATGTGATATTTGGAATCCCATAGAGGGCTATGGTGGAAAAGGAAATATCCCCCGATGAAATCTGGAAAGAAGCTTTCTGAGAAACTGCTTAGTGTTCTCTTAATTCATCTCACAGAGTTACATCTGTGTTTCGTGGATCACTTGGCTAGCCTTATTTCTGAGGAATCTGAGAACAGATATTTCGGATCCCTATGAAGACTATAGGGCCAAAGGAAATATCCTCCGATAACTAACAGAAAGAAGCTTTCTGAGAAACTTCTTTGTGTTCTGTGAAATCAGCTCACAGAGTTACAGCTTTCCCCTCAAGAAGCCTTTCGCTAAGACAGTTCTTGTGGAATTGGCAAAGTGATATTTGGAAGCCCATAGAGGGCTATGGTCAAAAAAGAAATATCTTCAGATGAAATCTGGAAAGAAGCTTTCTGAGGAACTGCTTAGTGTTCTGTTAATTCATCTCACAGAGTTACATCTGTATTTCGTGGATCTCTTTGCTAGCCTTATTTCTGTGGAATCTGAGAACAGATATTTCGGATCCCTTTGAAGACTATAGGGCCAAAGGAAATATCCTCCGATAACAAAGAGAAAGAAGCTTTGTGAGAAATTTCTTTGTGTTCTATGTATCATCTCACAGAGTTACAGCTTTCCCTTCAAGAAGCCTTTCGCTAAGACAGTTCTTGTGGAATTGGCAAAGTGATATTTGGAAGCCCATAGAGGGCTATGGTGAAAAAGGAAATATCCTCAGATGAAATCTGGAAAGAAGCTTTCTGAGAAACTGCTTAGTGTTCTGTTAATTCATCTCAGAGAGTTACATCTGTATTTCGTGGATCTCTTTGCTAGCCTTATTTCTGTGGAATCTGACAACACATATTTCTGATCCCTTTGAAGACTATAGGGCCAAAGGAAATATCCTCCGATAACTAAGAGAAAGAAGCTTTCTGAGAAACTTCTTTGTGTTCTGTGAAATCATCTCACAGAGTTACAGCTTTCCCCTCAAGAAGCCTTTCGCTAAGACAGTTCTTGTGGAATTGGCAAAGTGATATTTGGAAGCCCACAGAGGGCTATGGTGAAAAAGGAAATATAATCAGATGAAATCTGGAAAGAAGCTTTCTGAGAAACTGCTCAGTGTTCTGTTAATTCATCTCACGGAGTTACATCTGTATTTCGTGGATCACTTGGCTAGCCTTATTTCTGTGGAATCTGAGAACAGATATTTCGGATCCCTTTGAAGACTATAGGGCCAAAGGAAATATCCTCCGATAACTAAGAGAAAGAAGCTTTCCGAGAAACTTCTTTGTGTTCTGTGAAATCAGCTCACAGAGTTACAGCTTTCCCTTCAAGAAGCCTTTCGCTAAGACAGTTCTTGTGGAATTGGCAAAGTGATATTTGGAAGCCCATAGAGGGCTATGGTGAAAAAGGATATATCCTCAGATGAAATCTGGAAAGAAGCTTTCTGAGAAACTGCTTAGTGTTCTGTTATTTCATCTCACAGAGTTACATCTGTATTTCGTGGATCTCTTTGCTAGCCTTATTTCTGTGGAATCTGACAACAGATATTTTGGATCCCTTTGAAGACTATAGGGCCAAAGGAAATATCCTCCGAAAACTAAGAGAAAGAAGCTTGCTGAGAAACTTCTTTGTGTTCTGTGAAATCAGCTCAGAGAGTTACAGCTTTCCCCTCAAGAAGCCTTTCGCTAAGACAGTTCTTGTGGAATTGGCAAAGTGATATTTGGAAGCCCATAGAGGGCTATGGTCAAAAAAGAAATATCCTCAGATGAAATCTGGAAAGAAGCTTTCTGAGGAACTGCTTAGTGTTCTGTTAATTCATCTCACAGAGTTACATCTGTATTTCGTGGATCTCTTTGCTAGCCTTATTTCTGTGGAATCTGACAACAGATATTTCGGATCCCTTTGAAGACTATAGGGCCAAAGGAAATATCCTCCGATAACAAAGAGAAAGAAGCTTTGTGAGAAATTTCTTTGTGTTCTATGTATCATCTCACAGAGTTACAGCTTTCCCCTCAAGAAGCCTTTCGCTAAGACAGTTCTTGTGGAATTGGCAAAGTGATATTTGGAAGCCCATAGAGGGCTATGGTGAAAAAGGAAATATCCTCAGATGAAATCTGGAAAGAAGCTTTCTGAGAAACTGCTTAGTGTTCTGTTAATTCATCTCACAGAGTTACATCTGTATTTCGTGGATCTCTTTGCTAGCCTTATTTCTGTTGGATCTGACAACAGATATTTCGGATCCCTTTGAAGACTATAGGGCCAAAGGAAATATCCTCCGATAACAAACAGAAAGAAGCTTTGTGAGAAATTTCTTTGTGTTCTATGTAATCATCTCACAGAGTTACAGCTTTCCCCGCAAGAAGCCTTTCGCTAAGACAGTTCTTGTGGAATTGGCAAAGTGATATTTGGAAGCCCACAGAGGGCTATGGTGAAAAAGGAAATATAATCAGATGAAATCTGGAAAGAAGCTTTCTGAGAAACTGCTTAGTGTTCTGTTAATTCATCTCACGAGTTACCTCTGTATTTCGTGGATCACTTGGCTAGCCTTATTTCTGTGGAATCTGAGAACAGATATTTCGGATCCCTTTGAAGACTATAGGGCCAAAGGAAATATCCTCCGATAACTAAGAGAAAGAAGCTTTCCGAGAAACTTCTTTGTGTTCTGTGAAATCAGCTCACAGAGTTACAGCATTCCCTTCAAGAAGCCTTTCGCTAAGACAGTTCTTGTGGAATTGGCAAAGTGATATTTGGAAGCCCATAGAGGGCTATGGTGAAAAAGGAAATATCCTCAGATGAAATCTGGAAAGAAGCTTTCTGAGAAACTGCTTAGTGTTCTGTTATTTCATCTCACAGAGTTACATCTGTATTTCGTGGATCTCTTTGCGAGCCTTATTTCTGTGGAATCTGACAACAGATATTTCGGATCCCTTTGAAGACTATAGGGCCAAAGGAAATATCCTCCGATAACTAAGAGAAAGAAGCTTTCTGAGAAACTTCTTTGTGTTCTGTGAAATCAGCTCACAGAGTTACAGCTTTCCCCTCAAGAAGCCTTTCGCTAAGACAGTTCTTGTGGAATTGGCAAAGTGATATTTGGAAGCCCGTAGAGGGCTATGGTGAAAAAGGAAATATCCTCAGATGAAATCTGGAAAGAAGCTTTCTGAGAAACTGCTTAGTGTTCTGTTAATTCATCTCACAGAGTTACATCTGTATTTCGTGGATCTCTTTGCTAGCCTTATTTCTGTGGAATCTGACAAAAGATATTTGGGATCCCTTTGAAGACTATAGGGCCAAAGGAAATATCCTCCGATAACTAAGAGAAAGAAGCTTTCTGAGAAACTTCTTTGTGTTCTGTGAAATCATCTCACAGAGTTACAGCTTTCCCCCAAAGAAGCCTTTCGCTAAGACAGTTCTTGTGGAATTGGCAATGTGATATTTGGAATCCCATAGAGGGCTATGGTGGAAAAGGAAATATCCTCCGATGAAATCTGGAAAGAAGCTTTCTGAGAAACTGCTTAGTGTTCTCTTAATTCATCTCACAGAGTTACATCTGTGTTTCGTGGATCACTTGGCTAGCCTTATTTCTGAGGAATCTGAGAACAGATATTTCGGATCCCTTTGAAGACTATAGGGCCAAAGGAAATATCCTCCGATAACTAAGAGAAAGAAGCTTTCTGAGAAACTTCTTTGTGTTCTGTGAAATCAGCTCACAGAGTTACAGATTTCCCTTCAAGAAGCCTTTCGCTAAGACAGTTCTTGTGGAATTGGCAAAGTGATATTTGGAAGCCCATAGAGGGCTATGGTGAAAAAGGAAATATCCTCAGATTAAATCTGGAAAGAAGCTTTCTGAGAAACTGCTTAGTGTTCTGTTATTTCATCTCACAGAGTTACATCTGTATTTCGTAGATCTCTTTGCTAGCCATATTTCAGTGGAATCTGACAACAGATATTTCGGATCCCTTTGAAGACTATAGGGCCAAAGGAAATATCCTCCGATAACTAAGAGAAAGAAGCTTTCTGAGAAACTTCTTTGTGTTCTGTGAAATCATCTCACAGAGTTACAGCTTTCCCCTCCAGAAGCCTTTCGCTAAGACAGTTCTTGTGGAATTGGCAAAGTGATATTTGGAAGCCCATAGAGGGCTATGGTGAAAAAGGAAATATCCTCCGATGAAATCTGGAAAGAAGCTTTCTGAGAAACTGCTTAGTGTTCTGTTAATTCATCTCACAGAGTTACATCTGTATTTCGTGGATCTCTTTGCTAGCCTTATTCTGTGGAATCTGAGAACAGATATTTCGGATCCCTTTGAAGACTATAGGGCCAAAGGAAATATCCTCCGATAACAAAGAGAAAGAAGCTTTGTGAGAAATTTCTTTGTGTTCTTTGTATCATCTCACAGAGTTAGAGCTTTCCCCTCAAGAAGCCTTTCGCTAAGACAGTTCTTGTGGAATTGGCAAAGTGATATTTGGAAGCCCATAGAGGACTATGGTGAAAAAGGAAATATCCTCCGATGAAATCTGGAAAGAAGCTTTCTGAGAAACTGCTCAGTGTTCTGTTAATTCATCTCACAGAGTTACATCTGAATTTCGTGGATCTCTTTGCTAGGCTTATTACTGTGGAATCTGAGATCAGATATTTCGGATCCGTTTGAAGACTATAGGGCCAAAGGAAATATCTTCGGATAACAAAGAAAAAGAAGCTTTCTGAGAAACTTCTTTGTGTTCTGTGAAATCATCTCACAGAGGTACAGCTTTCCCCTCAAGAAGCCTTTCGTTAAGACAGTTCTTGTGGAATTGGCAAAGTGATATTTGGAAGCCCATAGAGGGCTATGGTCAAAAAGGAAATATCCTCCGATGAAATCTGGAAAGAAGCTTTCTGAGAAACTGCTTAGTGTTCTGTTATTTCATCTCACAGAGTTACATCTGTATTTCGTGGATCTCTTTGCTAGCCTTATTTCTGTGGAATCTGAGAACAGATATTTCGGATCCCTTTGAAGACTATAGGGCCAAAGGAAATATCCTCCGATAACTAAGAGAAAGAAGCTTTCTGAGAAACTTCTTTGTGTTCTGTGAAATCAGCTCACAGAGTTACAGCTTTCCCCTCAAGAAGCCTTTCGCTAAGACAGTTCTTGTGGAATTGGCAAAGTGATATTTGGAAGCCCGTAGAGGGCTATGGTGAAAAAGGAAATATCCTCAGATGAAATCTGGAAAGAAGCTTTCTGAGAAACTGCTTAGTGTTCTGTTAATTCATCTCACAGAGTTACATCTGTATTTCGTGGATCTCTTTGCTAGCCTTATTTCTGTGGAATCTGACAACAGATATTTCGGATCCCTTTGAAGACTATAGGGCCAAAGGAAATATCCTCCGATAACTAAGAGAAAGAAGCTTTCTGAGAAACTTCTTTGTGTTCTGTGAAATCATCTCACAGAGTTAGAGCTTTCCCCTCAAGAAGCCTTTCGCTAAGATAGTTCTTGTGGAATTGGCAAAGTGATATTTGGAAGCCCATAGAGGGCTATGGTCAAAAAGGAAATATCCTCAGATGAAATCTGGAAGGAAGCTTTCTGAGAAACTGCTTAGTGTTCTGTTAATTCATCTCACAGAGTTACGTCTGTATTTCGTGGATCTCTTTGCTAGGCTTATTTCTGTGGAATCTGAGAACAGATATTTCGGATCCCTTTGAAGACTATAGGGCCAAAGGAAATATCCTCCGATAACTAACAGAAAGAAGCTTTGTGAGAAATTTCTTTGTGTTCTATGTAATCATCTCACAGAGTTACAGCTTTCCCCTCAAGAAGCCTTTCGCTAAGACAGTTCTTGTGGAATTGGCAAAGTGATATTTGGAAGCCCATAGAGGGCTATGGTGAAAAAGGAAATATCCTCAGATGAAATCTGGAAAGAAGCTTTCTGAGAAACTGCTTAGTGTTCTGTTAATTCATCTCACAGAGTTACATCTGTATTTCGTGGATCTCTTTGCTAGCCTTATTTCTGTGGAATCTGACAACAGATATTTCGGATCCCTTTGAAGACTATAGGGCCAAAGGAAATATCCTCCGATAACTAAGAGAAAGAAGCTTTCTGAGAAACTTCTTTGTGTTCTGTGAAATCATCTCACAGAGTTACAGCTTTCCCCCAAAGAAGCCTTTCGCTAAGACAGTTCTTGTGGAATTGGCAATGTGATATTTGGAATCCCATAGAGGGCTACGGTGGAAAAGGAAATATCCTCCGATGAAATCTGGAAAGAAGCTTTCTGAGAAACTGCTTAGTGTTCTCTTAATTCATCTCACAGTGTTACATCTGTGTTTCGTGGATCACTTGGCTAGCCTTATCTCTGTGGAATCTGAGAACAGATATTTCGGATCCCTTTGAAGACTATAGGGCCAAGGAAATATCCTCCGATAACTAACAGAAAGAAGCTTTCCGAGAAACATCTTAGTGTTCTGTGAAATCAGCTCGCAGAGTTACAGCTTTCCCTTCAAGAAGCCTTTCGCTAAGACAGTTTTTGTGGAATTGGCAAAGTGATATTTGGAAGCCAATAGAGGGCTATGGTGAAAAAGGAAATATCCTCAGATGAAATCTGAAAAGAAGCTTTCTGAGAAACTGCTTAGTGTTCTGTTAATTCATCTCACAGAGTTACATCTGTAATTCGTAGATCTCTTTGCTAGCCTTATTTCAGTGGAATCTGACAACAGATATTTCGGATCCCTTTGAAGACTATAGGGCCAAAGGAAATATCCTCCGATAACTAAGAGAAAGAAGCTTTCTGAGAAAATTCTTTGTGTTCTGTGAAATCATCTCACAGAGTTACAGCTTTCCCCTCAAGAAGCCTTTCGCTAAGACAGTTCTTGTGGAATTGGCAAACTGATATTTGGAAGCCCATAGAGGGCTATGGTGAAAAAGGAAATATCCTCAGATGAAATCTGGAAAGAAGCTTTCTGAGAAACTGCTTAGTGTTCTGTTAATTCATCTCACAGAGTTACATCTGTATTTCGTGGATCTCTTTGCTAGCCTTATTTCTGTGGAATCTGAGAACAGATATTTCGGATCCCTTTGAAGACTATAGGGCCAAAGGAAATATCCTCCGATAACAAAGAGAAAGAAGCTTTCTGAGAAACTTCTTTGTGTTCTGTGAAATCATCTCACAGAGTTAGAGCTTTCCCCTCAAGAAGCCTTTCGCTAAGACAGTTCTTGTGGAATTGGCAAAGTGATATTTGGAAGCCCATAGAGGGCTATAGTGAAAAAGGAAATATCCTCAGATGAAATCTGGAAAGAAGCTTTCTGAGAAACTGCTTAGTGTTCTGTTAATTCATCTCACAGAGTTACATCTGTGTTTCGTGCATCTCTTTGCTAGCCTCATTTCTGTGGAATCTGACAACAGATATTTCGGATCCCTTTGAAGACTATAGGGCCAAAGGAAATATCCTCCGATAACTAAGAGAAAGAAGCTTTCTGAGAAACTTCTTTGTGTTCTGTGAAATCATCTCACAGAGTTACAGCTTTCCCCTCAAGAAGCCTTTCGCTAAGACAGTTCTTGTGGAATTGGCAAAGTGATATTTGGAAGCCCATAGAGGGCTATGGTCAAAAAGGAAATATCCTCCCAAGAAATCTGGAAAGAAGCTTTCTGAGAAACTGCTTAGGGTTCTGTTAGTTCATCTCACAGAGTTACTTCTATATTTCGTGGATCTCTTTGCTAGCCTTATTTCTGTGGAATCTGAGAACAGATATTTCGGATCCCTTTGAAGACTATAGGGCCAAAGGAAATATCCTCCGAAAACTAAGAGAAAGAAGCTTGCTGAGAAACTTCTTTGTGTTCTGTGAAATGAGCTCACAGAGTTACAGCTTTCCCCTCAAGAAGCCTTTCGCTAAGACAGTTCTTGTGGAATTGGCAAAGTGATATTTGGAAGCCCATAGAGGGCTATGGTGAAAAAGGAAATATCCTCAGATGAAATCTGGAAAGAAACTTTCTGAGAAACTGCTTAGTGTTCTGTTAATTCTTCTCACAGAGTTACATCTATATTTCGTGGATCTCTTTGCTAGCCTTATTTCTGTGGAATCTGAGAACAGATATTTCGGATCCCTTTGAAGACTATAGGGCCAAAGGAAATATCCTCTGAAAACTAAGAGAAAGAAGCTTTCTGAGAAACTTCTTTGTGTTCTGTGACATGAGCTCACAGAGTTACAGCTATCCCCTCAAGAAGCCTTTCGCTAAGACAGTTCTTGTGGAATTGGCAAAGTGATATTTGGAAGGCCATAGAGGGCTATGGTGAAAAAGGAAATATCCTCAGATGAAATCTGGAAGGAAGCTTTCTGAGAAACTGCTTAGTGTTCTGTTAATTCATCTCACAGAGTTACGTCTGTATTTCGTGGATCTCTTTGCTAGGCTTTTTTCTGTGGAATCTGAGAACAGATATTTCGGATCCCTTTGAAGACTATAGGGCCAAAGGAAATATCCTCCGATAACAAAGAGAAAGAAGCTTTGTGAGAAATTTCTTTGTGTTCTATGTAATCATCTCACAGAGTTACAGCTTTCCCCTCAAGAAGCCTTTCGCTAAGACAGTTCTTGTGGAATTGGCAAAGTGATATTTGGAAGCCCATAGAGGGCTATGGTGAAAAAGGAAATATCCTCAGATGAAATCTGGAAAGAAGCTTTCTGAGAAACTGCTTAGTGTTCTGTTAATTCATCTCAGAGAGTTACATCTGTATTTCGTGGATCTCTTTGCTAGCCTTATTTCTGTGGAATCTGACAACACATATTTCTGATCCCTTTGAAGACTATAGGGCCAAAGGAAATATCCTCCGATAACTAAGAGAAAGAAGCTTTCTGAGAAACTTCTTTGTGTTCTGTGAAATCATCTCACAGAGTTACAGCTTTCCCCTCAAGAAGCCTTTCGCTAAGACAGTTCTTGTGGAATTGGCAAAGTGATATTTGGAAGCCCACAGAGGGCTATGGTGAAAAAGGAAATATAATCAGATGAAATCTGGAAAGAAGCTTTCTGAGAAACTGCTCAGTGTTCTGTTAATTCATCTCACGGAGTTACATCTGTATTTCGTGGATCACTTGGCTAGCCTTATTTCTGTGGAATCTGAGAACAGATATTTCGGATCCCTTTGAAGACTATAGGGCCAAAGGAAATATCCTCCGATAACTAAGAGAAAGAAGCTTTCCGAGAAACTTCTTTGTGTTCTGTGAAATCAGCTCACAGAGTTACAGCTTTCCCTTCAAGAAGCCTTTCGCTAAGACAGTTCTTGTGGAATTGGCAAAGTGATATTTGGAAGCCCATAGAGGGCTATGGTGAAAAAGGATATATCCTCAGATGAAATCTGGAAAGAAGCTTTCTGAGAAACTGCTTAGTGTTCTGTTATTTCATCTCACAGAGTTACATCTGTATTTCGTGGATCTCTTTGCTAGCCTTATTTCTGTGGAATCTGACAACAGATATTTTGGATCCCTTTGAAGACTATAGGGCCAAAGGAAATATCCTCCGAAAACTAAGAGAAAGAAGCTTGCTGAGAAACTTCTTTGTGTTCTGTGAAATCAGCTCAGAGAGTTACAGCTTTCCCCTCAAGAAGCCTTTCGCTAAGACAGTTCTTGTGGAATTGGCAAAGTGATAGTTGGAAGCCCATAGAGGGCTATGGTCAAAAAAGAAATATCCTCAGATGAAATCTGGAAAGAAGCTTTCTGAGGAACTGCTTAGTGTTCTGTTAATTCATCTCACAGAGTTACATCTGTATTTCGTGGATCTCTTTGCTAGCCTTATTTCTGTGGAATCTGACAACAGATATTTCGGATCCCTTTGAAGACTATAGGGCCAAAGGAAATATCCTCCGATAACAAAGAGAAAGAAGCTTTGTGAGAAATTTCTTTGTGTTCTATGTATCATCTCACAGAGTTACAGCTTTCCCCTCAAGAAGCCTTTCGCTAAGACAGTTCTTGTGGAATTGGCAAAGTGATATTTGGAAGCCCATAGAGGGCTATGGTGAAAAAGGAAATATCCTCAGATGAAATCTGGAAAGAAGCTTTCTGAGAAACTGCTTAGTGTTCTGTTAATTCATCTCACAGAGTTACATCTGTATTTCGTGGATCTCTTTGCTAGCCTTATTTCTGTTGGATCTGACAACAGATATTTCGGATCCCTTTGAAGACTATAGGGCCAAAGGAAATATCCTCCGATAACAAACAGAAAGAAGCTTTGTGAGAAATTTCTTTGTGTTCTATGTAATCATCTCACAGAGTTACAGCTTTCCCCGCAAGAAGCCTTTCGCTAAGACAGTTCTTGTGGAATTGGCAAAGTGATATTTGGAAGCCCACAGAGGGCTATGGTGAAAAAGGAAATATAATCAGATGAAATCTGGAAAGAAGCTTTCTGAGAAACTGCTTAGTGTTCTGTTAATTCATCTCACGAGTTACCTCTGTATTTCGTGGATCACTTGGCTAGCCTTATTTCTGTGGAATCTGAGAACAGATATTTCGGATCCCTTTGAAGACTATAGGGCCAAAGGAAATATCCTCCGATAACTAAGAGAAAGAAGCTTTCCGAGAAACTTCTTTGTGTTCTGTGAAATCAGCTCACAGAGTTACAGCATTCCCTTCAAGAAGCCTTTCGCTAAGACAGTTCTTGTGGAATTGGCAAAGTGATATTTGGAAGCCCATAGAGGGCTATGGTGAAAAAGGAAATATCCTCAGATGAAATCTGGAAAGAAGCTTTCTGAGAAACTGCTTAGTGTTCTGTTATTTCATCTCACAGAGTTACATCTGTATTTCGTGGATCTCTTTGCGAGCCTTATTTCTGTGGAATCTGACAACAGATATTTCGGATCCCTTTGAAGACTATAGGGCCAAAGGAAATATCCTCCGATAACTAAGAGAAAGAAGCTTTCTGAGAAACTTCTTTGTGTTCTGTGAAATCAGCTCACAGAGTTACAGCTTTCCCCTCAAGAAGCCTTTCGCTAAGACAGTTCTTGTGGAATTGGCAAAGTGATATTTGGAAGCCCGTAGAGGGCTATGGTGAAAAAGGAAATATCCTCAGATGAAATCTGGAAAGAAGCTTTCTGAGAAACTGCTTAGTGTTCTGTTAATTCATCTCACAGAGTTACATCTGTATTTCGTGGATCTCTTTGCTAGCCTTATTTCTGTGGAATCTGACAACAGATATTTGGGATCCCTTTGAAGACTATAGGGCCAAAGGAAATATCCTCCGATAACTAAGAGAAAGAAGCTTTCTGAGAAACTTCTTTGTGTTCTGTGAAATCATCTCACAGAGTTACAGCTTTCCCCCAAAGAAGCCTTTCGCTAAGACAGTTCTTGTGGAATTGGCAATGTGATATTTGGAATCCCATAGAGGGCTATGGTGGAAAAGGAAATATCCTCCGATGAAATCTGGAAAGAAGCTTTCTGAGAAACTGCTTAGTGTTCTCTTAATTCATCTCACAGAGTTACATCTGTGTTTCGTGGATCACTTGGCTAGCCTTATTTCTGAGGAATCTGAGAACAGATATTTCGGATCCCTTTGAAGACTATAGGGCCAAAGGAAATATCCTCCGATAACTAAGAGAAAGAAGCTTTCTGAGAAACTTCTTTGTGTTCTGTGAAATCAGCTCACAGAGTTACAGATTTCCCTTCAAGAAGCCTTTCGCTAAGACAGTTCTTGTGGAATTGGCAAAGTGATATTTGGAAGCCCATAGAGGGCTATGGTGAAAAAGGAAATATCCTCAGATTAAATCTGGAAAGAAGCTTTCTGAGAAACTGCTTAGTGTTCTGTTATTTCATCTCACAGAGTTACATCTGTATTTCGTAGATCTCTTTGCTAGCCATATTTCAGTGGAATCTGACAACAGATATTTCGGATCCCTTTGAAGACTATAGGGCCAAAGGAAATATCCTCCGATAACTAAGAGAAAGAAGCTTTCTGAGAAACTTCTTTGTGTTCTGTGAAATCATCTCACAGAGTTACAGCTTTCCCCTCCAGAAGCCTTTCGCTAAGACAGTTCTTGTGGAATTGGCAAAGTGATATTTGGAAGCCCATAGAGGGCTATGGTGAAAAAGGAAATATCCTCCGATGAAATCTGGAAAGAAGCTTTCTGAGAAACTGCTTAGTGTTCTGTTAATTCATCTCACAGAGTTACATCTGTATTTCGTGGATCTCTTTGCTAGCCTTATTCTGTGGAATCTGAGAACAGATATTTCGGATCCCTTTGAAGACTATAGGGCCAAAGGAAATATCCTCCGATAACAAAGAGAAAGAAGCTTTGTGAGAAATTTCTTTGTGTTCTTTGTATCATCTCACAGAGTTAGAGCTTTCCCCTCAAGAAGCCTTTCGCTAAGACAGTTCTTGTGGAATTGGCAAAGTGATATTTGGAAGCCCATAGAGGACTATGGTGAAAAAGGAAATATCCTCCGATGAAATCTGGAAAGAAGCTTTCTGAGAAACTGCTCAGTGTTCTGTTAATTCATCTCACAGAGTTACATCTGAATTTCGTGGATCTCTTTGCTAGGCTTATTACTGTGGAATCTGAGATCAGATATTTCGGATCCGTTTGAAGACTATAGGGCCAAAGGAAATATCTTCGGATAACAAAGAAAAAGAAGCTTTCTGAGAAACTTCTTTGTGTTCTGTGAAATCATCTCACAGAGGTACAGCTTTCCCCTCAAGAAGCCTTTCGTTAAGACAGTTCTTGTGGAATTGGCAAAGTGATATTTGGAAGCCCATAGAGGGCTATGGTCAAAAAGGAAATATCCTCCGATGAAATCTGGAAAGAAGCTTTCTGAGAAACTGCTTAGTGTTCTGTTATTTCATCTCACAGAGTTACATCTGTATTTCGTGGATCTCTTTGCTAGCCTTATTTCTGTGGAATCTGAGAACAGATATTTCGGATCCCTTTGAAGACTATAGGGCCAAAGGAAATATCCTCCGATAACTAAGAGAAAGAAGCTTTCTGAGAAACTTCTTTGTGTTCTGTGAAATCATCTCACAGAGTTACAGCTTTCCCCTCAAGAAGCCTTTCGCTAAGACAGTTCTTGTGGAATTGGCAAAGTGATATTTGGAATCCCATAGAGGACTATGGTGGAAAAGGAAATATCCTCCGATGAAATCTGGAAAGAAACTTTCTGAGAAACTGCTTAGTGTTCTCTTAATTCATCTCACAGAGTTACATCTGTGTTTCGTGAATCCCTTGGCTAGCCTTATTTCTGAGGAATCTGAGAACAGATATTTCGGATCCCTTTGAAGACTATAGGGCCAAAGGAAATATCCTCCGATAACTAACAGAAAGAAGCTTTCCGAGAAACTTCTTTGTGTTCTGTGAAATCAGCTCACAGAGTTACAGATTTCCCTTCAAGAAGCCTTTTGCTAAGACAGTTCTTGTGGAATTGGCAAAGTGATATTTGGAAGCCCATAGAGGGCTATGGTGAAAAAGGAAATATCCTCAGATGAAATCTGGAAAGAAGCTTTCTGAGAAACTGCTTAGTGTTCTGTTATTTCATCTCACAGAGTTACATCTGTATTTCGTAGATCTCTTTGCTAGCCATATTTCAGTGGAATCTGACAACAGATATTTCGGATCCCTTTGAAGACTATAGGGCCAAAGGAAATATCCTCCGATAACTAAGAGAAAGAAGCTTTCTGAGAAACTTCTTTGTGTTCTGTGAAATCATCTCACAGAGTTACAGCTTTCCCCTCCAGAAGCCTTTCGCTAAGACAGTTCTTGTGGAATTGGCAAAGTGATATTTGGAAGCCCATAGAGGGCTATGGTGAAAAAGGAAATATCCTCCGATGAAATCTGGAAAGAAGCTTTCTGAGAAACTGCTTAGTGTTCTGTTAATTCATCTCACAGAGTTACATCTGTATTTCGTGGATCTCTTTGCTAGCCTTATTTCTGTGGAATCTGAGAACAGATATTTCGGATCCCTTTGAAGACTATAGGGCCAAAGGAAATATCCTCCGATAACAAAGAGAAAGAAGCTTTGTGAGAAATTTCTTTGTGTTCTTTGTATCATCTCACAGAGTTACAGCTTTCCCCTCAAGAAGCCTTTCGCTAAGACAGTTCTTGTGGAATTGGCAAAGTGATATTTGGAAGCCCATAGAGGGCTATGGTGAAAAAGGAAATATCCTCCGATGAAATCTGGAAAGAAGCTTTCTGAGAAACTGCTCAGTGTTCTGTTAATTCATCTCACAGAGTTACATCTGAATTTCGTGGATCTCTTTGCTAGGCTTATTTCTGTGGAATCTGAGATCAGATATTTCGGATCCGTTTGAAGACTATAGGGCCAAAGGAAATATCCTCGGATAACAAAGAAAAAGAAGCTTTCTGAGAAACTTCTTTGTGTTCTGTGAAATCATCTCACAGAGTTACAGCTTTCCCCTCAAGAAGCCTTTCTCTAAGACAGTTCTTGTGGTATTGGCAAAGTGATATTTGGAAGCCCATAGAGGGCTATGGTCAAAAAGGAAATATCCTCCAATGAAATCTGGAAAGAAGCTTTCTGAGAAACTGCTTAGTGTTCTGTTAATTCATCTCACAGAGTTACGTCTATATTTCGTGGATCTCTTTGCAAGCCTTATTTCTGTGGAATCTGATAACAGATATTTCGGATCCCTTTGAAGACTATAGGGCCAAAGGAAATATCCTCCGATAACTAAGAGAAAGAAGCTTTCTGAGAAACTTCTTTGTGTTCTGTGAAATCAGCTCACAGAGTTACAGCTTTCCCCTCAAGAAGCCTTTCGCTAAGACAGTTCTTGTGGAATTGGCAAAGTGATATTTGGAAGCCCGTAGAGGGCTATGGTGAAAAAGGAAATATCCTCAGATGAAATCTGGAAAGAAGCTTTCTGAGAAACTGCTTAGTGTTCTGTTAATTCATCTCACAGAGTTACATCTGTATTTCGTGGATCTCTTTGCTAGCCTTATTTCTGTGGAATCTGACAACAGATATTTCGGATCCCTTTGAAGACTATAGGGCCAAAGGAAATATCCTCCGATAACTAAGAGAAAGAAGCTTTCTGAGAAACTTCTTTGTGTTCTGTGAAATCATCTCACAGAGTTAGAGCTTTCCCCTCAAGAAGCCTTTCGCTAAGATAGTTCTTGTGGAATTGGCAAAGTGATATTTGGAAGCCCATAGAGGGCTATGGTCAAAAAGGAAATATCCTCAGATGAAATCTGGAAGGAAGCTTTCTGAGAAACTGCTTAGTGTTCTGTTAATTCATCTCACAGAGTTACGTCTGTATTTCGTGGATCTCTTTGCTAGGCTTATTTCTGTGGAATCTGAGAACAGATATTTCGGATCCCTTTGAAGACTATAGGGCCAAAGGAAATATCCTCCGATAACTAACAGAAAGAAGCTTTGTGAGAAATTTCTTTGTGTTCTATGTAATCATCTCACAGAGTTACAGCTTTCCCCTCAAGAAGCCTTTCGCTAAGACAGTTCTTGTGGAATTGGCAAAGTGATATTTGGAAGCCCATAGAGGGCTATGGTGAAAAAGGAAATATCCTCAGATGAAATCTGGAAAGAAGCTTTCTGAGAAACTGCTTAGTGTTCTGTTAATTCATCTCACAGAGTTACATCTGTATTTCGTGGATCTCTTTGCTAGCCTTATTTCTGTGGAATCTGACAACAGATATTTCGGATCCCTTTGAAGACTATAGGGCCAAAGGAAATATCCTCCGATAACTAAGAGAAAGAAGCTTTCTGAGAAACTTCTTTGTGTTCTGTGAAATCATCTCACAGAGTTACAGCTTTCCCCCAAAGAAGCCTTTCGCTAAGACAGTTCTTGTGGAATTGGCAATGTGATATTTGGAATCCCATAGAGGGCTACGGTGGAAAAGGAAATATCCTCCGATGAAATCTGGAAAGAAGCTTTCTGAGAAACTGCTTAGTGTTCTCTTAATTCATCTCACAGTGTTACATCTGTGTTTCGTGGATCACTTGGCTAGCCTTATCTCTGTGGAATCTGAGAACAGATATTTCGGATCCCTTTGAAGACTATAGGGCCAAGGAAATATCCTCCGATAACTAACAGAAAGAAGCTTTCCGAGAAACATCTTAGTGTTCTGTGAAATCAGCTCGCAGAGTTACAGCTTTCCCTTCAAGAAGCCTTTCGCTAAGACAGTTTTTGTGGAATTGGCAAAGTGATATTTGGAAGCCAATAGAGGGCTATGGTGAAAAAGGAAATATCCTCAGATGAAATCTGAAAAGAAGCTTTCTGAGAAACTGCTTAGTGTTCTGTTAATTCATCTCACAGAGTTACATCTGTAATTCGTAGATCTCTTTGCTAGCCTTATTTCAGTGGAATCTGACAACAGATATTTCGGATCCCTTTGAAGACTATAGGGCCAAAGGAAATATCCTCCGATAACTAAGAGAAAGAAGCTTTCTGAGAAAATTCTTTGTGTTCTGTGAAATCATCTCACAGAGTTACAGCTTTCCCCTCAAGAAGCCTTTCGCTAAGACAGTTCTTGTGGAATTGGCAAACTGATATTTGGAAGCCCATAGAGGGCTATGGTGAAAAAGGAAATATCCTCAGATGAAATCTGGAAAGAAGCTTTCTGAGAAACTGCTTAGTGTTCTGTTAATTCATCTCACAGAGTTACATCTGTATTTCGTGGATCTCTTTGCTAGCCTTATTTCTGTGGAATCTGAGAACAGATATTTCGGATCCCTTTGAAGACTATAGGGCCAAAGGAAATATCCTCCGATAACAAAGAGAAAGAAGCTTTCTGAGAAACTTCTTTGTGTTCTGTGAAATCATCTCACAGAGTTAGAGCTTTCCCCTCAAGAAGCCTTTCGCTAAGACAGTTCTTGTGGAATTGGCAAAGTGATATTTGGAAGCCCATAGAGGGCTATAGTGAAAAAGGAAATATCCTCAGATGAAATCTGGAAAGAAGCTTTCTGAGAAACTGCTTAGTGTTCTGTTAATTCATCTCACAGAGTTACATCTGTGTTTCGTGCATCTCTTTGCTAGCCTCATTTCTGTGGAATCTGACAACAGATATTTCGGATCCCTTTGAAGACTATAGGGCCAAAGGAAATATCCTCCGATAACTAAGAGAAAGAAGCTTTCTGAGAAACTTCTTTGTGTTCTGTGAAATCATCTCACAGAGTTACAGCTTTCCCCTCAAGAAGCCTTTCGCTAAGACAGTTCTTGTGGAATTGGCAAAGTGATATTTGGAAGCCCATAGAGGGCTATGGTCAAAAAGGAAATATCCTCCCAAGAAATCTGGAAAGAAGCTTTCTGAGAAACTGCTTAGGGTTCTGTTAGTTCATCTCACAGAGTTACTTCTATCTTTCGTGGATCTCTTTGCTAGCCTTATTTCTGTGGAATCTGAGAACAGATATTTCGGATCCCTTTGAAGACTATAGGGCCAAAGGAAATATCCTCCGAAAACTAAGAGAAAGAAGCTTGCTGAGAAACTTCTTTGTGTTCTGTGAAATGAGCTCACAGAGTTACAGCTTTCCCCTCAAGAAGCCTTTCGCTAAGACAGTTCTTGTGGAATTGGCAAAGTGATATTTGGAAGCCCATAGAGGGCTATGGTGAAAAAGGAAATATCCTCAGATGAAATCTGGAAAGAAACTTTCTGAGAAACTGCTTAGTGTTCTGTTAATTCTTCTCACAGAGTTACATCTATATTTCGTGGATCTCTTTGCTAGCCTTATTTCTGTGGAATCTGAGAACAGATATTTCGGATCCCTTTGAAGACTATAGGGCCAAAGGAAATATCCTCTGAAAACTAAGAGAAAGAAGCTTTCTGAGAAACTTCTTTGTGTTCTGTGACATGAGCTCACAGAGTTACAGCTATCCCCTCAAGAAGCCTTTCGCTAAGACAGTTCTTGTGGAATTGGCAAAGTGATATTTGGAAGGCCATAGAGGGCTATGGTGAAAAAGGAAATATCCTCAGATGAAATCTGGAAGGAAGCTTTCTGAGAAACTGCTTAGTGTTCTGTTAATTCATCTCACAGAGTTACGTCTGTATTTCGTGGATCTCTTTGCTAGGCTTTTTTCTGTGGAATCTGAGAACAGATATTTCGGATCCCTTTGAAGACTATAGGGCCAAAGGAAATATCCTCCGATAACAAAGAGAAAGAAGCTTTGTGAGAAATTTCTTTGTGTTCTATGTAATCATCTCACAGAGTTACAGCTTTCCCCTCAAGAAGCCTTTCGCTAAGACAGTTCTT
Source organism: Macaca nemestrina (assembly GCF_043159975.1). Lineage (NCBI taxonomy): Eukaryota > Metazoa > Chordata > Mammalia > Primates > Cercopithecidae > Macaca > Macaca nemestrina. Next base: position 131,458,727 of record NC_092130.1, on the reverse strand, counting down.
GTGGAATTGGCAAAGTGATATTTGGAAGCCCATAGAGGGCTATGGTGAAAAAGGAAATATCCTCAGATGAAATCTGGAAAGAAGCTTTCTGAGAAACTGGTTAGTGTTCTGTTAATTCATCTCACAGAGTTACATCTGTATTTCGTGGATCTCTTTGCTAGCCTTATTTCTGTGGAATCTGACAACAGATATTTCGGATCCCTTTGAAGACTATAGGGCCAAAGGAAATATCCTCCGATAACTAAGAGAAAGAAGCTTTCTGAGAAACTTCTTTGTGTTCTGTGAAATCATCTCACAGAGTTACAGCTTTCCCCCAAAGAAGCCTTTCGCTAAGACAGTTCTTGTGGAATTGGCAATGTGATATTTGGAATCCCATAGAGGGCTACGGTGGAAAAGGAAATATCCTCCGATGAAATCTGGAAAGAAGCTTTCTGAGAAACTGCTTAGTGTTCTCTTAATTCATCTCACAGTGTTACATCTGTGTTTCGTGGATCACTTGGCTAGCCTTATTTCTGAGGAATCTGAGAACAGATATTTCGGATCCCTTTGAAGACTATAGGGCCAAAGGAAATATCCTCTGAAAACTAAGAGAAAGAAGCTTTCTGAGAAACTTCTTTGTGTTCTGTGACATGAGCTCACAGAGTTACAGCTATCCCCTCAAGAAGCCTTTCGCTAAGACAGTTCTTGTGGAATTGGCAAAGTGATATTTGGAAGGCCATAGAGGGCTATGGTGAAAAAGGAAATATCCTCAGATGAAATCTGGAAGGAAGCTTTCTGAGAAACTGCTTAGTGTTCTGTTAATTCATCTCACAGAGTTACGTCTGTATTTCGTGGATCTCTTTGCTAGGCTTTTTTCTGTGGAATCTGAGAACAGATATTTCGGATCCCTTTGTAGAGTATAGGGCCAAAGGAAATATCCTCCGATAACAAAGAGAAAGAAGCTTTGTGAGAAATTTCTTTGTGTTCTATGTAATCATCTCACAGAGTTACAGCTTTCCCCTCAAGAAGCCTTTCGCTAAGACAGTTCTTGTGGAATTGGCAAAGTGATATTTGGAAGCCCATAGAGGGCTACGGTGAAAAAGGAAATATCCTCAGATGAAATCTGGAAAGAAGCTTTCTGAGAAACTGCTTAGTGTTCTGTTAATTCATCTCACAGAGTTACATCTGTGTTTCGTGGATCACTTGGCTAGCCTTATTTGTGAGGAATCTGAGAACAGATATTTCGGATCCCTTTGAAGACTATAGGGCCAAGGAAATATCCTCCGATAACTAACAGAAAGAAGCTTTCCGAGAAACATCTTAGTGTTCTGTGAAATCAGCTCACAGAGTTACAGCTTTCCCTTCAAGAAGCCTTTCGCTAAGACAGTTTTTGTGGAATTGGCAAAGTGATATTTGGAAGCCAATAGAGGGCTATGGTGAAAAAGGAAATATCCTCAGATGAAATCTGGAAAGAAGCTTTCTGAGAAACTGCTTAGTGTTCTGTTAATTCATCTCACAGAGTTACATCTGTATTTCGTAGATCTCTTTGCTAGCCTTATTTCTGTGGAATCTGACAACAGATATTTCGGATCCCTTTGAAGACTATAGGGCCAAAGGAAATATCCTCCGATAACTAAGAGAAAGAAGCTTTCTGAGAAACTTCTTTGTGTTCTGTGAAATCATCTCACAGAGTTACAGCTTTCCCCTCAAGAAGCCTTTCGCTAAGACAGTTCTTGTGGAATTGGCAAAGTGATATTTGGAAGCCCATAGAGGGCTATGGTGAAAAAGGAAATATCCTCCGATGAAATCTGGAAAGAAGCTTTCTGAGAAACTGCTTAGTGTTCTGTTAATTCATCTCAGAGAGTTACATCTGTATTTCGTGTATCTCTTTGCTAGCCTTATTTCTGTGGAATCTGAGAACAGATATTTCGGATCCCTTTGAAGACTATAGGGCCAAAGGAAATATCCTCCGATAACTAAGAGAAAGAAGGTTTCTGAGAAACTTCTTTGTGTTCTGTGAAATCATCTCACAGAGTTACAGCTTTCCCCTCAAGAAGCCTTTCGCTAAGACAGTTCTTGTGGAATTGGCAAAGTGATATTTGGAAGCCCATAGAGGGCTATGGTCAAAAAGGAAATATCCTCCGAAGAAATCTGGAAAGAAGCTTTCTGAGAAACTGCTTAGGGTTCTGTTAGTTCATCTCACAGAGTTACTTCTATATTTCGTGGATCTCTTTGCTAGCCTTATTTCTGTGGAATCTGAGAACAGATATTTAGGATCCCTTTGAAGACTATAGGGCCAAAGGAAATATCCTCCGAAAACTAAGAGAAAGAAGCTTGCTGAGAAACTTCTTTGTGTTCTGTGAAATGATCTCACAGAGTTACAGCTTTCCCCTCAAGAAGCCTTTCGCTAAGACAGTTCTTGTGGAATTGGCAAAGTGATATTTGGAAGCCCATAGAGGGCTATGGTGAAAAAGGAAATATCCTCCGATGAAATCTGGAAAGAAGCTTTCTGAGAAACTGCTTAGTGTTCTGTTAATTCATCTCACAGAGTTACATCTATATTTCGTGGATCTCTTTGGTAGCCTTATTTCTGTGGAATCTGAGAACAGATATTTCGGATCCCTTTGAGGACTATAGGGCCAAAGGAAATATCCTCTGAAAACTAAGAGAAAGAAGCTTTCTGAGAAACTTCTTTGTGTTCTGTGAAATGAGCTCACAGAGTTACAGCTATCCCCTCAAGAAGCCTTTCGCTAAGACAGTTCTTGTGGAATTGGCAAAGTGATATTTGGAAGGCCATAGAGGGCTATGGTGAAAAAGGAAATATCCTCAGATGAAATCTCGAAGGAAGCTTTCTGAGAAACTGCTTAGTGTTCTGTTAATTCATCTCACAGAGTTACATCTGTATTTCGTGGATCTCTTTGCTAGGCTTTTTTCTGTGGAATCTGAGAACAGATATTTCGGATCCCTTTGAAGACTATAGGGCCAAAGGAAATATCCTCCGATAACAAAGAGAAAGAAGCTTTGTGAGAAATTTCTTTGTGTTCTATGTAATCATCTCACAGAGTTACAGCTTTCCCCTCAAGAAGCCTTTCGCTAAGACAGTTCTTGTGGAATTGGCAAAGTGATATTTGGAAGCCCATAGAGGGCTATGGTGAAAAAAGGAAATATCCTCAGATGAAATCTGGAAAGAAGCTTTCTGAGAAACTGCTTAGTGTTCTGTTAATTCATCTCACAGAGTTACATCTGTATTTCGTGGATCTCTTTGCTAGCCTTATTTCTGTGGAATCTGACAACAGATATTTCGGATCCCTTTGAAGACTATAGGGCCAAAGGAAATATCCTCCGATAACAAAGAGAAAGAAGCTTTGTGAGAAATTTCTTTGTGTTCTTTGTATCATCTCACAGAGTTAGAGCTTTCCCCTCAAGAAGCCTTTCGCTAAGACAGTTCTTGTGGAATTGGCAAAGTGATACTTGGAAGCCCATAGAGGGCTATGGTGAAAAAGGAAATATCCTCCGATGAAATCTGGAAAGAAGCTTTCTGAGAAACTGCTTAGTGTTCTGTTAATTCATCTCAGAGAGTTACATCTGTATTTCGTGTATCTCTTTGCTAGCCTTATTTCTGTGGAATCTGAGAACAGATATTTCGGATCCCTTTGAAGACTATAGGGCCAAAGGAAATATCCTCCGATAACTAAGAGAAAGAAGGTTTCTGAGAAACTTCTTTGTGTTCTGTGAAATCATCTCACAGAGTTACAGCTTTCCCCTCAAGAAGCCTTTCGCTAAGACAGTTCTTGTGGAATTGGCAAAGTGATATTTGGAAGCCCATAGAGGGCTATGGTCAAAAAGGAAATATCCTCCGAAGAAATCTGGAAAGAAGCTTTCTGAGAAACTGCTTAGGGTTCTGTTAGTTCATCTCACAGAGTTACTTCTATATTTCGTGGATCTCTTTGCTAGCCTTATTTCTGTGGAATCTGAGAACAGATATTTAGGATCCCTTTGAAGACTATAGGGCCAAAGGAAATATCCTCCGAAAACTAAGAGAAAGAAGCTTGCTGAGAAACTTCTTTGTGTTCTGTGAAATGATCTCACAGAGTTACAGCTTTCCCCTCAAGAAGCCTTTCGCTAAGACAGTTCTTGTGGAATTGGCAAAGTGATATTTGGAAGCCCATAGAGGGCTATGGTGAAAAAGGAAATATCCTCCGATGAAATCTGGAAAGAAGCTTTCTGAGAAACTGCTTAGTGTTCTGTTAATTCATCTCACAGAGTTACATCTATATTTCGTGGATCTCTTTGGTAGCCTTATTTCTGTGGAATCTGAGAACAGATATTTCGGATCCCTTTGAAGACTATAGGGCCAAAGGAAATATCCTCTGAAAACTAAGAGAAAGAAGCTTTCTGAGAAACTTCTTTGTGTTCTGTGAAATGAGCTCACAGAGTTACAGCTATCCCCTCAAGAAGCCTTTCGCTAAGACAGTTCTTGTGGAATTGGCAAAGTGATATTTGGAAGGCCATAGAGGGCTATGGTGAAAAAGGAAATATCCTCAGATGAAATCTGGAAGGAAGCTTTCTGAGAAACTGCTTAGTGTTCTGTTAATTCATCTCACAGAGTTACATCTGTATTTCGTGGATCTCTTTGCTAGGCTTTTTTCTGTGGAATCTGAGAACAGATATTTCGGATCCCTTTGAAGACTATAGGGCCAAAGGAAATATCCTCCGATAACAAAGAGAAAGAAGCTTTGTGAGAAATTTCTTTGTGTTCTATGTAATCATCTCACAGAGTTACAGCTTTCCCCTCAAGAAGCCTTTCGCTAAGACAGTTCTTGTGGAATTGGCAAAGTGATATTTGGAAGCCCATAGAGGGCTATGGTGAAAAAGGAAATATCCTCAGATGAAATCTGGAAAGAAGCTTTCTGAGAAACTGCTTAGTGTTCTGTTAATTCATCTCACAGAGTTACATCTGTATTTCGTGGATCTCTTTGCTAGCCTTATTTCTGTGGAATCTGACAACAGATATTTCGGATCCCTTTGAAGACTATAGGGCCAAAGGAAATATCCTCCGATAACTAAGAGAAAGAAGCTTTCTGAGAAACTTCTTTGTGTTCTGTGAAATCATCTCACAGAGTTACAGCTTTCCCCCAAAGAAGCCTTTCGCTAAGACAGTTCTTGTGGAATTGGCAATGTGATATTTGGAATCCCATAGAGGGCTACGGTGGAAAAGGAAATATCCTCCGATGAAATCTGGAAAGAAGCTTTCTGAGAAACTGCTTAGTGTTCTCTTAATTCATCTCACAGTGTTACATCTGTGTTTCGTGGATCACTTGGCTAGCCTTATTTCTGAGGAATCTGAGAACAGATATTTCGGATCCCTTTGAAGACTATAGGGCCAAGGAAATATCCTCCGATAACTAACAGAAAGAAGCTTTCCGAGAAACATCTTAGTGTTCTGTGAAATCAGCTCACAGAGTTACAGCTTTCCCTTCAAGAAGCCTTTCGCTAAGACAGTTTTTGTGGAATTGGCAAAGTGATATTTGGAAGCCAATAGAGGGCTATGGTGAAAAAGGAAATATCCTCAGATGAAATCTGGAAAGAAGCTTTCTGAGAAACTGCTTAGTGTTCTGTTAATTCATCTCACAGAGTTACATCTGTATTTCGTAGATCTCTTTGCTAGCCTTATTTCTGTGGAATCTGACAACAGATATTTCGGATCCCTTTGAAGACTATAGGGCCAAAGGAAATATCCTCCGATAACTAAGAGAAAGAAGCTTTCTGAGAAACTTCTTTGTGTTCTGTGAAATCATCTCACAGAGTTACAGCTTTCCCCTCAAGAAGCCTTTCGCTAAGACAGTTCTTGTGGAATTTGCAAAGTGATATTTGGAAGCCCATAGTGGGCTATGGTGAAAAAGGAAATATCCTCCGATGAAATCTGGAAAGAAGCTTTCTGAGAAACTGCTTAGTGTTCTGTTAATTCATCTCACAGAGTTACATCTGTATTTCGTGGATCTCTTTGCTAGCCTTATTTCTGTGGAATCTGAGAACAGATATTTCGGATCCCTTTGAAGACTATAGGGCCAAAGGAAATATCCTCCGATAACAAAGAGAAAGAAGCTTTGTGAGAAATTTCTTTGTGTTCTTTGTATCATCTCACAGAGTTAGAGCTTTCAAGAAGCCTTTCGCTAAGACAGTTCTTGTGGAATTGGCAAAGTGATATTTGGAAGCCCACAGAGGGCTATGGTGAAAAAGGAAATATCCTCCGATGAAATCTGGAAAGAAGCTTTCTGAGAAACTGCTTCGTGTTCGGTTAATTCATCTCAGAGAGTTACATCTGTATTTCGTGGATCTCTTTGCTAGCCTTATTTCTGTGGAATCTGAGAACAGATATTTCGGATCCCTTTGAAGACTATAGGGCCAAAGGAAATATCCTCCGATAACTAAGAGAAAGAAGCTTTCTGAGAAACTTCTTTGTGTTCTGTGAAATCATCTCACAGAGTTACAGCTTTCCCCTCAAGAAGCCTTTCGCTAAGACAGTTCTTGTGGAATTGGCAAAGTGATATTTGGAAGCCCATAGAGGGCTATGGTCAAAAAGGAAATATCCTCCGAAGAAATCTGGAAAGAAGCTTTCTGAGAAACTGCTTAGGGTTCTGTTAGTTCATCTCACAGAGTTACTTCTATATTTCGTGGATCTCTTTGCTAGCCTTATTTCTGTGGAATCTGAGAACAGATATTTCGGATCCCTTTGAAGACTATAGGGCCAAAGGAAATATCCTCCGAAAACTAAGAGAAAGAAGCTTGCTGAGAAACTTCTTTGTGTTCTGTGAAATGAGCTCACAGAGTTACAGCTTTCCCCTCAAGAAGCCTTTCGCTAAGACAGTTCTTGTGGAATTGGCAAAGTGATATTTGGAAGCCCATAGAGGGCTATGGTGAAAAAGGAAATATCCTCCGATGAAATCTGGAAAGAAGCTTTCTGAGAAACTGCTTAGTGTTCTGTTAATTCATCTCACAGAGTTACATCTATATTTCGTGTATCTCTTTGGTAGCCTTATTAATGTGAAATCTGAGAACAGATATTTCGGATCCCTTTGAAGACTATAGGGCCAAAGGAAATATCCTTTGAAAACTAAGAGAAAGAAGCTTTCTGAGAAACTTCTTTGTGTTCTGTGAAATGAGCTCACAGAGTTACAGCTTTCCCCTCAAGAAGCCTTTCGCTAAGACAGTTCTTGTGGAATTGGCAAAGTGATATTTGGAAGCCCATAGAGGGCTATGGTGAAAAAGGAAATATCCTCCGATGAAATCTGGAAAGAAGCTTTCTGAGAAACTGCTTAGTGTTCTGTTAATTCATCTCACAGAGTTACATCTGTATTTCGTGGATCACTTGGCTAGCCTTATTTCTGTAAAAACTGAGAACAGATATTTCGGATCCCTTTGAAGACTATAGGGCCAAAGGAAATATCCTCCGATAACAAAGAGAAAGAAGCTTTTGAGAAACTTCTTTGTGTTCTGTGAAATCATCTCACAGATTTACAGCTTTCCCCTCAAGAATCCTTTCGCTAAGACAGTTCTTGTGGAATTGGCAAAGTGATATTGGGAAGCCCATAGAGGGCTATGGTGAAAAAGGAAATATCCTCAGATGAAATCTGGAAAGAAGCTTTCTGAGAAACTGCTTAGTGTTCTGTTAATTCATCTCACAGAGTTACATCTGTATTTCGTGGATCTCTTTGCTTGGCTTATTTCTGTGGAATCTGAGAACAGATATTTCGGATCCCTTTGAAATCTATAGGGCCAAAGGAAATATCCTCGGATAACAAAGAAAAATAAGCTTTCTGAGAAACTTCTTTGTGTTCTGTGAAATCATCTCACAGAGTTACAGCTTTCCCCTCAAGAAGCCTTTCGATAAGACAGTTCTTGTGGAATTGGCAAAGTGATATTTGGAAGCCCTTAGAGGGCTATGGTGAAAAAAGAAATATCCTCAGATGAAATCTGTAAAGAAGCTTTCTGAGAAACTGCTTAGTGTTCTGTTAATTCATCTCACAGAGTTACATCTAATTTCGTGGATCTCTTTGCTAGCCTTATTTCTGTGGAATCTGAGAACAGATATTTCGGATCCCTTTGAAGACTATAGGGCCAAAGGAAATATCCTCCGATAACAAAGAGAAATAAGCTTTGTGAGAAATTTCTTTGTGTTCTATGTAATCATCTCACAGAGTTACAGCTTTCCCCTCAAGAAGCCTTTCGCTATGACAGTTCTAGTGGAATTGGCAAAGTGATATTTGGAAGCCCTTAGAGGGCTATGGTGAAAAAGGAAATATCCTCAGATGAAATCTGGAAAGAAGCTTTCTGAGAAATTTCTCAGTGTTCTGTTAATTCATCTCACAGAGTTACATCTGTATTTCGTGGATCTCTTCGCTAGGCTTATTTCTGTGGAATCTGAGAACAGATATTTCGGATCCCTTTGAAGACTATAGGGCCAAAGGAAATATCCTCGGATAACAAAGAGAAAGAAGCTTTCTGGGAAACTTCTTTGTGTTCTGTGCAATCATCTCACAGAGTTACAGCTGTCCCCTCAAGAAGCCTTTCGCTAAGACAGTTCTTGTGGAATTCGCAAAGTGATAGTTGGAAGCCCATAGAGGGCTATGTTGAAAAAGGAAATATCCTCTGATAATATCTGGAAAGAAGCTTTCTGAGAAACTGCTTAGTGTTCTGTTAATTCATCTCACAGAGTTACATCTCTATATTGTGGATCTCTTTGCTAGCCTTATTTCTGTGGAATCTGAGAACAGATATTTCGGATCCCTTTGAAGACTATAGGGCCAAAGGAAATATCCTCCGAAAACTAACAGAAAGAAGCTTTCTGAGAAACTTCTTTGTGTTCTGTGAAATCATCTCACAGAGTTACAGTTTTCCCCTCAAGAAGCCTTTCGCTAAGACAGTTCTTGTGGAATTGGCAAAGTGATATTTGGAAGCCCATAGAGGGCTATGGTGAAAAAGGAAATATCCTCAGATGAAATCTGGAAAGAAGCTTTCTGAGAAACTGCTTAGTGTTCTGTTAATTCATCTCACAGAGTTACATCTGTATTTCGTGGATCTCTTTGCTAGCCTTATTTCTGTGGAATCTGAGAACAGATATTTCGGATCCCTTTGAACACTATAGGGCCAAAGGAAATATCCTCCGATAACAAAGAGAAAGAAGCTTTGTGAGAAATTTCTTTGTGTTCTATGTAATCATCTCACAGAGTTACAGCTTTCCCCTCAAGAAGCCTTTCGCTAAGACAGTTCTTGTGGAATTGGCAAAGTGATATTTGGAAGCCCACAGAGGGCTATGGTGAAAAAGGAAATATCCTCAGATGAAATCTGGAAAGAAGCTTTCTGAGAAACTGCTTAGTGTTCTGTTAATTCATCTCACAGAGTTACATCTGTATTTCGTGGATCTCTTTGCTAGCCGTATTTCTGTGGAAGATGAGAACAGATATTTCGGATCCCTTTGAAGACTATAGGGCCAAAGGAAATATCCTCCGATAACAAAGAGAAAGAAGCTTTGTGAGAAATTTCTTTGTGTTCTATGTAATCATCTCACACAGTTACAGCTTTCCCCTCAAGAAGCCTTTCGCTAAGACAGTTCTTGTGGAATTGGCAAAGTGATATTTGGAAGCCCACAGAGGGCTATGGTGAAAAAGGAAATATAATCAGATGAAATCTGGAAAGAAGCTTTCTGAGAAACTTCTCAGTGTTCTGTTAATTCATCTCACAGAGTTACATCTGTATTTCGTGGATCTCTTTGCTAGGCTTATTTCTGGGGAATCTGAGAACAGATATTTCGGATCCCTTTGAAGACTATAGGGCCAAAGGAAATATCCTCCGAAAACTTAGAGAAAGAAGCTTTCTGAGAAACTTCTTTGTGTTCTGTGAAATCAGCTCACAGAGTTACAGCTTTCCTCTCAAGAAGCTTTTCGCTAAGACAGTTCTTGTGGAATTGGCAAAGTGATATTTGGAAGCCCATAGAGGGCTATGGTCAAAAAGGAAATATCCTCAGATGAAATCTGGAAAGAAGCTTTCTGAGAAACTGCTTAGTGTTCTGTTAATTCATCTCACAGAGTTACATCTATATTTCGAGGATCTCTTTGCTAGCCTTATTTCTGTGGAATCTGAGAACAGATATTTCGGATCCCTTTGAAGACTATAGGGCCAAAGGAAATATCCTCCGAAAACTAAGAGAAAGAAGCTTTCTGAGAAACTTCTTTGTGTTCTGTGAAATGAGCTCACAGAGTTACAGCTTTCCCCTCAAGAAGCCTTTCGCTAAGACAGTTCTTGTGGAATTGGCAAAGTGATATTTGGAAGCCCATAGAGGGCTATGGTGAAAAAGGAAATATCCTCCGATGAAATCTGGAAAGAAGCTTTCTGAGAAACTGCTTAGTGTTCTGTTAATTCATCTCACAGAGTTATATCTGTATTTCGTGGATTTCTTTGCTAGCCTTATTTCTGTGGAATCTGAGAACAGATATTTCGGATCCCTTTGAAGACTATACGGCCAAAGGAAATATCTTCCGATACCAATGAGAAAGAAGACTTGTGAGAAATTTCTTTGTGTTCTATGTAATCAACTCACAGAGTTACAGCTTTCCCCTCAAGAAGCCTTTTTCTAAGACAGTTCTTGTGGAATTGGCAAAGTGATATTTGGAAGCCCATAGACGGCTATGGTGAAAAAGGAAATATAATCAGATGAAATCTGGAAAGAAGCTTTCTGAGAAACTGCTTAGTGTTCTGTTAATTCATCTCACAGAGTTACATCTGTATTTCGTGGATCACTTGGCTAGCCTTATTTCTGTGGAATCTGAGAACAGATATTTCGGATCCCTTTGAAGACTATAGGGCCAAAGGAAATATCCTCCGATAATTTAGAGAAAGAAGCTTTCCGAGAAACTTCTTTGTGTTCTGTGAAATCATCTCACAGAGTTACAGCTTTCTCCTCAAGAAGCCTTTCGCTATGACAGTTCTTGTGGAATTGGCAAAGTGATATTTGGAAGCCCATAGAGGGTTATGGTGAAAAAGGAAATATCCTCAGATGAAATCTGGAAAGAAGCTTTCTGAGAAACTGCTTAGTGTTCTGTTAATTCATCTCACAGAGTTACATCTGTATTTCGTGGATCTCTTTGCTAGCCTTATTTCTGTGGAATCTGAGAACAGATATTTCGGATCCCTTGGAAGACTATAGGGCCAAAGGAAATATCCTCCGATAACAAAGAGAAAGAAGCTTTGTGAGAAATTTCTTTGTGTTCTATGTAATCATCTCACAGAGTTACAGCTTTCCCCTCAAGAAGCCTTTCGCTAAGACAGTTCTTGTGGAATTGGCAAAGTGATATTTGGAAGCCCATAGAGGGCTATGGTGAAAAAGGAAATATCCTCCGATGAAATCTGAAAAGAAGCTTTCTGAGAAACTGCTTAGTGTTCTGTTAATTCATCTCACAGAGTTACATCTGTATTTCGTGGATCACTTGGCTAGCCTTATTTCTGTGGAATCTGAGAATAGATATTTCGGATCCCTTTGAAGACTATAGGGCCAAAGGAAATATCCTCCGATAACTAAGAGAAAGAAGCTTTCTGAGAAACTTCTTTGTGTTCTGTGAAATCATCTCACAGAGTTACAGCTTTCCCCTCAAGAAGCCTTTCGCTAAGACAGTTCTTGTGGAATTGGCAAAGTGATATTTGGAAGCCCATAGAGGGCTATGGTGAAAAAGGAAATATCCTCAGATGAAATCTGGAAAGAAGCTTTCTGAGAAACTGCTTAGTGTTCTGTTAATTCATCTCACAGAGTTACATCTGTATTTCGTGGATCTCTTTGCTAGCCTTATTTCTGTGGAATCTGAGAACAGATATTTCGGATCCCTTTGAACACTATAGGGCCAAAGGAAATATCCTCCGATAACAAAGAGAAAGAAGCTTTGTGAGAAATTTCTTTGTGTTCTATGTAATAATCTCACAGAGTTACAGCTTTCCCCTCAAGAAGCCTTTCGCTAAGACAGTTCTTGTGGAATTGGCAAAGTGATATTTGGAAGCCCACAGAGGGCTATGGTGAAAAAGGAAATATCCTCAGATGAAATCTGGAAAGAAGCTTTCTGAGAAACTGCTTAGTGTTCTGTTAATTCATCTCACAGATTTACATCTGTATTTCGTGGATCTCTTTGCTAGCCGTATTTCTGTGGAAGATGAGAACAGATATTTCGGATCCCTTTGAAGACTATAGGGCCAAAGGAAATATCCTCCGATAACAAAGAGAAAGAAGCTTTGTGAGAAATTTCTTTGTGTTCTATGTAATCATCTCACAGAGTTACAGCTTTCCCCTCAAGAAGCCTTTCGCTAAGACAGTTCTTGTGGAATTGGCAAAGTGATATTTGGAAGCCCATAGAGGGCTATGGTGAAAAAGGAAATATCCTCAGATGAAATCTGGAAAGAAGCTTTCTGAGAAACTGCTTAGTGTTCTGTTAATTCATCTCACAGAGTTACATCTGTATTTCGTGGATCTCTTTGCTAGCCTTATTTCTGTGGAATCTGAGAACAGATATTTCGGATCCCTTTGAAGACTATAGGGCCAAAGGAAATATCCTCCGAAAACTAAGAGAAAGAAGCTTCTGAGAAACTTCTTTGTGTTCTGTGAAATGAGCTCACAGAGTTACAGCTTTCCCCTCAAGAAGCCTTTCGCTAAGACAGTTCTTGTGGAATTGGCAAAGTGATATTTGGAAGCCCATAGAGGGCTATGGTGAAAAAGGAAATATCCTCAGATGAAATCTGGAAAGAAGCTTTCTGAGAAACTGCTTAGTGTTCTGTTAATTCATCTCACAGAGTTATATCTGTATTTCGTGGATCTCTTTGCTAGCCTTATTTCTGTGGAATCTGAGAACAGATATTTCGGATCCCTTTGAAGACTATAGGGCCAAAGGAAATATCTTCCGATACCAAAGAGAAAGAAGATTTGTGAGAAATTTCTTTGTGTTCTGTGTAATCATCTCACAGAGTTACAGCTTTCCCCTCAAGAAGCCTTTCGCTAAGACAGTTCTTGTGGAATTGGCAAAGTGATATTTGGAAGCCCATAGAGGGCTATGGTGAAAAAGGAAATATCCTCCGATGAAATCTGAAAAGAAGCTTTCTGAGAAACTGCTTAGTGTTCTGTTAATTCATCTCACAGAGTTACATCTGTATTTCGTGGATCACTTGGCTAGCCTTATTTCTGTGGAATCTGAGAATAGATATTTCGGATCCCTTTGAAGACTATAGGGCCAAAGGAAATATCCTCCGATAACTAAGAGAAAGAAGCTTTCTGAGAAACTTCTTTGTGTTCTGTGAAATCATCTCACAGAGTTACAGCTTTCCCCTCAAGAAGCCTTTCGCTAAGACAGTTCTTGTGGAATTGGCAAAGTGATATTTGGAAGCCCATAGAGGGCTATGGTGAAAAAGGAAATATCCTCAGATGAAATCTGGAAAGAAGCTTTCTGAGAAACTGCTTAGTGTTCTGTTAATTCATCTCACAGAGTTACATCTGTATTTCGTGGATCTCTTTGCTAGCCTTATTTCTGTGGAATCTGAGAACAGATATTTCGGATCCCTTTGAACACTATAGGGCCAAAGGAAATATCCTCCGATAACAAAGAGAAAGAAGCTTTGTGAGAAATTTCTTTGTGTTCTATGTAATCATCTCACAGAGTTACAGCTTTCCCCTCAAGAAGCCTTTCGCTAAGACAGTTCTTGTGGAATTGGCAAAGTGATATTTGGAAGCCCACAGAGGGCTATGGTGAAAAAGGAAATATCCTCCGATGAAATCTGGAAAGAAGCTTTCTGAGAAACTGCTTAGTGTTCTGTTAATTCATCTCACAGAGTTACATCTATATTTCGAGGATCTCTTTGCTAGCCTTATTTCTGTGGAATCTGAGAACAGATATTTCGGATCCCTTTGAAGACTATAGGGCCAAAGGAAATATCCTCCGAAAACTAAGAGAAAGAAGCTTTCTGAGAAACTTCTTTGTGTTCTGTGAAATGAGCTCACAGAGTTACAGCTTTCCCCTCAAGAAGCCTTTCGCTAAGACAGTTCTTGTGGAATTGGCAAAGTGATATTTGGAAGCCCATAGAGGGCTATGGTGAAAAAGGAAATATCCTCCGATGAAATCTGGAAAGAAGCTTTCTGAGAAACTGCTTAGTGTTCTGTTAATTCATCTCACAGAGTTATATCTGTATTTCGTGGATCTCTTTGCTAGCCTTATTTCTGTGGAATCTGAGAACAGATATTTCGGATCCCTTTGAAGACTATAGGGCCAAAGGAAATATTTCCGATACCAAAGAGAAAGAAGATTTGTGAGAAATTTCTTTGTGTTCTATGTAATCATCTCACAGAGTTACAGCTTTCCCCTCAAGAAGCCTTTTTCTAAGACAGTTCTTGTGGAATTGGCAAAGTGATATTTGGAAGCCCATAGAGGGCTATGGTGAAAAAGGAAATATAATCAGATGAAATCTGGAAAGAAGCTTTCTGAGAAACTGCTTAGTGTTCTGTTAATTCATCTCACAGAGTTACATCTGTATTTCGTGGATCACTTGGCTAGCCTTATTTCTGTGGAATCTGGGAACAGATATTTCAGATCCCTTTGAAGACTATAGGGCCAAAGGAAATATCCTCCGATAACTTAGAGAAAGAAGCTTTCCGAGAAACTTCTTTGTGTTCTGTGAAATCATCTCACAGAGTTACAGCTTTACCCTCAGGAAGCCTTTCGCTATGACAGTTCTTGTGGAATTGGCAAAGTGATATTTGGAAGCCCATAGAGGGCTATGGTGAAAAAGGAAATATCCTCAGATGAAATCTGGAAAGAAGCTTTCTGAGAAATTTCTCATTGTTCTGTTAATTCATCTCACAGAGTTATATCTCTATATCGTGGATCTCTTTGCTAGCCTTATTTCTGTGAAATCTGAGAACAGATATTTCGGATCCCTTTGAAGACTATAGGGCCAAAGGAAATATCCTCCGAAAACTAACAGAAAGAAGCTTTCTGAGAAACTTCTTTGTGTTCTGTGAAATCAGCTCACAGAGTTACAGCTTTCTCCTCAAGAAGCCTTTCGCTAAGACAGTTCTTGTGGAATTGGCAAAGTGATATTTGGAAGCCCATAGAGGGCTATGGTGAAAAAGGAAATATCCTCAGATGAAATCTGGAAAGAAGCTTTCTGAGAAACTGCTTAGTGTTCTGTTAATTCATCTCACAGAGTTACATCTGTATTTCGTGGATCTCTTTGCTAGCCTTATTTCTGTGGAATCTGAGAACAGATATTTCGGATCCCTTTGAAGACTATAGGGCCAAAGGAAATATCCTCCGATAACAAAGAGAAAGAAGCTTTGTGAGAAATTTCTTTGTGTTCTATGTAATCATCTCACAGAGTTACAGCTTTCCCCTCAAGAAGCCTTTTTCTAAGACAGTTCTTGTGGAATTGGCAAAGTGATATTTGGAAGCCCATAGAGGGCTATGGTGAAAAAGGAAATATAATCAGATGAAATCTGGAAAGAAGCTTTCTGAGAAACTGCTTAGTGTTCTGTTAATTCATCTCACAGAGTTACATATGTATTTCGTGGATCACTTGGCTAGCCTTATTTCTGTGGAATCTGAGAACAGATATTTCGGATCCCTTTGAAGACTATAGGGCCAAAGGAAATATCCTCTGAAAACTAAGAGAAAGAAGCTTTCTGAGAAACTTCTTTGTGTTCTGTGAAATGAGCTCACAGAGTTACAGCTTTCCCCTCAAGAAGCCTTTCGCTAAGACAGTTCTTGTGGAATTGGCAAAGTGATATTTGGAAGCCCATAGAGGGCTATGGTGAAAAAGGAAATATCCTCAGATGAAATCTGGAAAGAAGCTTTCTGAGAAACTGCTTAGTGTTCTGTTAATTCATCTCACAGAGTTACATCTATATTTCGAGGATCTCTTTGCTAGCCTTATTTCTGTGGAATCTGAGAACAGATATTTCGGATCCCTTTGAAGACTATAGGGCCAAAGGAAATATCCTCCGAAAACTAAGAGAAAGAAGCTTTCTGAGAAACTTCTTTGTGTTCTGTCAAATGAGCTCACAGAGTTACAGCTTTCCCCTCAAGAAGCCTTTCGCTAAGACAGTTCTTGTGGAATTGGCAAAGTGATATTTGGAAGCCCATAGAGGGCTATGGTGAAAAAGGAAATATCCTCCGATGAAATCTGGAAAGAAGCTTTCTGAGAAACTGCTTAGGGTTCTGTTAATTCATCTCACAGAGTTATATCTGTATTTCGTGGATCTCTTTGCTAGCCTTATTTCTGTGGAATCTGAGAACAGATATTTCGGATCCCTTTGAAGACTATAGGGCCAAAGGAAATATTTCCGATACCAAAGAGAAAGAAGATTTGTGAGAAATTTCTTTGTGTTCTATGTAATCATCTCACAGAGTTACAGCTTTCCCCTCAAGAAGCCTTTTTCTAAGACAGTTCTTGTGGAATTGGCAAAGTGATATTTAGAAGCCCATAGAGGGCTATGGTGAAAAAGGAAATATAATCAGATGAAATCTGGAAAGAAGCTTTCTGAGAAACTGCTTAGTGTTCTGTTAATTCATCTCACAGAGTTACATCTGTATTTTGTGGATCACTTGGCTAGCCTTATTTCTGTGGAATCTGAGAACAGATATTTCGGATCCCTTTGAAGACTATAGGGCCAAAGGAAATATCCTCCGATAACTTAGAGAAAGAAGCTTTCCGAGAAACTTCTTTGTGTTCTGTGAAATCATCTCACAGAGTTACAGCTTTCCTCTCAGGAAGCCTTTCGCTATGACAGTTCTTGTGGAATTGGCAAAGTGATATTTGGAAGCCCATAGAGGGCTATGGTGAAAAAGGAAATATCCTCAGATGAAATCTGGAAAGAAGCTTTCTGAGAAATTTCTCAGTGTTCTGTTAATTCATCTCACAGAGTTACATCTGTATTTCGTGGATCACTTGGCTAGCCTTATTTCTGTGGAATCTGAGAACAGATATTTCGGATCCCTTTGAAGACTATAGGGCCAAAGGAAATATCCTCAGAAAACTAACAGAAAGAAGCTTTCTGAGAAACTTCTTTGTGTTCTGTGAAATCAGCTCACAGAGTTCCAGTTTTCTCCTCAAGAAGCCTTTCGCTAAGACAGTTCTTGAGGAATTGGCAAAGTGATATTTGGAAGCCCATAGAGAGCTAAGGTGAATAAGGAAATATCCTCAGATGAAATCTGGAAAGAAGCTTTCTGAGAAACTGCTTAGTGTTCTGTTAATTCATCTCACAGAGTTACATCTGTATTTCGTGGATCTCTTTGCTAGCCTTATTTCTGTGGAATCTGAGAACAGATATTTCGGATCCCTTTGAAGACTATAGGGCCAAAGGAAATATCCTCCGATAACAAAGAGAAAGAAGCTTTGTGAGAAATTTCTTTGTGTTCTATGTAATCATCTCACAGAGTTACAGCTTTCCCCTCAAGAAGCCTTTCGCTAAGACAGTTCTTGTGGAATTGGCAAAGTGATATTTGGAAGCCCATAGAGGGCTATGGTGAAAAAGGAAATATCCTCAGATGAAATCTGGAAAGAAGCTTTCTGAGAAACTGCTTAGTGTTCTGTTAATTCATCTCACAGAGTTACATCTGTATTTCGTGGATCTCTTTGCTAGCCTTATTTCTGTGGAATCTGAGAACAGATATTTCGGATCCCTTTGAAGACTATAGGGCCAAAGGAAATATCTTCCGATACCAAAGAGAAAGAAGATTTGTGAGAAATTTCTTTGTGTTCTATGTAATCATCTCACAGAGTTACAGCTTTCCCCTCAAGAAGCCTTTCGCTAAGACAGTTCTTGTGGAATTGGCAAAGTGATATTTGGAAGCCCATAGAGGGCTATGGTGAAAAAGGAAATATCCTCAGATGAAATCTGGAAAGAAGCTTTCTGAGAAACTGCTTAGTGTTCTGTTAATTCATCTCACAGAGTTACATCTGTATTTCGTGGATCTCTTTGCTAGCCTTATTTCTGTGGAATCTGAGAACAGATATTTCGGATCCCTTTGAACACTATAGGGCCAAAGGAAATACCTCCGATAACAAAGAGAAAGAAGCTTTGTGAGAAATTTCTTTGTGTTCTATGTAATCATCTCACAGAGTTACAGCTTTCCCCTCAAGAAGCCTTTCGCTAAGACAGTTCTTGTGGAATTGGCAAAGTGATATTTGGAAGCCCACAGAGGGCTATGGTGAAAAAGGAAATATCCTAAGATGAAATCTGGAAAGAAGCTTTCTGAGAAACTGCTTAGTGTTCTGTTAATTCATCTCACAGAGTTACATCTGTATTTCGTGGATCTCTTTGCTAGCCGTATTTCTGTGGAAGATGAGAACAGATATTTCGGATCCCTTTGAAGACTATAGGGACAAAGGAAATATCCTCCGATATCAAAGAGAAAGAAGCTTTGTGAGAAATTTCTTTGTGTTCTATGTAATCATCTCACAGAGTTACAGTTTTCCCCTCAAGAAGCCTTTCGCTAAGACAGTTCTTGTGGAATTGGCAAAGTGATATTTGGAAGCCCACAGAGGGCTATGGTGAAAAAGGAAATATAATCAGATGAAATCTGGAAAGAAGCTTTCTGAGAAACTTCTCAGTGTTCTGTTAATTCATCTCACAGAGTTACATCTGTATTTCGTGGATCACTTTTCTAGCCTTATTTCTGGGGAATCTGAGAACAGATATTTCGGATCCCTTTGAAGACTATAGGGCCAAAGGAAATATCCTCCGAAAACTAAGAGAAAGAAGCTTTCTGAGAAACTTCTTTGTGTTCTGTGAAATCAGCTCACAGAGTTACAGCTTTCCTCTCAAGAAGCCTTTCGCTAAGACAGTTCTTGTGGAATTGGCAAAGTGATATTTGGAAGCCCATAGAGGTCTATGGTCAAAAAGGAAATATCCTCAGATGAAATCTGGAAAGAAGCTTTCTGAGAAACTGCTTAGTGTTCTGTTAGTTCATCTCACAGAGTTACATCTATATTTCGAGGATCTCTTTGCTAGCCTTATTTCTGTGGAATCTGAGAACAGATATTTCGGATCCCTCTGAAGACTATAGGGCCAAAGGAAATATCCTCCGAAAACTAAGAGAAAGAAGCTTTCTGAGAAACTTCTTTGTGTTCTGTGAAATGAGCTCACAGAGTTACAGCTTTCCCCCCAAGAAACCTTTCGCTAAGACAGTTCTTGTGGAATTGGCAAAGTGATATTTGGAAGCCCATAGAGGGCTATGGTGAAAAAGGAAATATCCTCAGATGAAATCTGGAAAGAAGCTTTCTGAGAAATTTCTCAGTGTTCTGTTAATTCATCTCACAGAGTTACATCTGTATTTCGTGGATCTCTTTGCTAGCCTTATTTCTGTGGAATCTGAGAACAGATATTTCGGATCCCTTTGAAGACTATAGGGCCAAAGGAAATATTTCCGATACCAAAGAGAAAGAAGATTTGTGAGAAATTTCTTTGTGTTCTATGTAATCATCTCACAGAGTTACAGCTTTCCCCTCAAGAAGCCTTTTTCTAAGACAGTTCTTGTGGAATTGGCAAAGTGATATTTGGAAGCCCATAGAGGGCTATGGTGAAAAAGGAAATATAATCAGATGAAATCTGGAAAGAAGCTTTCTGAGAAACTGCTTAGTGTTCTGTTAATTCATCTCACAGAGTTACATCTGTATTTCGTGGATCACTTGGCTAGCCTTATTTCTGTGAAATCTGAGAACAGATATTTCGGATCCCTTTGAAGACTATAGGGCCAAAGGAAATATCCTCCGATAACTTAGAGAAAGAAGCTTTCCGAGAAACTTCTTTGTGTTCTGTGAAATCATCTCACAGAGTTACAGCTTTCCTCTCAGGAAGCCTTTCGCTATGACAGTTCTTGTGGAATTGGCAAAGTGATATTTGGAAGCCCATAGAGGGCTATGGTGAAAAAGGAAATATCCTCAGATGAAATCTGGAAAGAAGCTTTCTGAGAAATTTCTCAGTGTTCTGTTAATTCATCTCACAGAGTTACATCTGTATTTCGTGGATCACTTGGCTAGCCTTATTTCTGTGGAATCTGAGAACAGATATTTCGGATCCCTTTGAAGACTATAGGGCCAAAGGAAATATCCTCCGAAAACTAACAGAAAGAAGCTTTCTGAGAAACTTCTTTGTGTTCTGTGAAATCAGCTCACAGAGTTCCAGTTTTCTCCTCAAGAAGCCTTTCGCTAAGACAGTTCTTGTGGAATTGGCAAAGTGATATTTGGAAGCCCATAGAGAGCTAAGGTGAATAAGGAAATATCCTCAGATGAAATCTGGAAAGAAGCTTTCTGAGAAACTGCTTAGTGTTCTGTTAATTCATCTCACAGAGTTACATCTGTATTTCGTGGATCTCTTTGCTAGCCTTATTTCTGTGGAATCTGAGAACAGATATTTCGGATCCCTTTGAAGACTATAGGGCCAAAGGAAATATCCTCCGATAACAAAGAGAAAGAAGCTTTGTGAGAAATTTCTTTGTGTTCTATGTAATCATCTCACAGAGTTACAGCTTTCCCCTCAAGAAGCCTTTCGCTAAGACAGTTCTTGTGGAATTGGCAAAGTGATATTTGGAAGCCCATAGAGGGCTATGGTGAAAAAGGAAATATCCTCAGATGAAATCTGGAAAGAAGCTTTCTGAGAAACTGCTTAGTGTTCTGTTAATTCATCTCACAGAGTTACATCTGTATTTCGTGGATCTCTTTGCTAGCCTTATTTCTGTGGAATCTGAGAACAGATATTTCGGATCCCTTTGAAGACTATAGGGCCAAAGGAAATATCCTCCGAAAACTAAGAGAAAGAAGCTTTCTGAGAAACTTCTTTGTGTTCTGTGAAATGAGCTCACAGAGTTACAGCTTTCCCCTCAAGAAGCCTTTCGCTAAGACAGTTCTTGTGGAATTGGCAAAGTGATATTTGGAAGCCCATAGAGGGCTATGGTGAAAAAGGAAATATCCTCCGATGAAATCTGGAAAGAAGCTTTCTGAGAAACTGCTTAGTGTTCTGTTAATTCATCTCACAGAGTTATATCTGTATTTCGTGGATCTCTTTGCTAGCCTTATTTCTGTGGAATCTGAGAACAGATATTTCGGATCCCTTTGAAGACTATAGGGCCAAAGGAAATATCTTCCGATACCAAAGAGAAAGAAGATTTGTGAGAAATTTCTTTGTGTTCTATGTAATCATCTCACAGAGTTACAGCTTCCCCTCAAGAAGCCTTTCGCTAAGACAGTTCTTGTGGAATTGGCAAAGTGATATTTGGAAGCCCATAGAGGGCTATGGTGAAAAAGGAAATATCCTCAGATGAAATCTGGAAAGAAGCTTTCTGAGAAACTGCTTAGTGTTCTGTTAATTCATCTCACAGAGTTACATCTGTATTTCGTGGATCTCTTTGCTAGCCTTATTTCTGTGGAATCTGAGAACAGATATTTCGGATCCCTTTGAACACTATAGGGCCAAAGGAAATACCTCCGATAACAAAGAGAAAGAAGCTTTGTGAGAAATTTCTTTGTGTTCTATGTAATCATCTCACAGAGTTACAGCTTTCCCCTCAAGAAGACTTTCGCTAAGACAGTTCTTGTGGAATTGGCAAAGTGATATTTGGAAGCCC
Organism: Macaca nemestrina; assembly: GCF_043159975.1. NCBI lineage: Eukaryota > Metazoa > Chordata > Mammalia > Primates > Cercopithecidae > Macaca > Macaca nemestrina. The sequence continues at coordinate 131,437,104 of NC_092130.1, read as the reverse complement.
ACAGAGGGCTATGGTGAAAAAGGAAATATCCTAAGATGAAATCTGGAAAGAAGCTTTCTGAGAAACTGCTTAGTGTTCTGTTAATTCATCTCACAGAGTTACATCTGTATTTCGTGGATCTCTTTGCTAGCCGTATTTCTGTGGAAGATGAGAACAGATATTTCGGATCCCTTTGAAGACTATAGGGCCAAAGGAAATATCCTCCGATAACAAAGAGAAAGAAGCTTTGTGAGAAATTTCTTTGTGTTCTATGTAATCATCTCACAGAGTTACAGTTTTCCCCTCAAGAAGCCTTTCGCTAAGACAGTTCTTGTGGAATTGGCAAAGTGATATTTGGAAGCCCACAGAGGGCTATGGTGAAAAAGGAAATATAATCAGATGAAATCTGGAAAGAAGCTTTCTGAGAAACTTCTCAGTGTTCTGTTAATTCATCTCACAGAGTTACATCTGTATTTCGTGGATCACTTTTCTAGCCTTATTTCTGGGGAATCTGAGAACAGATATTTCGGATCCCTTTGAAGACTATAGGGCCAAAGGAAATATCCTCCGAAAACTAAGAGAAAGAAGCTTGCTGAGAAACTTCTTTGTGTTCTGTGAAATCAGCTCACAGAGTTACAGCTTTCCTCTCAAGAAGCCTTTCGCTAAGACAGTTCTTGTGGAATTGGCAAAGTGATATTTGGAAGCCCATAGAGGGCTATGGTCAAAAAGGAAATATCCTCAGATGAAATCTGAAAAGAAGCTTTCTGAGAAACTGCTTAGTGTTCTGTTAATTCATCTCACAGAGTTACATCTATATTTCGAGGATCTCTTTGCTAGCCTTATTTCTGTGGAATCTGAGAACAGATATTTCGGATCCCTCTGAAGACTATAGGGCCAAAGGAAATATCCTCCGAAAACTAAGAGAAAGAAGCTTTCTGAGAAACTTCTTTGTGTTCTGTGAAATGAGCTCACAGAGTTACAGCTTTCCCCCCAAGAAGCCTTTCGCTAAGACAGTTCTTGTGGAATTGGCAAAGTGATATTTGGAAGCCCATAGAGGGCTATGGTGAAAAAGGAAATATCCTCCGATGAAATCTGGAAAGAAGCTTTCTGAGAAACTGCTTAGTGTTCTGTTAATTCATCTCACAGAGTTATATCTGTATTTCGTGGATCTCTTTGCTAGCCTTATTTCTGTGGAATCTGAGAACAGATATTTCGGATCCCTTTGAAGACTATAGGGCCAAAGGAAATATCTTCCGATACCAAAGAGAAAGAAGATTTGTGAGAAATTTCTTTGTGTTCTATGTAATCATCTCACAGAGTTACAGCTTTCCCCTCAAGAAACCTTTTTCTAAGACAGTTCTTGTGGAATTGGCAAAGTGATATTTGGAAGCCCATAGAGGGCTATGGTGAAAAAGGAAATATAATCAGATGAAATCTGGAAAGAAGCTTTCTGAGAAACTGCTTAGTGTTCTGTTAATTCATCTCACAGAGTTACATCTGTATTTCGTGGATCACTTGGCTAGCCTTATTTCTGTGGAATCTGAGAATAGATATTTCGGATCCCTTTGAAGACTATAGGGCCAAAGGAAATATCCTCCGATAACTAAGAGAAAGAAGCTTTCTGAGAAACTTCTTTGTGTTCTGTGAAATCATCTCACAGAGTTACAGCTTTCCCCTCAAGAAGCCTTTTGCTAAGAAAGTTCTTGTGGAATTGGCAAAGTGATATTTGGAAGCCCATAGAGGGCTATGGTGAAAAAGGAAATATCCTCAGATGAAATCTGGAAAGAAGCTTTCTGAGAAACTGCTTAGTGTTCTGTTAATTCATCTCACAGAGTTACATCTGTATTTCGTGGATCTCTTTGCTAGTCTTATTTCTGTGGAATCTGAGAACAGATATTTCGGATCCCTTTGAACACTATAGGTCCAAAGGAAATATCCTCCGATAACAAAGAGAAAGAAGCTTTGTGAGAAATTTCTTTGTGTTCTATGTAATCATCTCACAGAGTTACAGCTTTCCCCTCAAGAAGCCTTTCGCTAAGACAGTTGTTGTGGAATTGGCAAAGTGATATTTGGAAGCCCACAGAGGGCTATGGTGAAAAAGGAAATATAATCAGATGAAATCTGGAAAGAAGCTTTCTGAGAAACTGCTTAGTGTTCTGTTAATTCACCTCACAGAGTAACATCTGTATTTCGTGGATCTCTTTGCTAGCCGTATTTCTGTGGAAGATGAGAACAGATATTTCGGATCCCTTTGAAGACTATAGGGCCAAAGGAAATATCCTCCGATAACAAAGAGAAAGAAGCTTTGTGAGAAATTTCTTTGTGTTCTATGTAATCATCTCACAGAGTTACAGCTTTCCCCTCAAGAAGCCTTTCGCTATGACAGTTCTTGTGGAATTGGCAAAGTGATATTTGGAAGCCCACAGAGGGCTATGGTGAAAAAGGAAATATAATCAGATGAAATCTGGAAAGAAGCTTTCTGAGAAACTTCTCGGTGTTCTGTTAATTCATCTCACAGAGTTACATCTGTATTTCGTGGATCTCTTTGCTAGGCTAATTTCTGGGGAATCTGAGAACAGATATTTCGGATCCCTTTGAAGACTATAGGGCCAAAGGAAATATCCTCCGAAAACTAAGAGAAAGAAGCTTTCTGAGAAACTTCTTTGTGTTCTGTGAAATCAGCTCACAGAGTTACAGCTTTCCTCTCAAGAAGCCTTTCGCTAAGACAGTTCTTGTGGAATTGGCAAAGTGATATTTGGAAGCCCATAGAGGGCTATGGTCAAAAAGGAAATATCCTCAGATGAAATCTGGAAAGAAGCTTTCTGAGAAACTGCTTAGTGTTCTGTTAATTCATCTCACAGAGTTACATCTATATTTCGTGGATCTCTTTGCTAGCCTTATTTCTGTGGAATCTTAGAACAGATATTTCGTATCCCTTTGAAGACTATAGGGCCAAAGGAAATGTCCTCCGAAAACTAAGAGAAAGAAGCTTTCTGAGAAACTTCTTTGTGTTCTGTGAAATGAGCTCACAGAGTTACAGCTTTCCCCTCAAGAAGCGTTTCGCTAAGACAGTTCTTGTGGAATTGGCAAAGTGATATTTGGAAGCCCATAGAGGGCTATGGTGAAAAAGGAAATATCCTCCGATGAAATCTGGAAAGAAGCTTTCTGAGAAACTGCTTAGTGTTCTGTTAATTCATCTCACAGAGTTATATCTGTATTTCGTGGATCTCTTTGCTAGCCTTATTTCTGTGGAATCTGAGAACAGATATTTCGGATACCTTTGAAGACTATAGGGCCAAAGGAAATATCTTCCGATACCAAAGAGAAAAAAGATTTGTGAGAAATTTCTTTGTGTTCTATGTAATCATCTCACAGAGTTACAGCTTTCCCCTCAAGAAGCCTTTTTCTAAGACAGTTCTTGTGGAATTGGCAAAGTGATATTTGGAAGCCCATAGAGGGCTATGGTGAAAAAGGAAATATAATCAGATGAAATCTGGAAAGAAGCATTCTGAGAAAATGCTTAGTGTTCTGTTAATTCATCTCACAGAGTTACATCTGTATTTCGTGGATCACTTGGCTAGCCTTATTTCTGTGGAATCTGAGAACAGATATTTCGGATCCCTTTGAAGACTATAGGGCCAAAGGAAATATCCTCCGATAACTTAGAGAAAGAAGCTTTCCGAGAAACTTCTTTGTGTTCTGTGAAATCATCTCACAGAGTTACAGCTTTCCCCTCAAGAAGCCTTTCGCTATGACAGTTCTTGTGGAATTGGCAAAGTGATATTTGGAAGCCCATAGAGGGCTATGGTGAAAAAGGAAATATCCTCAGATGAAATCTGGAAAGAAGCTTTCTGAGAAATTTCTCAGTGTTCTGTTAATTCATCTCACAGAGTTACATCTGTATTTCGTGGATCTCTTCGCTAGGCTTATTTCTGTGGAATCTGAGAACAGATATTTCGGATCCCTTTGAAGACTATAGGGCCAAAGGAAATATCCTCGGATAACAAAGAAAAAGAAGCTTTCTGGGAAACTTCTTTGTGTTCTGTGAAATCATCTCACAGAGTTACAGCTTTCCCCTCAAGAAGTCTTTCGCTAAGACAGTTATTGTGGAATTGGCAAAGTGATAGTTGGAAGCCCATAGAGGGCTATGGTGAAAAAGGAAATATCCTCCGATGAAATCTGGAAAGAAGCTTTCTGAGAAACTGCTTAGTGTTCTGTTAATTCATCTCACAGAGTTACATCTCTATATCGTGGATCTCTTTGCTAGCCTTATTTCTGTGGAATCTGAGAACAGATATTTCGGATCCCTTTGAAGACTATAGGGCCAAAGGAAATATCCTCCGAAAACTAACAGAAAGAAGCTTTCTGAGAAACTTCTTTGTGTTCTGTGAAATCAGCTCACAGAGTTACAGCTTTCTCCTCAAGAAGCCTTTCGCTAAGACAGTTCTTGTGGAATTGGCAAAGTGATATTTGGAAGCCCATAGAGGGCTATGGTGAAAAAGGAAATATCCTCAGATGAAATCTGGAAAGAAGCTTTCTGAGAAACTGCTTAGTGTTCTGTTAATTCATCTCACAGAGTTACATCTGTATTTCGTGGATCTCTTTGCTAGCCTTATTTCTGTGGAATCTGAGAACAGATATTTCGGATCCCTTTGAAGACTATAGGGCCAAAGGAAATATCCTCCGATAACAAAGAGAAAGAAGCTTTGTGAGAAATTTCTTTGTGTTCTATGTAATCATCTCACAGAGTTACAGCTTTCCCCTCAAGAAGCCTTTCGCTAAGACAGTTCTTGTGGAATTGGCAAAGTGATATTTGGAAGCCCATAGAGGGCTATGGTGAAAAAGGAAATATCCTCCGATGAAATCTGAAAAGAAGCTTTCTGAGAAACTGCTTAGTGATCTGTTAATTCATCTCACAGAGTTTCATCTGTATTTCGTGGATCACTTGGCTAGCCTTATTTCTGTGGAATCTGAGAATAGATATTTCGGATCCCTTTGAAGACTATAGGGCCAAAGGAAATATCCTCCGATAACTAAGAGAAAGAAGCTTTCTGAGAAACTTCTTTGTGTTCTGTGAAATCAGCTCACAGAGTTACAGCTTTCCCCTCAAGAAGCCTTTCGCTAAGACAGTTCTTGTGGAATTGGCAAAGTGATATTTGGAAGCCCATAGAGGGCTATGGTGAAAAAGGAAATATAATCAGATGAAATCTGGAAAGAAACTTTCTGTGAGACTTCTCAGTGTTCTGTTAATTCATCTCACAGAGTTACATCTGTATTTCGTGGATCTCTTTGCTAGACTTATTTCTGTGGAATCTGAGAACAGATATTTCGGATCCCTTTGAAGACTATAGGGCCAAAGGAAATATCCTCCGAAAATTAAGAGAAAGAAGCTTTCTGAGAACCTTCTTTGTGTTCTGTGAAATCATCTCACAGAGTTACAGCTTTCCCCTCAAGAAGCCTTTCGCTAAGACAGTTCTTGTGGAATTGGCAAAGTGATATTTGGAAGCCCTTAGAGGGCTATGGTGAAAAAGGAAATATCCTCAGATGAAACCTGGAAAGAAGCTCTCTGAGAAACTGCTCAGTGTTCTGTTAATTAATCTCACAGAGTTACATCTGTATTTCGTGGATCTCTTTGCTAGGCTTATTTCTGTGGAATCTGAGAACAGATATTTCGGATCCCTTTGAAGAATATAGGGCCAAAGGAAATATCCTCGGATAACAAAGAAAAAGAAGCTTTCTGAGAAACTTCTTTGTGTTCTGTGAAATCATTTCACAGAGTTACAGCTTTCCACTCAAGAAGCCTTTCGCTAAGACAGTTCTTGTGGAATTGGCAAAGTGATATTTGGAAGCCCATAGAGGGCTATGGTGAAAAAGGAAATATCCTCAGATGAAATCTGGAAAGAAGCTTTCTGAGAAACTGCTTAGTGTTCTGTTAATTCATCTCACAGAGTTACCTCTGTATTTCGTGGATCTCTTTGCTAGCCTTATTTCTGTGGAATCTGAGAACAGATATTTCGGATCCCTTTGAAGACTATAGGGCCAAAGGAAATATCCTCTGATAACAAAGAGAAAGAAGCTTTGTGAGAAATTTCTTTGTGTTCTATGTAATCATCTCACAGAGTTACAGCTTTCCCCTCAAGAAGCCTTTCGCTAAGACAGTTCTTGTGGAATTGGCAAAGTGATATTTGGAAGCCCACAGAGGGCTATGGTGAAAAAGGAAATATAATCAGATGAAATCTGGAAAGAAGCTTTCTGAGAAACTTCTCTGTGTTCTGTTAATTCATCTCACAGAGTTACATCTGTATTTCGTGAATCTCTTTGCTAGGCTTTTTTCTGTGGAATCTGAGAACAGATATTTCGGATCCCTTTGAAGACTATAGGGCCAAAGGAAATATCCTCCGATAACTAAGAGAAAGAAGCTTTCTTAGAAACTTCTTTGTGTTCTGTGAAATGAGCTCACAGAGTTACAGCTTTCCCCTCAAGAAGCCTTTCGCTAAGACAGTTCTTGTGGAATTGGCAAAGTGATATTTGGAAGCCCACAGAGGGCTATGGTGAAAAAGGAAATATCCTCAGATGAAATCTGGAAAGAAGCTTTCTGAGAAACTGCTCAGTGTTCTGTTAATTCATCTCACAGAGTTACATCTGTATTTCGTGGATCTCTTTGCTAGGCTTATTTCTGTGGAATCTGAGAACAGATATTTCGGATCCCTTTGAAGACTATAGGGCCCAAGGAAATATCCTCGGATAACAAAGAAAAAGAAGCTTTCTGAGAAACTTCTTTGTGTTCTGTGAAATCATCTCACAGAGTTACAGCTTTCCCCTCAAGAAGCCTTTCGCTAAGACAGTTCTTGTGGAATTGGCAAAGTGATATTTGGAAGCCCATAGAGGGCTATGGTGAAAAAGGAAATATCCTCAGATGAAATCTGGAAAGAACCTTTCTGAGAAACTGCTTAGTGTTCTGTTAATTCATCTCACAGAGTTACATCTGTATTTCGTGGATCTCTTTGCTAGCCTTATTTCTGTGGAAATTGACAACAGATATTTCGGATCCCTTTGAAGACTATAGGGCCAAAGGAAATATCCTCCGATAACTAAGAGAAAGAAGCTTTCTGAGAAACTTCTTTGTGTTCTGTGAAATCATCTCACAGAGTTACAGCTTTCCCCTCAAGAAGCCTTTCGCTAAGACAGTTCTTGTGGAATTGGCAAAGTGATATTTGGAAGCCCATAGAGGGCTATGGTGAAAAAGGAAATATCCTCACATGAAATCTGGAAAGAAGCTTTCTGAGAAACTGCTTAGTGTTCTGTTAGTTCATCTCACAGAGTTACATCTATATTTCGTGGATCTCTTTGCTAGCCTTATTTCTGTGGAATCTGAGAACAGATATTTCGGATCCCTTGAAGACAATAGGGCCAAAGGAAATATCCTCCGATAACAAAGAGAAAGAAGCTTTCTGAGAAACTTCTTTGTGTTCTGTGAAATCATCTCACAGAGTTACAGCTTTCCCCTCAAGAAGCCTTTCGCTAAGACAGTTCTTGTGGAATTGGCAAAGTGATATTTGGAAGCCCATAGAGGGCTATGGTGAAAAAGGAAATATCCTCAGATGAAATCTGGATAGAAGCTTTCTGAGAAACTGCTTAGTGTTCTGTTAATTCATCTCACAGAGTTACATCTGTATTTCGTGGATCTCTTTGCTAGCCTTATTTCTGTGGAATCTGAGAACAGATATTTCGGATCCCTTTGAAGACTATAGGGCCAAAGGAAATATCCTCCGATAACTAAGAGAAAGAAGCTTTCTGAGAAACTTCTTTGTGTTCTGTGAAATCATCTCACAGAGTTACAGCTTTCCACTCAACAAGCCTTTCGCTAAGACAGTTCTTGTGGAATTGGCAAAGTGATATTTGGAAGCCCATAGAGGGCTATGGTGAAAAAGGAAATATCCTCCGATGAAATCTGGAAAGAAGCTTTCTGAGAAACTGCTTAGTGTTCTGATAGTTCATCTCACAGAGTTACATCTATATTTCGTGAATCTCTTTGCTAGCCTTATTTCTGTGGAATCTGAGAACAGATATTTCGGATCCCCTTGAAGACTATAGGGCCCAAGGAAATATCCTCCGATAACAAAGAGAAAGAAGCTTTCTGAGAAACTTCTTTGTGTTCTGTGAAATCATCTCACAGAGTTACAGCTTTCCCCTCAAGAAGTCTTTCGCTAAGACAGTTCTTGTGGAATTGGCCAAGTGATATTTGGAAGCCCATAGAGGGCTATGGTGAAAAAGGAAATATCCTCCGATGAAATCTGGAAAGAAGCTTTCTGAGAAACTGCTTAGTGTTCTGTTAATTCATCTCACAGAGTTACATCTGTATTTCGTGGATCTCTTTGCTAGCCTTATTTCTGTGGAATCTGAGAACAGATATTTCGGATCCCTTTGAAGACTACAGGGCCAAAGGAAATATCCTCCGAAAACTAAGAGAAAGAAGCTTTCTGAGAAACTTCTTTGTGTTCTGTGAAATCATCTCACAGAGGTACAGCTTTCCCCTCAAGAAGCCTTTGTCTAAGACATTTCTTGTGGAATTGGCAAAGTGATATTTGGAAGCCCATAGAGGGCTATGGTGAAAAAGGAAATATCCTCAGATGAAATCTGTAAAGAAGCTTTCTGAGAAACTGCTTAGTGTTCTGTTAATTCATCTCACAGAGTTACATCTGTATTTCGTAGATCTCTTTGCTAGCCGTATTACTGTGGAATCTGAGAACAGATATTTCGGATCCCTTTGAAGACTATAGGGCCAAAGGAAATATCCTCCGATAACAAAGAGAAAGAAGCTTTGTGAGAAATTTCTTTGTGTTCTATGTAATCATCTCACAGAGTTACAGCTTTCCCCTCAAGAAGCCTTTCGCTAAGACAGTTCTTGTGGAATTGGCAAAGTGATATTTGGAAGCCCACAGAGGGCTATGGTGAAAAAGGAAATAACCTCAGATGAAATCTGGAAAGAAGCTTTCTGAGAAACTGCTCAGTGTTCTGTTAATTCATCTCACAGAGTTACATCTGTATTTCGTGGATCTCTTTGCTAGGCTTATTTCTGTGGAATCTGAGAACAGATATTTCGGATCCATTTGAAGACTATAGGGCCAAAGGAAATATCCTCGGATAACAAAGAAAAAGAAGCTTTCTGAGAAACTTCTTTGTGTTCTGTGAAATCATCTCACAGAGTTACAGCTTTCCCCTCAAGAAGCCTTTCGCTAAGACAGTTCTTGTGGAATTGGCAAAGTGATATTTGGAAGCCCATAGAGGGCTATGGTGAAAAAGGAAATATCCTCAGATGAAATCTGGAAAGAACCTTTCTGAGAAACTGCTTAGTGTTCTGTTAATTCATCTCACAGAGTTATATCTGAATTTTGGATCTCTTTGCTAGCCTTATTTCTGTGGAATCTGAGAACAGATATTTCGGATCCCTTTGAAGACTAAAGGGCCAAAGGAAATATCCTCCGATAACTAAGAGAAAGAAGCTTTCTGAGAAACTTCTTTGTGTTCTGTGAAATCATCTCACAGAGGTACAGCTTTCCCTTCAAAAAGCCTTTCGCTAAGACAGTTCTTGTGGAATTGGCAAAGTGATATTTGGAAGCCCATAGAGGGCTATGGTCAAAAAGGAAATATCCTCCGATGAAATCTGCAAAGAAGCTTTCTGAGAAACTGCTTAGTGTTCTGTTAATTCATCTCACAGAGTTACATCTATATTTCGAGGATCTCTTTGCTAGCCTTATTTCTGTGGAATCTGAGAACAGATATTTCGGATCCCTTTTAAGACTATAGGGCCAAAGGAAATATCCTCCGAAAACTAAGAGAAAGAAGCTTTCTGAGAAACTTCTTTGTGTTCTGTGAAATGAGCTCACAGAGTTACAGCTTTCCCCTGAAGAAGCCTTTCGCTAAGACAGTTCTTGTGGAATTGGCAAAGTGATATTTGGAAGCCCATAGAGGGCTATGGTGAAAAAGGAAATATCCTCCGATGAAATCTGGAAAGAAGCTTTCTGAGAAACTGCTTAGTGTTCTGTTAATTCATCTCACAGAGTTATATCTGTATTTCGTGGATCTCTTTGCTAGCCTTATTTCTGTGGAATCTGAGAACAGATATTTCGGATCCCTTTGAAGACTATAGGGCCAAAGGAAATATCTTCCGATACCAAAGAGAAAGAAGATTTGTGAGAAATTTCTTTGTGTTCTATGTAATCATCTCACAGAGTTACAGCTTTCCCCTCAAGAAGCCTTTTTCTAAGACAGTTCTTGTGGAATTGGCAAAGTGATATTTGGAAGCCCACAGAGGGCTATGGTGAAAAAGGAAATATAATCAGATGAAATCTGGAAAGAAGCTTTCTGAGAAACTGCTTAGTGTTCTGTTAATATATCTCACAGAGTTACATCTGTATTTCGTGGATCACTTGGCTAGCCTTATTTCTGTGGAATCTGAGAACAGATATTTCGGATCCCTTTGAAGACTATAGGGACAAAGGAAATATCCTCCGATAACGTAGAGAAAGAAGCTTTCCGAGAAACTTCTTTGTGTTCTGTGAAATCATCTCACAGAGTTACAGCTTTCCCCTCAAGAAGCCTTTCGCTATGACAGTTCTAGTGGAATTGGCAAAGTGATATTTGGAAGCCCATAGAGGGCTATGGTGAAAAAGGAAATATCCTCCGATGAAATCTGGAAAGAAGCTTTCTGAGAAACTGCTTAGTGTTCTGATAGTTCATCTCACAGAGTTACATCTATATTTCGTGGATCTCTTTGCTAGCCTTATTTCTGTGGAATCTGAGAACAAATATTTCGGATCCCCTTGAAGACTATAGGGCCAAAGGAAATATCCTCCGATAACAAAGAGAAAGAAGCTTTCTGAGAAACTTCTTTGTGTTCTGTGAAATCATCTCACAGAGTTACAGCTTTTCCCTCAAGAAGCCTTTCGCTAAGACAGTTCTTGTGGAATTGGCAAAGTGATATTTGGAAGCCCATAGAGGGCTATGGTGAAAAAGGAAATATCCTCCGATGAAATCTGGAAAGAAGCTTTCTGAGAAACTGCTTAGTGTTCTGTTAATTCATCTCACAGAGTTACATCTGTATTTCGTGGATCTCTTTGCTAGCCTTATTTCTGTGGAATCTGAGAACAGATATTTCGGATCCCTTTGAAGACTACAGGGCCAAAGGAAATAATCTCCGATAACTAAGAGAAAGAAGCTTTCTGAGAAACTTCTTTGTGTTCTGTGAAAACATCTCACGGAGGTACAGCTTTCCCCTCAAGAAGCCTTTGTCTAAGACATTTCTTGTGGAATTGGCAAAGTGATATTTGGAAGCCCATAGAGGGCTATGGTGAAAAAGGAAATATCCTCAGATGAAATCTGGAAAGAAGCTTTCTGAGAAACTGCTTAGTGTTCTGTTAATTCATCTCACAGAGTTACATCTGTATTTCGTGGATCTCTTTGCTAGCCGTATTACTGTGGGATCTGAGAACAGATATTTCGGATCCCTTTGAAGACTATAGGGCCAAAGGAAATATCCTCCGATAACAAAGAGAAAGAAGCTTTGTGAGAAATTTCTTTGTGTTCTATGTAATCATCTCACAGAGTTACAGCTTTCCCCTCAAGAAGCCTTTCGCTAAGACAGTTCTTGTGGAATTGGCAAAGTGATATTTGGAAGCCCATAGAGGGCTATGGTGAAAAAGGAAATAACCTCAGATGAAATCTGGAAAGAAGCTTTCTGAGAAACTGCTCAGTGTTCTGTTAATTCATCTCACAGAGTTACATCTGTATTTCGTGGATCTCTTTGCTAGCCTTATTTCTGTGGAATCTGAGAACAGATATTTCGGATCCCTTTTAAGACTATAGGGCCAAAGGAAATATCCTCCGAAAACTAAGAGAAAGAAGCTTTCTGAGAAACTTCTTTGTGTTCTGTGAAATGAGCTCACAGAGTTACAGCTTTCCCCTCAAGAAGCCTTTCGCTAAGACAGTTCTTGTGGAATTGGCAAAGTGATATTTGGAAGCCCATAGAGGGCTATGGTGAAAAAGGAAATATCCTCCGATGAAATCTGGAAAGAAGCTTTCTGAGAAACTGCTTAGTGTTCTGTTAATACATCTCACAGAGTTACATCTGTATTTCGTGGATCACTTGGCTAGCCTTATTTCTGTGGAATCTGAGAACAGATATTTCGGATCCCTTTGAAGACTATAGGGCCAAAGGAAATATCCTCCGATAACTTAGAGAAAGAAGCTTTCCGAGAAACTTCTTTCTGTTCTGTGAAATCATCTCACAGAGTTACAGCTTTCCCCTCAAGAAGCCTTTCGCTATGACAGTTCTAGTGGAATTGGCAAAGTGATATTTGGAAGCCCATAGAGGGCTATGGTGAAAAAGGAAATATCCTCAGATGAAATCTGGAAAGAAGCTTTCTGAGAAATTTCTCAGTGTTCTGTTAATTCATCTCACAGAGTTACATGTGTATTTCGTGGATCTCTTCGATAGGCTTATTTCTGTGGAATCTGAGAACAGATATTTCGGATCCCTTTGAAGACTATAGGGCCAAAGGAAATATCCTCGGATAACAAAGAGAAAGAAGCTTTCTGGGAAACTTCTTTGTGTTCTGTGCAATCATCTCACAGAGTTACAGCTGTCCCCTCAAGAAGCCTTTCGCTAAGACAGTTCTTGTGGAATTCGCAAAGTGATAGTTGGAAGCCCATAGAGGGCTAGGGTGAAAAAGGAAATATCCTCCGATGAAATCTGGAAAGAAGCTTTCTGAGAAACTGCTTAGTGTTCTGTTAATTCATCTCACAGAGTTACATCTGTATTTCGTGGATCTCTTTGCTAGCCTTATTTCTGTGGAATCAGAGAACAGATATTTCGGATCCCTTTGAAGACTATAGGGCCAAAGGAAATATCCTCCGAAAACTAACAGAAAGAAGCTTTCTGAGAAACTTCTTTGTGTTCTGTGAAATCATCTCACAGAGTTACAGCTTTCCCCTCAAGAAGCCTTTCGCTAAGACAGTTCTTGTGGAATTGGCAAAGTGATATTTGGAAGCCCACAGAGGGCTATGGTGAAAAAGGAAATATAATCAGATGAAATCTGGAAAGAAGCTTTCTGAGAAACTTCTCAGTGTTCTGTTAATTCATCTCACAGAGTTATATCTGTATTTCGTGGATTTCTTTGCTAGCCTTATTTCTGTGGAATCTAAGAACAGATATTTCGGATCCCTTTGAAGACTATACGGCCAAAGGAAATATCTTCCGATACCAAAGAGAAAGAAGACTTGTGAGAAATTTCTTTGTGTTCTATGTAATCAACTCACAGAGTTACAGCTTTCCCCTCAAGAAGCCTTTCGCTAAGACAGTTCTTGTGGAATTGGCAAAGTGATATTTGGAAGCCCATAGAGGGCTATGGTGAAAAAGGAAATATCCTCCGATGAAATCTGAAAAGAAGCTTTCTGAGAAACTGCTTAGTGTTCTGTTAATTCATCTCACAGAGTTACATCTGTATTTCGTGGATCACTTGGCTAGCCTTAATTCTGTGGAATCTGAGAATAGATATTTCGGATCCCTTTGAAGACTATAGGGCCAAAGGAAATATCCTCCGATAACTAAGAGAAAGAAGCTTTCTGAGAAACTTCTTTGTGTTCTGTGAAATCATCTCACAGAGTTACAGCTTTCCCCTCAAGAAGCCTTTCGCTAAGACAGTTCTTGTGGAATTGGCAAAGTGATATTTGGAAGCCCATAGAGGGCTATGGTGAAAAAGGAAATATCCTCAGAAGAAATCTGGAAAGAAGCTTTCTGAGAAACTGCTTAGTGTTCTGTTAATTCATCTCACAGAGTTACATCTGAATTTTGGATCTCTTTGCTAGCCTTATTTCTGTGGAATCTGAGAACAGATATTTCGGATCCCTTTGAAGACTACAGGGCCAAAGGAAATATCCTCCGATAACTAAGAGAAAGAAGCTTTCTGAGAAATTTCTTTGTGTTCTATGTAATCATCTCACAGAGTTACAGCTTTCCCCTCAAGAAGCCTTTCGCTAAGACAGTTCTTGTGGAATTGGCAAAGTGATACTTGGAAGCCTTTCGCTAAGACAGTTCTTGTGGAATTGGCAAAGTGATATTTGGAAGCCCTTAGAGGGCTATGGTGAAAAAAGAAATATCCTCAGATGAAATCTGTAAAGAAGCTTTCTGAGAAACTGCTTAGTGTTCTGTTAATTCATCTCACAGAGTTACATCTGTATTTCGTGGATCTCTTTGCTAGGCTTATTTCTGTGGAATCTGAGAACAGATATTTCGGATCCGTTTGAAGACTACAGGGCCAAAGGAAATATCCTCCGATAACTAAGAGAAAGAAGCTTTCTGAGAAACTTCTTTGTGTTCTTTGGAATCACCTCACAGAGTTTCAGCTTTCCCCTCAAGAAGCCTTTCGCTAAGACAGTTCTTGTGGAATTGGCAAAGTGATATTTGGAAGCCCATAGAGGGCTATGGTGAAAAAGGAAATATCCTCAGATGAAATCTGGAAAGAAGCTTTCTGAGAAACTGCTTAGTGTTCTGTTAATTCATCTCACAGAGTTACATCTGTATTTCGTGGATCTCTTTGCTAGCCTTATTTCTGTGGAATCTGACAACAGATATTTCGGATCCCTTTGAAGACTATAGGGCCAAAGGAAATATCCTCCGATAACTAAGAGAAAGAAGCTTTCTGAGAAACTTCTTTATGTTCTGTGAAATCATCTCACAGAGTTACAGCTTTCCCCTCAAGAAGCCTTTCGCTAAGACAGTTCTTGTGGAATTGGCAAAGTGATATTTGGAAGCCCGTAGAGGGCTATGGTCAAAAAGGAAATATCCTCCGAAGAAATCTGGAAAGAAGCTTTCTGAGAAACTGCTTAGGGTTCTGTTAGTTCATCTCACAGAGTTACTTCTATATTTCGTGGATCTCTTTGCTAGCCTTATTTCTGTGGAGTCTGAGAACAGATATTTCGGATCCCTTTGAAGACTATAGGGCCGAAGGAAATATCCTCCGAAAACTAAGAGAAAGAAGCTTGCTGAGAAACTTCTTTGTGTTCTGTGAAATGAGCTCACAGAGTTACAGCTTTCCCCTCAAGAAGCCTTTCGCTAAGACAGTTCTTGTGGAATTGGCAAAGTGATATTTGGAAGCCCATAGAGGGCTATGGTGAAAAGGGAAATATCCTCAGATGAAATCTGGAAAGAAGCTTTCTGAGAAACTGCTTAGTGTTCTGTTAATTCATCTCACAGAGTTACATCTATATTTCGTGGATCTCTTTGCTAGCCTTGTTAATGTGAAATCTGAGAACAGATATTTCGGATCCCTTTGAAGACTATAGGGCGAAAGGAAATATCCTCCGAAAACTAAGAGAAAGAAGCTTTCTGAGAAACTTCTTTGTGTTCTGTGAAATGAGCTCACAGAGTTACAGCTTTCCCCTCAAGAAGCCTTTCGCTAAGACAGTTCTTGTGGAATTGGCAAAGTGATATTTGGAAGCCCATAGAGGGCTATGATGAAAAAGGAAATATCCTCAGAAGAAATCTGGAAAGAAGCTTTCTGAGAAACTGCTTAGTGTTCTGTTAATTCATCTCACAGAGTTACATCTGAATTTTGGATCTCTTTGCTAGCCTTATTTCTGTGGAATCTGAGAACAGATATTTCGGATCCCTTTGAAGACTACAGGGCCAAAGGAAATATCCTCCGATAACTAAGAGAAAGAAGCTTTCTGAGAAACTTCTTTGTGTTCTGTGAAATCATCTCACAGAGGTACAGCTTTCCCTTCAAGAAGCCTTTCGCTAAGACAGTTCTTGTGGAATTGGCAAAGTGATATTTGGAAGCCCATAGAGGGCTATGGTCAAAAAGGAAATATCCTCCGATGAAATCTGGAAAGAAGCTTTCTGAGAAACTTCTTAGGGTTCTGTTAATTCATCTCACAGAGTTACATCTATATTTCGAGGATCTCTTTGCTAGCCTTATTTCTGTGGAATCTGAGAACAGATATTTCGGATCCCTTTTAAGACTATAGGGCCAAAGGAAATATCCTCCGAAAACTAAGAGAAAGAAGCTTTCTGAGAAACTTCTTTGTGTTCTGTGAAATGAGCTCACAGAGTTACAGCTTTCCCCTCAAGAAGCCTTTCGCTAAGACAGTTCTTGTGGAATTGGCAAAGTGATATTTGGAAGCCCATAGAGGGCTATGGTGAAAAAGGAAATATCCTCCGATGAAATCTGGAAAGAAGCTTTCTGAGAAACTGCTTAGTGTTCTGTTAATACATCTCACAGAGTTACATCTGTATTTCGTGGATCACTTGGCTAGCCTTATTTCTGTGGAATCTGAGAACAGATATTTCGGATCCCTTTGAAGACTATAGGGCCAAAGGAAATATCCTCCGATAACTTAGAGAAAGAAGCTTTCCGAGAAACTTCTTTCTGTTCTGTGAAATCATCTCACAGAGTTACAGCTTTCCCCTCAAGAAGCCTTTCGCTATGACAGTTCTAGTGGAATTGGCAAAGTGATATTTGGAAGCCCATAGAGGGCTATGGTGAAAAAGGAAATATCCTCAGATGAAATCTGGAAAGAAGCTTTCTGAGAAATTTCTCAGTGTTCTGTTAATTCATCTCACAGAGTTACATGTGTATTTCGTGGATCTCTTCGATAGGCTTATTTCTGTGGAATCTGAGAACAGATATTTCGGATCCCTTTGAAGACTATAGGGCCAAAGGAAATATCCTCGGATAACAAAGAGAAAGAAGCTTTGTGAGAAATTTCTTTGTGTTCTATGTAATCATCTCACAGAGTTACAGCTTTCCCCTCAAGAAGCCTTTCGCTTAGACAGTTCTTGTGGAATTGGCAAAGTGATATTTGGAAGCCCACAGAGGGCTATGGTGAAAAAGGAAATATCCTCAGATGAAATCTGGAAAGAAGCTTTCTGAGAAACTGCTTAGTGTTCTGTTAATTCATCTCACAGAGTTACATCTGTATTTCGTGGATCTCTTTGCTAGCCGTATTTCTGTGGAAGATGAGAACAGATATTTCGGATCCCTTTGAAGACTATAGGGCCAAAGGAAATATCCTCCGATAACAAAGAGAAAGAAGCTTTGTGAGAAATTTCTTTGTGTTCTATGTAATCATCTCACAGAGTTACAGCTTTCCCCTCAAGAAGCCTTTCGCTAAGACAGTTCTTGTGGAATTGGCAAAGTGATATTTGGAAGCCCACAGAGGGCTATGGTGAAAAAGGAAATATAATCAGATGAAATCTGGAAAGAAGCTTTCTGAGAAACTTCTCAGTGTTCTGTTAATTCATCTCACAGAGTTATATCTGTATTTCGTGGATTTCTTTGCTAGCCTTATTTCTGTGGAATCTAAGAACAGATATTTCGGATCCCTTTGAAGACTATACGGCCAAAGGAAATATCTTCCGATACCAAAGAGAAAGAAGACTTGTGAGAAATTTCTTTGTGTTCTATGTAATCAACTCACAGAGTTACAGCTTTCCCCTCAAGAAGCCTTTCGCTAAGACAGTTCTTGTGGAATTGGCAAAGTGATATTTGGAAGCCCATAGAGGGCTATGGTGAAAAAGGAAATATCCTCCGATGAAATCTGAAAAGAAGCTTTCTGAGAAACTGCTTAGTGTTCTGTTAATTCATCTCACAGAGTTACATCTGTATTTCGTGGATCACTTGGCTAGCCTTAATTCTGTGGAATCTGAGAATAGATATTTCGGATCCCTTTGAAGACTATAGGGCCAAAGGAAATATCCTCCGATAACTAAGAGAAAGAAGCTTTCTGAGAAACTTCTTTGTGTTCTGTGAAATCATCTCACAGAGTTACAGCTTTCCCCTCAAGAAGCCTTTCGCTAAGACAGTTCTTGTGGAATTGGCAAAGTGATATTTGGAAGCCCATAGAGGGCTATGGTGAAAAAGGAATTATCCTCAGATGAAATCTGGAAAGAAGCTTTCTGAGAAACTGCTTAGTGTTCTGTTAATTCATCTCACAGAGTTACATCTGTATTTCGTGGATCTCTTTGCTAGCCTTATTTCTGTGGAATCTGAGAACAGATATTTCGGATCCCTTTGAACACTATAGGGCCAAAGGAAATATCCTCCGATAACAAAGAGAAAGAAGCTTTGTGAGAAATTTCTTTGTGTTCTATGTAATAATCTCACAGAGTTACAGCTTTCCCCTCAAGAAGCCTTTCGCTAAGACAGTTCTTGTGGAATTGGCAAAGTGATATTTGGAAGCCCTCAGAGGGCTATGGTGAAAAAGGAAATATCCTCAGATGAAATCTGGAAAGAAGCTTTCTGAGAAACTGCTTAGTGTTCTGTTAATTCATCTCACAGATTTACATCTGTATTTCGTGGATCTCTTTGCTAGCCGTATTTCTGTGGAAGATGAGAACAGATATTTCGGATCCCTTTGAAGACTATAGGGCCAAAGGAAATACCCTCCGATAACAAAGAGAAAGAAGCTTTGTGAGAAATTTCTTTGTGTTCTATGTAATCATCTCACAGAGTTACAGCTTTCCCCTCAAGAAGCCTTTCGCTAAGACAGTTCTTGTGGAATTGGCAAAGTGATACTTGGAAGCCTTTCGCTAAGACAGTTCTTGTGGAATTGGCAAAGTGATATTTGGAAGCCCTTAGAGGGCTATGGTGAAAAAAGAAATATCCTCAGATGAAATCTGTAAAGAAGCTTTCTGAGAAACTGCTTAGTGTTCTGTTAATTCATCTCACAGAGTTACATCTGTATTTCGTGGATCTCTTTGCTAGGCTTATTTCTGTGGAATCTGAGAACAGATATTTCGGATCCGTTTGAAGACTACAGGGCCAAAGGAAATATCCTCCGATAACTAAGAGAAAGAAGCTTTCTGAGAAACTTCTTTGTGTTCTGTGAAATCAGCTCACAGAGTTTCAGCTTTCCCCTCAAGAAGCCTTTCGCTAAGACAGTTCTTGTGGAATTGGCAAAGTGATATTTGGAAGCCCATAGAGGGCTATGGTGAAAAAGGAAATATCCTCAGATGAAATCTGGAAAGAAGCTTTCTGAGAAACTGCTTAGTGTTCTGTTAATTCATCTCACAGAGTTACATCTGTATTTCGTGGATCTCTTTGCTAGCCTTATTTCTGTGGAATCTGACAACAGATATTTCGGATCCCTTTGAAGACTATAGGGCCAAAGGAAATATCCTCCGATAACTAAGAGAAAGAAGCTTTCTGAGAAACTTCTTTATGTTCTGTGAAATCATCTCACAGAGTTACAGCTTTCCCCTCAAGAAGCCTTTCGCTAAGACAGTTCTTGTGGAATTGGCAAAGTGATATTTGGAAGCCCGTAGAGGGCTATGGTCAAAAAGGAAATATCCTCCGAAGAAATCTGGAAAGAAGCTTTCTGAGAAACTGCTTAGGGTTCTGTTAGTTCATCTCACAGAGTTACTTCTATATTTCGTGGATCTCTTTGCTAGCCTTATTTCTGTGGAATCTGAGAACAGATATTTCGGATCCCTTTGAAGACTATAGGGCCAAAGGAAATATCCTCCGAAAACTAAGAGAAAGAAGCTTGCTGAGAAACTTCTTTGTGTTCTGTGAAATGAGCTCACAGAGTTACAGCTTTCCCCTCAAGAAGCCTTTCGCTAAGACAGTTCTTGTGGAATTGGCAAAGTGATATTTGGAAGCCCATAGAGGGCTATGGTGAAAAAGGAAATATCCTCAGATGAAATCTGGAAAGAAGCTTTCTGAGAAACTGCTTAGTGTTCTGTTAATTCATCTCACAGAGTTACATCTATATTTCGTGGATCTCTTTGCTAGCCTTGTTAATGTGAAATCTGAGAACAGATATTTCGGATCCCTTTGAAGACTATAGGGCGAAAGGAAATATCCTCCGAAAACTAAGAGAAAGAAGCTTTCTGAGAAACTTCTTTGTGTTCTGTGAAATGAGCTCACAGAGTTACAGCTTTCCCCTCAAGAAGCCTTTCGCTAAGACAGTTCTTGTGGAATTGGCAAAGTGATATTTGGAAGCCCATAGAGGGCTATGGTGAAAAAGGAAATATAATCAGATGAAATCTGGAAAGAAGCTTTCTGAGAAACTGCTTAGTATTCTGTTAATATATCTCACAGAGTTACATCTGTATTTCGTGGATCACTTGGCTAGCCTTATTTCTGTGGAATCTGAGAACAGATATTTCGGATCCCTTTGAAGACTATAGGGACAAAGGAAATATCCTCCGATAACGTAGAGAAAGAAGCTTTCCGAGAAACTTCTTTGTGTTCTGTGAAATCATCTCACAGAGTTACAGCTTTCCCCTCAAGAAGCCTTTCGCTATGACAGTTCTAGTGGAATTGGCAAAGTGATATTTGGAAGCCCATAGAGGGCTATGGTGAAAAAGGAAATATCCTCCGATGAAATCTGGAAAGAAGCTTTCTGAGAAACTGCTTAGTGTTCTGATAGTTCATCTCACAGAGTTACATCTATATTTCGTGGATCTCTTTGCTAGCCTTATTTCTGTGGAATCTGAGAACAAATATTTCGGATCCCCTTGAAGACTATAGGGCCAAAGGAAATATCCTCCGATAACAAAGAGAAAGAAGCTTTCTGAGAAACTTCTTTGTGTTCTGTGAAATCATCTCACAGAGTTACAGCTTTTCCCTCAAGAAGCCTTTCGCTAAGACAGTTCTTGTGGAATTGGCAAAGTGATATTTGGAAGCCCATAGAGGGCTATGGTGAAAAAGGAAATATCCTCCGATGAAATCTGGAAAGAAGCTTTCTGAGAAACTGCTTAGTGTTCTGTTAATTCATCTCACAGAGTTACATCTGTATTTCGTGGATCTCTTTGCTAGCCTTATTTCTGTGGAATCTGAGAACAGATATTTCGGATCCCTTTGAAGACTACAGGGCCAAAGGAAATAATCTCCGATAACTAAGAGAAAGAAGCTTTCTGAGAAACTTCTTTGTGTTCTGTGAAAACATCTCACGGAGGTACAGCTTTCCCCTCAAGAAGCCTTTGTCTAAGACATTTCTTGTGGAATTGGCAAAGTGATATTTGGAAGCCCATAGAGGGCTATGGTGAAAAAGGAAATATCCTCAGATGAAATCTGGAAAGAAGCTTTCTGAGAAACTGCTTAGTGTTCTGTTAATTCATCTCACAGAGTTACATCTGTATTTCGTGGATCTCTTTGCTAGCCGTATTACTGTGGGATCTGAGAACAGATATTTCGGATCCCTTTGAAGACTATAGGGCCAAAGGAAATATCCTCCGATAACAAAGAGAAAGAAGCTTTGTGAGAAATTTCTTTGTGTTCTATGTAATCATCTCACAGAGTTACAGCTTTCCCCTCAAGAAGCCTTTCGCTAAGACAGTTCTTGTGGAATTGGCAAAGTGATATTTGGAAGCCCATAGAGGGCTATGGTGAAAAAGGAAATAACCTCAGATGAAATCTGGAAAGAAGCTTTCTGAGAAACTGCTCAGTGTTCTGTTAATTCATCTCACAGAGTTACATCTGTATTTCGTGGATCTCTTTGCTAGGCTTATTTCTGTGGAATCTGAGAACAGATATTTCGGATCCCTTTTAAGACTATAGGGCCAAAGGAAATATCCTCCGAAAACTAAGAGAAAGAAGCTTTCTGAGAAACTTCTTTGTGTTCTGTGAAATGAGCTCACAGAGTTACAGCTTTCCCCTCAAGAAGCCTTTCGCTAAGACAGTTCTTGTGGAATTGGCAAAGTGATATTTGGAAGCCCATAGAGGGCTATGGTGAAAAAGGAAATATCCTCCGATGAAATCTGGAAAGAAGCTTTCTGAGAAACTGCTTAGTGTTCTGTTAATACATCTCACAGAGTTACATCTGTATTTCGTGGATCACTTGGCTAGCCTTATTTCTGTGGAATCTGAGAACAGATATTTCGGATCCCTTTGAAGACTATAGGGCCAAAGGAAATATCCTCCGATAACTTAGAGAAAGAAGCTTTCCGAGAAACTTCTTTCTGTTCTGTGAAATCATCTCACAGAGTTACAGCTTTCCCCTCAAGAAGCCTTTCGCTATGACAGTTCTAGTGGAATTGGCAAAGTGATATTTGGAAGCCCATAGAGGGCTATGGTGAAAAAGGAAATATCCTCAGATGAAATCTGGAAAGAAGCTTTCTGAGAAATTTCTCAGTGTTCTGTTAATTCATCTCACAGAGTTACATGTGTATTTCGTGGATCTCTTCGATAGGCTTATTTCTGTGGAATCTGAGAACAGATATTTCGGATCCCTTTGAAGACTATAGGGCCAAAGGAAATATCCTCGGATAACAAAGAGAAAGAAGCTTTCTGGGAAACTTCTTTGTGTTCTGTGCAATCATCTCACAGAGTTACAGCTGTCCCCTCAAGAAGCCTTTCGCTAAGACAGTTCTTGTGGAATTCGCAAAGTGATAGTTGGAAGCCCATAGAGGGCTAGGGTGAAAAAGGAAATATCCTCCGATGAAATCTGGAAAGAAGCTTTCTGAGAAACTGCTTAGTGTTCTGTTAATTCATCTCACAGAGTTACATCTGTATTTCGTGGATCTCTTTGCTAGCCTTATTTCTGTGGAATCAGAGAACAGATATTTCGGATCCCTTTGAAGACTATAGGGCCAAAGGAAATATCCTCCGAAAACTAACAGAAAGAAGCTTTCTGAGAAACTTCTTTGTGTTCTGTGAAATCATCTCACAGAGTTACAGCTTTCCCCTCAAGAAGCCTTTCGCTAAGACAGTTCTTGTGGAATTGGCAAAGTGATATTTGGAAGCCCACAGAGGGCTATGGTGAAAAAGGAAATATAATCAGATGAAATCTGGAAAGAAGCTTTCTGAGAAACTTCTCAGTGTTCTGTTAATTCATCTCACAGAGTTATATCTGTATTTCGTGGATTTCTTTGCTAGCCTTATTTCTGTGGAATCTAAGAACAGATATTTCGGATCCCTTTGAAGACTATACGGCCAAAGGAAATATCTTCCGATACCAAAGAGAAAGAAGACTTGTGAGAAATTTCTTTGTGTTCTATGTAATCAACTCACAGAGTTACAGCTTTCCCCTCAAGAAGCCTTTCGCTAAGACAGTTCTTGTGGAATTGGCAAAGTGATATTTGGAAGCCCATAGAGGGCTATGGTGAAAAAGGAAATATCCTCCGATGAAATCTGAAAAGAAGCTTTCTGAGAAACTGCTTAGTGTTCTGTTAATTCATCTCACAGAGTTACATCTGTATTTCGTGGATCACTTGGCTAGCCTTAATTCTGTGGAATCTGAGAATAGATATTTCGGATCCCTTTGAAGACTATAGGGCCAAAGGAAATATCCTCCGATAACTAAGAGAAAGAAGCTTTCTGAGAAACTTCTTTGTGTTCTGTGAAATCATCTCACAGAGTTACAGCTTTCCCCTCAAGAAGCCTTTCGCTAAGACAGTTCTTGTGGAATTGGCAAAGTGATATTTGGAAGCCCATAGAGGGCTATGGTGAAAAAGGAAATATCCTCAGAAGAAATCTGGAAAGAAGCTTTCTGAGAAACTGCTTAGTGTTCTGTTAATTCATCTCACAGAGTTACATCTGAATTTTGGATCTCTTTGCTAGCCTTATTTCTGTGGAATCTGAGAACAGATATTTCGGATCCCTTTGAAGACTACAGGGCCAAAGGAAATATCCTCCGATAACTAAGAGAAAGAAGCTTTCTGAGAAATTTCTTTGTGTTCTATGTAATCATCTCACAGAGTTACAGCTTTCCCCTCAAGAAGCCTTTCGCTAAGACAGTTCTTGTGGAATTGGCAAAGTGATACTTGGAAGCCTTTCGCTAAGACAGTTCTTGTGGAATTGGCAAAGTGATATTTGGAAGCCCTTAGAGGGCTATGGTGAAAAAAGAAATATCCTCAGATGAAATCTGTAAAGAAGCTTTCTGAGAAACTGCTTAGTGTTCTGTTAATTCATCTCACAGAGTTACATCTGTATTTCGTGGATCTCTTTGCTAGGCTTATTTCTGTGGAATCTGAGAACAGATATTTCGGATCCGTTTGAAGACTACAGGGCCAAAGGAAATATCCTCCGATAACTAAGAGAAAGAAGCTTTCTGAGAAACTTCTTTGTGTTCTGTGAAATCACCTCACAGAGTTTCAGCTTTCCCCTCAAGAAGCCTTTCGCTAAGACAGTTCTTGTGGAATTGGCAAAGTGATATTTGGAAGCCCATAGAGGGCTATGGTGAAAAAGGAAATATCCTCAGATGAAATCTGGAAAGAAGCTTTCTGAGAAACTGCTTAGTGTTCTGTTAATTCATCTCACAGAGTTACATCTGTATTTCGTGGATCTCTTTGCTAGCCTTATTTCTGTGGAATCTGACAACAGATATTTCGGATCCCTTTGAAGACTATAGGGCCAAAGGAAATATCCTCCGATAACTAAGAGAAAGAAGCTTTCTGAGAAACTTCTTTATGTTCTGTGAAATCATCTCACAGAGTTACAGCTTTCCCCTCAAGAAGCCTTTCGCTAAGACAGTTCTTGTGGAATTGGCAAAGTGATATTTGGAAGCCCGTAGAGGGCTATGGTCAAAAAGGAAATATCCTCCGAAGAAATCTGGAAAGAAGCTTTCTGAGAAACTGCTTAGGGTTCTGTTAGTTCATCTCACAGAGTTACTTCTATATTTCGTGGATCTCTTTGCTAGCCTTATTTCTGTGGAGTCTGAGAACAGATATTTCGGATCCCTTTGAAGACTATAGGGCCGAAGGAAATATCCTCCGAAAACTAAGAGAAAGAAGCTTGCTGAGAAACTTCTTTGTGTTCTGTGAAATGAGCTCACAGAGTTACAGCTTTCCCCTCAAGAAGCCTTTCGCTAAGACAGTTCTTGTGGAATTGGCAAAGTGATATTTGGAAGCCCATAGAGGGCTATGGTGAAAAAGGAAATATCCTCAGATGAAATCTGGAAAGAAGCTTTCTGAGAAACTGCTTAGTGTTCTGTTAATTCATCTCACAGAGTTACATCTATATTTCGTGGATCTCTTTGCTAGCCTTGTTAATGTGAAATCTGAGAACAGATATTTCGGATCCCTTTGAAGACTATAGGGCGAAAGGAAATATCCTCCGAAAACTAAGAGAAAGAAGCTTTCTGAGAAACTTCTTTGTGTTCTGTGAAATGAGCTCACAGAGTTACAGCTTTCCCCTCAAGAAGCCTTTCGCTAAGACAGTTCTTGTGGAATTGGCAAAGTGATATTTGGAAGCCCATAGAGGGCTATGATGAAAAAGGAAATATCCTCAGAAGAAATCTGGAAAGAAGCTTTCTGAGAAACTGCTTAGTGTTCTGTTAATTCATCTCACAGAGTTACATCTGAATTTTGGATCTCTTTGCTAGCCTTATTTCTGTGGAATCTGAGAACAGATATTTCGGATCCCTTTGAAGACTACAGGGCCAAAGGAAATATCCTCCGATAACTAAGAGAAAGAAGCTTTCTGAGAAACTTCTTTGTGTTCTGTGAAATCATCTCACAGAGGTACAGCTTTCCCTTCAAGAAGCCTTTCGCTAAGACAGTTCTTGTGGAATTGGCAAAGTGATATTTGGAAGCCCATAGAGGGCTATGGTCAAAAAGGAAATATCCTCCGATGAAATCTGGAAAGAAGCTTTCTGAGAAACTTCTTAGGGTTCTGTTAATTCATCTCACAGAGTTACATCTATATTTCGAGGATCTCTTTGCTAGCCTTATTTCTGTGGAATCTGAGAACAGATATTTCGGATCCCTTTTAAGACTATAGGGCCAAAGGAAATATCCTCCGAAAACTAAGAGAAAGAAGCTTTCTGAGAAACTTCTTTGTGTTCTGTGAAATGAGCTCACAGAGTTACAGCTTTCCCCTCAAGAAGCCTTTCGCTAAGACAGTTCTTGTGGAATTGGCAAAGTGATATTTGGAAGCCCATAGAGGGCTATGGTGAAAAAGGAAATATCCTCCGATGAAATCTGGAAAGAAGCTTTCTGAGAAACTGCTTAGTGTTCTGTTAATACATCTCACAGAGTTACATCTGTATTTCGTGGATCACTTGGCTAGCCTTATTTCTGTGGAATCTGAGAACAGATATTTCGGATCCCTTTGAAGACTATAGGGCCAAAGGAAATATCCTCCGATAACTTAGAGAAAGAAGCTTTCCGAGAAACTTCTTTCTGTTCTGTGAAATCATCTCACAGAGTTACAGCTTTCCCCTCAAGAAGCCTTTCGCTATGACAGTTCTAGTGGAATTGGCAAAGTGATATTTGGAAGCCCATAGAGGGCTATGGTGAAAAAGGAAATATCCTCAGATGAAATCTGGAAAGAAGCTTTCTGAGAAATTTCTCAGTGTTCTGTTAATTCATCTCACAGAGTTACATGTGTATTTCGTGGATCTCTTCGATAGGCTTATTTCTGTGGAATCTGAGAACAGATATTTCGGATCCCTTTGAAGACTATAGGGCCAAAGGAAATATCCTCGGATAACAAAGAGAAAGAAGCTTTCTGGGAAACTTCTTTGTGTTCTGTGCAATCATCTCACAGAGTTACAGCTGTCCCCTCAAGAAGCCTTTCGCTAAGACAGTTCTTGTGGAATTCGCAAAGTGATAGTTGGAAGCCCATAGAGGGCTAGGGTGAAAAAGGAAATATCCTCCGATGAAATCTGGAAAGAAGCTTTCTGAGAAACTGCTTAGTGTTCTGTTAATTCATCTCACAGATTTACATCTCTATATCGTGGATCTCTTTGCTAGCCTTATTTCTGTGGAATCAGAGAACAGATATTTCGGATCCCTTTGAAGACTATAGGGCCAAAGGAAATATCCTCCGAAAACTAACAGAAAGAAGCTTTCTGAGAAACTTCTTTGTGTTCTGTGAAATCATCTCACAGAGTTACAGCTTTCCCCTCAAGAAGCCTTTCGCTAAGACAGTTCTTGTGGAATTGGCAAAGTGATATTTGGAAGCCCATAGAGGGCTATGGTGAAAAAGGAAATATCCTCAGATGAAATCTGGAAAGAAGCTTTCTGAGAAACTGCTTAGTGTTCTGTTAATTCATCTAACAGAGTTACATCTGTATTTCGTGGATCTCTTTGCTAGCCTTATTTCTGTGGAATCTGAGAACAGATATTTCGGATCCCTTTGAACACTATAGGGCCAAAGGAAATATCCTCCGATAACAAAGAGAAAGAAGCTTTGTGAGAAATTTCTTTGTGTTCTATGTAATCATCTCACAGAGTTACAGCTTTCCCCTCAAGAAGCCTTTCGCTAAGACAGTTCTTGTGGAATTGGCAAAGTGATATTTGGAAGCCCACAGAGGGCTATGGTGAAAAAGGAAATATCCTCAGATGAAATCTGGAAAGAAGCTTTCTGAGAAACTGCTTAGTGTTCTGTTAATTCATCTCACAGAGTTACATCTGTATTTCGTGGATCTCTTTGCTAGCCGTATTTCTGTGGAAGATGAGAACAGATATTTCGGATCCCTTTGAAGACTATAGGGCCAAAGGAAATATCCTCCGATAACAAAGAGAAAGAAGCTTTGTGAGAAATTTCTTTGTGTTCTATGTAATCATCTCACAGAGTTACAGCTTTCCCCTCAAGAAGCCTTTCGCTAAGACAGTTCTTGTGGAATTGGCAAAGTGATATTTGGAAGCCCACAGAGGGCTATGGTGAAAAAGGAAATATAATCAGATGAAATCTGGAAAGAAGCTTTCTGAGAAACTTCTCAGTGTTCTGTTAATTCATCTCACAGAGTTATATCTGTATTTCGTGGATTTCTTTGCTAGCCTTATTTCTGTGGAATCTAAGAACAGATATTTCGGATCCCTTTGAAGACTATACGGCCAAAGGAAATATCTTCCGATACCAAAGAGAAAGAAGACTTGTGAGAAATTTCTTTGTGTTCTATGTAATCAACTCACAGAGTTACAGCTTTCCCCTCAAGAAGCCTTTCGCTAAGACAGTTCTTGTGGAATTGGCAAAGTGATATTTGGAAGCCCATAGAGGGCTATGGTGAAAAAGGAAATATCCTCCGATGAAATCTGAAAAGAAGCTTTCTGAGAAACTGCTTAGTGTTCTGTTAATTCATCTCACAGAGTTACATCTGTATTTCGTGGATTACTTGGCTAGCCTTAATTCTGTGGAATCTGAGAATAGATATTTCGGATCCCTTTGAAGACTATAGGGCCAAAGGAAATATCCTCCGATAACAAAGAGAAAGAAGCTTTCTGAGAAACTTCTTTGTGTTCTGTGAAATCATCTCACAGAGTTACAGCTTTCCCCTCAAGAAGCCTTTCGCTAAGACAGTTCTTGTGGAATTGGCAAAGTGATATTTGGAAGCCCATAGAGGGCTATGGTGAAAAAGGAATTATCCTCAGATGAAATCTGGAAAGAAGCTTTCTGAGAAACTGCTTAGTGTTCTGTTAATTCATCTCACAGAGTTACATCTGTATTTCGTGGATCTCTTTGCTAGCCTTATTTCTGTGGAATCTGAGAACAGATATTTCGGATCCCTTTGAACACTATAGGGCCAAAGGAAATATCCTCCGATAACAAAGAGAAAGAAGCTTTGTGAGAAATTTCTTTGTGTTCTATGTAATAATCTCACAGAGTTACAGCTTTCCCCTCAAGAAGCCTTTCGCTAAGACAGTTCTTGTGGAATTGGCAAAGTGATATTTGGAAGCCCTCAGAGGGCTATGGTGAAAAAGGAAATATCCTCAGATGAAATCTGGAAAGAAGCTTTCTGAGAAACTGCTTAGTGTTCTGTTAATTCATCTCACAGATTTACATCTGTATTTCGTGGATCTCTTTGCTAGCCGTATTTCTGTGGAAGATGAGAACAGATATTTCGGATCCCTTTGAAGACTATAGGGCCAAAGGAAATACCCTCCGATAACAAAGAGAAAGAAGCTTTGTGAGAAATTTCTTTGTGTTCTATGTAATCATCTCACAGAGTTACAGCTTTCCCCTCAAGAAGCCTTTCGCTAAGACAGTTCTTGTGGAATTGGCAAAGTGATACTTGGAAGCCTTTCGCTAAGACAGTTCTTGTGGAATTGGCAAAGTGATATTTGGAAGCCCTTAGAGGGCTATGGTGAAAAAAGAAATATCCTCAGATGAAATCTGTAAAGAAGCTTTCTGAGAAACTGCTTAGTGTTCTGTTAATTCATCTCACAGAGTTACATCTGTATTTCGTGGATCTCTTTGCTAGGCTTATTTCTGTGGAATCTGAGAACAGATATTTCGGATCCGTTTGAAGACTACAGGGCCAAAGGAAATATCCTCCGATAACTAAGAGAAAGAAGCTTTCTGAGAAACTTCTTTGTGTTCTGTGAAATCAGCTCACAGAGTTTCAGCTTTCCCCTCAAGAAGCCTTTCGCTAAGACAGTTCTTGTGGAATTGGCAAAGTGATATTTGGAAGCCCATAGAGGGCTATGGTGAAAAAGGAAATATCCTCAGATGAAATCTGGAAAGAAGCTTTCTGAGAAACTGCTTAGTGTTCTGTTAATTCATCTCACAGAGTTACATCTGTATTTCGTGGATCTCTTTGCTAGCCTTATTTCTGTGGAATCTGACAACAGATATTTCGGATCCCTTTGAAGACTATAGGGCCAAAGGAAATATCCTCCGATAACTAAGAGAAAGAAGCTTTCTGAGAAACTTCTTTATGTTCTGTGAAATCATCTCACAGAGTTACAGCTTTCCCCTCAAGAAGCCTTTCGCTAAGACAGTTCTTGTGGAATTGGCAAAGTGATATTTGGAAGCCCGTAGAGGGCTATGGTCAAAAAGGAAATATCCTCCGAAGAAATCTGGAAAGAAGCTTTCTGAGAAACTGCTTAGGGTTCTGTTAGTTCATCTCACAGAGTTACTTCTATATTTCGTGGATCTCTTTGCTAGCCTTATTTCTGTGGAATCTGAGAACAGATATTTCGGATCCCTTTGAAGACTATAGGGCCAAAGGAAATATCCTCCGAAAACTAAGAGAAAGAAGCTTGCTGAGAAACTTCTTTGTGTTCTGTGAAATGAGCTCACAGAGTTACAGCTTTCCCCTCAAGAAGCCTTTCGCTAAGACAGTTCTTGTGGAATTGGCAAAGTGATATTTGGAAGCCCATAGAGGGCTATGGTGAAAAAGGAAATATCCTCAGATGAAATCTGGAAAGAAGCTTTCTGAGAAACTGCTTAGTGTTCTGTTAATTCATCTCACAGAGTTACATCTATATTTCGTGGATCTCTTTGCTAGCCTTGTTAATGTGAAATCTGAGAACAGATATTTCGGATCCCTTTGAAGACTATAGGGCGAAAGGAAATATCCTCCGAAAACTAAGAGAAAGAAGCTTTCTGAGAAACTTCTTTGTGTTCTGTGAAATGAGCTCACAGAGTTACAGCTTTCCCCTCAAGAAGCCTTTCGCTAAGACAGTTCTTGTGGAATTGGCAAAGTGATATTTGGAAGCCCATAGAGGGCTATGGTGAAAAAGGAAATATCCTCAGAAGAAATCTGGAAAGAAGCTTTCTGAGAAACTGCTTAGTGTTCTGTTAATTCATCTCACAGAGTTACATCTGTATTTCGTGGATCTCTTTGCTTGGCTTATTTCTGTGGAATCTGAGAACAGATATTTCGGATCCCTTTGAAATCTATAGGGCCAAAGGAAATATCCTCGGATAACAAAGAAAAATAAGCTTTCTGAGAAACTTCTTTGTGTTCTGTGAAATCATCTCACAGAGTTACAGCTTTCCCCTCAAGAAGCCTTTCGCTAAGACAGTTCTTGTGGAATTGGCAAAGTGATATTTGGAAGCCCATAGAGGGCTATGGTGAAAAAGGAAATATCCTCCGATGAAATCTGGAAAGAAGCTTTCTGAGAAACTGCTTAGTGTTCTGTTAATTCATCTCACAGAGTTACATCTAATTTCGTGGATCTCTTTGCTAGCCTTATTTCTGTGGAATCTGAGAACAGATATTTCGGATCCCTTTGAAGACTATAGGGCCAAAGGAAATATCCTCCGAAAACTAAGAGAAAGAAGCTTTCTGAGAAACTTCTTTGTGTTCTGTGAAATGAGCTCACAGAGTTACAGCTTTCCCCTCAAGAAGCCTTTCGCTAAGACAGTTCTTGTGGAATTGGCAAAGTGATATTTGGAAGCCCATAGAGGGCTATGGTGAAAAAGGAAATATCCTCAGATGAAATCTGGAAAGAAGCTTTCTGAGAAACTGCTCAGTGTTCTGTTAATTCATCTCACAGAGTTACATCTGTATTTCGTGGATCTCTTTGCTAGACTTATTTCTGTGGAATCTGAGATCAGATATTTCGGATCCGTTTGAAGACTATAGGGCCAAAGGAAATATCCTCCGATAACTAAGAGAAAGAAGCTTTCTGAGAAACTTCTTTGTGTTCTGAGACATCAGCTCACAGAGTTACAGCTTTCCCCTCAAGAATCCTTTCGCTAAGACAGTTCTTGTGGAATTGGCAAAGTGATATTTGGTAGCCCATAGAGGGCTATGGTGAAAAAGGAAATATCCTCAGATGAAATCTGGAAAGAAGCTTTCTGAGAAACTGCTTAGTGTTCTGTTAATTCATCTCACAGAGTTACATCTGTATTTCGTGGATCTCTTTGCTAGCCTTATTTCTGTGGAATCTGAGAACAGATATTTCGGATCCCTTTGAAGACTATAGGGCCAAAGGAAATATCCTCCGATAATAATGAGAAAGAAGCTTTGTGAGAAATTTCTTTGTGTTCTATGTAATCATCTCACAGAGTTACAGCTTTCCCCTCAAGAAGCCTTTCGATAAGACAGTTCTTGTGGAATTGGCAAAGTGATATTTGGAAGCCCTTAGAGGGCTATGGTGAAAAAAGAAATATCCTCAGATGAAATCTGTAAAGAAGCTTTCTGAGAAACTGCTTAGTGTTCTGTTAATTCATCTCACAGAGTTACATCTAATTTCGTGGATCTCTTTGCTAGCCTTATTTCTGTGGAATCTGAGAACAGATATTTCGGATCCCTTTGAAGACTATAGGGAAAAGGAAATATCCTCCGATAACAAAGAGAAAGAAGCTTTGTGAGAAATTTCTTTGTGTTCTATGTAATCATCTCACAGAGTTACAGCTTTCCCCTCAAGAAGCCTTTCGCTATGACAGTTCTTGTGGAATTGGCAAAGTGATATTTGGAAGCCCATAGAGGGCTATGGTGAAAAAGGAAATATCCTCAGATGAAATCTGGAAAGAAGCTTTCTGAGAAATTTCTCAGTGTTCTGTTAATTCATCTCACAGAGTTACATCTGTATTTCGTGGATCTCTTCGCTAGGCTTATTTCTGTGGAATCTGAGAACAGATATTTCGGATCCCTTTGAAGACTATAGGGCCAAAGGAAATATCCTCGGATAACAAAGAAAAAGAAGCTTTCTGGGAAACTTCTCTGTGTTCTGTGAAATCATCTCACAGAGTTACAGCTTTCCCCTCAAGAAGCCTTTCGCTAAGACAGTTCTTGTGGAATTGGCAAAGTGATAGTTGGAAGCCCATAGAGGGCTATGGTGAAAAAGGAAATATCCTCCGATGAAATCTGGAAAGAAGCTTTCTGAGAAACTGCTTAGTGTTCTGTTAATTCATCTCACAGAGTTACATCTCTATATCGTGGATCTCTTTGCTAGCCTTATTTCTGTGAAATCTGAGAACAGATATTTCGGATCCCTTTGAAAACTATAGGGCCAAAGGAAATATCTTCCGATACCAAAGAGAAAGAAGATTTGTGAGAAATTTCTTTGTGTTCTATGTAATCATCTCACAGAGTTACAGCTTTCCCCTCAAGAAGCCTTTCGCTAAGACAGTTGTTGTGGAATTGGCAAAGTGATATTTGGAAGCCCACAGAGGGCTATGGTGAAAAAGGAAATATAATCAGATGAAATCTGGAAAGAAGCTTTCTGAGAAACTGCTTAGTGTTCTGTTAATTCACCTCACAGAGTAACATCTGTATTTCGTGGATCTCTTTGCTAGCCGTATTTCTCTGGAAGATGAGAACAGATATTTCGGATCCCTTTGAAGACTATAGGGCCAAAGGAAATATCCTCCGATAACAAAGAGAAAGAAGCTTTGTGAGAAATTTCTTTGTGTTCTATGTAATCATCTCACAGAGTTACAGCTTTCCCCTCAAGAAGCCTTTCGCTATGACAGTTCTTGTGGAATTGGCAAAGTGATATTTGGAAGCCCACAGAGGGCTATGGTGAAAAAGGAAATATAATCAGATGAAATCTGGAAAGAAGCTTTCTGAGAAACTTCTCGGTGTTCTGTTAATTCATCTCACAGAGTTACATCTGTATTTCGTGGATCTCTTTGCTAGGCTTATTTCTGGGGAATCTGAGAACAGATA
Source organism: Macaca nemestrina (assembly GCF_043159975.1). NCBI lineage: Eukaryota > Metazoa > Chordata > Mammalia > Primates > Cercopithecidae > Macaca > Macaca nemestrina. The sequence goes on along the minus strand of NC_092130.1, from coordinate 131,403,834 downwards.
TTTCGGATCCCTTTGAAGACTATAGGGCCAAAGGAAATATCCTCCGAAAACTAAGAGAAAGAAGCTTTCTGAGAAACTTCTTTGTGTTCTGTGAAATCAGCTCACAGAGTTACAGCTTTCCTCTCAAGAAGCCTTTCGCTAAGACAGTTCTTGTGGAATTGGCAAAGTGATATTTGGAAGCCCATAGAGGGCTATGGTCAAAAAGGAAATATCCCCAGATGAAATCTGGAAAGAAGCTTTCTGAGAAACTGCTTAGTGTTCTGTTAATTCATCTCAGAGAGTTACATCTATATTTCGAGGATCTCTTTGCTAGCCTTATTTCTGTGGAATCTTAGAACAGATATTTCGGATCCCTTTGAAGACTATAGGGCCAAAGGAAATGTCCTCCGAAAACTAAGAGAAAGAAGCTTTCTGAGAAACTTCTTTGTGTTCTGTGAAATGAGCTCACAGAGTTACAGCTTTCCCCTCAAGAAGCCTTTCGCTAAGACAGTTCTTGTGGAATTGGCCAAGTGATATTTGGAAGCCCATAGAGGGCTATGGTGAAAAAGGAAATATCCTCCGATGAAATCTGGAAAGAAGCTTTCTGAGAAACTGCTTAGTGTTCTGTTAATTCATCTCACAGAGTTATATCTGTATTTCGTGGATCTCTTTGCTAGCCTTATTTCTGTGGAATCTGAGAACAGATATTTCGGATACCTTTGAAGACTATAGGGCCAAAGGAAATATCTTCCGATACCAAAGAGAAAGAAGATCTGTGAGAAATTTCTTTGTGTTCTATGTAATCATCTCACAGAGTTACAGCTTTCCCCTCAAGAAGCCTTTTTCTAAGACAGTTCTTGTGGAATTGGCAAAGTGATATTTGGAAGCCCATAGAGGGCTATGGTGAAAAAGGAAATATAATCAGATGAAATCTGGAAAGAAGCATTCTGAGAAAATGCTTAGTGTTCTGTTAATTCATCTCACAGAGTTACATCTGTATTTCGTGGATCACTTGGCTAGCCTTATTTCTGTGGAATCTGAGAATAGATATTTCGGATCCCTTTGAAGACTATAGGGCCAAAGGAAATATCCTCCGATAACTAAGAGAAAGAAGCTTTCTGAGAAACTTCTTTGTGTTCTGTGAAATCATCTCACAGAGTTACAGCTTTCCCCTCAAGAAGCCTTTCGCTAAGACAGTTCTTGTGGAATTGGCAAAGTGATATTTGGAAGCCCATAGACGGCTATGGTGAAAAAGGAAATATCCTCAGATGAAATCTGGAAAGAAGCTTTCTGAGAAACTGCTTAGTGTTCTGTTAATTCATCTCACAGATTTACATCTGTATTTCGTGGATCTCTTTGCTAGCCGTATTTCTGTGGAAGATGAGAACAGATATTTCGGATCCCTTTGAAGACTATAGGGCCAAAGGAAATATCCTCCGATATCAAAGAGAAAGAAGCTTTGTGAGAAATTTCTTTGTGTTCTATGTAATCATCTCACAGAGTTACAGCTTTCCCCTCAAGAAGCCTTTCGCTAAGACAGTTCTTGTGGAATTGGCAAAGTGATATTTGGAAGCCCACAGAGGGCTATGGTGAAAAAGGAAATATCCTCCGATGAAATCTGGAAAGAAGCTTTCTGAGAAACTTCTCAGTGTTCTGTTAATTCATCTCACAGAGTTACATCTGTATTTCGTGGATCTCTTTGCTAGGCTTATTTCTGGGGAATCTGAGAACAGATATTTCGGATCCCTTCGAAGACTATAGGGCCAAAGGAAATATCCTCCGAAAACTAAGAGAAAGAAGCTTTCTGAGAAACTTCTTTGTGTTCTGTGAAATCAGCTCACAGAGTTACAGCTTTCCCCTCAAGAAGCCTTTCGCTAAGACAGTTCTTGTGGAATTGGCAAAGTGATATTTGGAAGCCCATAGAGGGCTATGGTCAAAAAGGAAATATCCTCCGATGAAATCTGGAAAGAAGCTTTCTGAGAAACTGCTTAGTGTTCTGTTAATTCATCTCACAGAGTTACATCTATATTTCGAGGATCTCTTTGCTAGCCTTATTTCTGTGGAATCTGAGAACAGATATTTCGGATCCCTTTGAAGACTATAGGGCCAAAGGAAATATCCTCCGAAAACTAAGAGAAAGAAGCTTTCTGAGAAACTTCTTTGTGTTCTGTGAAATGAGCTCACAGAGTTACAGCTTTCCCCTCAAGAAGCCTTTCGCTAAGACAGTTCTTGTGGAATTGGCAAAGTGATATTTGGAAGCCCATAGAGGGCTATGGTGAAAAAGGAAATATCCTCCGATGAAATCTGGAAAGAAGCTTTCTGAGAAACTGCTTAGTGTTCTGTTAATTCATCTCACAGAGTTATATCTGTATTTCGTGGATCTCTTTGCTAGCCTTATTTCTGTGGAATCTGAGAACAGATATTTCGGATCCCTTTGAAGACTATAGGGCCAAAGGAAATATCTTCCGATACCAAAGAGAAAGAAGATTTGTGAGAAATTTCTTTGTGTTCTATGTAATCATCTCACAGAGTTACAGCTTTCCCCTCAAGAAGCCTTTTTCTAAGACAGTTCTTGTGGAATTGGCAAAGTGATATTTGGAAGCCCATAGAGGGCTACGGTGAAAAAGGAAATATAATCAGATGAAATCTGGAAAGAAGCTTTCTGAGAAACTGCTTAGAGTTCTGTTAATTCATCTCACAGAGTTACATCTGTATTTCGTGGATCACTTGGCTAGCCTTATTTCTGTGGAATCTGAGAACAGATATTTCGGATCCCTTTGAAGACTATAGGGCCAAAGGAAATATCCTCCGATAACTTAGAGAAAGAAGATTTCCGAGAAACTTCTTTGTGTTCTGTGAAATCATCTCACAGAGTTACAGCTTTCCCCTCAGGAAGCCTTTCGCTATGACAGTTCTTGTGGAATTGGCAAAGTGATATTTGGAAGCCCATAGAGGGCTATGGTGAAAAAGGAAATATCCTCAGATGAAATCTGGAAAGAAGCTTTCTGAGAAATTTCTCAGTGTTCTGTTAATTCATCTCACAGAGTTACATCTCTATATCGTGGATCTCTTTGCTAGCCTTATTTCTGTGGAATCTGAGAACAGATATTTCGGATCCCTTTGAAGACTATAGGGCCAAAGGAAATATCCTCCGAAAACTAACAGAAAGAAGCTTTCTGAGAAACTTCTTTGTGTTCTGTGAAATCAGCTCACAGAGTTACAGCTTTCTCCTCAAGAAGCCTTTCGCTAAGACAGTTGTTGTGGAATTGGCAAAGTGATATTTGGAAGCCCATAGAGGGCTATGGTGAAAAAGGAAATATCCTCAGATGAAATCTGGAAAGAAGCTTTCTGAGAAACTGCTTAGTGTTCTGTTAATTCATCTCACAGATTTACATCTGTATTTCGTGGATCTCTTTGCTAGCCTTATTTCTGTGGAATCTGAGAGCAGATATTTCGGATCCCTTTGAAGACTATAGGGCCAAAGGAAATATCCTCCGATAACAAAGAGAAAGAAGCTTTGTGAGAAATTTCTTTGTGTTCTATGTAATCATCTCACAGAGTTACAGCTTTCCCCTCAAGAAGCCTTTTTCTAAGACAGTTCTTGTGGAATTGGCAAAGTGATATTTGGAAGCCCATAGAGGGCTATGGTGAAAAAGGAAATATAATCAGATGAAATCTGGAAAGAAGCTTTCTGAGAAACGGCTTAATGTTCTGTTAATTCATCTCACAGAGTTACATCTGTATTTCGTGGATCACTTGGCTAGCCTTATTTCTGTGGAATCTGAGAACAGATATTTCCGATCCCTTTGAAGACTATAGGGCCAAAGGAAATATCCTCCGATAACTTAGAGAAAGAAGCTTTCCGAGAAACTTCTTTGTGTTCTGTGAAATCATCTCACAGAGTTACAGCTTTCCTCTCAGGAAGCCTTTCGCTATGACAGTTCTTGTGGAATTGGCAAAGTGATATTTGGAAGCCCATAGAGGGCTATGGTGAAAAAGGAAATATCCTCAGATGAAATCTGGAAAGAAGCTTTCTGAGAAATTTCTCAGTGTTCTGTTAATTCATCTCACAGAGTTACATCTCTATATCGTGGATCTCTTAGCTAGCCTTATTTCTGTGGAATCTGAGAACAGATATTTCGGATCCCTTTGAAGACTATAGGGCCAAAGGAAATATCCTCCGAAAACTAACAGAAAGAAGCTTTCTGAGAAACTTCTTTGTGTTCTGTGAAATCAGCTCACAGAGTTCCAGCTTTCTCCTCAAGAAGCCTTTCGCTAAGACAGTTCTTGTGGAATTGGCAAAGTGATATTTGGAAGCCCATAGAGGGCTAAGGTGAATAAGGAAATATCCTCAGATGAAATCTGGAAAGAAGCTTTCTGAGAAACTGCTTAGTGTTCTGTTCATTCATCTCACAGAGTTACATCTGTATTTCGTGGATCTCTTTGCTAGGCTTATTTCTGTGGAATCTGAGAACAGATATTTCGGATCCCTTTGAAGACTATAGGGCCAAAGGAAATATCCTCCGATAACAAAGAGAAAGAAGCTTTGTGAGAAATTTCTTTGTGTTCTATGTAATCATCTCACAGAGTTACAGCTTTCCCCTCAAGAAGCCTTTCGCTAAGACAGTTCTTGTGGAATTGGCAAAGTGATATTTGGAAGCCCATAGAGGGCTATGGTGAAAAAGGAAATATCCTCCGATGAAATCTGGAAAGAAGCTTTCTGAGAAACTGCTTAGTGTTCTGTTAATTCATCTCACAGAGTTACATCTGTATTTCGTGGATCTCTTTGCTAGCCTTATTTCTGTGGAATCTGAGAACAGATATTTCGGATCCCTTTGAAGACTATAGGGCCAAAGGAAATATCCTCCGAAAACTAAGAGAAAGAAGCTTTCTGAGAAACTTCTTTGTGTTCTGTGAAATGAGCTCACAGAGTTACAGCTTTCCCCTCAAGAAGCCTTTCGCTAAGACAGTTCTTGTGGAATTGGCAAAGTGATATTTGGAAGCCCATAGAGGGCTATGGTGAAAAAGGAAATATCCTCCGATGAAATCTGGAAAGAAGCTTTCTGAGAAACTGCTTAGTGTTCTGTTAATTCATCTCACAGAGTTATATCTGTATTTCGTGGATCTCTTTGCTAGCCTTATTTCTGTGGAATCTGAGAACAGATATTTCGGATCCCTTTGAAGACTATAGGGCCAAAGGAAATATCTTCCGATACCAAAGAGAAAGAAGATTTGTGAGAAATTTCTTTGTGTTCTATGTAATCATCTCACAGAGTTACAGCTTTCCCCTCAAGAAGCCTTTCGCTAAGACAGTTCTTGTGGAATTGGCAAAGTGATATTTGGAAGCCCATAGAGGGCTATGGTGAAAAAGGAAATATCCTCCGATGAAATCTGAAAAGAAGCTTTCTGAGAAACTGCTTAGTGTTCTGTTAATTCATCTCACAGAGTTACATCTGTATTTCGTGGATCACTTGGCTAGCCTTATTTCTGTTGTATCTGAGAATAGATATTTCGGATCCCTTTGAAGACTATAGGGCCAAAGGAAATATCCTCCGATAACTTAGAGAAAGAAGCTTTCCGAGAAACTTCTTTGTGTTCTGTGAAATCATCTCACAGAGTTACAGCTTTCCCCTCAAGAAGCCTTTCGCTATGACAGTTCTTGTGGAATTGGCAAAGTGATATTTGTAAGCCCATAGAGGGCTATGGTGAAAAAGGAAATATCCTCAGATGAAATCTGGAAAGAAGCTTTCTGAGAAACTGCTTAGTGTTCTGTTAATTCATCTCACAGTGTTATATTTGTATTTCGTGGATCTCTTTGCTAGCCTTATTTCTGTGGAATCTGAGAACAGATATTTCTGATCCCTTTGAAGACTATAGGTCCAAAGGAAATATCTTCCGATACCAAAGAGAAAGAAGATTTGTGAGAAATTTCTTTGTGTTCTATGTAATCATCTCACAGAGTTACAGCTTTCCCCTCAAGAAGCCTTTTTCTAAGACAGTTCTTGTGGAATTGGCAAAGTGATATTTGGAAGCCCATAGAGGGCTATGGTGAAAAAGGAAATATCCTCAGATGAAATCTGGAAAGAAGCTTTCTGAGAAATTTCTCAGTGTTCTGTTAATTCATCTCACAGAGTTACATCTGTATTTCGTGGATCTCTTCGCTAGGCTTATTTCTGTGGAATCTGAGAACAGATATTTCGGATCCCTTTGAAGACTATAGGGCCAAAGGAAATATCCTCGGATAACAAAGAAAAAGAAGCTTTCTGGGAAACTTCTTTGTGTTCTGTGAAATCATCTCACAGAGTTACAGCTTTCCCCTCAAGAAGCCTTTCGCTAAGACAGTTCTTGTGGAATTGGCAAAGTGATAGTTGGAAGTCCATAGAGGGCTATGGTGAAAAAGGAAATATCCTCCGATGAAATCTGGAAAGAAGCTTTCTGAGAAACTGCTTAGTGTTCTGTTAATTCATCTCACAGAGTTACATCTCTATATCGTGGATCTCTTTGCTAGCCTTATTTCTGTGAAATCTGAGAACAGATATTTCGGATCCCTTTGAAAACTATAGGGCCAAAGGAAATATCTTCCGATACCAAAGAGAAAGAAGATTTGTGAGAAATTTCTTTGTGTTCTATGTAATCATCTCACAGAGTTACAGCTTTCCCCTCAAGAAGCCTTTCGCTAAGACAGTTCTTGTGGAATTGGCAAAGTGATATTTGGAAGCCCATAGAGGGCTATGGTGAAAAAGGAAATATCCTCCGATGAAATCTGAAAAGAAGCTTTCTGAGAAACTGCTTAGTGTTCTGTTAATTCATCTCACAGAGTTACATCTGTATTTCGTGGATCACTTGGCTAGCCTTATTTCTGTGGAATCTGAGAATAGATATTTCGGATCCCTTTGAAGACTATAGGGCCAAAGGAAATATCCTCCGATAACTAAGAGAAAGAAGCTTTCTGAGAAACTTCTTTGTGTTCTGTGAAATCATCTCACAGAGTTACAGCTTTCCCCTCAAGAAGCCTTTCGCTAAGACAGTTCTTGTGGAATTGGCAAAGTGATATTTGGAAGCCCATAGAGGGCTATGGTGAAAAAGGAAATATCCTCAGATGAAATCTGGAAAGAAGCTTTCTGAGAAACTGCTTAGTGTTCTGTTAATTCATCTCACAGAGTTACATCTGTATTTCGTGGATCTCTTTGCTAGCCTTATTTCTGTGGAATCTGAGAACAGATATTTCGGATCCCTTTGAAGACTATAGGGCCAAAGGAAATATCCTCCGATAACAAAGAAAAAGAAGCTTTGTGAGAAATTTCTTTGTGTTCTATGTAATCATCTCACAGAGTTACAGCTTTCCCCTCAAGAAGCCTTTCGCTAAGACAGTTCTTGTGGAATTGGCAAAGTGATATTTGGAAGCCCACAGAGGGCTATGGTGAAAAAGGAAATATAATCAGATGAAATCTGGAAAGAAGCTTTCTGAGAAACTTCTCGGTGTTCTGTTAATTCATCTCACAGAGTTACATCTGTATTTCGTGGATCTCTTTGCTAGGCTTATTTCTGGGGAATCTGAGAACAGATATTTCGGATCCCTTTGAAGACTATAGGGCCAAAGGAAATATCCTCCGAAAACTAAGAGAAAGAAGCTTTCTGAGAAACTTCTTTGTGTTCTGTGAAATCAGCTCACAGAGTTACAGCTTTCCTCTCAAGAAGCCTTTCGCTAAGACAGTTCTTGTGGAATTGGCAAAGTGATATTTGGAAGCCCATAGAGGGCTATGGTCAAAAAGGAAATATCCTCAGATGAAATCTGGAAAGAAGCTTTCTGAGACACTGCTTAGTGTTCTGTTAATTCATCTCACCGAGTTACATCTATATTTCGAGGATCTCTTTGCTAGCCTTATTTCTGTGGAATCTGAGAACAGATATTTCGGATCCCTTTGAAGACTATAGGGCCAAAGGAAATATCCTCCGAAAACTAAGAGAAAGAAGCTTTCTGAGAAACTTCTTTGTGTTCTGTGAAATGAGCTCACAGAGTTTCAGCTTTCCCCTCAAGAAGCCTTTCGCTAAGACAGTTCTTGTGGAATTGGCAAAGTGATATTTGGAAGCCCATAGAGGGCTATGGTGAAAAGGGAAATATCCTCCGATGAAATCTGGAAAGAAGCTTTCTGAGAAACTGCTTAGTGTTCTGTTAATTCATCTCACAGAGTTATATCTGTATTTCGTGGATCTCTTTGCTAGCCTTATTTCTGTGGAATCTGAGAACAGATATTTCGGATCCCTTTGAAGACTATAGGGCCAAAGGAAATATCTTCCGATACCAAAGAGAAAGAAGATTTGTGAGAAATTTCTTTGTGTTCTATGTAATCATCTCACAGAGTTACAGCTTTCCCCTCAAGAAGCCTTTTTCTAAGACAGTTCTTGTGGAATTGGCAAAGTGATATTTGGAAGCCCACAGAGGGCTATGGTGAAAAAGGAAATATAATCAGATGAAATCTGGAAAGAAGCTTTCTGAGAAACTGCTTAGTGTTCTGTTAATTCATCTCACAGAGTTACATCTGTATTTCGTGGATCACTTGGCTAGCCTTATTTCTGTGGAATCTGAGAACAGATATTTCGTATCCCTTTGAAGACTATAGGGCCAAAGGAAATATCCTCCGATAACTTAGAGAAAGAAGCTTTCCGAGAAACTTCTTTGTGTTCTGTGAAATCATCTCACAGAGTTACAGCTTTCCCCTCAAGAAGCCTTTCGCTATGACAGTTCTTGTGGAATTGGCAAAGTGATATTTGGAAGCCCATAGAGGGCTATGGTGAAAAAGGAAATATCCTCAGATGAAATCTGGAAAGAAGCTTTCTGAGAAACTGCTTAGTGTTCTGTTAATTCATCTCACAGAGTTACATCTATATTTCGAGGATCTCTTTGCTAGCCTTATTTCTGTGGAATCTGAGAACAGATATTTCGGATCCCTTTGAAGACTATAGGGCCAAAGGAAATATCCTCCGAAAACTAAGAGAAAGAAGCTTTCTGAGAAACTTCTTTGTGTTCTGTGAAATCATCTCACAGAGTTACAGCTTTCCCCTCAAGAAGCCTTTCGCTAAGACAGTTCTTGTGGAATTGGCAAAGTGATATTTGTAAGCCCATAGAGGGCTATGGTGAAAAAGGAAATATCCTCAGATGAAATCTGGAAAGAAGCTTTCTGAGAAACTGCTTAGTGTTCTGTTAATTCATCTCACAGTGTTATATCTGTATTTCGTGGATCTCTTTGCTAGCCTTATTTCTGTGGAATCTGAGAACAGATATTTCTGATCCCTTTGAAGACTATAGGTCCAAAGGAAATATCTTCCGATACCAAAGAGAAAGAAGATTTGTGAGAAATTTCTTTGTGTTCTATGTAATCATCTCACAGAGTTACAGCTTTCCCCTCAAGAAGCCTTTTTCTAAGACAGTTCTTGTGGAATTGGCAAAGTGATATTTGGAAGCCCACAGAGGGCTATGGTGAAAAAGGAAATATAATCAGATGAAATCTGGAAAGAAGCTTTCTGAGAAACTGCTTAGTGTTCTGTTAATTCACCTCACAGAGTAACATCTGTATTTCGTGGATCTCTTTGCTAGCCGTATTTCTGTGGAAGATGAGAACAGATATTTCGGATCCCTTTGAAGACTATAGGGCCAAAGGAAATATCCTCCGATAACAAAGAGAAAGAAGCTTTGTGAGAAATTTCTTTGTGTTCTATGTAATCATCTCACAGAGTTACAGCTTTCCCCTCAAGAAGCCTTTCGCTATGACAGTTCTTGTGGAATTGGCAAAGTGATATTTGGAAGCCCATAGAGGGCTATGGTGAAAAAGGAAATATAATCAGATGAAATCTGGAAAGAAGCTTTCTGAGAAACTTCTCGGTGTTCTGTTAATTCATCTCACAGAGTTACATCTGTATTTCGTGGATCTCTTTGCTAGGCTTATTTCTGGGGAATCTGAGAACAGATATTTCGGATCCCTTTGAAGACTATAGGGCCAAAGGAAATATCCTCCGAAAACTAAGAGAAAGAAGCTTTCTGAGAAACTTCTTTGTGTTCTGTGAAATCAGCTCACAGAGTTACAGCTTTCCTCTCAAGAAGCCTTTCGCTAAGACAGTTCTTGTGGAATTGGCAAAGTGATATTTGGAAGCCCATAGAGGGCTATGGTCAAAAAGGAAATATCCTCAGATGAAATCTGCAAAGAAGCTTTCTGAGAAACTGCTTAGTGTTCTGTTAATTCATCTCAGAGAGTTACATCTATATTTCGAGGATCTCTTTGCTAGCCTTATTTCTGTGGAATCTTAGAACAGATATTTCGGATCCCTTTGAAGACTATAGGGCCAAAGGAAATGTCCTCCGAAAACTAACAGAAAGAAGCTTTCTGAGAAACTTCTTTGTGTTCTGTGAAATGAGCTCACAGAGTTACAGCTTTCCTCTCAAGAAGCCTTTCGCTAAGACAGTTCTTGTGGAATTGGCCAAGTGATATTTGGAAGCCCATAGAGGGCTATGGTGAAAAAGGAAATATCCTCCGATGAAATCTGGAAAGAAGCTTTCTGAGAAACTGCTTAGTGTTCTGTTAATTCATCTCACAGAGTTATATCTGTATTTCGTGGATCTCTTTGCTAGCCTTATTTCTGTGGAATCTGAGAACAGATATTTCGGATACCTTTGAAGACTATAGGGCCAAAGGAAATATCTTCCGATACCAAAGAGAAAGAAGATTTGTGAGAAATTTCTTTGTGTTCTATGTAATCATCTCACAGAGTTACAGCTTTCCCCTCAAGAAGCCTTTTTCTAAGACAGTTCTTGTGGAATTGGCAAAGTGATATTTGGAAGCCCATAGAGGGCTATGGTGAAAAAGGAAATATAATCAGATGAAATCTGGAAAGAAGCATTCTTAGAAAATGCTTAGTGTTCTGTTAATTCATCTCACAGAGTTACATCTGTATTTCGTGGATCACTTGGCTAGCCTTATTTCTGTGGAATCTGAGAACAGATATTTCGGATCCCTTTGAAGACTATAGGGCCAAAGGAAATATCCTCCGATAACTTAGAGAAAGAAGCTTTCCGAGAAACTTCTTTGTGTTCTGTGAAATCATCTCACAGAGTTACAGCTTTCCCCTCAAGAAGCCTTTCGCTATGACAGTTCTTGTGGAATTGGCAAAGTGATATTTGGAAGCCCATAGAGGGCTATGGTGAAAAAGGAAATATCCTCAGATGAAATCTGGAAAGAAGCTTTCTGAGAAATTTCTCAGTGTTCTGTTAATTCATCTCACAGAGTTACATCTGTATTTCGTGGATCTCTTCGCTAGGCTTATTTCTGTGGAATCTGAGAACAGATATTTCGGATCCCTTTGAAGACTATAGGGCCAAAGGAAATATCCTCGGATAACAAAGAAAACGAAGCTTTCTGGGAAACTTCTTTGTGTTCTGTGAAATCATCTCACAGAGTTACAGCTTTCCCCTCAAGAAGTCTTTCGCTAAGACAGTTCTTGTGGAATTGGCAAAGTGATAGTTGGAAGCCCATAGAGGGCTATGGTGAAAAAGGAAATATCCTCCGATGAAATCTGGAAAGAAGCTTTCTGAGAAACTGCTTAGTGTTCTGTTAATTCATCTCACAGAGTTATATCTCTATATCGTGGATCTCTTTGCTAGCCTTATTTCTGTGGAATCTGAGAACAGATATTTCGGATCCCTTTGAAGACTATAGGGCCAAAGGAAATATCCCCCGAAAACTAACAGAAAGAAGCTTTCTGAGAAACTTCTTTGTGTTCTGTGAAATCAGCTCACAGAGTTACAGCTTTCTCCTCAAGAAGCCTTTCGCTAAGACAGTTCTTGTGGAATTGGCAAAGTGATATTTGGAAGCCCAAAGAGGGCTATGGTGAAAAAGGAAATATCCTCAGATGAAATCTGGAAAGAAGCTTTCTGAGAAACTGCTTAGTGTTCTGTTAATTCATCTCACAGAGTTACATCTGTATTTCGTGTATCTCTTTGCTAGCCTTATTTCTGTGGAATCTGAGAACAGATATTTCGGATCCCTTTGAAGACTATAGGGCCAAAGGAAATATCCTCCGATAACAAAGAGAAAGAAGCTTTGTGAGAAATTTCTTTGTGTTCTATGTAATCATCTCACAGAGTTACAGCTTTCCCCTCAAGAAGCCTTTCGCTAAGACAGTTCTTGTGGAATTGGCAAAGTGATATTTGGAAGCCCATAGAGGGCTATGGTGAAAAAGGAAATATCCTCCGATGCAATCTGAAAAGAAGCTTTCTGAGAAACTGCTTAGTGTTCTGTTAATTCATCTCACAGAGTTACATCTGTATTTCGTGGATCACTTGGCTAGCCTTATTTCTGTGGAATCTGAGAATAGATATTTCGGGTCCCTTTGAAGACTATAGGGCCAAAGGAAATATCCTCCGATAACTAAGAGAAAGAAGCTTTCTGAGAAACTTCTTTGTGTTCTGTGAAATCATCTCACAGAGTTACAGCTTTCCCCTCAAGAAGCCTTTCGCTAAGACAGTTCTTGTGGAATTGGCAAAGTGATATTTGGAAGCCCATAGAGGGCTATGGTGAAAAAGGAAATATCCTCAGATGAAATCTGGAAAGAAGCTTTCTGAGAAACTGCTTAGTGTTCTGTTAATTCATCTCACAGAGTTACATCTGTATTTCGTGGATCTCTTTGCTAGCCTTATTTCTGTGGAATCTGAGAAGAGATATTTCGGATCCCTTTGAAGACTATAGGTCCAAAGGAAATATCCTCTGAAAACTAAGAGAAAGAAGCTTTCTGAGAAACTTCTTTGTGTTCTGTGAAATGAGCTCACAGAGTTACAGCTTTCCCCTCAAGAAGCCTTTCGCTAAGACAGTTCTTGTGGAATTGGCAAAGTGATATTTGGAAGCCCATAGAGGGCTATGGGGAAAAAGGAAATATCCTCCGATGAAATCTGGAAAGAAGCTTTCTGAGAAACTGCTTAGTGTTCTGTTAATTCATCTCACAGAGTTATATCTGTATTTCGTGGATCTCTTTGCTAGCCTTATTTCTGTGGAATCTGAGAACAGATATTTCGGATCCCTTTGAAGACTATAGGGCCAAAGGAAATATCTTCCGATACCAAAGAGAAAGAAGATTTGTGAGAAATTTCTTTGTGTTCTATGTAATCATCTCACAGAGTTACAGCTTTCCCCTCAAGAAGCCTTTCGCTAAGACAGTTCTTGTGGAATTGGCAAAGTGATATTTGGAAGCCCATAGAGGGCTATGGTGAAAAAGGAAATATCCTCCGATGAAATCTGAAAAGAAGCTTTCTGAGAAACTGCTTAGTGTTCTGTTAATTCATCTCACAGAGTTACATCTGTATTTCGTGGATTACTTGGCTAGCCTTATTTCTGTGGAATCTGAGAATAGATATTTCGGATCCCTTTGAAGACTATAGGGCCAAAGGAAATATCCTCCGATAACTAAGAGAAAGAAGCTTTCTGAGAAACTTCTTTGTGTTCTGTGAAATCATCTCACAGAGTTACAGCTTTCCCCTCAAGAAGCCTTTCGCTAAGACAGTTCTTGTGGAATTGGCAAAGTGATATTTGGAAGCCCATAGAGGGCTATGGTGAAAAAGGAAATATCCTCAGATGAAATCTGGAAAGAAGCTTTCTGAGAAACTGCTTAGTGTTCTGTTAATTCATCTCACAGAGTTACATCTGTATTTCGTGGATCTCTTTGCTAGCCTTATTTCTGTGGAATCTGAGAACAGATATTTCGGATCCCTTTGAACACTATAGGGCCAAAGGAAATATCCTCCGATAACAAAGAGAAAGAAGCTTTGTGAGAAATTTCTTTGTGTTCTATGTAATCATCTCACAGAGTTACAGCTTTCCCCTCAAGAAGCCTTTCGCTAAGACAGTTCTTGTGGAATTGGCAAAGTGATATTTGGAAGACCACAGAGGGCTATGGTGAAAAAGGAAATATCCTCAGATGAAATCTGGAAAGAAGCTTTCTGAGAAACTGCTTAGTGTTCTGTTAATTCATCTCACAGATTTACATCTGTATTTCGTGGATCTCTTTGCTAGCCGTATTTCTGTGGAAGATGAGAACAGATATTTCGGATCCCTTTGAAGACTATAGGGCCAAAGGAAATATCCTCCGATAACAAAGAGAAAGAAGCTTTGTGAGAAATTTCTTTGTGTTCTATGTAATCATCTCACAGAGTTACAGCTTTCCCCTCAAGAAGCCTTTCGCTAAGACAGTTCTTGTGGAATTGGCAAAGTGATATTTGGAAGCCCTCAGAGGGCTATGGTGAAAAAGGAAATATCCTCCGATGAAATCTGGAAAGAAGCTTTCTGAGAAACTTCTCAGTGTTCTGTTAATTCATCTCACAGAGTTACATCTGTATTTCGTGGATCTCTTTGCTAGGCTTATTTCTGGGGAATCTGAGAACAGATATTTCGGATCCCTTTGAAGACTATAGGGCCAAAGGAAATATCCTCCGAAAACTAAGAGAAAGAAGCTTTCTGAGAAACTTCTTTGTGTTCTGTGAAATCAGCTCACAGAGTTACAGCTTTCCTCTCAAGAAGCCTTTCGCTAAGACAGTTCTTGTGGAATTGGCAAAGTGATATTTGGAAGCCCATAGAGGGCTATGGTCAAAAAGGAAATATCCTCCGATGAAATCTGGAAAGAAGCTTTCTGAGAAACTGCTTAGTGTTCTGTTAATTCATCTCATAGAGTTACATCTATATTTCGAGGATCTCTTTGCTAGCCTTATTTCTGTGGAATCTGAGAACAGATATTTCGGATCCCTTTGAAGACTATAGGGCCAAAGGAAATATCCTCCGAAAACTAAGAGAAAGAAGCTTTCTGAGAAACTTCTTTGTGTTCTGTGAAATGAGCTCACAGAGTTACAGCTTTCCCCTCAAGAAGCCTTTCGCTAAGACAGTTCTTGTGGAATTGGCAAAGTGATATTTGGAAGCCCATAGAGGGCTATGGTGAAAAAGGAAATATCCTCAGATGAAATCTGCAAAGAAGCTTTCTGAGAAACTGCTTAGTGTTCTGTTAATTCATCTCACAGTGTTATATCTGTATTTCGTGGATCTCTTTGCTAGCCTTATTTCTGTGGAATCTGAGAACAGATATTTCTGATCCCTTTGAAGACTATAGGTCCAAAGGAAATATCTTCCGATACCAAAGAGAAAGAAGATTTGTGAGAAATTTCTTTGTGTTCTATGTAATCATCTCACAGAGTTACAGCTTTCCCCTCAAGAAGCCTTTTTCTAAGACAGTTCTTGTGGAATTGGCAAAGTGATATTTGGAAGCCCACAGAGGGCTATGGTGAAAAAGGAAATATAATCAGATGAAATCTGGAAAGAAGCTTTCTGAGAAACTGCTTAGTGTTCTGTTAATTCACCTCACAGAGTAACATCTGTATTTCGTGGATCTCTTTGCTAGCCGTATTTCTGTGGAAGATGAGAACAGATATTTCGGATCCCTTTGAAGACTATAGGGCCAAAGGAAATATCCTCCGATAACAAAGAGAAAGAAGCTTTGTGAGAAATTTCTTTGTGTTCTCTGTAATCATCTCACAGAGTTACAGCTTTCCCCTCAAGAAGCCTTTCGCTATGACAGTTCTTGTGGAATTGGCAAAGTGATATTTGGAAGCCCACAGAGGGCTATGGTGAAAAAGGAAATATAATCAGATGAAATCTGGAAAGAAGCTTTCTGAGAAACTTCTCGGTGTTCTGTTAATTCATCTCACAGAGTTACATCTGTATTTCGTGGATCTCTTTGCTAGGCTTATTTCTGGGGAATCTGAGAACAGATATTTCGGATCCCTTTGAAGACTATAGGGCCAAAGGAAATATCCTCCGAAAACTAAGAGAAAGAAGCTTTCTGAGAAACTTCTTTGTGTTCTGTGAAATCAGCTCACAGAGTTACAGCTTTCCTCTCAAGAAGCCTTTCGCTAAGACAGTTCTTGTTGAATTGGCAAAGTGATATTTGGAAGCCCATAGAGGGCTATGGTCAAAAAGGAAATATCCTCAGATGAAATCTGGAAAGAAGCTTTCTGAGAAACTGCTTAGTGTTCTGTTAATTCATCTCAGAGAGTTACATCTATATTTCGAGGATCTCTTTGCTAGCCTTATTTCTGTGGAATCTGAGAACAGATATTTCAGATACCTTTGAAGACTATAGGGCCAAAGGAAATATCTTCCGATACCAAAGAGAAAGAAGATTTGTGAGAAATTTCTTTGTGTTCTATGTAATCATCTCACAGAGTTACAGCTTTCCCCTCAAGAAGCCTTTTTCTAAGACAGTTCTTGTGGAATTGGCAAAGTGATATTTGGAAGCCCATAGAGGGCTATGGTGAAAAAGGAAATATAATCAGATGAAATCTGGAAAGAAGCATTCTGAGAAAATGCTTAAGGTTCTGTTAATTCATCTCACAGAGTTACATCTGTATTTCGTGGATCTCTTCGCTAGGCTTATTTCTGTGGAATCTGAGAACAGATATTTCGGATCCCTTTGAAGACTATAGGGCCAAAGGAAATATCCTCGGATAACAAAGAAAACGAAGCTTTCTGGGAAACTTCTTTGTGTTCTGTGAAATCATCTCACAGAGTTACAGCTTTCCCCTCAAGAAGTCTTTCGCTAAGACAGTTCTTGTGGAATTGGCAAAGTGATAGTTGGAAGCCCATAGAGGGCTATGGTGAAAAAGGAAATATCCTCCGATGAAATCTGGAAAGAAGCTTTCTGAGAAACTGCTTAGTGTTCTGTTAATTCATCTCACAGAGTTACATCTGTATTTCGTGGATCTCTTTGCTAGCCTTATTTCTGTGGAATCTGAGAACAGATATTTCGGATCCCTTTGAAGACTATAGGGCCAAAGGAAATATCCTCCGAAAACTAACAGAAAGAAGCTTTCTGAGAAACTTCTTTGTGTTCTGTGAAATCAGCTCACAGAGTTACAGCTTTCTCCTCAAGAAGCCTTTCGCTAAGACAGTTCTTGTGGAATTGGCAAAGTGATATTTGGAAGCCCATAGAGGGCTATGGTGAAAAAGGAAATATCCTCAGATGAAATCTGGAAAGAAGCTTTCTGAGAAACTGCTTAGTGTTCTGTTAATTCATCTCACAGAGTTACATCTGTATTTCGTGTATCTCTTTGCTAGCCTTATTTCTGTGAATCTGAGAACAGATATTTCGGATCCCTTTGAAGACTATAGGGCCAAAGGAAATATCCTCCGATAACAAAGAGAAAGAAGCTTTGTGAGAAATTTCTTTGTGTTCTATGTAATCATCTCACAGAGTTACAGCTTTCCCCTCAAGAAGCCTTTCGCTAAGACAGTTCTTGTGGAATTGGCAAAGTGATATTTGGAAGCCCATAGAGGGCTATGGTGAAAAAGGAAATATAATCAGATGAAATCTGGAAAGAAGCTTTCTGAGAAACTGCTTAATGTTCTGTTAATTCATCTCACAGAGTTACATCTGTATTTCGTGGATCACTTGGCTAGCCTTATTTCTGTGGAATCTGAGAACAGATATTTCGGATCCCTTTGAAGACTATAGGGCCAAAGGAAATATCCTCCGATAACAAAGAGACAGAAGCTTTGTGAGAAATTTCTTTGTGTTCTGTGAAATCATCTCACAGAGTTACAGCTTTCCCCTCAAGAAGCCTTTCGCTAAGACAGTTCTTGTGGAATTGGCAAAGTGATATTTGGAAGCCCATAGAGGGCTATGGTGAAAAAGGAAATATCCTCCGATGAAATCTGGAAAGAAGCTTTCTGAGAAACTGCTTAGTGTTCTGTTAATTCATCTCACAGAGTTATATCTGTATTTCGTGGATCTCTTTGCTAGCCTTATTTCTGTGGAATCTGAGAACAGATATTTCGGATCCCTTTGAAGACTATAGGGCCAAAGGAAATATCTTCCGATACCAAAGAGAAAGAAGATTTGTGAGAAATTTCTTTGTGTTCTATGTAATCATCTCACAGAGTTACAGCTTTCCCCTCAAGAAGCCTTTCGCTAAGACAGTTCTTGTGGAATTGGCAAAGTGATATTTGGAAGCCCATAGAGGGCTATGGTGAAAAAGGAAATATCCTCCGATGAAATCTCAAAAGAAGCTTTCTGAGAAACTGCTTAGTGTTCTGTTAATTCATCTCACAGAGTTACATCTGTATTTCGTGGATCACTTGGCTAGCCTTATTTCTGTTGAATTTGAGAATAGATATTTCGGATCCCTTTGAAGACTATAGGGCCAAAGGAAATATCCTCCGATAACTAAGAGAAAGAAGCTTTCTGAGAAACTTCTTTGTGTTCTGTGAAATCATCTCACAGAGTTACAGCTTTCCCCTCAAGAAGCCTTTCGCTAAGACAGTTCTTGTGGAATTGGCAAAGTGATATTTGGAAGCCCATAGAGGGCTATGGTGAAAAAGGAAATATCCTCAGATGAAATCTGGAAAGAAGCTTTCTGAGAAACTGCTTAGTGTTCTGTTAGTTCATCTCACAGAGTTACATCTATATTTCGAGGATCTCTTTGCTAGCCTTATTTCTGTGGAATCTGAGAACAGTTATTTCGGATCCCTTTGAAGACTATAGGGCCAAAGGAAATATCCTCGGATAACAAAGAAAAAGAAGCTTTCTGGGAAACTTCTTTGTGTTCTGTGAAATCATCTCACAGAGTTACAGCTTTCCCCTCAAGAAGCCTTTCGCTAAGACAGTTCTTGTGGAATTGGCAAAGTGATAGTTGGAAGCCCATAGAGGGCTATGGTGAAAAAGGAAATATCCTCCGATTAAATCTGGAAAGAAGCTTTCTGAGAAACTGCTTAGTGTTCTGTTAATTCATCTCACAGAGTTACATCTCTATATCGTGGATCTCTTTGCTAGCCTTATTTCTGTGAAATCTGAGAACAGATATTTCGGATCCCTTTGAAAACTATAGGGCCAAAGGAAATATCTTCCGATACCAAAGAGAAAGAAGATTTGTGAGAAATTTCTTGGTGTTCTATGTAATCATCTCACAGAGTTACAGCTTTCCCCTCAAGAAGCCTTTCGCTAAGACAGTTCTTGTGGAATTGGCAAAGTGATATTTGGAAGCCCATAGAGGGCTATGGTGAAAAAGGAAATATCCTCCGATGAAATCTGAAAAGAAGCTTTCTGAGAAACTGCTTAGTGTTCTGTTAATTCATCTCACAGAGTTACATCTGTATTTCGTGGATCACTTGGCTAGCCTTATTTCTGTGGAATCTGAGAATAGATATTTCGGATCCCTTTGAAGACTATAGGGCCAAAGGAAATATCCTCCGATAACTAAGAGAAAGAAGCTTTCTGAGAAACTTCTTTGTGTTCTGTGAAATCATCTCACAGAGTTACAGCTTTCCCCTCAAGAAGCCTTTCGCTAAGACAGTTCTTGTGGAATTGGCAAAGTGATATTTGGAAGCCCATAGAGGGCTATGGTGAAAAAGGAAATATCCTCCGATGAAATCTGGAAAGAAGCTTTCTGAGAAACTGCTTAGTGTTCTGTTAATTCATCTCACAGAGTTACATCTGTATTTCGTGGATCTCTTTGCTAGCCTTATTTCTGTGGAATCTGAGAACAGATATTTCGGATCCCTTTGAAGACTATAGGGCCAAAGGAAATATCCTCCGAAAACTAAGAGAAAGAAGCTTTCTGAGAAACTTCTTTGTGTTCTGTGAAATGAGCTCACAGAGTTTCAGCTTTCCCCTCAAGAAGCCTTTCGCTAAGACAGTTCTTGTGGAATTGGCAAAGTGATATTTGGAAGCCCATAGAGGGCTATGGTGAAAAGGGAAATATCCTCCGATGAAATCTGGAAAGAAGCTTTCTGAGAAACTGCTTAGTGTTCTGTTAATTCATCTCACAGAGTTATATCTGTATTTCGTGGATCTCTTTGCTAGCCTTATTTCTGTGGAATCTGAGAACAGATATTTCGGATCCCTTTGAAGACTATAGGGCCAAAGGAAATATCTTCCGATACCAAAGAGAAAGAAGATTTGTGAGAAATTTCTTTGTGTTCTATGTAATCATCTCACAGAGTTACAGCTTTCCCCTCAAGAAGCCTTTTTCTAAGACAGTTCTTGTGGAATTGGCAAAGTGATATTTGGAAGCCCACAGAGGGCTATGGTGAAAAAGGAAATATAATCAGATGAAATCTGGAAAGAAGCTTTCTGAGAAACTGCTTAGTGTTCTGTTAATTCATCTCACAGAGTTACATCTGTATTTCGTGGATCACTTGGCTAGCCTTATTTCTGTGGAATCTGAGAACAGATATTTCGTATCCCTTTGAAGACTATAGGGCCAAAGGAAATATCCTCCGATAACTTAGAGAAAGAAGCTTTCCGAGAAACTTCTTTGTGTTCTATGTAATCATCTCACAGAGTTACAGCTTTCCCCTCAAGAAGCCTTTCGCTATGACAGTTCTTGTGGAATTGGCAAAGTGATATTTGGAAGCCCATAGAGGGCTATGGTGAAAAAGGAAATATCCTCAGATGAAATCTGGAAAGAAGCTTTCTGAGAAACTGCTTAGTGTTCTGTTAATTCATCTCACAGAGTTACATCTATATTTCGAGGATCTCTTTGCTAGCCTTATTTCTGTGGAATCTGAGAACAGATATTTCGTATCCCTTTGAAGTCTATAGGGCCAAAGGAAATATCCTCCGATAACTTAGAGAAAGAAGCTTTCCGAGAAACTTCTTTGTGTTCTGTGAAATCATCTCACAGAGTTACAGCTTTCCCCTCAAGAAGCCTTTCGCTATGACAGTTCTTGTGGAATTGGCAAAGTGATATTTGGAAGCCCATAGAGGGCTATGGTGAAAAAGGAAATATCCTCAGATGAAATCTGGAAAGAAGCTTTCTGAGAAACTGCTTAGTGTTCTGTTATTTCATCTCACAGAGTTACTTCTATATTTCGAGGATCTCTTTGCTAGCCTTATTTCTGTGGAATCTGAGAACAGATATTTCGGATCCCTTTGAAGACTATAGGGCCAAAGGAAATATCCTCCGAAAACTAAGAGAAAGAAGCTTTCTGAGAAACTTCTTTGTGTTCTGTGAAATGAGCTCACAGAGTTACAGCTTTCCCCTCAAGAAGCCTTTCGCTAAGACAGTTCTTGTGGAATTGGCAAAGTGATATTTGGAAGCCCATAGAGGGCTATGGTGAAAAAGGAAATATCCTCAGATGAAATCTGGAAAGAAGCTTTCTGAGAAACTGCTTAGTGTTCTGTTAATTCATCTCACAGTGTTATATCTGTATTTCGTGGATCTCTTTGCTAGCCTTATTTCTGTGGAATCTGAGAACAGATATTTCTGATCCCTTTGAAGACTATAGGTCCAAAGGAAATATCTTCCGATACCAAAGAGAAAGAAGATTTGTGAGAAATTTCTTTGTGTTCTATGTAATCATCTCACAGAGTTACAGCTTTCTCCTCAAGAAGCCTTTTTCTAAGACAGTTCTTGTGGAATTGGCAAAGTGATATTTGGAAGCCCACAGAGGGCTATGGTGAAAAAGGAAATATAATCAGATGAAATCTGGAAAGACGCTTTCTGAGAAACTGCTTAGTGTTCTGTTAATTCATCTCACAGAGTTACATCTGTATTTCGTGGATCACTTGGCTAGCCTTATTTCTGTGGAATCTGAGAACAGATATTTCGGATCCCTTTGAAGACTATAGGGCCAAAGGAAATATCCTCCGATAACTTAGAGAAAGAAGCTTTCTGAGAAACTTCTTTGTGTTCTGTGAAATCATCTCACAGAGTTACAGCTTTCCCCTCAGGAAGCCTTTCGCTATGACAGTTCTTGTGGAATTGGCAAAGTGATATTTGGAAGCCCATAGAGGGCTATGGTGAAAAAGGAAATATCCTCAGATGAAATCTGGAAAGAAGCTTTCTGAGAAATTTCTCAGTGTTCTGTTAATTCATCTCACAGAGTTACATCTCTATATCGTGGATCTCTTTGCTAGCCTTATTTCTGTGGAATCTGAGAACAGATATTTCGGATCCCTTTGAAGACTATAGGGCCAAAGGAACTATCCTCCGAAAACTAAGAGAAAGAAGCTTTCTGAGAAACTTCTTTGTGTTCAGTGAAATCAGCTCACAGAGTTACAGCTTTCTCCTCAAGAAGCCTTTCGCTAAGACAGTTCTTGTGGAATTGGCAAAGTGATATTTGGAAGCCCATAGAGGGCTATGGTGAAAAAGGAAATATCCTCAGATGAAATCTGGAAAGAAGCTTTCTGAGCAACTGCTTAGTGTTCTGTTAATTCATCTCACAGATTTACATCTGTATTTCGTGGATCTCTTTGCTAGCCTTATTTCTGTGGAATCTGAGAACAGATATTTCGGATCCCTTTGAAGACTATAGGGCCAAAGGAAATATCCTCCGATAACAAAGAGAAAGAAGCTTTGTGAGAAATTTCTTTGTGTTCTATGTAATCATCTCACAGAGTTACAGCTTTCCCCTCAAGAAGCCTTTTTCTAAGACAGTTCTTGTGGAATTGGCAAAGTGATATTTGGAAGCCCATAGAGGGCTATGGTGAAAAAGGAAATATAATCAGATGAAATCTGGAAAGAAGCTTTCTGAGAAACTGCTTAATGTTCTGTTAATTCATCTCACAGAGTTACATCTGTATTTCGTGGATCACTTGGCTAGCCTTATTTCTGTGGAATCTGAGAACAGATATTTCGGATCCCTTTGAAGACTATAGGGCCAAAGGAAATATCCTCCGATAACTTAGAGAAAGAAGCTTTCCGAGAAACTTCTTTGTGTTCTGTGAAATCATCTCACAGAGTTACAGCTTTCCTCTCAGGAAGCCTTTTGCTATGACAGTTCTTGTGGAATTGGCAAAGTGATATTTGGAAGCCCATAGAGGGCTATGGTGAAAAAGGAAATATCCTCAGATGAAATCTGGAAAGAAGCTTTCTGAGAAATTTCTCAGTGTTCTGTTAATTCATCTCACAGAGTTACATCTCTATATCGTGGATCTCTTTGCTAGCCTTATTTCTGTGGAATCTGAGAACAGATATTTCGGATCCCTTTGAAGACTATAGGGCCAAAGGAAATATCCTCCGAAAACTAACAGAAAGAAGCTTTCTGAGAAACTTCTTTGTGTTCTGTGAAATCATCTCACAGAGTTCCAGCTTTCTCCTCAAGAAGCCTTTCGCTAAGACAGTTCTTGTGGAATTGGCAAAGTGATATTTGGAAGCCCATAGAGGGCTAAGGTGAATAAGGAAATATCCTCAGATGAAATCTGGAAAGAAGCTTTCTGAGAAACTGCTTAGTGTTCTGTTAATTCATCTCATAGAGTTACATCTGTATTTCGTGGATCTCTTTGCTAGCCTTATTTCTGTGGAATCTGAGAACAGATATTTCGGATCCCTTTGAAGACTATAGGGCCAAAGGAAATATCCTCCGAAAACAAAGAGACAGAAGCTTTGTGAGAAATTTCTTTGTGTTCTGTGAAATCATCTCACAGAGTTACAGCTTTCCCCTCAAGAAGCCTTTCGCTAAGACAGTTCTTGTGGAATTGGCAAAGTGATATTTGGAAGCCCATAGAGGGCTATGGTGAAAAAGGAAATATCCTCCGATGAAATCTGGAAAGAAGCTTTCTGAGAAACTGCTTAGTGTTCTGTTAATTCATCTCACAGAGTTATATCTGTATTTCGTGGATCTCTTTGCTAGCCTTATTTCTGTGGAATCTGAGAACAGATATTTCGGATCCCTTTGAAGACTATAGGGCCAAAGGAAATATCTTCCGATACCAAAGAGAAAGAAGATTTGTGAGAAATTTCTTTGTGTTCTATGTAATCATCTCACAGAGTTACAGCTTTCCCCTCAAGAAGCCTTTCGCTAAGACAGTTCTTGTGGAATTGGCAAAGTGATATTTGGAAGCCCATAGAGGGCTATGGTGAAAAAGGAAATATCCTCCGATGAAATCTGAAAAGAAGCTTTCTGAGAAACTGCTTAGTGTTCTGTTAATTCATCTCACAGAGTTACATCTGTATTTCGTGGATCACTTGGCTAGCCTTATTTCTGTTGAATCTGAGAATAGATATTTCGGATCCCTTTGAAGACTATAGGGCCAAAGGAAATATCCTCCGATAACTAAGAGAAAGAAGCTTTCTGAGAAACTTCTTTGTGTTCTGTGAAATCATCTCACAGAGTTACAGCTTTCCCCTCAAGAAGCCTTTCGCTAAGACAGTTCTTGTGGAATTGGCAAAGTGATATTTGGAAGCCCATAGAGGGCTATGGTGAAAAAGGAAATATCCTCAGATGAAATCTGGAAAGAAGCTTTCTGAGAAACTGCTTAGTGTTCTGTTAGTTCATCTCACAGAGTTACATCTATATTTCGAGGATCTCTTTGCTAGCCTTATTTCTGTGGAATCTGAGAACATTTATTTCGGATCCCTCTGAAGACTATAGGGCCAAAGGAAATATCCTCCGAAAATTAAGAGAAAAAAGCTTTCTGAGAAACTTCTTTGTGTTCTGTGAAATGAGCTCACAGAGTTACAGCTTTCCCCTCAAGAAGCCTTTCGCTAAGACAGTTCTTGTGGAATTGGCAAAGTGATATTTGGAAGCCCATAGAGAGCTATGGTGAAAAAGGAAATATCCTCCGATGAAATCTGGAAAGAAGCTTTCTGAGAAACTGCTTAGTGTTCTGTTAATTCACCTCACAGAGTTATATCTGTATTTCGTGGATCTCTTTGCTAGCCTTATTTCTGTGGAATCTGAGAACAGATATTTCGGATCCCTTTGAAGACTATAGGGCCAAAGGAAATATCTTCCGATACCAAAGAGAAAGAAGATTTGTGAGAAATTTCTTTGTGTTCTATGTAATCATCTCACAGAGTTACAGCTTTCCCCTCAAGAAGCCTTTTTCTAAGACAGTTCTTGTGGAATTGGCAAAGTGATATTTGGAAGCCCACAGAGGGCTATGGTGAAAAAGGAAATATAATCAGATGAAATCTGGAAAGAAGCTTTCTGAGAAACTGCTTAGTGTTCTGTTAATTCATCTCACAGAGTTACATCTGTATTTCGTGGATCACTTGGCTAGCCTTATTTCTGTGGAATCTGAGAACAGATATTTCGTATCCCTTTGAAGACTATAGGGCCAAAGGAAATATCCTCCGATAACTTAGAGAAAGAAGCTTTCCGAGAAACTTCTTTGTGTTCTGTGAAATCATCTCACAGAGTTACAGCTTTCCCCTCAAGAAGCCTTTCGCTATGACAGTTCTTGTGGAATTGGCAAAGTGATATTTGGAAGCCCATAGAGGGCTATGGTGAAAAAGGAAATATCCTCAGATGAAATCTGGAAAGAAGCTCTCTGAGAAACTGCTTAGTGTTCTGTTAATTCATCTCACAGAGTTACATCTATATTTCGAGGATCTCTTTGCTAGCCTTATTTCTGTGGAATCTGAGAACAGATATTTCGGATCCCTTTGAAGACTATAGGGCCAAAGGAAATATCCTCCGAAAACTAAGAGAAAGAAGCTTTCTGAGAAACTTCTTTGTGTTCTGTGAAATGAGCTCACAGAGTTACAGCTTTCCCCTCAAGAAGCCTTTCGCTAAGACAGTTCTTGTGGAATTGGCAAAGTGATATTTGGAAGCCCATAGAGGGCTATGGTGAAAAAGGAAATATCCTCAGATGAAATCTGGAAAGAAGCTTTCTGAGAAACTGCTTAGTGTTCTGTTAATTCATCTCACAGTGTTATATCTGTATTTCGTGGATCTCTTTGCTAGCCTTATTTCTGTGGAATCTGAGAACAGATATTTCTGATCCCTTTGAAGACTATAGGTCCAAAGGAAATATCTTCCGATACCAAAGAGAAAGAAGATTTGTGAGAAATTTCTTTGTGTTCTATGTAATCATCTCACAGAGTTACAGCTTTCCCCTCAAGAAGCCTTTTTCTAAGACAGTTCTTGTGGAATTGGCAAAGTGATATTTGGAAGCCCATAGAGGGCTATGGTGAAAAAGGAAATATAATCAGATGAAATCTGGAAAGAAGCTTTCTGAGAAACTGCTTAGTGTTCTGTTAATTCATCTCACAGAGTTACATCTGTATTTCGTGGATCACTTGGCTAGCCTTATTTCTGTGGAATCTGAGAACAGATATTTCGGATCCCTTTGAAGACTATAGGGCCAAAGGAAATATCCTCCGATAACTTAGAGAAAGAAGCTTTCCGAGAAACTTCTTTGTGTTCTGTGAAATCATCTCACAGAGTTACAGCTTTCCCCTCAGGAAGCCTTTCGCTATGACAGTTCTTGTGGAATTGGCAAAGTGATATTTGGAAGCCCATAGAGGGCTATGGTGAAAAAGGAAATATCCTCAGATGAAATCTGGAAAGAAGCTTTCTGAGAAATTTCTCAGTGTTCTGTTAATTCATCTCACAGAGTTACATCTCTATATCGTGGATCTCTTTGCTAGCCTTATTTCTGTGGAATCTGAGAACAGATATTTCGGATCCCTTTGAAGACTATAGGGCCAAAGGAACTATCCTCCGAAAACTAAGAGAAAGAAGCTTTCTGAGAAACTTCTTTGTGTTCAGTGAAATCAGCTCACAGAGTTACAGCTTTCTCCTCAAGAAGCCTTTCGCTAAGACAGTTCTTGTGGAATTGGCAAAGTGATATTTGGAAGCCCATAGAGGGCTATGGTGAAAAAGGAAATATCCTCAGATGAAATCTGGAAAGAAGCTTTCTGAGCAACTGCTTAGTGTTCTGTTAATTCATCTCACAGATTTACATCTGTATTTCGTGGATCTCTTTGCTAGCCTTATTTCTGTGGAATCTGAGAACAGATATTTCGGATCCCTTTGAAGACTATAGGGCCAAAGGAAATATCCTCCGATAACAAAGAGAAAGAAGCTTTGTGAGAAATTTCTTTGTGTTCTATGTAATCATCTCACAGAGTTACAGCTTTCCCCTCAAGAAGCCTTTTTCTAAGACAGTTCTTGTGGAATTGGCAAAGTGATATATGGAAGCCCATAGAGGGCTATGGTGAAAAAGGAAATATAATCAGATGAAATCTGGAAAGAAGGTTTCTGAGAAACTGCTTAATGTTCTGTTAATTCATCTCACAGAGTTACATCTGTATTTCGTGGATCACTTGGCTAGCCTTATTTCTGTGGAATCTGAGAACAGATATTTCGGATCCCTTTGAAGACTATAGGGCCAAAGGAAATATCCTCCGATAACTTAGAGAAAGAAGCTTTCCGAGAAACTTCTTTGTGTTCTGTGAAATCATCTCACAGAGTTACAGCTTTCCTCTCAGGAAGCCTTTCGCTATGACAGTTCTTGTGGAATTGGCAAAGTGATATTTGGAAGCCCATAGAGGGCTATGGTGAAAAAGGAAATATCCTCAGATGAAATCTGGAAAGAAGCTTTCTGAGAAATTTCTCAGTGTTCTGTTAATTCATCTCACAGAGTTACATCTCTATATCGTGGATCTCTTTGCTAGCCTTATTTCTGTGGAATCTGAGAACAGATATTTCGGATCCCTTTGAAGACTATAGGGCCAAAGGAAATATCCTCCGAAAACTAACAGAAAGAAGCTTTCTGAGAAACTTCTTTGTGTTCTGTGAAATCAGCTCACAGAGTTCCAGCTTTCTCCTCAAGAAGCCTTTCGCTAAGACAGTTCTTGTGGAATTGGCAAAGTGATATTTGGAAGCCCATAGAGGGCTAAGGTGAATAAGGAAATATCCTCAGATGAAATCTGGAAAGAAGCTTTCTGAGAAACTGCTTAGTGTTCTGTTAATTCATCTCACAGAGTTACATCTGTATTTCGTGGATCTCTTTGCTAGCCTTATTTCTGTGGAATCTGAGAACAGATATTTCGGATCCCTTTGAAGACTATAGGGCCAAAGGAAATATCCTCCGATAACAAAGAGACAGAAGCTTTGTGAGAAATTTCTTTGTGTTCTGTGAAATCATTTCACAGAGTTACACCTTTCCCCTCAAGAAGCCTTTCGCTAAGACAGTTCTTGTGGAATTGGCAAAGTGATATTTGGAAGCCCATAGAGGGCTATGGTGAAAAAGGAAATATCCTCCGATGAAATCTGGAAAGAAGCTTTCTGAGAAACTGCTTAGTGTTCTGTTAATTCATCTCACAGAGTTATATCTGTATTTCGTGGATCTCTTTGCTAGCCTTATTTCTGTGGAATCTGAGAACAGATATTTCGGATCCCTTTGAAGACTATAGGGCCAAAGGAAATATCTTCCGATACCAAAGAGAAAGAAGATTTGTGAGAAATTTCTTTGTGTTCTATGTAATCATCTCACAGAGTTACAGCTTTCCCCTCAAGAAGC
Source organism: Macaca nemestrina (assembly GCF_043159975.1). Lineage (NCBI taxonomy): Eukaryota > Metazoa > Chordata > Mammalia > Primates > Cercopithecidae > Macaca > Macaca nemestrina. Next base: position 131,375,577 of record NC_092130.1, on the reverse strand, counting down.
CTTTCGCTAAGACAGTTCTTGTGGAATTGGCAAAGTGATATTTGGAAGCCCATAGAGGGCTATGGTGAAAAAGGAAATATCCTCCGATGAAATCTGAAAAGAAGCTTTCTGAGAAACTGCTTAGTGTTCTGTTAATTCATCTCACAGAGTTACATCTGTATTTCGTGGATCACTTGGCTAGCCTTATTTCTGTTGAATCTCAGAATAGATATTTCGGATCCCTTTGAAGACTATAGGGCCAAAGGAAATATCCTCCGATAACTAAGAGAAAGAAGCTTTCTGAGAAACTTCTTTGTGTTCTGTGAAATCATCTCACAGAGTTACAGCTTTCCCCTCAAGAAGCCTTTCGCTAAGACAGTTCTTGTGGAATTGGCAAAGTGATATTTGGAAGCACATAGAGGGCTATGGTGAAAAAGGAAATATCCTCAGATGAAATCTGGAAAGAAGCTTTCTGAGAAACTGCTTAGTGTTCTGTTAGTTCATCTCACAGAGTTACATCTATATTTCGAGGATCTCTTTGCTAGCCTTATTTCTGTGGAATCTGAGAACAGTTATTTCGGATCCCTCTGAAGACTATAGGGCCAAAGGAAATATCCTCCGAAAATTAAGAGAAAGAAGCTTTCTGAGAAACTTCTTTGTGTTCTGTGAAATGAGCTCACAGAGTTACAGCTTTCCCCTCAAGAAGCCTTTCGCTAAGACAGTTCTTGTGGAATTGGCAAAGTGATATTTGGAAGCCCATAGAGGGCTATGGTGAAAAAGGAAATATCCTCCGATGAAATCTGGAAAGAAGCTTTCTGAGAAACTGCTTAGTGTTCTGTTAATTCATCTCACAGAGTTATATCTGTATTTCGTGGATCTCTTTGCTAGCCTTATTTCTGTGGAATCTGAGAACAGATATTTCGGATCCCTTTGAAGACTATAGGGCCAAAGGAAATATCTTCCGATACCAAAGAGAAAGAAGATTTGTGAGAAATTTCTTTGTGTTCTATGTAATCATCTCACAGAGTTACAGCTTTCCCCTCAAGAAACCTTTTTCTAAGACAGTTCTTGTGGAATTGGCAAAGTGATATTTGGAAGCCCATAGAGGGCTATGGTGAAAAAGGAAATATAATCAGATGAAATCTGGAAAGAAGCTTTCCAAGAAACTGCTTAGTGTTCTGTTAATTCATCTCACAGAGTTACATCTGTATTTCGTGGATCACTTGGCTAGCCTTATTTCTGTGGAATCTGAGAACAGATATTTCGGATCCCTTTGAAGACTATAGGGCCAAAGGAAATATCCTCCGATAACTTAGAGAAAGAAGCTTTCCGAGAAACTTCTTTGTGTTCTGTGAAATCATCTCACAGAGTTACAGCTTTCCCCTCAGGAAGACTTTCGCTATGACAGTTCTTGTGGAATTGGCAAAGTGATATTTGGAAGCCCATAGAGGGCTATGGTGAAAAAGGAAATATCCTCAGATGAAATCTGGAAAGAAGCTTTCTGAGAAATTTCTCAGTGTTCTGTTAATTCATCTCACAGAGTTACATCTGTATTTCGTGGATCTCTTCGCTAGGCTTATTTCTGTGGAATCTGAGAACAGATATTTCGGATCCCTTTGAAGACTATAGGGCCAAAGGAAATATCCTCGGATAACAAAGAAAAAGAAGCTTTCTGGGAAACTTCTTTGTGTTCTGTGAAATCATCTCACAGAGTTACAGCTTTCCCCTCAAGAAGCCTTTCGCTAAGACAGTTCTTGTGGAATTGGCAAAGTGATAGTTGGGAGCCCATAGAGGGCTATGGTGAAAAAGGAAATATCCTCCGATTAAATCTGGAAAGAAGCTTTCTGAGAAACTGCTTAGTGTTCTGTTAATTCATCTCACAGAGTTACATCTCTATATCGTGGATCTCTTTGCTAGCCTTATTTCTGTGAAATCTGAGAACAGATATTACGGATCCCTTTGAAAACTATAGGGCCAAAGGAAATATCTTCCGATACCAAAGAGAAAGAAGATTTGTGAGAAATTTCTTTGTGTTCTATGTAATCAACTCACAGAGTTACAGCTTTCCCCTCAAGAAGCCTTTCGCTAAGACAGTTCTTGTGGAATTGGCAAAGTGATATTTGGAAGCCCATAGAGGGCTATGGTGAAAAAGGAAATATCCTCCGATGAAATCTGAAAAGAAGCTTTCTGAGAAACTGCTTAGTGTTCTGTTAATTCATCTCACAGAGTTACATCTGTATTTCGTGGATCACTTGGCTAGCCTTATTTCTGTGGAATCTGAGAATAGATATTTCGGATCCCTTGGAAGACTATAGGGCCAAAGGAAATATCCTCCGATAACTAAGAGAAAGAAGCTTTCTGAGAAACTTCTTTGTGTTCTGTGAAATCATCTCACAGAGTTACAGCTTTCCCCTCAAGAAGCCTTTCGCTAAGACAGTTCTTGTGGAATTGGCAAAGTGATATTTGGAAGCCCATAGAGGGCTATGGTGAAAAAGGAAATATCCTCAGATGAAATCTGGAAAGAAGCTTTCTGAGAAACTGCTTAGTGTTCTGTTAATTCATCTCACAGAGTTACATCTGTATTTCGTGGATCTCTTTGCTAGCCTTATTTCTGTGGAATCTGAGAACAGATATTTCGGATCCCTTTGAAGACTATAGGGCCAAAGGAAATATCCTCCGAAAACTAAGAGAAAGAAGCTTTCTGAGAAACTTCTTTGTGTTCTGTGAAATGAGCTCACAGAGTTTCAGCTTTCCCCTCAAGAAGCCTTTCGCTAAGACAGTTCTTGTGGAATTGGCAAAGTGATATTTGGAAGCCCATAGAGGGCTATGGTGAAAAGGGAAATATCCTCCGATGAAATCTGGAAAGAAGCTTTCTGAGAAACTGCTTAGTGTTCTGTTAATTCATCTCACAGAGTTATATCTGTATTTCGTGGATCTCTTTGCTAGCCTTATTTCTGTGGAATCTGAGAACAGATATTTCGGATCCCTTTGAAGACTATAGGGCCAAAGGAAATATCTTCCGATACCAAAGAGAAAGAAGATTTGTGAGAAATTTCTTTGTGTTCTATGTAATCATCTCACAGAGTTACAGCTTTCCCCTCAAGAAGCCTTTTTCTAAGACAGTTCTTGTGGAATTGGCAAAGTGATATTTGGAAGCCCACAGAGGGCTATGGTGAAAAAGGAAATATAATCAGATGAAATCTAGAAAGAAGCTTTCTGAGAAACTGCTTAGTGTTCTGTTAATTCATCTCACAGAGTTACATCTGTATTTCGTGGATCACTTGGCTAGCCTTATTTCTGTGGAATCTGAGAACAGATATTTCGTATCCCTTTGAAGACTATAGGGCCAAAGGAAATATCCTCCGATAACTTAGAGAAAGAAGCTTTCCGAGAAACTTCTTTGTGTTCTGTGAAATCATCTCACAGAGTTACAGCTTTCCCCTCAAGAAGCCTTTCGCTATGACAGTTCTTGTGGAATTGGCAAAGTGATATTTGGAAGCCCATAGAGGGCTATGGTGAAAAAGGAAATATCCTCAGATGAAATCTGGAAAGAAGCTTTCTGAGAAACTGCTTAGTGTTCTGTTAATTCATCTCACAGAGTTACATCTATATTTCGAGGATCTCTTTGCTAGCCTTATTTCTGTGGAATCTGAGAACAGATATTTCGGATCCCTTTGAAGACTATAGGGCCAAAGGAAATATCCTCCGAAAACTAAGAGAAAGAAGCTTTCTGAGAAACTTCTTTGTGTTCTGTGAAATGAGCTCACAGAGTTACAGCTTTCCCCTCAAGAAGCCTTTCGCTAAGACAGTTCTTGTGGAATTGGCAAAGTGATATTTGGAAGCCCATAGAGGGCTATGGTGAAAAAGGAAATATCCTCAGATGAAATCTGGAAAGAAGCTTTCTGAGAAACTGCTTAGTGTTCTGTTAATTCATCTCACAGTGTTATATCTGTATTTCGTGGATCTCTTTGCTAGCCTAATTTCTGTGGAATCTGAGAACAGATATTTCTGATCCCTTTGAAGACTATAGGTCCAAAGGAAATATCTTCCGATACCAAAGAGAAAGAAGATTTGTGAGAAATTTCTTTGTGTTCTATGTAATCATCTCACAGAGTTACAGCTTTCCCCTCAAGAAGCCTTTTTCTAAGACAGTTCTTGTGGAATTGGCAAAGTGATATTTGGAAGCCCACAGAGGGCTATGGTGAAAAAGGAAATATAATCAGATGAAATCTGGAAAGAAGCTTTCTGAGAAACTGCTTAGTGTTCTGTTAATTCATCTCACAGAGTTACATCTGTATTTCGTGGATCACTTGGCTAGCCTTTTTTCTGTGGAATCTGAGAACAGATATTTCGGATCCCTTTGAAGACTATAGGGCCAAAGGAAATATCCTCCGATAACTTAGAGAAAGAAGCTTTCCGAGAAACTTCTTTGTGTTCTGTGAAATCATCTCACAGAGTTACAGCTTTCCCCTCAAGAAGCCTTTCGCTATGACAGTTCTTGTGGAATTGGCAAAGTGATATTTGGAAGCCCATAGAGGGCTATGGTGAAAAAGGAAATATCCTCAGATGAAATCTGGAAAGAAGCTTTCTGAGAAACTGCTTAGTGTTCTGTTAATTCATCTCACAGAGTTACATCTCTATATCGTGGATCTCTTTGCTAGCCTTATTTCTGTGGAATCTGAGAACAGATATTTCGGATCCCTTTGAAGACTATAGGGCCAAAGGAAATATCCTCCGAAAACTAACAGAAAGAAGCTTTCTGAGAAACTTCTTTGTGTTCTGTGAAATCAGCTCACAGAGTTACAGCTTTCTCCTCAAGAAGCCTTTCGCTAAGACAGTTCTTGTGGAATTGGCAAAGTGATATTTGGAAGCCCATAGAGGGCTATGGTGAAAAAGGAAATATCCTCAGATGAAATCTGGAAAGAAGCTTTCTGAGAAACTGCTTGGTGTTCTGTTAATTCATCTCACAGAGTTACATCTCTATATCGTGGATCTCTTTGCTAGCCTTATTTCTGTGGAATCTGAGAACAGATATTTCGGATCCCTTTGAAGACTATAGGGCCAAAGGAAATATCCTCCGATAACAAAGAGAAAGAAGCTTTGTGATAAATTTCTTTGTGTTCTATGTAATCATCTCACAGAGTTACAGCTTTCCCCTCAAGAAGCCTTTCGCTAAGACAGTTCTTGTGGAATTGGCAAAGTGATATTTGGAAGCCCATAGAGGGCTATGGTGAAAAAGGAAATATCCTCCGATGAAATCTGAAAAGAAGCTTTCTGAGAAACTGCTTAGTGTTCTGTTAATTCATCTCACAGAGTTACATCTGTATTTCGTGGATCACTTGGCTAGCCTTATTTCTGTGGAATCTGAGAATAGATATTTCGGATCCCTTTGAGGACTATAGGGCCAAAGGAAATATCCTCCGATAACTAAGAGAAAGAAGCTTTCTGAGAAACTTCTGTGTGTTCTGTGAAATCATCTCACAGAGTTACAGCTTTCCCCTCAAGAAGCCTTACGCTAAGACAGTTCTTGTGGAATTGGCAAAGTGATATTTGGAAGCCCATAGAGGGCTATGGTGAAAAAGGAAATATCCTCAGATGAAATCTGGAAAGAAGCTTTCTGAGAAACTGCTTAGTGTTCTGTTAATTCATCTCACAGAGTTACATCTGTATTTCGTGGATCTCTTTGCTAGCCTTATTTCTGTGGAATCTGAGAACAGATATTTCGGATCCCTTTGAAGACTATAGGGCCAAAGGAAATATCCTCCGATCACAAAGAGAAAGAAGCTTTGTGAGAAATTTCTTTGTGTTCTATGTAATCATCTCACAGAGTTACAGCTTTCCCCTCAAGAAGCCTTTCGCTAAGACAGTTCTTGTGGAATTGGCAAAGTGATATTTGGAAGCCAACAGAGGGCTATGGTGAAAAAGGAAATATAACCAGATGAAATCTGGAAAGAAGCTTTCTGAGAAACTTCTCAGTGTTCTGTTAATTCATCTCACAGAGTTACATCTGTATTTCGTGGATCTCTTTGCTAGGCTTATTTCTGGGGAATCTGAGAACAGATATTTCGGATCCCTTTGAAGACTATAGGGCCAAAGGAAATATCCTCCGAAAACTAAGAGGAAGAAGCTTTCTGAGAAACTTCTTTGTGTTCTGTGAAATCAGCTCACAGAGTTACAGCTTTCCTCTCAAGAAGCCTTTCGCTAAGACAGTTCTTGTGGAATTGGCAAAGTGATATTTGGAAGCCCATAGAGGGCTATGGTGAAAAAGGAAATATCCTCCGATGAAATCTGGAAAGAAGCTTTCTGAGAAACTGCTTAGTGTTCTGTTAATTCATCTCACAGAGTTATATCTGTATTTCGTGGATCTCTTTGCTAGCCTTATTTCTGTGGAATCTGAGAACAGATATTTCGGATCCCTTTGAAGACTATAGGGCCAAAGGAAATATCTTCCGATACCAAAGAGAAAGAAGATTTGTGAGAAATTTCTTTGTGTTCTATGTAATCATCTCACAGAGTTACAGCTTTCCCCTCAAGAAGCCTTTCGCTAAGACAGTTCTTGTGGAATTGGCCAAGTGATATTTGGAAGCCCATAGAGGGCTATGGTGAAAAAGGAAATATCCTCCAATGAAATCTGGAAAGAAGCTTTCTGAGAAACTGCTTAGTGTTCTGTTAATTCATCTCACAGAGTTATATCTGTATTTCGTGGATCTCTTTGCTAGCCTTATTTCTGTGGAATCTGAGAACAGATATTTCGGATCCCTTTGAAGACTATAGGGCCAAAGGAAATATCTTCCGATACCAAAGAGAAAGAAGATTTGTGAGAAATTTCTTTGTGTTCTATGTAATCATCTCACAGAGTTACAGCTTTCCCCTCAAGAAACCTTTTTCTAAGACAGTTCTTGTGGAATTGGCAAAGTGATATTTGGAAGCCCATAGAGGGCTATGGTGAAAAAGGAAATATAATCAGATGAAATCTGGAAAGAAGCTTTCTGAGAAACTGCTTAGTGTTCTGTTAATTCATCTCACAGAGTTACATCTGTATTTCGTGGATCACTTGGCTAGCCTTATTTCTGTGGAATCTGAGAACAGATATTTCGGATCCCTTTGAAGACTATAGGGCCAAAGGAAATATCCTCCGATAACTTAGAGAAAGAAGCTTTCCGAGGAACTTCTTTGTGTTCTGTGAAATCATCTCACAGAGTTACAGCTTTCCCCTCAGGAAGCCTTTCGCTATGACAGTTCTTGTGGAATTGGCAAAGTGATATTTGGAAGCCCATAGAGGGCTATGGTGAAAAAGGAAATATCCTCAGATGAAATCTGGAAAGAAGCTTTCTGAGAAATTTCTCAGTGTTCTGTTAATTCATCTCACAGAGTTACATCTGTATTTCGTGGATCTCTTCGCTAGGCTTATTTCTGTGGAATCTGAGAACAGATATTTCGGATCCCTTTGAAGACTATAGGGCCAAAGGAAATATCCTCGGATAAAAAAGAAAAAGAAGCTTTCTGGGAAACTTCTTTGTGTTCTGTGAAATCATCTCACAGAGTTACAGCTTTCCCCTCAAGAAGCCTTTCGCTAAGACAGTTCTTGTGGAATTGGCAAAGTGATAGTTGGAAGCCCATAGAGGGCTATGGTGAAAAAGGAAATATCCTCCGATGAAATCTGGAAAGAAGCTTTCTGAGAAACTGCTTAGTGTTCTGTTAATTCATCTCACAGAGTTACATCTCTATATCGTGGATCTCTTTGCTAGCCTTATTTCTGTGAAATCTGAGAACAGATATTTTGGATCCCTTTGAAAACTATAGGGCCAAAGGAAATATCTTCCGATACCAAAGAGAAAGAAGATTTGTGAGAAGTTTCTTTGTGTTCTATGTAATCATCTCACAGAGTTACAGCTTTCCCCTCAAGAAGCCTTTCGCTAAGACAGTTCTTGTGGAATTGGCAAAGTGATATTTGGAAGCCCATAGAGGGCTATGGTGAAAAAGGAAATATCCTCCGATGAAATCTGAAAAGAAGCTTTCTGAGAAACTGCTTAGTGTTCTGTTAATTCATCTCACAGAGTTACATCTGTATTTCGTGGATCACTTGGCTAGCCTTATTTCTGTGGAATCTGAGAATAGATATTTCGGATCCCTTTGAAGACTATAGGGCCAAAGGAAATATCCTCCGATAACTAAGAGAAAGAAGCTTTCTGAGAAACTTCTTTGTGTTCTGTGAAATCATCTCACAGAGTTACAGCTTTCCCCTCAAGAAGCCTTTCGCTAAGACAGTTCTTGTGGAATTGGCAAAGTGATATTTGGAAGCCCATAGAGGGCTATGGTGAAAAAGGAAATATCCTCAGATGAAATCTGGAAAGAAGCTTTCTGAGAAACTGCTTAGTGTTCTGTTAATTCATCTCACAGAGTTACATCTGTATTTCGTGGATCTCTTTGCTAGCCTTATTTCTGTGGAATCTGAGAACAGATATTTCGGATCCCTTTGAACACTATAGGTCCAAAGGAAATATCCTCCGATAACAAAGAGAAAGAAGCTTTGTGAGAAATTTCTTTGTGTTCTATGTAATCATCTCACAGAGTTACAGCTTTCCCCTCAAGAAGCCTTTCGCTAAGACAGTTGTTCTGGAATTGGAAAAGTGATATTTGGAAGCCCACAGAGGGCTATGGTGAAAAAGGAAATATAATCAGATGAAATCTGGAAAGAAGCTTTCTGAGAAACTGCTTAGTGTTCTGTTAATTCATCTCACAGAGTTGCATCTGTATTTCGTGGATCTCTTTGCTAGCCTTATTTCTGTGGAATCTGAGAACAGATATTTCGGATCCCTTTGAAGACTATAGGGCCAAAGGAAATATCCTCCGAAAACTAAGAGAAAGAAGCTTTCTGAGAAACTTCTTTGTGTTCTGTGAAATGAGCTCACAGAGTTACAGCTTTCCCCTCAAGAAGCCTTTCGCTAAGACAGTTCTTGTGGAATTGGCAAAGTGATATTTGGAAGCCCATAGAGGGCTATGGTGAAAAAGGAAATATCCTCCGATGAAATCTGGAAAGAAGCTTTCTGAGAAACTGCTTAGTGTTCTGTTAATTCATCTCACAGAGTTATATCTGTATTTCGTGGATCTCTTTGCTAGCCTTATTTCTGTGGAATCTGAGAACAGATATTTCGGATCCCTTTGAAGACTATAGGGCCAAAGGAAATATCTTCCGATACCAAAGAGAAAGAAGATTTGTGAGAAATTTCTTTGTGTTCTATGTAATCACCTCACAGAGTTACAGCTTTCCCCTCAAGAAGCCTTTCGCTAAGACAGTTCTTGTGGAATTGGCAAAGTGATATTTGGAAGCCCATAGAGGGCTATGGTGAAAAAGGAAATATCCTCCGATGAAATCTGAAAAGAAGCTTTCTGAGAAACTGCTTAGTGTTCTGTTAGTTCATCTCACAGAGTTACATCTATATTTCGAGGATCTCTTTGCTAGCCTTATTTCTGTGGAATCTGAGAACAGATATTTCGGATCCCTCTGAAGACTATAGGGCCAAAGGAAATATCCTCCGAAAACTAAGAGAAAGAAGCTTTCTGAGAAACTTCTTTGAGTTCTGTGAAATGAGCTCACAGAGTTACAGCTTTCCACTCAAGAAGCCTTTCGCTAAGACAGTTCTTGTGGAATTGGCAAAGTGATATTTGGAAGCCCATAGAGGGCTATGGTGAAAAAGGAAATATCCTCCGATGAAATCTGGAAAGAAGCTTTCTGAGAAACTGCTTAGTGTTCTGTTAATTCATCTCACAGAGTTATATCTGTATTTCGTGGATCTCTTTGCTAGCCTTATTTCTGTGGAATCTGAGAACAGATATTTCGGATCCCTTTGAAGACTGTAGGGCCAAAGGAAATATCCTCCGATAACTTAGAGAAAGAAGCTTTCCGAGAAACTTCTTTGTGTTCTGTGAAATCATCTCACAGAGTTACAGCTTTCCCCTCAAGAAACCTTTTTCTAAGACAGTTCTTGTGGAATTGGCAAAGTGATATTTGGAAGCCCATAGAGGGCTATGGTGAAAAAGGAAATATAATCAGATGAAATCTGGAAAGAAGCTTTCTGAGAAACTGCTTAGTGTTCTGTTAATTCATCTCACAGAGTTACATCTGTATTTCGTGGATCACTTGGCTAGCCTTATTTCTGTGGAATCTGAGAATAGATATTTCGGATCCCTTTGAAGACTATAGGGCCAAAGGAAATATCCTCCGATAACTTAGAGAAAGAAGCTTTCCGAGAAACTTCTTTGTGTTCTGTGAAATCATCTCACAGAGTTACAGCTTTCCCCTCAGGAAGCCTTTCGCTATGACAGTTCTTGTGGAATTGGCAAAGTGATATTTGGAAGCCCATAGAGGGCTATGGTGAAAAAGGAAATATCCTCAGATGAAATCTGGAAAGAAGCTTTCTGAGAAATTTCTCAGTGTTCTGTTAATTCATCTCACAGAGTTACATCTGTATTTCGTGGATCTCTTCGCTAGGCTTATTTCTGTGGAATCTGAGAACAGATATTTCGGATCCCTTTGAAGATTATAGGGCCAAAGGAAATATCCTCGGATAACAAAGAAAAAGAAGCTTTCTGGGAAACTTCTTTGTGTTCTGTGAAATCATCTCACAGAGTTACAGCTTTCCCCTCAAGAAGCCTTTCGCTAAGACAGTTCTTGTGGAATTGGCAAAGTGATAGTTGGAAGCCCATAGAGGGCTATGGTGAAAAAGGAAATATCCTCCGATTAAATCTGGAAAGAAGCTTTCTGAGAAACTGCTTAGTGTTCTGTTAATTCATCTCACAGAGTTACATCTCTATATCGTGGATCTCTTTGCTAGCCTTATTTCTGTGAAATCTGAGAACAGATATTTCGGATCCCTTTGAAAACTATAGGGCCAAAGGAAATATCTTCCGATACCAAAGAGAAAGAAGATTTGTGAGAAGTTTCTTTGTGTTCTATGTAATCATCTCACAGAGTTACAGCTTTCCCCTCAAGAAGCCTTTCGCTAAGACAGTTCTTGTGGAATTGGCAAAGTGATATTTGGAAGCCCATAGAGGGCTATGGTGAAAAAGGAAATATCCTCCGATGAAATCTGAAAAGAAGCTTTCTGAGAAACTGCTTAGTGTTCTGTTAATTCATCTCACAGAGTTACATCTGTATTTCGTGGATCACTTGGCTAGCCTTATTTCTGTGGAATCTGAGAATAGATATTTCGGATCCCTTTGAAGACTCTAGGGCCAAAGGAAATATCCTCCGATAACTAAGAGAAAGAAGCTTTCTGAGAAACTTCTTTGTGTTCTGTGAAATCATCTCACAGAGTTACAGCTTTCCCCTCAAGAAGCCTTTCGCTAAGACAGTTCTTGTGGAATTGGCAAAGTGATATTTGGAAGCCCATAGAGGGCTATGGTGAAAAAGGAAATATCCTCAGATGAAATCTGGAAAGAAGCTTTCTGAGAAACTGCTTAGTGTTCTGTTAATTCATCTCACAGAGTTACATCTGTATTTCGTGGATCTCTTTGCTAGCCTTATTTCTGTGGAATCTGAGAACAGATATTTCGGATCCCTTTGAACACTATAGGTCCAAAGGAAATATCCTCCGATAACAAAGAGAAAGAAGCTTTGTGAGAAATTTCTTTGTGTTCTATGTAATCATCTCACAGAGTTACAGCTTTCCCCTCAAGAAGCCTTTCGCTAAGACAGTTCTTGTGGAATTGGCAAAGTGATATTTGGAAGCCCACAGAGGGCTATGGTGAAAAAGGAAATATAATCAGATGAAATCTGGAAAGAAGCTTTCTGAGAAACTGCTTAGTGTTCTGTTAATTCATCTCACAGAGTTGCATCTGTATTTCGTGGATCTCTTTGCTAGCCTTATTTCTGTGGAATCTGAGAACAGATATTTCGGATCCCTTTGAAGACTATAGGGCCAAAGGAAATATCCTCGGATAACAAAGAAAAAGAAGCTTTCTGGGAAACTTCTTCGTGTTCTGTGAAATCATCTCACAGAGTTACAGCTTTCCCCTCAAGAAGCCTTTCGCTAAGACAGTTCTTGTGGAATTGGCAAAGTGATAGTTGGAAGCCCATAGAGGGCTATGGTGAAAAAGGAAATATCCTCCGATGAAATCTGGAAAGAAGCTTTCTGAGAAACTGCTTAGTGTTCTGTTAATTCATCTCACAGAGTTACATCTCTATATCGTGGATCTCTTTGCTAGCCTTATTTCTGTGAAATCTGAGAACAGATATTTCGGATCCCTTTGAAAACTATAGGGCCAAAGGAAATATCTTCCGATACCAAAGAGAAAGAAGATTTGTGAGAAATTTCTTTGTGTTCTATGTAATCATCTCACAGAGTTACAGCTTTCCCCTCAAGAAGCCTTTCGCTAAGACAGTTCTTGTGGAATTGGCAAAGTGATATTTGGAAGCCCATAGAGGGCTATGGTGAAAAAGGAAATATCCTCCGATGAAATCTGAAAAGAAGCTTTCTGAGAAACTGCTTAGTGTTCTGTTAATTCATCTCACAGAGTTACATCTGTATTTCGTGGATCACTTGGCTAGCCTTATTTCTGTGGAATCTGAGAATAGATATTTCGGATCCCTTTGAAGACTATAGGGCCAAAGGAAATATCCTCCGATAACTAAGAGAAAGAAGCTTTCTGAGAAACTTCTTTGTGTTCTGTGAAATCATCTCACAGAGTTACAGCTTTCCCCTCAAGAAGCCTTTCGCTAAGACAGTTCTTGTGAAATTGGCAAAGTGATATTTGGAAGCCCATAGAGGGCTATGGTGAAAAAGGAAATATCCTCAGATGAAATCTGGAAAGAAGCTTTCTGAGAAACTGCTTAGTGTTCTGTTAATTCATCTCACAGAGTTACATCTGTATTTCGTGGATCTCTTTGCTAGCCTTATTTCTGTGGAATCTGAGAACAGATATTTCGGATCCCTTTGAACACTATAGGTCCAAAGGAAATATCCTCCGATAACAAAGAGAAAGAAGCTTTGTGAGAAATTTCTTTGTGTTCTATGTAATCATCTCACAGAGTTACAGCTTTCCCCTCAAGAAGCCTTTCGCTAAGACAGTTGTTGTGGAATTGGCAAAGTGATATTTGGAAGCCCACAGAGGGCTATGGTGAAAAAGGAAATATAATCAGATGAAATCTGGAAAGAAGCTTTCTGAGAAACTGCTTAGTGTTCTGTTAATTCACCTCACAGAGTAACATCTGTATTTCGTGGATCTCTTTGCTATTCGTATTTCTGTGGAAGATGAGAACAGATATTTCGGATCCCTTTGAAGACTATAGGGCCAAAGGAAATATCCTCCGATAACAAAGAGAAAGAAGCTTTGTGAGAAATTTCTTTGTGTTCTATGTAATCATCTCACAGAGTTACAGTTTCCCCTCAAGAAGCCTTTCGCTAAGACAGTTCTTGTGGAATTGGCAAAGTGATATTTGGAAGCCCACAGAGGGCTATGGTGAAAAAGGAAATATCCTCAGATGAAATCTGGAAAGAAGCTTTCTGAGAAACTGCTTAGTGTTCTGTTAATTCATCTCACAGAGTTACATCTGTATTTCGTGGATCTCTTTGCTAGCCGTATTTCTGTGGAAGATGAGAACAGATATTTCGGATCCCTTTGAAGACTATAGGGCCAAAGGAAATATCCTCCGATAACAAAGAGAAAGAAGCTTTGTGAGAAATTTCTTTGTGTTCTATGTAATCATCTCACAGAGTTACAGTTTTCCCCTCAAGAAGCCTTTCGCTAAGACAGTTCTTGTGGAATTGGCAAAGTGATATTTGGAAGCCCACAGAGGGCTATGGTGAAAAAGGAAATATAATCAGATGAAATCTGGAAAGAAGCTTTCTGAGAAACTGCTTAGTGTTCTGTTAGTTCATCTCACAGAGTTACATCTATATTTCGAGGATCTCTTTGCTAGCCTTATTTCTGTGGAATCTGAGAACAGATATTTCGGATCCCTCTGAAGACTATAGGGCCAAAGGAAATATCCTCCGAAAACTAAGAGAAAGAAGCTTTCTGAGAAACTTCTTTGTGTTCTGTGAAATGAGCTCACAGAGTTACAGCTTTCCCCTCAAGAAGCCTTTCGCTAAGACAGTTCTTGTGGAATTGGCAAAGTGATATTTGGAAGCCCATAGAGGGCTATGGTGAAAAAGGAAATATCCTCCGATGAAATCTGGAAAGAAGCTTTCTGAGAAACTGCTTAGTGTTCTGTTAATTCATCTCACAGAGTTATATCTGTATTTCGTGGATCTCTTTGCTAGCCTTATTTCTGTGGAATCTGAGAACAGATATTTCGGATCCCTTTGAAGACTATAGGGCCAAAAGAAATATCTTCCGATACAAAAGAGAAAGAAGATTTGTGAGAAATTTCTTTGTGTTCTATGTAATCATCTCACAGAGTTACAGCTTTCCCCTCAAGAAGCCTTTCGCTAAGACAGTTCTTGTGGAATTGGCAAAGTGATATTTGGAAGCCCACAGAGGGCTATGGTGAAAAAGGAAATATCCTCAGATGAAATCTGGAAAGAAGCTTTCTGAGAAACTGCTTAGTGTTCTGTTAATTCATCTCACAGAGTTACATCTGTATTTCGTGGATCTCTTTGCTAGCCGTATTTCTGTGGAAGATGAGAACAGATATTTCGGATCCCTTTGAAGACTATAGGGCCAAAGGAAATATCCTCCGATAACAAAGAGAAAGAAGCTTTGTGAGAAATTTCTTTGTGTTCTATGTAATCATCTCACAGAGTTACAGCTTTCCCCTCAAGAAGCCTTTCGCTAAGACAGTTCTTGTGGAATTGGCAAAGTGATATTTGGAAGCCCACAGAGGGCTATGGTGAAAAAGGAAATATAATCAGATGAAATCTGGAAAGAAGCTTTCTGAGAAACTTCTCAGTGTTCTGTTAATTCATCTCACAGAGTTACATCTGTATTTCGTGGATCACTTGGCTAGCCTTATTTCTGGGGAATCTGAGAACAGATATTTCGGATCCCTTTGAAGACTATAGGGCCAAAGGAAATATCCTCCGAAAACTAAGAGAAAGAAGCTTTCTGAGAAACTTCTTTGTGTTCTGTGAAATCAGCTCACAGAGTTACAGCTTTCCTCTCAAGAAGCCTTTCGCTAAGACAGTTCTTGTGGAATTGGCAAAGTGATATTTGGAAGCCCATAGAGGGCTATGGTCAAAAAGGAAATATCCTCAGATGAAATCTGGAAAGAAGCTTTCTGAGAAACTGCTTAGTGTTCTGTTAGTTAATCTCACAGAGTTACATCTATATTTCGAGGATCTCTTTGCTAGCCTTATTTCTGTGGAATCTGAGAACAGATATTTAGGATCCCTCTGAAGACTATAGGGCCAAAGGAAATATCCTCCGAAAACTAAGAGAAAGAAGCTTTCTGAGAAACTTCTTTGTGTTCTGTGAAATGAGCTCACAGAGTTACAGCTTTCCCCTCAAGAAGCCTTTCGCTAAGACAGTTCTTGTGGAATTGGCAAAGTGATATTTGGAAGCCCATAGAGGGCTATGGTGAAAAAGGAAATATCCTCCGATGAAATCTGGAAAGAAGCTTTCTGAGAAACTGCTTAGTGTTCTGTTAATTCATCTCACAGAGTTATATCTGTATTTCGTGGATCTCTTTGCTAGCCTTATTTCTGTGGAATCTGAGAACAGATATTTCGGATCCCTTTGAAGACTATAGGGCCAAGGGAAATATCTTCCGATACCAAAGAGAAAGAAGATTTGTGAGAAATTTATTTGTGTTCTATGTAATCATCTCACAGAGTTACAGCTTTCCCCTCAAGAAACCTTTTTCTAAGACAGTTCTTGTGGAATTGGCAAAGTGATATTTGGAAGCCCATAGAGGGCTATGGTGAAAAAGGAAATATAATCAGATGAAATCAGGAAAGAAGCTTTCTGAGAAACTGCTTAGTGTTCTGTTAATTCATCTCACAGAGTTACATCTGTATTTCGTGGATCACTTGGCTAGCCTTATTTCTGTGGAATCTGAGAACAGATATTTCGTATCCCTTTGAAGACTATAGGGCCAAAGGAAATATCCTCCGATAACTTAGAGAAAGAAGCTTTCCGAGAAACTTCTTTGTGTTCTGTGAAATCATCTCACAGAGTTACAGCTTTCCCCTCAGGAAGCCTTTCGCTATGACAGTTCTTGTGGAATTGGCAAAGTGATATTTGGAAGCCCATAGAGGGCTATGGTGAAAAAGGAAATATCCTCAGATGAAATCTGGAAAGAAGCTTTCTGAGAAATTTCTCAGTGTTCTGTTAATTCATCTCACAGAGTTACATCTGTATTTCGTGGATCTCTTCGCTAGGCTTATTTCTGTGGAATCTGAGAACAGATATTTCGGATCCCTTTGAAGACTATAGGGCCAAAGGAAATATCCTCGGATAACAAAGAAAAAGAAGCTTTCTGGGAAACTTCTTCGTGTTCTGTGAAATCATCTCACAGAGTTACAGCTTTCCCCTCAAGAAGCCTTTCGCTAAGACAGTTCTTGTGGAATTGGCAAAGTGATAGTTGGAAGCCCATAGAGGGCTATGGTGAAAAAGGAAATATCCTCCGATGAAATCTGGAAAGAAGCTTTCTGAGAAACTGCTTAGTGTTCTGTTAATTCATCTCACAGAGTTACATCTCTATATCGTGGATCTCTTTGCTAGCCTTATTTCTGTGAAATCTGAGAACAGATATTTCGGATCCCTTTGAAAACTATAGGGCCAAAGGAAATATCTTCCGATACCAAAGAGAAAGAAGATTTGTGAGAAATTTCTTTGTGTTCTATGTAATCATCTCACAGAGTTACAGCTTTCCCCTCAAGAAGCCTTTCGCTAAGACAGTTCTTGTGGAATTGGCAAAGTGATATTTGGAAGCCCATAGAGGGCTATGGTGAAAAAGGAAATATCCTCCGATGAAATCTGAAAAGAAGCTTTCTGAGAAACTGCTTAGTGTTCTGTTAATTCATCTCACAGAGTTACATCTGTATTTCGTGGATCACTTGGCTAGCCTTATTTCTGTGGAATCTGAGAATAGATATTTCGGATCCCTTTGAAGACTATAGGGCCAAAGGAAATATCCTCCGATAACAAAGAGAAAGAAGCTTAGTGAGAAATTTCTTTGTGTTCTATGTAATCATCTCACAGAGTTACAGCTTTCCCCTCAAGAAGCCTTTCGCTAAGACAGTTGTTGTGGAATTGGCAAAGTGATATTTGGAAGCCCACAGAGGGCTATGGTGAAAAAGGAAATATAATCAGATGAAATCTGGAAAGAAGCTTTCTGAGAAACTGCTTAGTGTTCTGTTAATTCACCTCACAGAGTAACATCTGTATTTCGTGGATCTCTTTGCTATTCGTATTTCTGTGGAAGATGAGAACAGATATTTCGGATCGCTTTGAAGACTATAGGGCCAAAGGAAATATCCTCCGATAACAAAGAGAAAGAAGCTTTGTGAGAAATTTCTTTGTGTTCTATGTAATCATCTCACAGAGTTACAGCTTTCCCCTCAAGAAGCCTTTCGCTAAGACAGTTCTTGTGGAATTGGCAAAGTGATATTTGGAAGCCCACAGAGGGCTATGGTGAAAAAGGAAATATCCTCAGATGAAATCTGGAAAGAAGCTTTCTGAGAAACTGCTTAGTGTTCTGTTAATTCATCTCACAGAGTTACATCTGTATTTCGTGGATCTCTTTGCTAGCCGTATTTCTGTGGAAGATGAGAACAGATATTTCGGATCCCTTTGAAGACTATAGGGCCAAAGGAAATATCCTCCGATAACAAAGAGAAAGAAGCTTTGTGAGAAATTTCTTTGTGTTCTATGTAATCATCTCACAGAGTTACAGTTTTCCCCTCAAGAAGCCTTTCGCTAAGACAGTTCTTGTGGAATTGGCAAAGTGATATTTGGAAGCCCACAGAGGGCTATGGTGAAAAAGGAAATATAATCAGATGAAATCTGGAAAGAAGCTTTCTGAGAAACTGCTTAGTGTTCTGTTAGTTCATCTCACAGAGTTACATCTATATTTCGAGGATCTCTTTGCTAGCCTTATTTCTGTGGAATCTGAGAACAGATATTTCGGATCCCTCTGAAGACTATAGGGCCAAAGGAAATATCCTCCGAAAACTAAGAGAAAGAAGCTTTCTGAGAAACTTCTTTGTGTTCTGTGAAATGAGCTCACAGAGTTACAGCTTTCCCCTCAAGAAGCCTTTCGCTAAGACAGTTCTTGTGGAATTGGCAAAGTGATATTTGGAAGCCCATAGAGGGCTATGGTGAAAAAGGAAATATCCTCCGATGAAATCTGGAAAGAAGCTTTCTGAGAAACTGCTTAGTGTTCTGTTAATTCATCTCACAGAGTTATATCTGTATTTCGTGGATCTCTTTGCTAGCCTTATTTCTGTGGAATCTGAGAACAGATATTTCGGATCCCTTTGAAGACTATAGGGCCAAAAGAAATATCTTCCGATACCAAAGAGAAAGAAGATTTGTGAGAAATTTCTTTGTGTTCTATGTAATCATCTCACAGAGTTACAGCTTTCCCCTCAAGAAACCTTTTTCTAAGACAGTTCTTGTGGAATTGGCAAAGTGATATTTGGAAGCCCATAGAGGGCTATGGTGAAAAAGGAAATATAATCAGATGAAATCTGGAAAGAAGCTTTCTGAGAAACTGCTTAGTGTTCTGTTAATTCATCTCACAGAGTTACATCTGTATTTCGTGGATCACTTGGCTAGCCTTATTTCTGTGGAATCTGAGAACAGATATTTCGGATCCCTTTGAAGACTATAGGGCCAAAGGAAATATCCTCCGATAACTTAGAGAAAGAAGCTTTCCGAGAAACTTCTTTGTGTTCTGTGAAATCATCTCACAGAGTTACAGCTTTCCCCTCAAGAAGCCTTTCGCTATGACAGTTCTTGTGGAATTGGCAAAGTGATATTTGGAAGCCCATAGAGGGCTATGGTGAAAAAGGAAATATCCTCAGATGAAATCTGGAAAGAAGCTTTCTGAGAAATTTCTCAGTGTTCTGTTAATTCATCTCACAGAGTTACATCTGTATTTCGTGGATCTCTTCGCTAGGCTTATTTCTGTGGAATCTGAGAACAGATATTTCGGATCCCTTTGAAGACTATAGGGCCAAAGGAAATATCCTCGGATAACAAAGAAAACGAAGCTTTCTGGGAAACTTCTTTGTGTTCTGTGAAATCATCTCACAGAGTTACAGCTTTCCCCTCAAGAAGTCTTTCGCTAAGACAGTTCTTGTGGAATTGGCAAAGTGATAGTTGGAAGCCCATAGAGGGCTATGGAGAAAAAGGAAATATCCTCAGATGAAATCTGGAAAGAAGCTTTCTGAGAAACTGCTTAGTGTTCTGTTAATTCATCTCACAGAGTTACATCTCTATATCGTGGATCTCTTTGCTAGCCTTATTTCTGTGGAATCTGAAAACAGATATTTCGGATCCCTTTGAAGACTATAGGGCCAAAGGAAATATCCTCCGAAAACTAACAGAAAGAAGCTTTCTGAGAAACTTCTTTGTGTTCTGTGAAATCAGCTCACAGAGTTACAGCTTTCTCCTCAAGAAGCCTTTCGCTAAGACAGTTCTTGTGGAATTGGCAAAGTGATATTTGGAAGCCCATAGAGGGCTATGGTGAAAAAGGAAATATCCTCAGATGAAATCTGGAAAGAAGCTTTCTGAGAAACTGCTTAGTGTTCTGTTAATTCATCTCACAGAGTTACATCTGTATTTCGTGGATCTCTTTGCTAGCCTTATTTCTGTGGAATCTGAGAACAAATATTTCGGATCCCTTTGAAGACTATAGGGCCAAAGGAAATATCCTCCGATAACAAAGAGAAAGAAGCTTTGTGAGAAATTTCTTTGTGTTCTATGTAATCATCTCACAGAGTTACAGCTTTCCCCTCAAGAAGCCTTTCGCTAAGACAGTTCTTGTGGAATTGGCAAAGTGATATTTGGAAGCCCATAGAGGGCTATGGTGAAAAAGGAAATATCCTCCGATGAAATCTGAAAAGAAGATTTCTGAGAAACTGCTTAGTGTTCTGTTAATTCATCTCACAGAGTTACATCTGTATTTCGTGGATCACTTGGCTAGCCTTATTTCTGTGGAATCTGAGAATAGATATTTCGGATCCCTTTGAAGACTATAGGGCCAAAGGAAATATCCTCCGATAACTAAGAGAAAGAAGCTTTCTGAGAAACTTCTTTGTGTTCTGTGAAATCATCTCACAGAGTTACAGCTTTCCCCTCAAGAAGCCTTACGCTAAGACAGTTCTTGTGGAATTGGCAAAGTGATATTTGGAAGCCCATAGAGGGCTATGGTGAAAAAGGAAATATCCTCAGATGAAATCTGGAAAGAAGCTTTCTGAGAAACTGCTTAGTGTTCTGTTAATTCATCTCACAGAGTTACATCTGTATTTCGTGGATCTCTTTGCTAGCCTTATTTCTGTGGAATCTGAGAACAGATATTTCGGATCCCTTTGAAGACTATAGGGCCAAAGGAAATATCCTCCGATAACAAAGAGAAAGAAGCTTTGTGAGAAATTTCTTTGTGTTCTATGTAATCATCTCACAGAGTTACAGCTTTCCCCTCAAGAAGCCTTTCGCTAAGACAGTTCTTGTGGAATTGGCAAAGTGATATTTGGAAGCCAACAGAGGGCTATGGTGAAAAAGGAAATATCCTCAGATGAAATCTGGAAAGAAGCTTTCTGAGAAACTGCTTAGTGTTCTGTTAATTCATCTCACAGAGTTACATCTGTATTTCGTGGATCTCTTTGCTAGCCGTATTTCTGTGGAAGATGAAAACAGATATTTCGGATCCCTTTGAAGACTATAGGGCCAAAGGAAATATCCTCCGATAACAAAGAGAAAGAAGCTTTGTGAGAAATTTCTTTGTGTTCTGTGAAATGAGCTCACAGAGTTGCAGCTTTCCCCTCAAGAAGCCTTTCGCTAAGACAGTTCTTGTGGAATTGGCAAAGTGATATTTGTTAGCCCATAGAGGGCTATGGTGAAAAAGGAAATATCCTCCGATGAAATCTGGAAAGAAGCTTTCTGAGAAACTGCTTAGTGTTCTGTTAGTTCATCTCTCAGAGTTACATCTATATTTCGTGGATCACTTTGCTAGCCTTATTTCTGTGGAATCTGAGAACAGATATTTCGGATCCCTTTGAAGGCTATAGGGCCAAAGGAAATATCCTCGGATAACAAAGAAAAAGAAGCTTTCTGAGAAACTTCTTTGTGTTCTGTGAAATGAGCTCACAGAGTTACAGCTTTCCCCTCAAGAAGCCTTTCGCTAAGACAGTTCTTGTGGAATTGGCAAAGTGATATTTGGAAGCCCATAGAGGGCTATGGTGAAAAAGGAAATATCCTCAGATGAAATCTGGAAAGAAGCTTTCTGAGAAACTGCTTAGTGTTCTGTTAATTCATCTCACAGAGTTACATCTGTATTTCATGGATCTCTTTGCTAGCCTTATTTCTGTGGAATCTGAGAACAGATATTTCGGATCCCTTTGAAGACAATAGGGCCAAAGGAAATATCCTCCGATAACAAAGAGAAAGAAGCTTTGTGAGAAATTTCTTTGTGTTCTATGTAATCATCTCACAGAGTTACAGCTTTCCCCTCAAGAAGCCTTTCCCTAAGACAGTTCTTGTGGAATTGGAAAAGTGATATTTGGAAGTCCATAGAGGGCTATGGTGAAAAAGGAAATATCCTCAGATGAAATCTGGAAAGAAGCTTTCTGAGAAACTGCTTAGTGTTCTGTTAGTTCATCTCACAGAGTTACATCTGTATTTCGTGGATCTCTTTGTTAGGCTTATTTCTGTGGAATCTGAGAACAGATATTTCGGATCCCTTTGAAGACTATAGGGCCAAAGGAAATATCCTCCGATAACTAAGAGAAAGAAGCTTTCTGAGAAACTTCTTTGTGTTCTGTGAATTCATCTCACAGAGGTACAGCTTTCCCCTCAAGAAGCCTTTCGCTAAGACAGTTCTTGTGGAATTGGCAAAGTGATATTTGGAAGCCCATAGAGGGCTATGGTGAAAAAGGAAATATCCTCCGATGAAATCTGAAAAGAAGCTTTCTGAGAAACTGCTTAGTGTTCTGTTAATTCATCTCACAGAGTTGCATCTGTATTTCGTGGATCACTTGGCTAGCCTTATTTCTGTGGAATCTGAGAATAGATATTTCGGATCCCTTTGAAGACTATAGGGCCAAAGGAAATATCCTCCGATAACTAAGAGAAAGAAGCTTTCTGAGAAACTTCTTTGTGTTCTGTGAAATCATCTCACAGAGTTACAGCTTTCCCCTCAAGAAGCCTTTCGCTAAGACAGTTCTTGTGGAATTGGCAAAGTGATATTTGGAAGCCCATAGAGGGCTATGGTGAAAAAGGAAATATCCTCAGATGAAATCTGGAAAGAAGCTTTCTGAGAAACTGCTTAGTGTTCTGTTAATTCATCTCACAGAGTTACATCTGTATTTCGTGGATCTCTTTGCTAGCCTTATTTCTGTGGAATCTGAGAACAGATATTTCGGATCCCTTTGAACACTATAGGGCCAAAGGAAATATCCTCCGATAACAAAGAGAAAGAAGCTTTGTGAGAAATTTCTTTGTGTTCTATGTAATCATCTCACAGAGTTACAGCTTTCCCCTCAAGAAGCCTTTCGCTAAGACAGTTCTTGTGGAATTGGCAAAGTGATATTTGGAAGCCCACAGAGGGCTATGGTGAAAAAGGAAATATCCTCCGATGAAATCTGGAAAGAAGCTTTCTGAGAAACTGCTTAGTGTTCTGTTAATTCATCTCACAGAGTTACATCTGTATTTCGTGGATCTCTTTGCTAGCCGTATTTCTGTGGAAGATGAGAACAGATATTTCGGATCCCTTTGAAGACTATAGGGCCAAAGGAAATATCCTCCGATAACAAAGAGAAAGAAGCTTTGTGAGAAATTTCTTTGTGTTCTGTGAAATCATCTCACAGAGTTACAGCTTTCCCCTCAAGAAGCCTTTCGCTAAGACAGTTCTTGTGGAATTGGCAAAGTGATATTTGGAAGCCCATAGAGGGCTATGGTGAAAAAGGAAATGTAATCAGATGAAATCTGGAAAGAAGCTTTCTGAGAAACTTCTCAGTGTTCTGTTAATTCATCTCACAGAGTTACATCTGTGTTTCGTGGATCACTTGGCTAGCCTTATTTCTGGGGAATCTGAGAACAGATATTTCGGATCCCTTTGAAGACTATAGGGCCAAAGGAAATATCCTCCGAAAACTAAGAGAAAGAAGCTTTCTGAGAAACTTCTTTGTGTTCTGTGAAATCAGCTCACAGAGTTACAGCTTTCCTCTCAAGAAGCCTTTCGCTAAGACAGTTCTTGTGGAATTGGCAAAGTGATATTTGGAAGCCCATAGAGGGCTATGGTCAAAAAGGAAATATCCTCAGATGAAATCTGGAAAGAAGCTTTCTGAGAAACTGCTTAGTGTTCTGTTAATTCATCTCACAGAGTTACATCTGTATTTCGTGGATCTCTTTGCTAGCCTTATTTCTGTGGAATCTGAGAACAGATATTTCGGATCCCTTTGAAGACTATAGGGCCAAAGGAAATATCCTCCGATAACAAAGAGAAAGAAGCTTTGTGAGAAATTTCTTTGGGTTCTATGTAATCATCTCACAGAGTTACAGCTTTCCCCTCAAGAAGCCTTTCGCTAAGACAGTTCTTGTGGAATTGGCAAAGTGATATTTGGAAGCCAACAGAGGGCTATGGTGAAAAAGGAAATATCCTCAGATGAAATCTGGAAAGAAGCTTTCTGAGAAACTGCTTAGTGTTCTGTTAATTCATCTCACAGAGTTACATCTGTATTTCGTGGATCTCTTTGCTAGCCGTATTTCTGTGGAAGATGAGAACAGATATTTCGGATCCCTTTGAAGACTATAGGGCCAAAGGAAATATCCTCCGATAACAAAGAGAAAGAAGCTTTGTGAGAAATTTCTTTGTGTTCTGTGAAATGAGCTCACAGAGTTGCAGCTTTCCCCTCAAGAAGCCTTTCGCTAAGACCGTTCTTGTGGAATTGGCAAAGTGATATTTGGAAGCCCATAGAGGGCTATGGTGAAAAAGGAAATATCCTCAGATGAAATCTGGAAAGAAGCTTTCTGAGAAACTGCTTAGTGTTCTGTTAATTCATCTCACAGAGTTATATCTGTATTTCGTGGATCTCTTTGCTAGCCTTATTTCTGTGGAATCTGAGAACAGATATTTCGGATCCCTTTGAAGACTATAGGGCCAAAGGAAATATCCTCCGATACCAAAGAGAAAGAAGCTTTGTGAGAAATTTCTTTGTGTTCTATGTAATAATCTCACAGAGTTACAGCTTTCCCCTCAAGAAGCCTTTCGCTAACACAGTTCTTGTGAAATTGGCAAAGTGATATTTGGAAGCCCACAGAGGGCTATGGTGAAAAAGGAAATATAATCAGATGAAATCTGGAAAGAAGCTTTCTGAGAAACTGCTTAGTGTTCTATTAATTCATCTCACAGAGTTACATGTGTATTTCGTGGATCACTTGGCTATCCTCATTTCTGTGGAATCTGAGAACAGATATTTCGGATCCCTTTGAAGACTATAGGGCCAAAGGAAATATCCTCGGATAACAAAGAAAAAGAAGCTTTCTGAGAAACTTCTTTGTGTTCTGTGAAATCATCTCACAGAGTTACAGCTTTCCCCTCAAGAAGCCTTTCGCTAAGACAGTTCTTGTGGAATTGGCAAAGTGATATTTGGAAGCCCATAGAGGGCTATGGTGAAAAAGGAAATATCCTCAGATGAAATCTGGAAAGAAGCTTTCTGAGAAACTGCTTAGTGTTCTGTTAATTCATCTCACAGAGTTACATCTGTATTTCGTGGATCTCTTTGCTAGCCTTATTTCTGTGGAATCTGAGAATAGATATTTCGGATCCCTTTGAAGACTATAGGGCCAAAGGAAATATCCTCCGATAACTAAGGGAAAGAAGCTTTCTGAGAAACTTCTTTGTGTTCTGTGAAATCATCTCAAAGAGTTACAGCTTTCCCCTCAAGAAGCCTTTCGCTAAGACAGTTCTTGTGGAATTGGCAAAGTGATATTTGGAAGCCCATAGAGGGCTATGGTGAAAAAGGAAATATCCTCCGATGAAATCTGGAAAGAAGCTTTCTGAGAAAGTGTTTAGTGTTCTGTTAGTTCATCTCTCAGAGTTACATCTATATTTCGTGGATCACTTTGCTAGCCTTATTTCTGTGGAATCTGAGAACAGATATTTCGGATCCCTTTGAAGGCTATAGGGCCAAAGGAAATATCCTCGGAGAACAAAGAAAAAGAAGCTTTCTGAGAAACTTCTTTGTGTTCTGTGAAATGAGCTCACAGAGTTACAGCTTTCCCCTCAAGAAGCCTTTCGCTAAGACAGTTCTTGTGGAATTGGCAAAGTGATATTTTGAAGCCCATAGAGGGCTATGGTGAAAAAGGAAATATCCTCAGTTGAAATCTGGAAAGAAGCTTTCTGAGAAACTGCTTAGTTTTCTGTTAATTCATCTCACAGAGTTACATCTGTATTTCATGGATCTCTTTGCTAGCCTTCTTTCTGTGGAATCTGAGAACAGATATTTCGGATCCCTTTGAAGACAATAGGGCCAAAGGAAATATCCTCCGATAACAAAGAGAAAGAAGCTTTGTGAGAAATTTCTTTGTGTTCTATGTAATCATCTCACAGAGTTACAGCTTTCCCCTCAAGAAGCCTTTCGCTAAGACAGTTCTTGTGGAATTGGAAAAGTGATATTTGGAAGTCCATAGAGGGCTATGGTGAAAAAGGAAATATCCTCAGATGAAATCTGGAAAGAAGCTTTCTGAGAAACTGCTTAGTGTTCTGTTAGTTCATCTCACAGAGTTACATCTGTATTTCGTGGATCTCTTTGTTAGGCTTATTTCTGTGGAATCTGAGAACAGATATTTCGGATCCCTTTGAAGACTATAGGGGCAAGGAAATATCCTCCGATAACTAAGAGAAAGAAGCTTTCTGAGAAACTTCTTTGTGTTCTGTGAATTCATCTCACAGAGGTACAGCTTTCCCCTCAAGAAGCCTTTCGCTAAGACAGTTCTTGTGGAATTGGCAAAGTGATATTTGGAAGCCCATAGAGGGCTATGGTGAAAAAGGAAATATCCTCCGATGAAATCTGAAAAGAAGCTTTCTGAGAAACTGCTTAGTGTTCTGTTAATTCATCTCACAGAGTTGCATCTGTATTTCGTGGATCACTTGGCTAGCCTTATTTCTGTGGAATCTGAGAATAGATATTTCGGATCCCTTTGAAGACTATAGGGCCAAAGGAAATATCCTCCGATAACTAAGAGAAAGAAGCTTTCTGAGAAACTTCTTTGTGTTCTGTGAAATCATCTCACAGAGTTACAGCTTTCCCCTCAAGAAGCCTTTCGCTAAGACAGTTCTTGTGGAATTGGCAAAGTGATATTTGGAAGCCCATAGAGGGCTATGGTGAAAAAGGAAATATCCTCAGATGAAATCTGGAAAGAAGCTTTCTGAGAAACTGCTTAGTGTTCTGTTAATTCATCTCACAGAGTTACATCTGTATTTCGTGGATCTCTTTGCTAGCCTTATTTCTGTGGAATCTGAGAACAGATATTTCGGATCCCTTTGAACACTATAGGGCCAAAGGAAATATCCTCCGATAACAAAGAGAAAGAAGCTTTGTGAGAAATTTCTTTGTGTTCTATGTAATCATCTCACAGAGTTACAGCATTCCCCTCAAGAAGCCTTTCGCTAAGACAGTTCTTGTGGAATTGGCAAAGTGATATTTGGAAGCCCACAGAGGGCTATGGTGAAAAAGGAAATATCCTCAGATGAAATCTGGAAAGAAGCTTTCTGAGAAACTGCTTAGTGTTCTGTTAATTCATCTCACAGAGTTACATCTGTATTTCGTGGATCTCTTTGCTAGCCGTATTTCTGTGGAAGATGAGAACAGATATTTCGGATCCCTTTGAAGACTATAGGGCCAAAGGAAATATCCTCCGATAACATAGAGAAAGAAGCTTTGTGAGAAATTTCTTTGTGTTCTATGTAATCATCTCACAGAGTTACAGTTTTCCCCTCAAGAAGCCTTTCGCTAAGACAGTTCTTGTGGAATTGGCAAAGTGATATTTGGAAGCCCACAGAGGGCTATGGTGAAAAAGGAAATATAATCAGATGAAATCTGGAAAGAAGCTTTCTGAGAAACTTCTCAGTGTTCTGTTAATTCATCTCACAGAGTTACATCTGTGTTTCGTGGATCACTTGGCTAGCCTTATTTCTGGGGAATCTGAGAACAGATATTTCGGATCCCTTTGAAGACTATAGGGCCAAAGGAAATATCCTCCGAAAACTAAGAGAAAGAAGCTTTCTGAGAAACTTCTTTGTGTTCTGTGAAATCAGCTCACAGAGTTACAGCTTTCCTCTCAAGAAGCCTTTCGCTAAGACAGTTCTTGTGGAATTGGCAAAGTGATATTTGGAAGCCCATAGAGGGCTATGGTCAAAAAGGAAATATCCTCAGATGAAATCTGGAAAGAAGCTTTCTGAGAAACTGCTTAGTGTTCTGTTAGTTCATCTCACAGAGTTACATCTATATTTCGAGGATCTCTTTGCTAGCCTTATTTCTGTGGAATCTGAGAACAGATATTTCGGATCCCTCTGAAGACTATAGGGCCAAAGGAAATATCCTCCGAAAACTAAGAGAAAGAAGCTTTCTGAGAAACTTCTTTGTGTTCTGTGAAATGAGCTCACAGAGTTACAGCTTTCCCCTCAAGAAGCCTTTCGCTAAGACAGTTCTTGTGGAATTGGCAAAGTGATATTTGGAAGCCCATAGAGGGCTATGGTGAAAAAGGAAATATCCTCCGATGAAATCTGGAAAGAAGCTTTCTGAGAAACTGCTTAGTGTTCTGTTAATTCATCTCACAGAGTTATATCTGTATTTCGTGGATCTCTTTGCTAGCCTTATTTCTGTGGAATCTGAGAACAGATATTTCGGATCCCTTTGAAGACTATAGGGCCAAAGGAAATATCTTCCGATACCAAAGAGAAAGAAGATTTGTGAGAAATTTCTTTGTGTTCTATGTAATCATCTCACAGAGTTACAGCTTTCCCCTCAAGAAACCTTTTTCTAAGACAGTTCTTGTGGAATTGGCAAAGTGATATTTGGAAGCCCATAGAGGGCTATGGTGAAAAAGGAAATATAATCAGATGAAATCTGGAAAGAAGCTTTCTGAGAAACTGCTTAGTGTTCTGTTAATTCATCTCACAGAGTTACATCTGTATTTCGTGGATCACTTGGCTAGCCTTATTTCTGTGGAATCTGAGAACAGATATTTCGGATCCCTTTGAAGACTATAGGGCCAAAGGAAATATCCTCCGATAACTTAGAGAAAGAAGCTTTCCGAGAAACTTCTTTGTGTTCTGTGAAATCATCTCACAGAGTTACAGCTTTCCCCTCAGGAAGCCTTTCGCTATGACAGTTCTTGTGGAATTGGCAAAGTGATATTTGGAAGCCCATAGGGGGCTATGGTGAAAAAGGAAATATCCTCAGATGAAATCTGGAAAGAAGCTTTCTGAGAAACTGCTTAGTGTTCTGTTAGTTCATCTCACAGAGTTACATCTATATTTCGAGGATCTCTTTGCTAGCCTTATTTCTGTGGAATCTGAGAACAGATATTTCGGATCCCTCTGAAGACTATAGGGCCAAAGGAAATATCCTCCGAAAACTAAGAGAAAGAAGCTTTCTGAGAAACTTCTTTGTGTTCTGTGAAATGAGCTCACAGAGTTACAGCTTTCCCCTCAAGAAGCCTTTCGCTAAGACAGTTCTTGTGGAATTGGCAAAGTGATATTTGGAAGCCCATAGAGGGCTATGGTGAAAAAGGAAATATCCTCCGATGAAATCTGGAAAGAAGCTTTCTGAGAAACTGCTTAGTGTTCTGTTAATTCATCTCACAGAGTTATATCTGTATTTCGTGGATCTCTTTGCTAGCCTTATTTCTGTGGAATCTGAGAACAGATATTTCGGATCCCTTTGAAGACTATAGGGCCAAAGGAAATATCTTCCGATACCAAAGAGAAAGAAGATTTGTGAGAAATTTCTTTGTGTTCTATGTAATCATCTCACAGAGTTACAGCTTTCCCCTCAAGAAACCTTTTTCTAAGACAGTTCTTGTGGAATTGGCAAAGTGATATTTGGAAGCCCATAGAGGGCTATGGTGAAAAAGGAAATATAATCAGATGAAATCTGGAAAGAAGCTTTCTGAGAAACTGCTTAGTGTTCTGTTAATTCATCTCACAGAGTTACATCTGTATTTCGTGGATCACTTGGCTAGCCTTATTTCTGTGGAATCTGAGAACAGATATTTCGGATCCCTTTGAAGACTATAGGGCCAAAGGAAATATCCTCCGATAACTTAGAGAAAGAAGCTTTCCGAGAAACTTCTTTGTGTTCTGTGAAATCATCTCACAGAGTTACAGCTTTCCCCTCAGGAAGCCTTTCGCTATGACAGTTCTTGTGGAATTGGCAAAGTGATATTTGGAAGCCCATAGGGGGCTATGGTGAAAAAGGAAATATCCTCAGATGAAATCTGGAAAGAAGCTTTCTGAGAAATTTCTCAGTGTTCTGTTAATTCATCTCACAGAGTTACATCTGTTTTTCGTGGATCTCTTCGCTAGGCTTATTTCTGTGGAATCTGAGAACAGATATTTCGGATCCCTTTGAAGACTATAGAGCCAAAGGAAATATCCTCGGATAACAAAGAAAAAGAAGCTTTCTGGGAAACTTCTTTGTGTTCTGTGAAATCATCTCACAGAGTTACAGCTTTCCCCTCAAGAAGCCTTTCGCTAAGACAGTTCTTGTGGAATTGGCAAAGTGATAGTTGGAAGCCCATAGAGGGCTATGGTGAAAAAGGAAATATCCTCCGATGAAATCTGGAAAGAAGCTTTCTGAGAAACTGCTTAGTGTTCTGTTAATTCATCTCACAGAGTTACATCTCTATATCGTGGATCTCTTTGCTAGCCTTATTTCTGTGGAATCTGAGAATAGTTATTTCGGATCCCTTTGAAGACTATAGGGCCAAAGGAAATATCCTCCGATAACTAAGAGAAAGAAGCTTTCTGAGAAACTTCTTTGTGTTCTGTGAAATCATCTCACAGAGTTACAGCTTTCCCCTCAAGAAGCCTTTCGCTAAGACAGTTCTTGTGGAATTGGCAAAGTGATATTTGGAAGCCCATAGAAGGCTATGGTGAAAAAGGAAATATCCTCAGATGAAATCTGGAAAGAAGCTTTCTGAGAAACTGCTTAGTGTTCTGTTAATTCATCTCACAGAGTTACATCTGTATTTCGTGGATCTCTTTGCTAGCCTTATTTCTGTGGAATCTGAGAACAGATATTTCGGATCCCTTTGAAGACTATAGGGCCAAAGGAAATATCCTCCGAAAACTAAGAGAAAGAAGCTTTCTGAGAAATTTCTTTGTGTTCTGTGAAATGAGCTCACAGAGTTACAGCTTTCCCCTCAAGAAGCCTTTCGCTAAGACAGTTCTTGTGGAATTGGCAAAGTGATATTTGGAAGCCCATAGAGGGCTATGGTGAAAAAGGAAATATCCTCCGATGAAATCTGGAAAGAAGCTTTCTGAGAAACTGCTTAGTGTTCTGTTAATTCATCTCACAGAGTTACATCTGTATTTCGTGGATCACTTGGCTAGCCTTATTTCTGTGGAATCTGAGAATAGATATTTCGGATCCCTTTGAAGACTATAGGGCCAAAGGAAATATCCTCCGATAACTAAGAGAAAGAAGCTTTCTGAGAAACTTCTTTGTGTTCTGTGAAATCATCTCACAGAGTTACAGCTTTCCCCTCAAGAAGCCTTTCGCTAAGACAGTTCTTGTGGAATTGGCAAAGTGATATTTGGAAGCCCATAGAGGGCTATGGTGAAAAAGGAAATATCCTCAGATGAAATCTGGAAAGAAGCTTTCTGAGAAACTGCTTAGTGTTCTGTTAATTCATCTCACAGAGTTACATCTGTATTTCGTGGATCTCTTTGCTAGCCTTATTTCTGTGGAATCTGAGAACAGATATTTCGGATCCCTTTGAAGACTATAGGGCCAAAGGAAATATCCTCCGATAACAAAGAGAAAGAAGCTTTGTGAGAAATTTCTTTGTGTTCTATGTAATCATCTCACAGAGTTACAGCTTTCCCCTCAAGAAGCCTTTCGCTAAGACAGTTCTTGTGGAATTGGCAAAGTGATATTTGGAAGCCCACAGAGGGCTATGGTGAAAAAGGAAATATCCTCAGATGAAATCTGGAAAGAAGCTTTCTGAGAAACTGCTTAGTGTTCTGTTAATTCATCTCACAGAGTTACATCTGTATTTCGTGGATCTCTTTGCTAGCCGTATTTCTGTGGAAGATGAGAACAGATATTTCGGATTCCTTTGAAGACTATAGGGCCAAAGGAAATATCCTCCGATAACAAAGAGAAAGAAGCTTTGTGAGAAATTTCTTTGTGTTCTATGTAATCATCTCACAGAGTTACAGCTTTCCCATCAAGAAGCCTTTCGCTAAGACAGTTCTTGTGGAATTGGCAAAGTGATATTTGGAAGCCCACAGAGGGCTATGGTGAAAAAGGAAATATAATCAGATGAAATCTGGAAAGAAGCTTTCTGAGAAACTTCTCAGTGTTCTGTTAATTCATCTCACAGAGTTACATCTGTATTTCGTGGATCTCTTTGCTAGGCTTATTTCTGGGGAATCTGAGAACAGATATTTCGGATCCCTTTGAAGACTATAGGGCCAAGGGAAATATCCTCCGAAAACTAAGAGAAAGAAGCTTTCTGAGAAACTTCTTTGTGTTCTGTGAAATCAGCTCACAGAGTTACAGCTTTCCTCTCAAGAAGCCTTTCATTAAGACAGTTCTTGTGGAATTGGCAAAGTGATATTTGGAAGCCCATAGAGGGCTATGGTCAAAAAGGAAATATCCTCCGATGAAATCTGGAAAGAAGCTTTCTGAGAAACTGCTTAGTGTTCAGTTAATTCATCTCACAGAGTTACATCTATATTTCGAGGATCTCTTTGCTAGCCTTATTTCTGTGGAATCTGAGAACAGATATTTCGGATCCCTTTGAAGACTATAGGGCCAAAGGAAATATCCTCCGAAAACTAAGAGAAAGAAGCTTTCTGAGAAACTTCTTTGTGTTCTGTGAAATGAGCTCACAGAGTTGCAGCTTTCCCCTCAAGAAGCCTTTCGCTAAGACCGTTCTTGTGGAATTGGCAAAGTGATATTTGGAAGCCCATAGAGGGCTATGGTGAAAAAGGAAATATCCTCCGATGAAATCTGGAAAGAAGCTTTCTGAGAAAGTGCTTAGTGTTCTGTTAATTCATCTCACAGAGTTACATCTGTATTTCGTGGATCTCTTTGCTAGCCTTATTTCTGTGGAATCTGAGAATAGATATTTCGGATCCCTTTGAAGACTATAGGGCCAAAGGAAATATCCTCCGATAACTAAGGGAAAGAAGCTTTCTGAGAAACTTCTTTGTGTTCTGTGAAATCATCTCAAAGAGTTACAGCTTTCCCCTCAAGAAGCCTTTCGCTAAGACAGTTCTTGTGGAATTGGCAAAGTGATATTTGGAAGCCCATAGAGGGCTATGGTGAAAAAGGAAATATCCTCCGATGAAATCTGGAAAGAAGCTTTCTGAGAAACTGCTTAGTGTTCTGTTAGTTCATCTCTCAGAGTTACATCTATATTTCGTGGATCACTTTGCTAGCCTTATTTCTGTGGAATCTGAGAACAGATATTTCGGATCCCTTTGAAGGCTATAGGGCCAAAGGAAATATCCTCGGATAACAAAGAAAAAGAAGCTTTCTGAGAAACTTCTTTGTGTTCTGTGAAATGAGCTCACAGAGTTACAGCTTTCCCCTCAAGAAGCCTTTCGCTAAGACAGTTCTTGTGGAATTGGCAAAGTGATATTTGGAAGCCCATAGAGGGCTATGGTGAAAAAGGAAATATCCTCAGATGAAATCTGGAAAGAAGCTTTCTCAGAAACTGCTTAGTGTTCTGTTAATTCATCTCACAGAGTTACATCTGTATTTCATGGATCTCTTTGCTAGCCTTATTTCTGTGGAATCTGAGAACAGATATTTCGGATCCCTTTGAAGACAATAGGGCCAAAGGAAATATCCTCCGATAACAAAGAGAAAGAAGCTTTGTGAGAAATTTCTTTGTGTTCTATGTAATCATCTCACAGAGTTACAGCTTTCCCCTCAAGAAGCCTTTCGCTAAGACAGTTCTTGTGGAATTGGAAAAGTGATATTTGGAAGCCCATAGAGGGCTTAGGTGAAAAAGGAAATATCCTCAGATGAAATCTGGAAAGAAGCTTTCTGAGAAACTGCTTAGTGTTCTGTTAATTCATCTCACAGAGTTACATCTGTATTTCGTGGATCTCTTTGCTAGCCTTATTTCTGTGGAATCTGAGAACAGATATTTCGGATCCCTTTGTAGACTATAGGGCCAAAGGAAATATCCTCCGATAACTAAGAGAAAGAAGCTTTCTGAGAAACTTCTTTGTGTTCTGTGAAATCATCTCACAGAGTTACAGCTTTCCCCTCAAGAAGCCTTTCGCTAAGACAGTTCTTGTGGAATTGGCAAAGTGATATTTGGAAGCCCATAGAGGGCTATGGTGAAAAAGGAAATATCCTCCGATGAAATCTGGAAAGAAGCTTTCTGAGAAACTGCTTAGTGTTCTGTTAGTTCATCTCACAGAGTTACATCTATATTTCGTGCATCTCTTTGCTAGCCTTATTTCTGTGGAATCTGAGAACAGATATTTCGGATCCCTTTGAAGACTATAGGGCCAAAGGAAATATCCTCCGAAAACTAACAGAAACAAGCTTTCTGAGAAACTTCTTTGTGTTCTGTGAAATCAGCTCACAGAGTTACAGCTTTCTCCTCAAGAAGCCTTTCGCTAAGACAGTTCTTGTGGAATTGGCAAAGTGATATTTGGAAGCCCATAGAGGGCTATGGTGAAAAAGGAAATATCCTCAGATGAAATCTGGAAAGAAGCTTTCTGAGAAACTGCTTAGTGTTCTGTTAATTCATCTCACAGAGTTACATCTGTATTTCGTGGATCTCTTTGCTAGCCTTATTTCTGTGGAATCTGAGAACAGATATTTCGGATCCCTTTGAAGACTATAGGGCCAAAGGAAATATCCTCCGATAACAAAGAGAAAGAAGCTTTGTGAGAAATTTCTTTGTGTTCTATGTAATCATCTCACAGAGTTACAGCTTTCCCCTCAAGAAGCCTTTCGCTAAGACAGCTCTTGTGGAATTGGCAAAGTGATATTTGGAAGCCCATAGAGGGCTATGGTCAAAAAGGAAATATCCTCCGATGAAATCTGAAAAGAAGCTTTCTGAGAAACTGCTTAGTGTTCTGTTAATTCATCTCACAGAGTTACATCTGTATTTCGTGGATCACTTGGCTAGCCTTATTTCTGTGGAATCTGAGAATAGATATTTCGGATCCCTTTGAAGACTATAGGGCCAAAGGAAATATCCTCCGATAACTAAGAGAAAGAAGCTTTCTGAGAAACTTCTTTGTGTTCTGTGAAATCATCTCACAGAGTTACAGCTTTCCCCTCAAGAAGCCTTTCGCTAAGACAGTTCTTGTGGAATTGGCAAAGTGATATTTGGAAGCCCATAGAGGGCTATGGTGAAAAAGGAAATATCCTCAGATGAAATCTGGAAAGAAGCTTTCTGAGAAACTGCTTAGTGTTCTGTTAATTCATCTCACAGAGTTACATCTGTATTTCGTGGATCTCTTTGCTAGCCTTATTTCTGTGGAATCTGAGAACAGATATTTCGGATCCCTTTGAAGACTATAGGGCCAAAGGAAATATCCTCCGAAAACTAAGAGAAAGAAGCTTTCTGAGAAACATCTTTGTGTTCTGTGAAATGAGCTCACAGAGTTACAGCTTTCCCCTCAAGAAGCCTTTCGCTAAGACAGTTCTTGTGGAATTGGCAAAGTGATATTTGGAAGCCCATAGAGGGCTATGGTGAAAAAGGAAATATCCTCCGATGAAATCTGGAAAGAAGCTTTCTGAGAAACTGCTTAGTGTTCTGTTAATTCATCTCACAGAGTTACATCTGTATTTCGTGGATCACTTGGCTAGCCTTATTTCTGTGGAATCTGAGAATAGATATTTCGGATCCCTTTGAAGACTATAGGGCCAAAGGAAATATCCTCCGATAACAAAGAGAAAGAAGCTTTCTGAGAAACTTCTTTGTGTTCTGTGAAATCATCTCACAGAGTTACAGCTTTCCCCTCAAGAAGCCTTTCGCTAAGACAGTTCTTGTGGAATTGGCAAAGTGATATTTGGAAGCCCATAGAGGGCTATGGTGAAAAAGGAAATATCCTCAGATGAAATCTGGAAAGAAGCTTTCTGAGAAAGTGCTTAGTGTTCTGTTAATTCATCTCACAGAGTTACATCTGTATTTCGTGGATCTCTTTGCTAGCCGTATTTCTGTGGAATCTGAGAACAGATATTTCGGATCCCTTTGAAGACTATAGGGCCAAAGGAAATATCCTCCGATAACAAAGAGAAAGAAGCTTTGTGAGAAATTTCTTTGTGTTCTATGTAATCATCTCACAGAGTTACAGCTTTCCCCTCAAGAAGCCTTTCGCTAAGACAGTTCTTGTGGAATTGGCAAAGTGATATTTGGAAGCCCACAGAGGGCTATGGTGAAAAAGGAAATATCCTCAGATGAAATCTGGAAAGAAGCTTTCTGAGAAACTGCTTAGTGTTCTGTTAATTCATCTCACAGAGTTACATCTGTATTTCGTGGATCTCTTTGCTAGCCGTATTTCTGTGGAAGATGAGAACAGATATTTCGGATTCCTTTGAAGACTATAGGGCCAAAGGAAATATCCTCCGATAACAAAGAGAAAGAAGCTTTGTGAGAAATTTCTTTGTGTTCTATGTAATCATCTCACAGATTTACAGCTTTCCCATCAAGAAGCCTTTCGCTAAGACAGTTCTTGTGGAATTGGCAAAGTGATATTTGGAAGCCCACAGAGGGCTATGGTGAAAAAGGAAATATAATCAGATGAAATCTGGTAAGAAGCTTTCTGAGAAACTTCTCAGTGTTCTGTTAATTCATCTCACAGAGTTACATCTGTATTTCGTGGATCTCTTTGCTAGGCTTATTTCTGGGGAATCTGAGAACAGATATTTCGGATCCCTTTGAAGACTATAGGGCCAAAGGAAATATCCTCCGAAAACTAAGAGAAATAAGCTTTCTGAGAAACTTCTTTGTGTTCTGTGAAATCAGCTCACAGAGTTACAGCTTTCCTCTCAAGAAGCCTTTCATTAAGACAGTTCTTGTGGAATTGGCAAAGTGATATTTGGAAGCCCATAGAGGGCTATGGTCAAAAAGGAAATATCCTCCGATGAAATCTGGAAAGAAGCTTTCTGAGAAACTGCTTAGTGTTCTGTTAATTCATCTCACAGAGTTAAATCTATATTTCGAGGATCTCTTTGCTAGCCTTATTTCTGTGGAATCTGAGAACAGATATTTCGGATCCCTTTGAAGACTATAGGGCCAAAGGAAATATCCTCCGAAAACTAAAAGAAAGAAGCTTTCTGAGAAACTTCTTTGTGTTCTGTGAAATGAGCTCACAGAGTTGCAGCTTTCCCCTCAAGAAGCCTTTCGCTAAGACCGTTCTTGTGGAATTGGCAAAGTGATATTTGGAAGCCCATAGAGGGCTATGGTGAAAAAGGAAATATCCTCCGATGAAATCTGGAAAGAAGCTTTCTGAGAAAGTGCTTAGTGTTCTGTTAATTCATCTCACAGAGTTACATCTGTATTTCGTGGATCACTTGGCTAGCCTTATTTCTGTGGAATCTGAGAATAGATATTTCGGATCCCTTTGAAGACTATAGGGCCAAAGGAAATATCCTCCGATAACTAAGGGAAAGAAGCTTTCTGAGAAACTTCTTTGTGTTCTGTGAAATCATCTCAAAGAGTTACAGCTTTCCCCTCAAGAAGCCTTTCGCTAAGACAGTTCTTGTGGAATTGGCAAAGTGATATTTGGAAGCCCATAGAGGGCTATGGTGAAAAAGGAAATATCCTCCGATGAAATCTGGAAAGAAGCTTTCTGAGAAACTGCTTAGTGTTCTGTTAGTTCATCTCTCAGAGTTACATCTATATTTCGTGGATCACTTTGCTAGCCTTATTTCTGTGGAATCTGAGAACAGATATTTCGGATCCCTTTGAAGGCTATAGGGCCAAAGGAAATATCCTCGGATAACAAAGAAAAAGAAGCTTTCTGAGAAACTTCTTTGTGTTCTGTGAAATGAGCTCACAGAGTTACAGCTTTCCCCTCAAGAAGCCTTTCGCTAAGACAGTTCTTGTGGAATTGGCAAAGTGATATTTGGAAGCCCATAGAGGGCTATGGTGAAAAAGGAAATATCCTCAGATGAAATCTGGAAAGAAGCTTTCTGAGAAATTGCTTAGTGTTCTGTTAATTCATCTCACAGAGTTACATCTGTATTTCATGGATCTCTTTGCTAGCCTTATTTCTGTGGAATCTGAGAACAGATATTTCGGATCCCTTTGAAGACAATAGGGCCAAAGGAAATATCCTCCGATAACAAAGAGAAAGAAGCTTTGTGAGAAATTTCTTTGTGTTCTATGTAATCATCTCACAGAGTTACAGCTTTCCCCTCAAGAAGCCTTTCGCTAAGACAGTTCTTGTGGAATTGGAAAAGTGATATTTGGAAGCCCATAGAGGGCTTAGGTGAAAAAGGAAATATCCTCAGATGAAATCTGGAAAGAAGCTTTCTGAGAAACTGCTTAGTGTTCTGTTAATTCATCTCACAGAGTTACATCTGTATTTCGTGGATCTCTTTGCTAGCCTTATTTCTGTGGAATCTGAGAACAGATATTTCGGATCCCTTTGAACACTATAGGGCCAAAGGAAATATCCTCCGATAACAAAGAGAAAGAAGCTTTGTGAGAAATTTCTTTGTGTTCTATGTAATCATCTCACAGAGTTACAGCTTTCCCCTCAAGAAGCCTTTCGCTAAGACAGTTCTTGTGGAATAGGCAAAGTGATATTTGGAAGCCCATAGAGGGCTATGGTGAAAAAGGAAATATCCTCAGATGAAATCTGGAAAGAAGCTTTCTGAGAAACTGCTTAGTGTTCTGTTAATTCATCTCACAGAGTTACATCTGTATTTCGTGGATCTCTTTGCTAGCCGTATTTCTGTGGAACATGAGAACAGATATTTCGGATCCCTTTGAAGACTATAGGGCCAAAGGAAATATCCTCCGATAACAAAGAGAAAGAAGCTTTGTGAGAAATTTCTTTGTGTCCTATGTAATCATCTCACAGAGTTACAGTTTTCCCCTCAAGAAGCCTTTCGCTAAGACAGTTCTTGTGGAATTGGCAAAGTGATAGTTGGAAGCCCATAGAGGGCTATGGTGAAAAAGGAAATATCCTCCGATGAAATCTGGAAAGAAGCTTTCTGAGAAACTGCTTAGTGTTCTGTTAATTCATCTCACAGAGTTACATCTGTATTTCGTGGATCTCTTTGCTAGCCTTATTTCTGTGAAATCTGAGAACAGATATTTCGGATCCCTTTGAAGACTATAGGGCCAAAGGAAATATCCTCCGATAACTAAGAGAAAGAAGCTTTCTGAGAAACTTCTTTGTGTTCTGTGAAATCATCTCACAGAGTTACAGCTTTCCCCTCAAGAAGCCTTTCGCTAAGACAGTTCTTGTGGAATTGGCAAAGTGATATTTGGAAGCCCATAGAGGGCTAGGGTGAAAAAGGAAATATACTCAGATGAAATCTGGAAAGAAGCTTTCTGAGAAACTGCTTAGTGTTCTGTTAATTCATCTCACAGAGTTACATCTGTATTTCGTGGATCTCTTTGCTAGCCTTATTTCTGTGGAATCTGAGAACAGATATTTCGGATCCCTTTGAACACTATAGGTCCAAAGGAAATATCCTCCGACAACAAAGAGAAAGAAGCTTTGTGAGAAATTTCTTTGTGTTCTATGTAATCATCTCACAGAGTTACAGCTTTCCCCTCAAGAAGCCTTTCGCTAAGACAGTTGTTGTGGAATTGGCAAAGTGATATTTGGAAGCCCACAGAGGGCTATGGTGAAAAAGGAAATATAATCAGATGAAATCTGGAAAGAAGCTTTCTGAGAAACTGCTTAGTGTTCTGTAAATTCACCTCACAGAGTGACATCTGTATTTCGTGGATCTCTTTGCTAGCCGTATTTCTGTGGAAGATGAGAACAGATATTTCGGATCCCTTTGAAGACTATAGGGCCAAAGGAAATATCCTCCGATAACAAAGAGAAAGAAGCTTTGTGAGAAATTTCTTTGTGTTCTATGTAATCATCTCACAGAGTTACAGCTTTCCCCTCAAGAAGCCTTTCGCTAAGACAGTTCTTGTGGAATTGGCAAAGTGATATTTGGAAGCCCACAGAGGGCTATGGTGAAAAAGGAAATATAATCAGATGAAATCCGGAAAGAAGCTTTCTGAGAAACTTCTCGGTGTTCTGTTAATTCATCTCACAGAGTTACATCTGTATTTCGTGGATCTCTTTGCTAGGCTTATTTCTGGGGAATCTGAGAACAGATATTTCGGATCCCTTTGAAGACTATAGGGCCAAAGGAAATATCCTCCGAAAACTAAGAGAAAGAAGCTTTCTGAGAAACTTCTTTGTGTTCTGTGAAAGCAGCTCACAGAGTTACAGCTTTCCTCTCTAGAAGCCTTTCGCTAAGACAGTTCTTGTGGAATTGGCAAAGTGATATTTGGAAGCCCATAGAGGGCTATGGTCAAAAAGGAAATATCCTCAGATGAAATCTGGAAAGAAGCTTTCTGAGAAACTGCTTAGTGTTCTGTTAATTCATCTCACAGAGTTACATCTATATTTCGAGGATCTCTTTGCTAGCCTTATTTCTGTGGAATCTTAGAACAGATATTTCGGATCCCTTTGAAGACTATAGGGCCAAAGGAAATGTCCTCCGAAAACTAAGAGAAAGAAGCTTTCTGAGAAACTTCTTTGTGTTCTGTGAAATGAGCTCACAGAGTTACAGCTTTCCCCTCAAGAAGCCTTTCGCTAAGACAGTTCTTGTGGAATTGGCAAAGTGATATTTGGAAGCCCTTAGAGGGCTATGGTGAAAAAGGAAATATCCTCCGATGAAATCTGGAAAGAAGCTTTCTGAGAAACTGCTTAGTGTTCTGTTAATTCATCTCACAGTGTTATATCTGTATTTCGTGGATCTCTTTGCTAGCCTTATTTCTGTGGAATCTGAGAACAGATATTTCGGATACCTTTGAAGACTATAGGGCCAAAGGAAATATCTTCCGATACCAAAGAGAAAGAAGATTTGTGAGAAATTTCTTTGTGTTCTATGTAATCATCTCACAGTGTTACAGCTTTCCCCTCAAGAAGCCTTTTTCTAAGACAGTTCTTGTGGAATTGGCAAAGTGATATTTGGAAGCCCATAGAGGGCTATGGTGAAAAAGGAAATATAATCAGATGAAATCTGGAAAGAAGCATTCTGAGAAAATGCTTAGTGTTCTGTTAATTCATCTCACAGAGTTACATCTGTATTTCGTGGATCACTTGGCTAGCCTTATTTCTGTGGAATCTGAGAACAGATATTTCGGATCCCTTTGAAGACTATAGGGACAAAGGAAATATCCTCCGATAACTTAGAGAAAGAAGCTTTCCGAGAAACTTCTTTGTGTTCTGTGAAATCATCTCACAGAGTTACAGCTTTCCCCTCAAGAAGCCTTTCGCTATGACAGTTCTTGTGGAATTGGCAAAGTGATATTTGGAAGCCCATAGAGGGCTATGGTGAAAAAGGAAATATCCTCCGATGAAATCTGGAAAGAAGCTTTCTGAGAAATTTCTCAGTGTTCTGTTAATTCATCTCACAGAGTTACATCTGTATTTCGTGGATCTCTTCGCTAGGCTTATTTCTGTGGAATCTGAGAACAGATATTTCGGATCCCTTTGAAGACTATAGGGCCAAAGGAAATATCCTCGGATAACAAAGAAAACGAAGCTTTCTGGGAAACTTCTTTGTGTTCTGTGAAATCATCTCACAGAGGTACAGCTTTCCCCTCAAGAAGTCTTTCGCTAAGACAGTTCTTGTGGAATTGGCAAAGTGATAGTTGGAAGCCCATAGAGGGCTATGGAGAAAAAGGAAATATCCTCAGATGAAATCTGGAAAGAAGCTTTCTGAGAAACTGCTTAGTGTTCTGTTAATTCATCTCACAGAGTTACATCTCTATATCGTGGATCTCTTTGCTAGCCTTATTTCTGTGGAATCTGAAAACAGATATTTCGGATCCCTTTGAAGACTATAGGGCCAAAGGAAATATCCTCCGAAAACTAACAGAAAGAAGCTTTCTGAGAAACTTCTTTGTGTTCTGTGAAATCATCTCACAGAGTTACAGCTTTCCCCTCAAGAAGCCTTTCGCTAAGACAGTTCTTGTGGAATTGGCAAAGTGATATTTGGAAGCCCATAGAGGGCTATGGTGAAAAAGGAAATATCCTCAGATGAAATCTGGAAAGAAGCTTTCTGAGAAACTGCTTAGTGTTCTGTTAATTCATCTCACAGAGTTACATCTGTATTTCGTGGATCTCTTTGCTAGCCTTATTTCTGTGGAATCTGAGAACAGATATTTCGGATACCTTTGAACACTATAGGGCCAAAGGAAATATCGTCCGATAACAAAGAGAAAGAAGCTTTGTGAGAAATTTCTTTGTGTTCTATGTAATCATCTCACAGAGTTACAGCTTTCCCCTCAAGAAGCCTTTCGCTAAGACAGTTCTTGTGGAATTGGCAAAGTGATATTTGGAAGCCCACAGAGGGCTATGGTGAAAAAGGAAATATCCTCAGATGAAATCTGGAAAGAAGCTTTCTGAGAAACTGCTTAGTGTTCTGTTAATTCATCTCACAGAGTTACATCTGTATTTCGTGGATCTCTTTGCTAGCCGTATTTCTGTGGAAGATGAGAACAGATATTTCGGATCCCTTTGAAGACTATAGGGCCAAAGGAAATATCCTCCGATAACAAAGAGAAAGAAGCTTTGTGAGAAATTTCTTTGTGTTCTATGTAATCATCTCACAGAGTTACAGCTTTCCCCTCAAGAAGCCTTTCGCTAAGACAGTTCTTGTGGAATTGGCAAAGTGATATTTGGAAGCCCACAGAGGGCTATGGTGAAAAAGGAAATATATTCAGATGAAATCTGGAAAGAAGCTTTCTGAGAAACTTCTCAGTGTTCTGTTAATTCATCTCACAGAGTTACATCTGTATTTCGTGGATCTCTTTGCTAGGCTTATTTCTGGGGAATCTGAGAACAGATATTTCGGATCCCTTTGAAGACTATAGGGCCAAAGGAAATATCCTCCGAAAACTAAGAGAAAGAAGCTTTCTGAGAAACTTCTTTGTGTTCTGTGAAATCAGCTCACAGAGTTACAGCTTTCCTCTCAAGAAGCCTTTCGCTAAGACAGTTCTTGTGGAATTGGCAAAGTGATATTTGGAAGCCCATAGAGGGCTATGGTCAAAAAGGAAATATCCTCAGATGAAATCTGGAAAGAAGCTTTCTGAGAAACTGCTTAGTGTTCTGTTAATTCATCTCACAGAGTTACATCTATATTTCGAGGATCTCTTTGCTAGCCTTATTTCTGTGGAATCTGAGAACAGATATTTCGGATCCCTTTGAAGACTATAGGGCCAAAGGAAATATCCTCCGAAAACTAAGAGAAAGAAGCTTTCTGAGAAACTTCTTTGTGTTCTGTGAAATG
This sequence comes from Macaca nemestrina, assembly GCF_043159975.1. NCBI lineage: Eukaryota > Metazoa > Chordata > Mammalia > Primates > Cercopithecidae > Macaca > Macaca nemestrina. The sequence goes on along the minus strand of NC_092130.1, from coordinate 131,332,738 downwards.
AGCTCACAGAGTTTCAGCTTTCCCCTCAAGAAGCCTTTCGCTAAGACAGTTCTTGTGGAATTGGCAAAGTGATATTTGGAAGCCCATAGAGGGCTATGGTGAAAAGGGAAATATCCTCCGATGAAATCTGGAAAGAAGCTTTCTGAGAAACTGCTTAGTGTTCTGTTAATTCATCTCACAGAGTTATATCTGTATTTCGTGTATCTCTTTGCTAGCCTTATTTCTGTGGAATCTGAGAACAGATATTTCGGATCCCTTTGAAGACTATAGGGCCAAAGGAAATATCTTCCGATACCAAAGAGAAAGAAGATTTGTGAGAAATTTCTTTGTGTTCTATGTAATCATCTCACAGAGTTACAGCTTTGCCCTCAAGAAGCCTTTTTCTAAGACAGTTCTTGTGGAATTGGCAAAGTGATATTTGGAAGCCCACAGAGGGCTATGGTGAAAAAGGAAATATAATCAGATGAAATCTGGAAAGAAGCTTTCTGAGAAACTGCTTAGTGTTCTGTTAATTCGTCTCACAGAGTTACATCTCTATATCGTGGATCTCTTTGCTAGCCTTATTTCTGTGGAATCTGAGAACAGATATTTCGGATCCCTTTGAAGACTATAGGGCCAAAGGAAATATCCTCCGAAAACTAACAGAAAGAAGCTTTCTGAGAAACTTCTTTGTGTTCTGTGAAATCAGCTCACAGAGTTACAGCTTTCTCCTCAAGAAACCTTTCGCTAAGACAGTTCTTGTGGAATTGGCAAAGTGATATTTGGAAGCCCATAGAGGGCTATGGTGAAAAAGGAAATATCCTCAGATGAAATCTGGAAAGAAGCTTTCTGAGAAACTGCTTAGTGTTCTGTTAATTCATCTCATAGAGTTACATCTGTATTTCGTGGATCTCTTTTCTAGCCTTATTTCTGTGGAATCTGAGAACAGATATTTCGGATCCCTTTGAAGACTATAGGGCCAAAGGAAATATCCTCCGATAACAAAGAGAAAGAAGCTTTGTGATAAATTTCTTTGTGTTCTATGTAATCATCTCACAGAGTTACAGCTTTCCCCTCAAGAAGCCTTTCGCTAAGACAGTTCTTGTGGAATTGGCAAAGTGATATTTGGAAGCCCATAGAGGGCTATGGTGAAAAAGGAAATATCCTCGGATGAAATCTGAAAAGAAGATTTCTGAGAAACTGCTTAGTGTTCTGTTAATTCATCTCACAGAGTTACATCTGTATTTCGTGGATCACTTGGCTAGCCTTATTTCTGTGGAATCTGAGAATAGATATTTCGGATCCCTTTGAAGACTATAGGGCCAAAGGAAATATCCTCCGATAACTAAGAGAAAGAAGCTTTCTGAGAAACTTCTTTGTGTTCTGTGAAATCGTCTCACAGAGTTACAGCTTTCCCCTCAAGAAGCCTTACGCTAAGACAGTTCTTGTGGAATTGGCAAAGTGATATTTGGAAGCCCATAGAGGGCTATGGTGAAAAAGGAAATATCCTCAGATGAAATCTGGAAAGAAGCTTTCTGAGAAACTGCTTAGTGTTCTGTTAATTCATCTCACAGAGTTGCATCTGTATTTCGTGGATCTCTTTGCTAGCCTTATTTCTGTGGAATCTGAGAACAGATATTTCGGATCCCTTTGAAGACTATAGGGCCAAAGGAAATATCCTCCGATAACAAAGAGAAAGAAGCTTTGTGAGAAATTTCTTTGTGTTCTATGTAATCATCTCACAGAGTTACAGCTTTCCCCTCAAGAAGCCTTTCGCTAAGACAGTTCTTGTGGAATTGGCAAAGTGATATTTGGAAGCCCATAGAGGGCTATGGTGAAAAAGGAAATATCCTCCGATGAAATCTGAAAAGAAGATTTCTGAGAAACTGCTTAGTGTTCTGTTAATTCATCTCACAGAGTTACATCTCTATATCGTGGATCTCTTTGCTAGCCTTATTTCTGTGGAATCTGAGAACAGATATTTCGGATCCCTTTGAAGACTATAGGGCCAAAGGAAATATCCTCCGATAACTAAGAGAAAGAAGCTTTCTGAGAAACTTCTTTGTGTTCTGTGAAATCATCTCACAGAGTTACAGCTTTCCCCTCAAGAAGCCTTACGCTAAGACAGTTCTTGTGGAATTGGCAAAGTGATATTTGGAAGCCCATAGAGGGCTATGGTGAAAAAGGAAATATCCTCAGATGAAATCTGGAAAGAAGCTTTCTGAGAAACTGCTTAGTGTTCTGTTAATTCATCTCACAGAGTTACATCTGTATTTCGTGGATCTCTTTGCTAGCCTTATTTCTGTGGAATCTGAGAACAGATATTTCGGATCCCTTTGAAGACTATAGGGCCAAAGGAAATATCCTCCGATAACAAAGAGAAAGAAGCTTTGTGAGAAATTTCTTTGTGTTCTATGTAATCATCTCACAGAGTTACAGCTTTCCCCTCAAGAAGCCTTTCGCTAAGACAGTTCTTGTGGAATTGGCAAAGTGATATTTGGAAGCCATCAGAGGGCTATGGTGAAAAAGGAAATATCCTCAGATGAAATCTGGAAAGAAGCTTTCTGAGAAACTGCTTAGTGTTCTGTTAATTCATCTCACAGAGTTACATCTGTATTTCGTGGATCTCTTTGCTAGCCGTATTTCTGTGGAAGATGAGAACAGATATTTCGGATTCCTTTGAAGACTATAGGGCCAAAGGAAATATCCTCCGATAACAAAGAGAAAGAAGCTTTGTGAGAAATTTCTTTGTGTTCTGTGAAATGAGCTCACAGAGTTGCAGCTTTCCCCTCAAGAAGCCTTTCGCTAAGACCGTTCTTGTGGAATTGGCAAAGTGATATTTGGAAGCCCATAGAGGGCTATGGTGAAAAAGGAAATATCCTCCGATGAAATCTGGAAAGAAGCTTTCTGAGAAACTGCTTAGTGTTCTGTTAATTCATCTCACAGAGTTATATCTGTATTTCGTGGATCTCTTTGCTAGCCTTATTTCTGTGGAATCTGAGAACAGATATTTCGGATCCCTTTGAAGACTATAGGGCCAAAGGAAATATCCTCCGATACCAAAGAGAAAGAAGCTTTGTGAGAAATTTCTTTGTGTTCTATGTAATAATCTCACAGAGTTACAGCTTTCCCCTCAAGAAGCCTTTCGCTAACACAGTTCTTGTGAAATTGGCAAAGTGATATTTGGAAGCCCACAGAGGGCTATGGTGAAAAAGGAAATATAATCAGATGAAATCTGGAAAGAAGCTTTCTGAGAAACTGCTTAGTGTTCTATTAATTCATCTCACAGAGTTACATGTGTATTTCGTGGATCACTTGGCTATCCTCATTTCTGTGGAATCTGAGAACAGATATTTCGGATCCCTTTGAAGACTATAGGGCCAAAGGAAATATCCTCGGATAACAAAGAAAAAGAAGCTTTCTGAGAAACTTCTTTGTGTTCTGTGAAATCATCTCACAGAGTTACAGCTTTCCCCTCAAGAAGCCTTTCGCTAAGACAGTTCTTGTGGAATTGGCAAAGTGATATTTGGAAGCCCATAGAGGGCTATGGTGAAAAAGGAAATATCCTCAGATGAAATCTGGAAAGAAGCTTTCTGAGAAACTGCTTAGTGTTCTGTTAATTCATCTCACAGAGTTACATCTGTATTTCGTGGATCTCTTTGCTAGCCTTATTTCTGTGGAATCTGAGAATAGATATTTCGGATCCCTTTGAAGACTATAGGGCCAAAGGAAATATCCTCCGATAACTAAGGGAAAGAAGCTTTCTGAGAAACTTCTTTGTGTTCTGTGAAATCATCTCAAAGAGTTACAGCTTTCCCCTCAAGAAGCCTTTCGCTAAGACAGTTCTTGTGGAATTGGCAAAGTGATATTTGGAAGCCCATAGAGGGCTATGGTGAAAAAGGAAATATCCTCCGATGAAATCTGGAAAGAAGCTTTCTGAGAAACTGCTTAGTGTTCTGTTAGTTCATCTCTCAGAGTTACATCTATATTTCGTGGATCACTTTGCTAGCCTTATTTCTGTGGAATCTGAGAACAGATATTTCGGATCCCTTTGAAGGCTATAGGGCCAAAGGAAATATCCTCGGATAACAAAGAAAAAGAAGCTTTCTGAGAAACTTCTTTGTGTTCTGTGAAATGAGCTCACAGAGTTACAGCTTTCCCCTCAAGAAGCCTTTCGCTAAGACAGTTCTTGTGGAATTGGCAAAGTGATATTTGGAAGCCCATAGAGGGCTATGGTGAAAAAGGAAATATCCTCAGATGAAATCTGGAAAGAAGCTTTCTGAGAAACTGCTTAGTGTTCTGTTAATTCATCTCACAGAGTTACATCTGTATTTCGTGGATCTCTTTGCTAGCCTTATTTCTGTGGAATCTGAGAACAGATATTTCGGATCCCTTTGAACACTATAGGGCCAAAGGAAATATCCTCCGATAACAAAGAGAAAGAAGCTTTGTGAGAAATTTCTTTGTGTTCTATGTAATCATCTCACAGAGTTACAGCTTTCCCCTCAAGAAGCCTTTCGCTAAGACAGTGTTTGTGGAATTGGCAAAGTGATATTTGGAAGCCCACAGAGGGCTATGGTGAAAAAGGAAATATCCTCAGATGAAATCTGGAAAGAAGCTTTCTGAGAAACTGCTTAGTGTTCTGTTAATTCATCTCACAGAGTTACATCTGTATTTCGTGGATCTCTTTGCTAGCCGTATTTCTGTGGAAGATGAGAACAGATATTTCGGATCCCTTTGAAGACTATAGGGCCAAAGGATATATCCTCCGATAACAAAGAGAAAGAAGCTTTGTGAGAAATTTCTTTGTGTTCTATGTAATCATCTCACAGAGTTACAGTTTTCCCCTCAAGAAGCCTTTCGCTAAGACAGTTCTTGTGGAATTGGCAAAGTGATATTTGGAAGCCCACAGAGGGCTATGGTGAAAAAGGAAATATAATCAGATGAAATCTGGAAAGAAGCTTTCTGAGAAACTTCTCAGTGTTCTGTTAATTCATCTCACAGAGTTACATCTGTGTTTCGTGGATCACTTGGCTAGCCTTATTTCTGGGGAATCTGAGAACAGATATTTCGGATCCCTTTGAAGACTATAGGGCCAAAGGAAATATCCTCCGAAAACTAAGAGAAAGAAGCTTTCTGAGAAACTTCTTTGTGTTCTGTGAAATCAGCTCACAGAGTTACAGCTTTCCTCTCAAGAAGCCTTTCGCTAAGACAGTTCTTGTGGAATTGGCAAAGCGATATTTGGAAGCCCATAGAGGGCTATGGTCAAAAAGGAAGTATCCTCAGATGAAATCTGGAAAGAAGCTTTCTGAGAAACTGCTTAGTGTTCTGTTAGTTCATCTCACAGAGTTACATCTATATTTCGAGGATCTCTTTGCTAGCCTTATTTCTGTGGAATCTGAGAACAGATATTTCGGATCCTTCTGAAGACTATAGGGCCAAAGGAAATATCCTCCGAAAACTAAGAGAAAGAAGCTTTCTGAGAAACTTCTTTGTGTTCTGTGAAATGAGCTCACAGAGTTACAGCTTTCCCCTCAAGAAGCCTTTCGCTAAGACAGTTCTTGTGGAATTGGCAAAGTGATATTTGGAAGCCCATAGAGGGCTATGGTGAAAAAGGAAATATCCTCCGATGAAATCTGGAAAGAAGCTTTCTGAGAAACTGCTTAGTGTTCTGTTAATTCATCTCACAGAGTTATATCTGTATTTCGTGGATCTCTTTGCTAGCCTTATTTCTGAGGAATCTGAGAACAGATATTTCGGATCCCTTTGAAGACTATAGGGCCAAAGGAAATATCTTCCGATACCAAAGAGAAAGAAGATTTGTGAGAAATTTCTTTGTGTTCTGTGAAATCATCTAACAGAGTTACAGCTTTCCCCTCAAGAAGCCTTACGCTAAGACAGTTCTTGTGGAATTGGCAAAGTGATATTTGGAAGCCCATAGAGGGCTATGGTGAAAAAGGAAATATCCTCAGATGAAATCTGGAAAGAAGCTTTCTGAGAAACTGCTTAGTGTTCTGTTAATTCATCTCACAGAGTTACATCTGTATTTCGTGGATCTCTTTGCTAGCCTTATTTCTGTGGAATCTGAGAACAGATATTTCGGATCCCTTTGAAGACTATAGGGCCAAAGGAAATATCCTCCGATAACAAAGAGAAAGAAGCTTTGTGAGAAATTTCTTTGTGTTCTATGTAATCATCTCACAGAGTTACAGCTTTCCCCTCAAGAAGCCTTTCGCTAAGACAGTTCTTGTGGAATTGGCAAAGTGATATTTGGAAGCCAACAGAGGGCTATGGTGAAAAAGGAAATATCCTCAGATGAAATCTGGAAAGAAGCTTTCTGAGAAACTGCTTAGTGTTCTGTTAATTCATCTCACAGAGTTACATCTGTATTTCGTGGATCTCTTTGCTAGCCGTATTTCTGTGGAAGATGAGAACAGATATTTCGGATCCCTTTGAAGACTATAGGGCCAAAGGAAATATCCTCCGATAACAAAGAGAAAGAAGCTTTGTGAGAAATTTCTTTGTGTTCTGTGAAATGAACTCACAGAGTTGCAGCTTTCCCCTCAAGAAGCCTTTCGCTAAGACCGTTCTTGTGGAATTGGCAAAGTGATATTTGGAAGCCCATAGAGGGCTATGGTGAAAAAGGAAATATCCTCCGATGAAATCTGGAAAGAAGCTTTCTGAGAAACTGCTTAGTGTTCTGTTAATTCATCTCACAGAGTTATATCTGTATTTCGTGGATCTCTTTGCTAGCCTTATTTCTGTGGAATCTGAGAACAGATATTTCGGATCCCTTTGAAGACTATAGGGCCAAAGGAAATATCCTCCGATAACTAAGAGAAAGAAGCTTTGTGAGAAATTTCTTTGTGTTCTATGTAATAATCTCACAGAGTTACAGCTTTCCCCTCAAGAAGCCTTTCGCTAACACAGTTCTTGTGAAATTGGCAAAGTGATATTTGGAAGCCCACAGAGGGCTATGGTGAAAAAGGAAATATAATCAGATGAAATCTGGAAAGAAGCTTTCTGAGAAACTGCTTAGTGTTCTATTAATTCATCTCACAGAGTTACATGTGTATTTCGTGGATCACTTGGCTATCCTCATTTCTGTGGAATCTGAGAACAGATATTTCGGATCCCTTTGAAGACTATAGGGCCAAAGGAAATATCCTCCGATAACAAAGAAAAAGAAGCTTTCTGAGAAACTTCTTTGTGTTCTGTGAAATCATCTCACAGAGTTACAGCTTTCCCCTCAAGAAGCCTTTCGCTAAGACAGTTCTTGTGGAATTGGCAAAGTGATATTTGGAAGCCCATAGAGGGCTATGGTGAAAAAGGAAATATCCTCAGATGAAATCTGGAAAGAAGCTTTCTGAGAAACTGCTTAGTGTTCTGTTAATTCATCTCACAGAGTTACATCTGTATTTCGTGGATCTCTTTGCTAGCCTTATTTCTGTGGAATCTGAGAATAGATATTTCGGATCCCTTTGAAGACTATAGGGCCAAAGGAAATATCCTCCGATAACTAAGGGAAAGAAGCTTTCTGAGAAACTTCTTTGTGTTCTGTGAAATCATCTCAAAGAGTTACAGCTTTCCCCTCAAGAAGCCTTTCGCTAAGACAGTTCTTGTGGAATTGGCAAAGTGATATTTGGAAGCCCATAGAGGGCTATGGTGAAAAAGGAAATATCCTCCGATGAAATCTGGAAAGAAGCTTTCTGAGAAACTGCTTAGTGTTCTGTTAGTTCATCTCTCAGAGTTACATCTATATTTCGTGGATCACTTTGCTAGCCTTATTTCTGTGGAATCTGAGAACAGATATTTCGGATCCCTTTGAAGGCTATAGGGCCAAAGGAAATATCCTCGGATAACAAAGAAAAAGAAGCTTTCTGAGAAACTTCTTTGTGTTCTGTGAAATGAGCTCACAGAGTTACAGCTTTCTCCTCAAGAAGCCTTTCGCTAAGACTGTTTTTGTGGAATTGGCAAAGTGATATTTGGAAGCCCATAGAGGGCTATGGTGAAAAAGGAAATATCCTCAGTTGAAATCTGGAAAGAAGCTTTCTGAGAAACTGCTTAGTGTTCTGTTAATTCATCTCACAGAGTTACATCTGTATTTCATGGATCTCTTTGCTAGCCTTATTTCTGTGGAATCTGAGAACAGATATTTCGGATCCCTTTGAAGACAATAGGGCCAAAGGAAATATCCTCCGATAACAAAGAGAAAGAAGCTTTGTGAGAAATTTCTTTGTGTTCTATGTAATCATCTCACAGAGTTACAGCTTTCCCCTCAAGAAGCCTTTCGCTAAGACAGTTCTTGTGGAATTGGAAAAGTGATATTTGGAAGTCCATAGAGGGCTATGGTGAAAAAGGAAATATCCTCAGATGAAATCTGGAAAGAAGCTTTCTGAGAAACTGCTTAGTGTTCTGTTAGTTCATCTCACAGAGTTACATCTGTATTTCGTGGATCTCTTTTTTAGGCTTATTTCTGTGGAATCTGAGAACAGATATTTCGGATCCCTTTGAAGACTATAGGGCCAAAGGAAATATCCTCCGATAACTAAGAGAAAGAAGCTTTCTGAGAAACTTCTTTGTGTTCTGTGAATTCATCTCACAGAGGTACAGCTTTCCCCTCAAGAAGCCTTTCGCTAAGACAGTTCTTGTGGAATTGGCAAAGTGATATTTGGAAGCCCATAGAGGGCTATGGTGAAAAGGGAAATATCCTCTGATGAAATCTGGAAAGAAGCTTTCTGAGAAACTGCTTAGTGTTCTGTTAATTCATCTCACAGAGTTATATCTGTATTTCGTGGATCTCTTTGCTAGCCTTATTTCTGTGGAATCTGAGAACAGATATTTCGGATCCCTTTGAAGACTATAGGGCCAAAGGAAATATCTTCCGATACCAAAGAGAAAGAAGATTTGTGAGAAATTTCTTTGTGTTCTATGTAATCATCTCACAGAGTTACAGCTTTCCCCTCAAGAAGCCTTTTTCTAAGACAGTTCTTGTGGAATTGGCAAAGTGATATTTGGAAGCCCACAGAGGGCTATGGTGAAAAAGGAAATATAATCAGATGAAATCTGGAAAGAAGCTTTCTGAGAAACTGCTTAGTGTTCTGTTAATTCGTCTCACAGAGTTACATCTCTATATCGTGGATCTCTTTGCTAGCCTTATTTCTGTGGAATCTGAGAACAGATATTTCGGATCCCTTTGAAGACTATAGGGCCAAAGGAAATATCCTCCGAAAACTAACAGAAAGAAGCTTTCTGAGAAACTTCTTTGTGTTCTGTGAAATCAGCTCACAGAGTTACAGCTTTCTCCTCAAGAAGCCTTTCGCTAAGACAGTTCTTGTGGAATTGGCAAAGTGATATTTGGAAGCCCATAGAGGGCTATGGTGAAAAAGGAAATATCCTCAGATGAAATCTGGAAAGAAGCTTTCTGAGAAACTGCTTAGTGTTCTGTTAATTCATCTCATAGAGTTACATCTGTATTTCGTGGATCTCTTTGCTAGCCTTATTTCTGTGGAATCTGAGAACAGATATTTCGGATCCCTTTGAAGACTATAGGGCCAAAGGAAATATCCTCCGATAACAAAGAGAAAGAAGCTTTGTGATAAATTTCTTTGTGTTCTATGTAATCATCTCACAGAGTTACAGCTTTCCCCTCAAGAAGCCTTTCGCTAAGACAGTTCTTGTGGAATTGGCAAAGTGATATTTGGAAGCCCATAGAGGGCTATGGTGAAAAAGGAAATATCCTCCGATGAAATCTGAAAAGAAGATTTCTGAGAAACTGCTTAGTGTTCTGTTAATTCATCTCACAGAGTTACATCTGTATTTCGTGGATCACTTGGCTAGCCTTATTTCTGTGGAATCTGAGAATAGATATTTCGGATCCCTTTGAAGACTATAGGGCCAAAGGAAATATCCTCCGATAACTAAGAGAAAGAAACTTTCTGAGAAACTTCTTTGTGTTCTGTGAAATCATCTCACAGAGTTACAGCTTTCCCCTCAAGAAGCCTTAGGCTAAGACAGTTCTTGTGGAATTGGCAAAGTGATATTTGGAAGCCCATAGAGGGCTATGGTGAAAAAGGAAATATCCTCAGATGAAATCTGGAAAGAAGCTTTCTGAGAAACTGCTTAGTGTTCTGTTAATTCATCTCACAGAGTTACATCTGTATTTCGTGGATCTCTTTGCTAGCCTTATTTCTGTGGAATCTGAGAACAGATATTTCGGATCCCTTTGAAGACTATAGGGCCAAAGGAAATATCCTCCGATAACAAAGAGAAAGAAGCTTTGTGAGAAATTTCTTTGTGTTCTATGTAATCATCTCACAGAGTTACAGCTTTCCCCTCAAGAAGCCTTTCGCTAAGACAGTTCTTGTGGAATTGGCAAAGTGATATTTGGAAGCCAACAGAGGGCTATGGTGAAAAAGGAAATATCCTCAGATGAAATCTGGAAAGAAGCTTTCTGAGAAACTGCTTACTGTTCTGTTAATTCATCTCACAGAGTTACATCTGTATTTCGTGGATCTCTTTGCTAGCCGTATTTCTGTGGAAGATGAGAACAGATATTTCGGATCCCTTGGAAGACTATAGGGCCAAAGGAAATATCCTCCGATAACAAAGAGAAAGAAGCTTTGTGAGAAATTTCTTTGTGTTCTGTGAAATGAGCTCACAGAGTTGCACCTTTCCCCTCAAGAAGCCTTTCGCTAAGACCGTTCTTGTGGAATTGGCAAAGTGATATTTGGAAGCCCATAGAGGGCTATGGTGAAAAAGGAAATATCCTCCGATGAAATCTGGAAAGAAGCTTTCTGAGAAACTGCTTAGTGTTCTGTTAATTCATCTCACAGAGTTATATCTGTATTTCGTGGATCTCTTTGCTAGCCTTATTTCTGTGGAATCTGAGAACAGATATTTCGGATCCCTTTGAAGACTATAGGGCCAAAGGAAATATCCTCCGATACCAAAGAGAAAGAAGCTTTGTGAGAAATTTCTTTGTGTTCTATGTAATAATCTCACAGAGTTACAGCTTTCCCCTCAAGAAGCCTTTCGCTAACACAGTTCTTGTGAAATTGGCAAAGTGATATTTGGAAGCCCACAGAGGGCTATGGTGAAAAAGGAAATATAATCAGATGAAATCTGGAAAGAAGCTTTCTGAGAAACTGCTTAGTGTTCTATTAATTCATCTCACAGAGTTACATGTGTATTTCGTGGATCACTTGGCTATCCTCATTTCTGTGGAATCTGAGAACAGATATTTCGGATCCCTTTGAAGACTATAGGGCCAAAGGAAATATCCTCGGATAACAAAGAAAAAGAAGCTTTCTGAGAAACTTCTTTGTGTTCTGTGAAATCATCTCACAGAGTTACAGCTTTCCCCTCAAGAAGCCTTTCGCTAAGACAGTTCTTGTGGAATTGGCAAAGTGATATTTGGAAGCCCATAGAGGGCTATGGTGAAAAAGGAAATATCCTCAGATGAAATCTGGAAAGAAGCTTTCTGAGAAACTGCTTAGTGTTCTGTTAATTCATCTCACAGAGTTACATCTGTATTTCGTGGATCTCTTTGCTAGCCTTATTTCTGTGGAATCTGAGAATAGATATTTCGGATCCCTTTGAAGACTATAGGGCCAAAGGAAATATCCTCCGATAACTAAGGGAAAGAAGCTTTCTGAGAATCTTCTTTGTGTTCTGTGAAATCATCTCAAAGAGTTACAGCTTTCCCCTCAAGAAGCCTTTCGCTAAGACAGTTCTTGTGGAATTGGCAAAGTGATATTTGGAAGCCCATAGAGGGCTATGGTGAAAAAGGAAATATCCTCCGATGAAATCTGGAAAGAAGCTTTCTGAGAAACTGCTTAGTGTTCTGTTAGTTCATCTCTCAGAGTTACATCTATATTTCGTGGATCACTTTGCTAGCCTTATTTCTGTGGAATCTGAGAACAGATATTTAGGATCCCTTTGAAGGCTATAGGGCCAAAGGAAATATCCTCGGATAACAAAGAAAAAGAAGCTTTCTGAGAAACTTCTTTGTGTTCTGTGAAATGAGCTCACAGAGTTACAGCTTTCCCCTCAAGAAGCCTTTCGCTAAGACAGTTCTTGTGGAATTGGCAAAGTGATATTTGGAAGCCCATAGAGGGCTATGGTGAAAAAGGAAATATCCTCAGATGAAATCTGGAAAGAAGCTTTCTGAGAAACTGCTTAGTGTTCTGTTAATTCATCTCACAGAGTTACATCTGTATTTCATGGATCTCTTTGCTAGCCTTATTTCTGTGGAATCTGAGAACAGATATTTCGGATCCCTTTGAAGACAATAGGGCCAAAGGAAATATCCTCCGATAACAAAGAGAAAGAAGCTTTGTGAGAAATTTCTTTGTGTTCTATGTAATCATCTCACAGAGTTACAGCTTTCCCCTCAAGAAGCCTTTCGCTAAGACAGTTCTTGTGGAATTGGAAAAGTGATATTTGGAAGTCCATAGAGGGCTATGGTGAAAAAGGAAATATCCTCAGATGAAATCTGGAAAGAAGCTTTCTGAGAAACTGCTTAGTGTTCTGTTAGTTCATCTCACAGAGTTACATCTGTATTTCGTGGATCTCTTTGTTAGGCTTATTTCTGTGGAATCTGAGAACAGATATTTCGGATCCCTTTGAAGACTATAGGGCCAAAGGAAATATCCTCCGATAACAAAGAGAAAGAAGCTTTCTGAGAAACTTCTTTGTGTTCTGTGAATTCATCTCACAGAGGTACAGCTTTCCCCTCAAGAAGCCTTTCGCTAAGACAGTTCTTGTGGAATTGGCAAAGTGATATTTGGAAGCCCATAGAGGACTATGGTGAAAAAGGAAATATCCTCCGATGAAATCTGAAAAGAAGCTTTCTGAGAAACTGCTTAGTGTTCTGTTAATTCATCTCACAGAGTTGCATCTGTATTTCGTGGATCACTTGGCTAGCCTTATTTCTGTGGAATCTGAGAATAGATATTTCGGATCCCTTTGAAGACTATAGGGCCAAAGGAAATATCCTCCGATAACTAAGAGAAAGAAGCTTTCTGAGAAACTTCTTTGTGTTCTGTGAAATCATCTCACAGAGTTACAGCTTTCCCCTCAAGAAGCCTTTCGCTAAGACAGTTCTTGTGGAATTGGCAAAGTGATATTTGGAAGCCCATAGAGGGCTATGGTGAAAAAGGAAATATCCTCAGATGAAATCTGGAAAGAAACTTTCTGAGAAACTGCTTAGTGTTCTGTTAATTCATCTCACAGAGTTACATCTGTATTTCGTGGATCTCTTTGCTAGCCTTATTTCTGTGGAATCTGAGAATAGATATTTCGGATCCCTTTGAAGACTATAGGGCCAAAGGAAATATCCTCCGATAACTAAGGGAAAGAAGCTTTCTGAGAATCTTCTTTGTGTTCTGTGAAATCATCTCAAAGAGTTACAGCTTTCCCCTCAAGAAGCCTTTCGCTAAGACAGTTCTTGTGGAATTGGCAAAGTGATATTTGGAAGCCCATAGAGGGCTATGGTGAAAAAGGAAATATCCTCAGATGAAATCTGGAAAGAAGCTTTCTGAGAAACTGCTTAGTGTTCTGTTAGTTCATCTCTCAGAGTTACATCTATATTTCGTGGATCACTTTGCTAGCCTTATTTCTGTGGAATCTGAGAACAGATATTTCGGATCCCTTTGAAGGCTATAGGGCCAAAGGAAATATCCTCGGATAACAAAGAAAAAGAAGCTTTCTGAGAAACTTCTTTGTGTTCTGTGAAATGAGCTCACAGAGTTACAGCTTTCCCCTCAAGAAGCCTTTCGCTAAGACAGTTCTTGTGGAATTGGCAAAGTGATATTTGGAAGCCCATAGAGGGCTATGGTGAAAAAGGAAATATCCTCAGATGAAATCTGGAAAGAAGCTTTCTGAGAAACTGCTTAGTGTTCTGTTAATTCATCTCACAGAGTTACATCTGTATTTCATGGATCTCTTTGCTAGCCTTATTTCTGTGGAATCTGAGAACAGATATTTCGGATCCCTTTGAAGACAATAGGGCCAAAGGAAATATCCTCCGATAACAAAGAGAAAGAAGCTTTGTGAGAAATTTCTTTGTGTTCTATGTAATCATCTCACAGAGTTACAGCTTTCCCCTCAAGAAGCCTTTCGCTAAGACAGTTCTTGTGGAATTGGAAAAGTGATATTTGGAAGTCCATAGAGGGCTATGGTGAAAAAGGAAATATCCTCAGATGAAATCTGGAAAGAAGCTTTCTGAGAAACTGCTTAGTGTTCTGTTAGTTCATCTCACAGAGTTACATCTGTATTTCGTGGATCTCTTTGTTAGGCTTATTTCTGTGGAATCTGAGAACAGATATTTCGGATCCCTTTGAAGACTATAGGGCCAAAGGAAATATCCTCCGATAACTAAGAGAAAGAAGCTTTCTGAGAAACTTCTTTGTGTTCTGTGAATTCATCTCACAGAGGTACAGCTTTCCCCTCAAGAAGCCTTTCGCTAAGACAGTTCTTGTGGAATTGGCAAAGTGATATTTGGAAGCCCATAGAGGGCTATGGTGAAAAAGGAAATATCCTCAGATGAAATCTGGAAAGAAGCTTTCTGAGAAACTGCTTAGTGTTCTGTTAATTCATCTCACAGAGTTACATTTGTATTTCGTGGATCTCTTTGCTAGCCTTATTTCTGTGGAATCTGAGAACAGATATTTCGGATCCCTTTGAACACTATAGGGCCAAAGGAAATATCCTCCGATAACAAAGAGAAAGAAGCTTTGTGAGAAATTTCTTTGTGTTCTATGTAATCATCTCACAGAGTTACAGCTTTCCCCTCAAGAAGCCTTTCGCTAAGACAGTTCTTGTGGAATTGGCAAAGTGATATTTGGAAGCCCACAGAGGGCTATGGTGAAAAAGGAAATATCCTCAGATGAAATCTGGAAAGAAGCTTTCTGAGAAACTGCTTAGTGTTCTGTTAATTCATCTCACAGAGTTACATCTGTATTTCGTGGATCTCTTTGCTAGTCGTATTTCTGTGGAAGATGAGAACAGATATTTCGGATCCCTTTGAAGACTATAGGGCCAAAGGAAATATCCTCCGATAACAAAGAGAAAGAAGCTTTGTGAGAAATTTCTTTGTGTTCTATGTAATCATCTCACAGAGTTACAGTTTTCCCCTCAAGAAGCCTTTCGCTAAGACAGTTCTTGTGGAATTGGCAAAGTGATATTTGGAAGCCCACAGAGGGCTATGGTGAAAAAGGAAATATAATCAGATGAAATCTGGAAAGAAACTTTCTGAGAAACTTCTCAGTGTTCTGTTAATTCATCTCACAGAGTTACATCTGTGTTTCGTGGATCACTTGGCTAGCCTTATTTCTGTGGAATCAGAGAACAGATATTTCGGATCCCTTTGAAGACTATAGGGCCAAAGGAAATATCCTCCGAAAACTAAGAGAAAGAAGCTTTCTGAGAACTTCTTTGTGTTCTGTGAAATCAGCTCACAGAGTTACAGCTTTCCTCTCAAGAAGCCTTTCGCTAAGACAGTTCTTGTGGAATTGGCAAAGTGATATTTGGAAGCCCATAGAGGGCTATGGTCAAAAAGGAGATATCCTCAGATGAAATCTGGAAAGAAGCTTTCTGAGAAACTGCTTAGTGTTCTGTTAGTTCATCTCACAGAGTTACATCTATATTTCGAGGATCTCTTTGCTAGCCTTATTTCTGTGGAATCTGAGAACAGATATTTCGGATCCCTCTGAAGACTATAGGGCCAAAGGAAATATCCTCCGAAAACTAAGAGAAAGAAGCTTTCTGAGAAACTTCTTTGTGTTCTGTGAAATGAGCTCACAGAGTTACAGCTTTCCCCTCAAGAAGCCTTTCGCTAAGACAGTTCTTGTGGAATTGGCAAAGTGATATTTGGAAGCCCATAGAGGGCTATGGTGAAAAAGGAAATATCCTCCGATGAAATCTGGAAAGAAGCTTTCTGAGAAACTGCTTAGTGTTCTGTTAATTCATCTCACAGAGTTATATCTGTATTTCGTGGATCTCTTTGCTAGCCTTATTTCTGTGGAATCTGAGAACAGATATTTCGGATCCCTTTGAAGACTATAGGGCCAAAGGAAATATCTTCCGATACCAAAGAGAAAGAAGATTTGTGAGAAATTTCTTTGTGTTCTGTGAAATCATCTCACAGAGTTACAGCTTTCCCCTCAAGAAGCCTTACGCTAAGACAGTTCTTGTGGAATTGGCAAAGTGATATTTGGAAGCCCATAGAGGGCTATGGTGAAAAAGGAAATATCCTCAGATGAAATCTGGAAAGAAGCTTTCTGAGAAACTGCTTAGTGTTCTGTTAATTCATCTCACAGAGTTACATCTGTATTTCGTGGATCTCTTTGCTAGCCTTATTTCTGTGGAATCTGAGAACAGATATTTCGGATCCCTTTGAAGACTATAGGGCCAAAGGAAATATCCTCCGATAACAAAGAGAAAGAAGCTTTGTGAGAAATTTCTTTGTGTTCTATGTAATCATCTCACAGAGTTACAGCTTTCCCCTCAAGAAGCCTTTCGCTAAGACAGTTCTTGTGGAATTGGCAAAGTGATATTTGGAAGCCAACAGAGGGCTATGGTGAAAAAGGAAATATCCTCAGATGAAATCTGGAAAGAAGCTTTCTGAGAAACTGCTTAGTGTTCTGTTAATTCATCTCACAGAGTTACATCTGTATTTCGTGGATCTCTTTGCTAGCCGTATTTCTGTGGAAGATGAGAACAGATATTTCGGATCCCTTTGAAGACTATAGGGCCAAAGGAAATATCCTCCGATAACAAAGAGAAAGAAGCTTTGTGAGAAATTTCTTTGTGTTCTGTGAAATGAGCTCACAGAGTTGCAGCTTTCCCCTCAAGAAGCCTTTCGCTAAGACCGTTCTTGTGGAATTGGCAAAGTGATATTTGGAAGCCCATAGAGGGCTATGGTGAAAAAGGAAATATCCTCCGATGAAATCTGGAAAGAAGCTTTCTGAGAAACTGCTTAGTGTTCTGTTAATTCATCTCACAGAGTTATATCTGTATTTCGTGGATCTCTTTGCTAGCCTTATTTCTGTGGAATCTGAGAACAGATATTTCGGATCCCTTTGAAGACTATAGGGCCAAAGGAAATATCCTCCGATACCAAAGAGAAAGAAGCTTTGTGAGAAATTTCTTTGTGTTCTATGTAATAATCTCACAGAGTTACAGCTTTCCCCTCAAGAAGCCTTTCGCTAACACAGTTCTTGTGAAATTGGCAAAGTGATATTTGGAAGCCCACAGAGGGCTATGGTGAAAAAGGAAATATAATCAGATGAAATCTGGAAAGAAGCTTTCTGAGAAACTGCTTAGTGTTCTATTAATTCATCTCACAGAGTTACATGTGTATTTCGTGGATCACTTGGCTATCCTCATTTCTGTGGAATCTGAGAACAGATATTTCGGATCCCTTTGAAGACTATAGGGCCAAAGGAAATATCCTCGGATAACAAAGAAAAAGAAGCTTTCTGAGAAACTTCTTTGTGTTCTGTGAAATCATCTCACAGAGTTACAGCTTTCCCCTCAAGAAGCCTTTCGCTAAGACAGTTCTTGTGGAATTGGCAAAGTGATATTTGGAAGCCCATAGAGGGCTATGGTGAAAAAGGAAATATCCTCAGATGAAATCTGGAAAGAAGCTTTCTGAGAAACTGCTTAGTGTTCTGTTAATTCATCTCACAGAGTTACATCTGTATTTCGTGGATCTCTTTGCTAGCCTTATTTCTGTGGAATCTGAGAATAGATATTTCGGATCCCTTTGAAGACTATAGGGCCAAAGGAAATATCCTCCGATAACTAAGGGAAAGAAGCTTTCTGAGAAACTTCTTTGTGTTCTGTGAAATCATCTCAAAGAGTTACAGCTTTCCCCTCAAGAAGCCTTTCGCTAAGACAGTTCTTGTGGAATTGGCAAAGTGATATTTGGAAGCCCATAGAGGGCTATGGTGAAAAAGGAAATATCCTCCGATGAAATCTGGAAAGAAGCTTTCTGAGAAACTGCTTAGTGTTCTGTTAGTTCATCTCTCAGAGTTACATCTATATTTCGTGGATCACTTTGCTAGCCTTATTTCTGTGGAATCTGAGAACAGATATTTCGGATCCCTTTGAAGGCTATAGGGCCAAAGGAAATATCCTCGGATAACAAAGAAAAAGAAGCTTTCTGAGAAACTTCTTTGTGTTCTGTGAAATGAGCTCACAGAGTTACAGCTTTCCCCTCAAGAAGCCTTTCGCTAAGACAGTTCTTGTGGAATTGGCAAAGTGATATTTGGAAGCCCATAGAGGGCTATGGTGAAAAAGGAAATATCCTCAGTTGAAATCTGGAAAGAAGCTTTCTGAGAAACTGCTTAGTGTTCTGTTAATTCATCTCACAGAGTTACATCTGTATTTCATGGATCTCTTTGCTAGCCTTATTTCTGTGGAATCTGAGAACAGATATTTCGGATCCCTTTGAAGACAATAGGGCCAAAGGAAATATCCTCCGATAACAAAGAGAAAGAAGCTTTGTGAGAAATTTCTTTGTGTTCTATGTAATCATCTCACAGAGTTACAGCTTTCCCCTCAAGAAGCCTTTCGCTAAGACAGTTCTTGTGGAATTGGAAAAGTGATATTTGGAAGTCCATAGAGGGCTATGGTGAAAAAGGAAATATCCTCAGATGAAATCTGGAAAGAAGCTTTCTGAGAAACTGCTTAGTGTTCTGTTAGTTCATCTCACAGAGTTACATCTGTATTTCGTGGATCTCTTTGTTAGGCTTATTTCTGTGGAATCTGAGAACAGATATTTCGGATCCCTTTGAAGACTATAGGGCCAAAGGAAATATCCTCCGATAACTAAGAGAAAGAAGCTTTCTGAGAAACTTCTTTGTGTTCTGTGAATTCATCTCACAGAGGTACAGCTTTCCCCTCAAGAAGCCTTTCGCTAAGACAGTTCTTGTGGAATTGGCAAAGTGATATTTGGAAGCCCATAGAGGGCTATGGTGAAAAAGGAAATATCCTCCGATGAAATCTGAAAAGAAGCTTTCTGAGAAACTGCTTAGTGTTCTGTTAATTCATCTCACAGAGTTGCGTCTGTATTTCGTGGATCACTTGGCTAGCCTTATTTCTGTGGAATCTGAGAATAGATATTTCGGATCCCTTTGAAGACTATAGGGCCAAAGGAAATATCCTCCGATAACTAAGAGAAAGAAGCTTTCTGAGAAACTTCTTTGTGTTCTGTGAAATCATCTCACAGAGTTACAGCTTTCCCCTCAAGAAGCCTTTCGCTAAGACAGTTCTTGTGGAATTGGCAAAGTGATATTTGGAAGCCCATAGAGGGCTATGGTGAAAAAGGAAATATCCTCAGATGAAATCTGGAAAGAAGCTTTCTGAGAAACTGCTTAGTGTTCTGTTAATTCATCTCACAGAGTTACATCTGTATTTCGTGGATCTCTTTGCTAGCCTTATTTCTGTGGAATCTGAGAACAGATATTTCGGATCCCTTTGAACACTATAGGGCCAAAGGAATTATCCTCCGATAACAAAGAGAAAGAAGCTTTGTGAGAAATTTCTTTGTGTTCTATGTAATCATCTCACAGAGTTACAGCATTCCCCTCAAGAAGCCTTTCGCTAAGACAGTTCTTGTGGAATTGGCAAAGTGATATTTGGAAGCCCATAGAGGGCTATGGTGAAAAAGGAAATATCCTCAGATGAAATCTGGAAAGAAGCTTTCTGAGAAACTGCTTAGTGTTCTGTTAATTCACCTCACAGAGTTACATCTGTATTTCGTGGATCTCTTTGCTAGCCATATTTCTGTGGAAGATGAGAACAGATATTTCGGATCCCTTTGAAGACTATAGGGCCAAAGGAAATATCCTCCGATTACAAAGAGAAAGAAGCTTTGTGAGAAATTTCTTTGTGTTCTATGTAATCATCTCACAGAGTTACAGTTTTCCCCTCAAGAAGCCTTTCGCTAAGACAGTTCTTGTGGAATTGGCAAAGTGATATTTGGAAGCCCACAGAGGGCTATGGTGAAAAAGGAAATATAATCAGATGAAATCTGGAAAGAAGCTTTCTGAGAAACTTCTCAGTGTTCTGTTAATTCATCTCACAGAGTTACATCTGTGTTTCGTGGATCACTTGGCTAGCCTTATTTCTGGGGAATCTGAGAACAGATATTTCGGATCCCTTTGAAGACTATAGGGCCAAAGGAAATATCCTCCGAAAACTAAGAGAAAGAAGCTTTCTGAGAAACTTCTTTGTGTTCTGTGAAATCAGCTCACAGAGTTACAGCTTTCCTCTCAAGAAGCCTTTCGCTAAGACAGTTCTTGTGGAATTGGCAAAGTGATATTTGGAAGCCCATAGAGGGCTATGGTCAAAAAGGAAATATCCTCAGATGAAATCTGGAAAGAAGCTTTCTGAGAAACTGCTTAGTGTTCTGTTAGTTCATCTCACAGAGTTACATCTATATTTCGAGGATCTCTTTGCTAGCCTTATTTCTGTGGAATCTGAGAACAGATATTTCGGATCCCTCTGAAGACTATAGGGCCAAAGGAAATATCCTCCGAAAACTAAGAGAAAGAAGCTTTCTGAGAAACTTCTTTGTGTTCTGTGAAATGAGCTCACAGAGTTACAGCTTTCCCCTCAAGAAGCCTTTCGCTAAGACAGTTCTTGTGGAATTGGCAAAGTGATATTTGGAAGCCCATAGAGGGCTATGGTGAAAAAGGAAATATCCTCAGATGAAATCTGGAAAGAAGCTTTCTGAGAAACTGCTTAGTGTTCTGTTAATTCATCTCACAGAGTTATATCTGTATTTCGTGGATCTCTTTGCTAGCCTTATTTCTGTGGAATCTGAGAAGAGATATTTCGGATCCCTTTGAAGACTATAGGGCCAAAGGAAATATCTTCCGATACCAAAGAGAAAGAAGATTTGTGAGAAATTTCTTTGTGTTCTATGTAATCATCTCACAGAGTTACAGCTTTCCCCTCAAGAAACCTTTTTCTAAGACAGTTCTTGTGGAATTGGCAAAGTGATATTTGGAAGCCCATAGAGGGCTATGGTGAAAAAGGAAATATAATCAGATGAAATCTGGAAAGAAGCTTTCTGAGAAACTGCTTAGTGTTCTGTTAATTCATCTCACAGAGTTACATCTGTATTTCGTGGATCACTTGGCTAGCCTTATTTCTGTGGAATCTGAGAACAGATATTTCGGATCCCTTTGAAGACTATAGGGCCAAAGGAAATATCCTCCGATAACTTAGAGAAAGAAGCTTTCCGAGAAACTTCTTTGTGTTCTGTGAAATCATCTCACAGAGTTACAGCTTTCCCCTCAGGAAGCCTTTCGCTATGACAGTTCTTGTGGAATTGGCAAAGTGATATTTGGAAGCCCATAGGGGGCTATGGTGAAAAAGGAAATATCCTCAGATGAAATCTGGAAAGAAGCTTTCTGAGAAATTTCTCAGTGTTCTGTTAATTCATCTCACAGAGTTACATCTGTATTTCGTGGATCTCTTCGCTAGGCTTATTTCTGTGGAATCTGAGAACAGATATTTCGGATCCCTTTGAAGACTATAGGGCCAAAGGAAATATCCTCGGATAACAAAGAAAAAGAAGCTTTCTGGGAAACTTCTTTGTGTTCTGTGAAATCATCTCACAGAGTTACAGCTTTCCCCTCAAGAAGCCTTTCGCTAAGACAGTTCTTGTGGAATTGGCAAAGTGATATTTGGAAGCCCATAGAGGGCTATGGTGAAAAAGGAAATATCCTCCGATGAAATCTGGAAAGAAGCTTTCTGAGAAACTGCTTAGTGTTCTGTTAATTCATCTCACAGAGTTACATCTCTATATCGTGGATCTCTTTGCTAGCCTTATTTTTGTGGAATCTGAGAATAGTTATTTCGGATCCCTTTGAAGACTATAGGGCCAAAGGAAATATCCTCCGATAACTAAGAGAAAGAAGCTTTCTGAGAAACTTCTTTGTGTTCTGTGAAATCAGCTCACAGAGTTACAGCTTTCCCCTCAAGAAGCCTTTCGCTAAGACAGTTCTTGTGGAATTGGCAAAGTGATATTTGGAAGCCCATAGAGGGCTATGGTGAAAAAGGAAATATCCTCAGATGAAATCTGGAAAGAAGCTTTCTGGGAAACTGCTTAGTGTTCTGTTAATTCATCTCACAGAGTTACATCTGTATTTCGTGGATCTCTTTGCTAGCCTTATTTCTGTGGAATCTGAGAACAGATATTTCGGATCCCTTTGAACACTATAGGTCCAAAGGAAATATCCTCCGATAACAAAGAGAAAGAAGCTTTGTGAGAAATTTCTTTGTGTTCTATGTAATCATCTCACAGAGTTACAGCTTTCCCCACAAGAAGCCTTTCGCTAAGACAGTTGTTGTGGAATTGGCAAAGTGATATTTGGAAGCCCACAGAGGGCTATGGTGAAAAAGGAAATATAATCAGATGAAATCTGGAAAGAAGCTTTCTGAGAAACTGCTTAGTGTTCTGTTAATTCACCTCACAGAGTAACATCTGTATTTCGTGGATCTCTTTGCTAGCCGTATTTCTGTGGAAGATGAGAACAGATATTTCGGATCCCTTTGAAGACTATAGGGCCAAAGGAAATATCCTCCGAAAACTAAGAGAAAGAAGCTTTGTGAGAAATTTCTTTGTGTTCTATGTAATCATCTCACAGAGTTACAGCTTTCCCCTCAAGAAGCCTTTCGCTAAGACAGTTCTTGTGGAATTGGCAAAGTGATATTTGGAAGCCCACAGAGGGCTATGGTGAAAAAGGAAATATAATCGGATGAAATCTGGAAAGAAGCTTTCTGAGAAACTTCTCGGTGTTCTGTTAATTCATCTCACAGAGTTACATCTGTATTTCGTGGATCTCTTTGCTAGGCTTATTTCTGGGGAATCTGAGAACAGATATTTCGGATCCCTTTGAAGACTATAGGGCCAAAGGAAATATCCTCCGAAAACTAAGAGAAAGAAGCTTTCTGAGAAACTTCTTTGTGTTCTGTGAAATCATCTCACAGAGTTACAGCTTTCCTCTCAAGAAGCCTTTCGCTAAGACAGTTCTTGTGGAATTGGCAAAGTGATATTTGGAAGCCCATAGAGGGCTATGGTCAAAAAGGAAATATCCTCAGATGAAATCTGGAAAGAAGCTTTCTGAGAAACTGCTTAGTGTTCTGTTAATTCATCTCACAGAGTTACATCTATATTTCGAGGATCTCTTTGCTAGCCTTATTTCTGTGGAATCTTAGAACAGATATTTCAGATCCCTTTGAAGACTATAGGGCCAAAGGAAATGTCCTCCGAAAACTAAGAGAAAGAAGCTTTCTGAGAAACTTCTTTGTGTTCTGTGAAATGAGCTCACAGAGTTACAGCTTTCCCCTCAAGAAGCCTTTCGCTAAGACAGTTCTTGTGGAATTGGCAAAGTGATATTTGGAAGCCCATAGAGGGCTATGGTGAAAAAGGAACTATCCTCCGATGAAATCTGGAAAGAAGCTTTCTGAGAAACTGCTTAGTGTTCTGTTAATTCATCTCACAGAGTTATATCTGTATTTCGTGGATTTCTTTGCTAGCCTTATTTCTGTGGAATCTGAGAACAGATATTTCGGATACCTTTGAAGACTATAGGGCCCAAGGAAATATCTTCCGATACCAAAGAGAAAGAAGATTTGTGAGAAATTTCTTTGTGTTCTATGTAATCTTCTCACAAATTTACAGCTTTCCCCTCAAGAAGCCTTTTTCTAAGACAGTTCTTGTGGAATTGGAAAAGTGATATATGGAAGCCCTTAGAGGGCTATGGTGAAAAAGGAAATATAATCAGATGAAATCTGGAAAGAAGCATTCTGAGAAAATGCTTAGTGTTCTGTTAATTCATCTCACAGAGTTACATCTGTATTTAGTGGATCACTTGGCTAGCCTTATTTCTGTGGAATCTGAGAACAGATATTTCGGATCCCTTTGAAGACTATAGGGCCAAAGGAAATATCCTCCGATAACTTAGAGAAAGAAGCTTTCCGAGAAACTTCTTTGTGTTCTGTGAAATCATCTCACAGAGTTACAGCTTTCCCCTCAAGAAGCCTTTCGCTATGACAGTTCTTGTGGAATTGGCAAAGTGATATTTGGAAGCCCATAGAGGGCTATGGTGAAAAAGGAAATATCCTCAGATGAAATCTGGAAAGAAGCTTTCTGAGAAATTTCTCAGTGTTCTGTTAATTCATCTCACAGAGTTACATCTGTATTTCGTGGATCTCTTCGCTAGGCTTATTTCTGTGGAATCTGAGAACAGATATTTCGGATCCCTTTGAAGACTATAGGGCCAAAGGAAATATCCTCGGATAACAAAGAAAACGAAGCTTTCTGGGAAACTTCTTTGTGTTCTGTGAAATCATCTCACAGAGTTACAGCTTTCCCCTCAAGAAGTCTTTCGCTAAGACAGTTCTTGTGGAATTGGCAAAGTGATATTTGGAAGCCCATAGAGGGCTATGGTGAAAAAGGAAATATCCTCAGATGAAATCTGGAAAGAAGCTTTCTGAGAAACTGCTTAGTGTTCTGTTAATTCATCTCACAGAGTTACATCTGTATTTCGTGGATCTCTTTGCTAGCCTTATTTCTGTGGAATCTGAGAACAGATATTTCGGATCCCTTTGAAGACTATAGGGCCAAAGGAAATATCCTCCGAAAACTAAGAGAAAGAAGCTTTCTGAGAAACTTCTTTGTGTTCTGTGAAATGAGCTCACAGAGTTACAGCTTTCCCCTCAAGAAGCCTTTCGCTAAGACAGTTCTTGTGGAATTGGCAAAGTGATATTTGGAAGCCCATAGAGGGCTATGGTGAAAAAGGAAATATCCTCAGATGAAATCTGGAAAGAAGCTTTCTGAGAAACTGCTTAGTGTTCTGTTAATTCATCTCACAGAGTTATATCTGTATTTCGTGGATCTCTTTGCTAGCCTTATTTCTGTGGAATCTGAGAAGAGATATTTCGGATCCCTTTGAAGACTATAGGGCCAAAGGAAATATCTTCCGATACCAAAGAGAAAGAAGATTTGTGAGAAATTTCTTTGTGTTCTATGTAATCATCTCACAGAGTTACAGCTTTCCCCTCAAGAAACCTTTTTCTAAGACAGTTCTTGTGGAATTGGCAAAGTGATATTTGGAAGCCCATAGAGGGCTATGGTGAAAAAGGAAATATAATCAGATGAAATCTGGAAAGAAGCTTTCTGAGAAACTGCTTAGTGTTCTGTTAATTCATCTCACAGAGTTACATCTGTATTTCGTGGATCACTTGGCTAGCCTTATTTCTGTGGAATCTGAGAACAGATATTTCGGATCCCTTTGAAGACTATAGGGCCAAAGGAAATATCCTCCGATAACTTAGAGAAAGAAGCTTTCCGAGAAACTTCTTTGTGTTCTGTGAAATCATCTCACAGAGTTACAGCTTTCCCCTCAGGAAGCCTTTCGCTATGACAGTTCTTGTGGAATTGGCAAAGTGATATTTGGAAGCCCATAGGGGGCTATGGTGAAAAAGGAAATATCCTCAGATGAAATCTGGAAAGAAGCTTTCTGAGAAATTTCTCAGTGTTCTGTTAATTCATCTCACAGAGTTACATCTGTATTTCGTGGATCTCTTCGCTAGGCTTATTTCTGTGGAATCTGAGAACAGATATTTCGGATCCCTTTGAAGACTATAGGGCCAAAGGAAATATCCTCGGATAACAAAGAAAAAGAAGCTTTCTGGGAAACTTCTTTGTGTTCTGTGAAATCATCTCACAGAGTTACAGCTTTCCCCTCAAGAAGCCTTTCGCTAAGACAGTTCTTGTGGAATTGGCAAAGTGATATTTGGAAGCCCATAGAGGGCTATGGTGAAAAAGGAAATATCCTCCGATGAAATCTGGAAAGAAGCTTTCTGAGAAACTGCTTAGTGTTCTGTTAATTCATCTCACAGAGTTACATCTCTATATCGTGGATCTCTTTGCTAGCCTTATTTTTGTGGAATCTGAGAATAGTTATTTCGGATCCCTTTGAAGACTATAGGGCCAAAGGAAATATCCTCCGATAACTAAGAGAAAGAAGCTTTCTGAGAAACTTCTTTGTGTTCTGTGAAATCAGCTCACAGAGTTACAGCTTTCCCCTCAAGAAGCCTTTCGCTAAGACAGTTCTTGTGGAATTGGCAAAGTGATATTTGGAAGCCCAGAGAGGGCTATGGTGAAAAAGGAAATATCCTCAGATGAAATCTGGAAAGAAGCTTTCTGGGAAACTGCTTAGTGTTCTGTTAATTCATCTCACAGAGTTACATCTGTATTTCGTGGATCTCTTTGCTAGCCTTATTTCTGTGGAATCTGAGAACAGATATTTCGGATCCCTTTGAACACTATAGGTCCAAAGGAAATATCCTCCGATAACAAAGAGAAAGAAGCTTTGTGAGAAATTTCTTTGTGTTCTATGTAATCATCTCACAGAGTTACAGCTTTCCCCACAAGAAGCCTTTCGCTAAGACAGTTGTTGTGGAATTGGCAAAGTGATATTTGGAAGCCCACAGAGGGCTATGGTGAAAAAGGAAATATAATCAGATGAAATCTGGAAAGAAGCTTTCTGAGAAACTGCTTAGTGTTCTGTTAATTCACCTCACAGAGTAACATCTGTATTTCGTGGATCTCTTTGCTAGCCGTATTTCTGTGGAAGATGAGAACAGATATTTCGGATCCCTTTGAAGACTATAGGGCCAAAGGAAATATCCTCCGAAAACTAAGAGAAAGAAGCTTTGTGAGAAATTTCTTTGTGTTCTATGTAATCATCTCACAGAGTTACAGCTTTCCCCTCAAGAAGCCTTTCGCTAAGACAGTTCTTGTGGAATTGGCAAAGTGATATTTGGAAGCCCACAGAGGGCTATGGTGAAAAAGGAAATATAATCGGATGAAATCTGGAAAGAAGCTTTCTGAGAAACTTCTCGGTGTTCTGTTAATTCATCTCACAGAGTTACATCTGTATTTCGTGGATCTCTTTGCTAGGCTTATTTCTGGGGAATCTGAGAACAGATATTTCGGATCCCTTTGAAGACTATAGGGCCAAAGGAAATATCCTCCGAAAACTAAGAGAAAGAAGCTTTCTGAGAAACTTCTTTGTGTTCTGTGAAATCATCTCACAGAGTTACAGCTTTCCTCTCAAGAAGCCTTTCGCTAAGACAGTTCTTGTGGAATTGGCAAAGTGATATTTGGAAGCCCATAGAGGGCTATGGTCAAAAAGGAAATATCCTCAGATGAAATCTGGAAAGAAGCTTTCTGAGAAACTGCTTAGTGTTCTGTTAATTCATCTCACAGAGTTACATCTATATTTCGAGGATCTCTTTGCTAGCCTTATTTCTGTGGAATCTTAGAACAGATATTTCGGATCCCTTTGAAGACTATAGGGCCAAAGGAAATGTCCTCCGAAAACTAAGAGAAAGAAGCTTTCTGAGAAACTTCTTTGTGTTCTGTGAAATGAGCTCACAGAGTTACAGCTTTCCCCTCAAGAAGCCTTTCGCTAAGACAGTTCTTGTGGAATTGGCAAAGTGATATTTGGAAGCCCATAGAGGGCTATGGTGAAAAAGGAACTATCCTCAGATGAAATCTGGAAAGAAGCTTTCTGAGAAACTGCTTAGTGTTCTGTTAATTCATCTCACAGAGTTATATCTGTATTTCGTGGATTTCTTTGCTAGCCTTATTTCTGTGGAATCTGAGAACAGATATTTCGGATACCTTTGAAGACTATAGGGCCCAAGGAAATATCTTCCGATACCAAAGAGAAAGAAGATTTGTGAGAAATTTCTTTGTGTTCTATGTAATCTTCTCACAAATTTACAGCTTTCCCCTCAAGAAGCCTTTTTCTAAGACAGTTCTTGTGGAATTGGAAAAGTGATATATGGAAGCCCTTAGAGGGCTATGGTGAAAAAGGAAATATAATCAGATGAAATCTGGAAAGAAGCATTCTGAGAAAATGCTTAGTGTTCTGTTAATTCATCTCACAGAGTTACATCTGTATTTAGTGGATCACTTGGCTAGCCTTATTTCTGTGGAATCTGAGAACAGATATTTCGGATCCCTTTGAAGACTATAGGGCCAAAGGAAATATCCTCCGATAACTTAGAGAAAGAAGCTTTCCGAGAAACTTCTTTGTGTTCTGTGAAATCATCTCACAGAGTTACAGCTTTCCCCTCAAGAAGCCTTTCGCTATGACAGTTCTTGTGGAATTGGCAAAGTGATATTTGGAAGCCCATAGAGGGCTATGGTGAAAAAAGAAATATCCTCAGATGAAATCTGGAAAGAAGCTTTCTGAGAAATTTCTCAGTGTTCTGTTAATTCATCTCACAGAGTTACATCTGTATTTCGTGGATCTCTTCGCTAGGCTTATTTCTGTGGAATCTGAGAACAGATATTTCGGATCCCTTTGAAGACTATAGGGCCAAAGGAAATATCCTCGGATAACAAAGAAAACGAAGCTTTCTGGGAAACTTCTTTGTGTTCTGTGAAATCATCTCACAGAGTTACAGCTTTCCCCTCAAGAAGTCTTTCGCTAAGACAGTTCTTGTGGAATTGGCAAAGTGATATTTGGAAGCCCATAGAGGGCTATGGTGAAAAAGGAAATATCCTCAGATGAAATCTGGAAAGAAGCTTTCTGAGAAACTGCTTAGTGTTCTGTTAATTCATCTCACAGAGTTACATCTGTATTTCGTGGATCTCTTTGCTAGCCTTATTTCTGTGGAATCTGAGAACAGATATTTCGGATCCCTTTGAAGACTATAGGGCCAAAGGAAATATCCTCCGAAAACTAAGAGAAAGAAGCTTTCTGAGAAACTTCTTTGTGTTCTGTGAAATGAGCTCACAGAGTTACAGCTTTCCCCTCAAGAAGCCTTTCGCTAAGACAGTTCTTGTGGAATTGGCAAAGTGATATTTGGAAGCCCATAGAGGGCTATGGTGAAAAAGGAAATATCCTCCGATGAAATCTGGAAAGAAGCTTTCTGAGAAACTGCTTAGTGTTCTGTTAATTCATCTCACAGAGTTACATCTGTATTTCGTGGATCACTTGGCTAGCCTTATTTCTGTGGAATCTGAGAATAGATATTTCGGATCCCTTTGAAGACTATAGGGCCAAAGGAAATATCCTCCGATAACTAAGAGAAAGAAGCTTTCTGAGAAACTTCTTTGTGTTCTGTGAAATCATCTCACAGAGTTACAGCTTTCCCCTCAAGAAGCCTTTCGCTAAGACAGTTCTTGTGGAATTGGCAAAGTGATATTTGGAAGCCCATAGAGGGCTATGGTGAAAAAGGAAATATCCTCAGATGAAATCTGGAAAGAAGCTTTCTGAGAAACTGCTTAGTGTTCTGTTAATTCATCTCACAGAGTTACATCTGTATTTCGTGGATCTCTTTGCTAGCCTTATTTCTGTGGAATCTGAGAACAGATATTTCGGATCCCTTTGAAGACTATAGGGCCAAAGGAAATATCCTCCGATAACAAAGAGAAAGAAGCTTTGTGAGAAATTTCTTTGTGTTCTATGTAATCATCTCACAGAGTTACAGCTTTCCCCTCAAGAAGCCTTTCGCTAAGACAGTTCTTGTGGAATTGGCAAAGTGATATTTGGAAGCCCACAGAGGGCTATGGTGAAAAAGGAAATATCCTCAGATGAAATCTGGAAAGAAGCTTTCTGAGAAACTGCTTAGTGTTCTGTTAATTCATCTCACAGAGTTACATCTGTATTTCGTGGATCTCTTTGCTAGCCGTATTTCTGTGGAAGATGAGAACAGATATTTCGGATTCCTTTGAAGACTATAGGGCCAAAGGAAATATCCTCCGATAACAAAGAGAAAGAAGCTTTGTGAGAAATTTCTTTGTGTTCTATGTAATCATCTCACAGAGTTACAGCTTTCCCCTCAAGAAGCCTTTCGCTAAGACAGTTCTTGTGGAATTGGCAAAGTGATATTTGGAAGCCCACAGAGGGCTATGGTGAAAAAGGAAATATAATCAGATGAAATCTGGAAAGAAGCTTTCTGAGAAACTTCTCAGTGTTCTGTTAATTCATCTCACAGAGTTACATCTGTATTTCGTGGATCTCTTTGCTAGGCTTATTTCTGGGGAATCTGAGAACAGATATTTCGGATCCCTTTGAAGACTATAGGGCCAAAGGAAATATCCTCCGAAAACTAAGAGAAAGAAGCTTTCTGAGAAACTTCTTTGTGTTCTGTGAAAGCAGCTCACAGAGTTACAGCTTTCCTCTCAAGAAGCCTTTCATTAAGACAGTTCTTGTGGAATTGGCAAAGTGATATTTGGAAGCCCATAGAGGGCTATGGTCAAAAAGGAAATATCCTCCGATGAAATCTGGAAAGAAGCTTTCTGAGAAACTGCTTAGTGTTCTGTTAATTCATCTCACAGAGTTACATCTATATTTCGAGGATCTCTTTGCTAGCCTTATTTCTGTGGAATCTGAGAACAGATATTTCGGATCCCTTTGAAGACTCTAGGGCCAAAGGAAATATCCTCCGAAAACTAAGAGAAAGAAGCTTTCTGAGAAACTTCTTTGTGTTCTGTGAAATGAGCTCACAGAGTTGCAGCTTTCCCCTCAAGAAGCCTTTCGCTAAGACCGTTCTTGTGGAATTGGCAAAGTGATATTTGGAAGCCCATAGAGGGCTATGGTGAAAAAGGAAATATCCTCCGATGAAATCTGGAAAGAAGCTTTCTGAGAAAGTGCTTAGTGTTCTGTTAATTCATCTCACAGAGTTACATCTGTATTTCGTGGATCTCTTTGCTAGCCTTATTTCTGTGGAATCTGAGAATAGATATTTCGGATCCCTTTGAAGACTATAGGGCCAAAGGAAATATCCTCCGATAACTAAGGGAAAGAAGCTTTCTGAGAAACTTCTTTGTGTTCTGTGAAATCATCTCAAAGAGTTACAGCTTTCCCCTCAAGAAGCCTTTCGCTAAGACAGTTCTTGTGGAATTGGCAAAGTGATATTTGGAAGCCCATAGAGGGCTATGGTGAAAAAGGAAATATCCTCCGATGAAATCTGGAAAGAAGCTTTCTGAGAAACTGCTTAGTGTTCTCTTAGTTCATCTCTCAGAGTTACATCTATATTTCGTGGATCACTTTGCTAGCCTTATTTCTGTGGAATCTGAGAACAGATATTTCGGATCCCTTTGAAGACTATAGGGCCAAAGGAAATATCCTCCGATAACTAAGGGAAAGAAGCTTTCTGAGAAACTTCTTTGTGTTCTGTGAAATCATCTCACAGAGTTACAGCTTTCCCCTCAAGAAGCCTTTCGCTAAGACAGTTCTTGTGGAATTGGCAAAGTGATATTTGGAAGCCCATAGAGGGCTATGGTGAAAAAGGAAATATCCTCCGATGAAATCTGGAAAGAAGCTTTCTGAGAAACTGCTTAGTGTTCTGTTAGTTCATCTCACAGAGTTACATCTATATTTCGTGCATCTCTTTGCTAGCCTTATTTCTGTGGAATCTGAGAACAGATATTTCGGATCCCTTTGAAGACTATAGGGCCAAAGGAAATATCCTCCGAAAACTAACAGAAACAAGCTTTCTGAGAAACTTCTTTGTGTTCTGTGAAATCAGCTCACAGAGTTACAGCTTTCTCCTCAAGAAGCCTTTCGCTAAGACAGTTCTTGTGGAATTGGCAAAGTGATATTTGGAAGCCCATAGAGGGCTATGGTGAAAAAGGAAATATCCTCAGATGAAATCTGGAAAGAAGCTTTCTGAGAAACTGCTTAGTGTTCTGTTAATTCATCTCACAGAGTTACATCTGTATTTCGTGGATCTCTTTGCTAGCCTTATTTCTGTGGAATCTGAGAACAGATATTTCGGATCCCTTTGAAGACTATAGGGCCAAAGGAAATATCCTCCGATAACTAAGAGAAAGAAGCTTTGTGAGAAATTTCTTTGTGTTCTATGTAATCATCTCACAGAGTTACAGCTTTCCCATCAAGAAGCCTTTCGCTAAGACAGTTCTTGTGGAATTGGCAAAGTGATATTTGGAAGCCCACAGAGGGCTATGGTGAAAAAGGAAATATAATCAGATGAAATCTGGAAAGAAGCTTTCTGAGAAACTTCTCAGTGTTCTGTTAATTCATCTCACAGAGTTACATCTGTATTTCGTGGATCTCTTTGCTAGGCTTATTTCTGGGGAATCTGAGAACAGATATTTCGGATCCCTTTGAAGACTATAGGGCCAAAGGAAATATCCTCCGAAAACTAAGAGAAAGAAGCTTTCTGAGAAACTTCTTTGTGTTCTGTGAAATCAGCTCACAGAGTTACAGCTTTCCTCTCAAGAAGCCTTTCATTAAGACAGTTCTTGTGGAATTGGCAAAGTGATATTTGGAAGCCCATAGAGGGCTATGGTCAAAAAGGAAATATCCTCCGATGAAATCTGGAAAGAAGCTTTCTGAGAAACTGCTTAGTGTTCTGTTAATTCATCTCACAGAGTTACATCTATATTTCGAGGATCTCTTTGCTAGCCTTATTTCTGTGGAATCTGAGAACAGATATTTCGGATCCCTTTGAAGACTATAGGGCCAAAGGAAATATCCTCCGAAAACTAAGAGAAAGAAGCTTTCTGAGAAACTTCTTTGTGTTCTGTGAAATGAGCTCACAGAGTTGCAGCTTTCCCCTCAAGAAGCCTTTCGCTAAGACCGTTCTTGTGGAATTGGCAAAGTGATATTTGGAAGCCCATAGAGGGCTATGGTGAAAAAGGAAATATCCTCCGATGAAATCTGGAAAGAAGCTTTCTGAGAAAGTGCTTAGTGTTCTGTTAATTCATCTCACAGCGTTACATCTGTATTTCGTGGATCTCTTTGCTAGCCTTATTTCTGTGGAATCTGAGAATAGATATTTCGGATCCCTTTGAAGACTATAGGGCCAAAGGAAATATCCTCCGATAACTAAGGGAAAGAAGCTTTCTGAGAAACTTCTTTGTGTTCTGTGAAATCATCTCAAAGAGTTACAGCTTTCCCCTCAAGAAGCCTTTCGCTAAGACAGTTCTTGTGGAATTGGCAAAGTGATATTTGGAAGCCCATAGAGGGCTATGGTGAAAAAGGAAATATCCTCCGATGAAATCTGGAAAGAAGCTTTCTGAGAAACTGCTTAGTGTTCTGTTAGTTCATCTCTCAGAGTTACATCTATATTTCTTGGATCACTTTGCTAGCCTTATTTCTGTGGAATCTGAGAACAGATATTTCGGATCCCTTTGAAGGCTATAGGGCCAAAGGAAATATCCTCGGATAACAAAGAAAAAGAAGCTTTCTGAGAAACTTCTTTGTGTTCTGTGAAATGAGCTCACAGAGTTACAGCTTTCCCCTCAAGAAGCCTTTCGCTAAGACAGTTCTTGTGGAATTGGCAAAGTGATATTTGGAAGCCCATAGAGGGCTATGGTGAAAAAGGAAATATCCTCAGATGAAATCTGGAAAGAAGCTTTCTGAGAAACTGCTTAGTGTTCTGTTAATTCATCTCACAGAGTTACATCTGTATTTCATGGATCTCTTTGCTAGGCTTATTTCTGTGGAATCTGAGAACAGATATTTCGGATCCCTTTGTAGACTATAGGGCCAAAGGAAATATCCTCCGATAACTAAGAGAAAGAAGCTTTCTGAGAAACTTCTTTGTGTTCTGTGAAATCATCTCACAGAGTTACAGCTTTCCCCTCAAGAAGCCTTTCGCTAAGACAGTTCTTGTGGAATTGGCAAAGTGATATTTGGAAGCCCCTAGAGGGCTATGGTGAAAAAGGAAATATCCTCCGATGAAATCTGGAAAGAAGCTTTCTGATAAACTGCTTAGTGTTCTGTTAGTTCATCTCACAGAGTTACATCTATATTTCGTGCATCTCTTTGCTAGCCTTATTTCTGTGGAATCTGAGAACAGATATTTCGGATTCCCTTGAAGACTATAGCGCCAAAGGAAATATCCTCCGATAACAAAGAGAAAGAAGCTTTCTGAGAAACTTCTTTGTGTTCTGTGAAATCAGCTCACAGAGTTACAGCTTTCCCCTCAAGAAGCCTTTCGCTAAGACAGTTCTTGTGGAATTGGCCAAGTGATATTTGGAAGCCCATAGAGGGCTATGGTGAAAAAGGAAATATCCTCCGATGAAATCTGGAAAGAAGCTTTCTGAGAAACTGCTTAGTGTTCTGTTAATTCCTCTCACAGAGTTACATCTGTATTTCGTGGATCTCTTTGCTAGCCTTATTTCTGTGGAATCTGAGAACAGATATTTCGGATCCCTTTGAAGACTATAGGGCCAAAGGAAATATCCTCGGATAACAAAGAAAAAGAAGCTTTCTGAGAAACTTCTTTGTGTTCTGTGAAATCATCTCACAGAGTTACAGCTTTCCCCTCAAGAAGCCTTTCGCTAAGACAGTTCTTGTGGAATTGGCAAAGTGATATTTGGAAGCCCTTAGAGGGCTATGGTGAAAAAGGAAATATCCTCAGATGAAATCTGGAAAGAAGCTTTCTGAGAAACTGCTTAGTGTTCTGTTAATTCATCTCACAGAGTTACATCTGTATTTCGTGGATCTCTTTGCTAGCCTTATTTCTGTGGAATCTGAGAACAGATATTTCGGATCCCTTTGAAGACTGTAGGGCCAAAGGAAATATCCTCCGAAAACTAAGAGAAAGAAGCTTTCTGAGAAACTTCTTTGTGTTCTGTGAAATGAGCTCACAGAGTTACAGCTTTCCCCTCAAGAAGCCTTTCGCTAAGACAGTTCTTGTGGAATTGGCAAAGTGATATTTGGAAGCCCATAGAGGGCTATGGTGAAAAAGGAAATATCCTCCGATGAAATCTGGAAAGAAGCTTTCTGAGAAACTGCTTAGTGTTCTGTTAATTCATCTCACAGAGTTACATCTGTATTTCGTGGATCACTTGGCTAGCCTTATTTCTGTGGAATCTGAGAATAGATATTTCGGATCCATTTGAAGACTATAGGGCCAAAGGAAATATCCTCCGATAACTAAGAGAAAGAAGCTTTCTGAGAAACTTCTTTGTGTTCTGTGAAATCATCTCACAGAGTTACAGCTTTCCCCTCAAGAAGCCTTTCGCTAAGACAGTTCTTGTGGAATTGGCAAAGTGATATTTGGAAGCCCATAGAGGGCTATGGTGAAAAAGGAAATATCCTCAGATGAAATCTGGAAAGAAGCTTTCTGAGAAACTGCTTAGTGTTCTGTTAATTCATCTCACAGAGTTACATCTGTATTTCGTGGATCTCTTTGCTAGCCTTATTTCTGTGGAATCTGAGAACAGATATTTCGGATCCCTTTGAAGACTATAGGGCCAAAGGAAATATCCTCCGATAACAAAGAGAAAGAAGCTTTGTGAGAAATTTCTTTGTGTTCTATGTAATCATCTCACAGAGTTACAGCTTTCCCCTCAAGAAGCCTTTCGCTAAGACAGTTCTTGTGGAATTGGCAAAGTGATATTTGGAAGCCCACAGAGGGCTATGGTGAAAAAGGAAATATCCTCAGATGAAATCTGGAAAGAAGCTTTCTGAGAAACTGCTTAGTGTTCTGTTAATTCATCTCACAGAGTTACATCTGTATTTCGTGGATCTCTTTGCTAGCCGTATTTCTGTGGAAGATGAGAACAGATATTTCGGATTCCTTTGAACACTATAGGGCCAAAGGAAATATCCTCCGATAACAAAGAGAAAGAAGCTTTGTGAGAAATTTCTTTGTGTTCTATGTAATCATCTCACAGAGTTACAGCTTTCCCATCAAGAAGCCTTTCGCTAAGACAGTTCTTGTGGAATTGGCAAAGTGATATTTGGAAGCCCACAGAGGGCTATGGTGAAAAAGGAAATATAATCAGATGAAATCTGGAAAGAAGCTTTCTGAGAAACTTCTCAGTGTTCTGTTAATTCATCTCACAGAGTTACATCTGTATTTCGTGGATCTCTTTGCTAGGCTTATTTCTGGGGAATCTGAGAACAGATATTTCGGATCCCTTTGAAGACTATAGGGCCAAAGGAAATATCCTCCGAAAACTAAGAGAAAGAAGCTTTCTGAGAAACTTCTTTGTGTTCTGTGAAATCAGCTCACAGAGTTACAGCTTTCCTCTCAAGAAGCCTTTCATTAAGACAGTTCTTGTGGAATTGGCAAAGTGATATTTGGAAGCCCATAGAGGGCTATGGTGAAAAAGGAAATATCCTCCGATGAAATCTGGAAAGAAGCTTTCTGAGAAACTGCTTAGTGTTCTGTTAGTTCATCTCACAGAGTTACATCTATATTTCGTGCATCTCTTTGCTAGCCTTATTTCTGTGGAATCTGAGAACAGATATTTCGGATTCCCTTGAAGACTATAGCGCCAAAGGAAATATCCTCCGATAACAAAGAGAAAGAAGCTTTCTGAGAAACTTCTTTGTGTTCTGTGAAATCAGCTCACAGAGTTACAGCTTTCCCCTCAAGAAGCCTTTCGCTAAGACAGTTCTTGTGGAATTGGCAAAGTGATATTTGGAAGCCCATAGAGGGCTATGGTGAAAAAGGAAATATCCTCCGATGAAATCTGGAAAGAAGCTTTCTGAGAAACTGCTTAGTGTTCTGTTAATTCCTCTCACAGAGTTACATCTGTATTTCGTGGATCTCTTTGCTAGCCTTATTTCTGTGGAATCTGAGAACAGATATTTCGGATCCCTTTGAAGACTATAGGGCCAAAGGAAATATCCTCGGATAACAAAGAAAAAGAAGCTTTCTGAGAAACTTCTTTGTGTTCTGTGAAATCATCTCACAGAGTTACAGCTTTCCCCTCAAGAAGCCTTTCGCTAAGACAGTTCTTGTGGAATTGGCAAAGTGATATTTGGAAGCCCTTAGAGGGCTATGGTGAAAAAGGAAATATCCTCAGATGAAATCTGGAAAGAAGCTTTCTGAGAAACTGCTTAGTGTTCTGTTAATTCATCTCACAGAGTTACATCTGTATTTCGTGGATCTCTTTGCTAGCCTTATTTCTGTGGAATCTGACAACAGATATTTCGGATCCCTTTGAAGACTATAGGGCCAAAGGAAATATCCTCCGATAACTAAGGGAAAGAAGCTTTCTGAGAAACTTCTTTGTGTTCTGTGAAATCATCTCACAGAGTTACAGCTTTCCCCTCAAGAAGCCTTTCGCTAAGACAGTTCTTGTGGAATTGGCAAAGTGATATTTGGAAGCCCATAGAGGGCTATGGTGAAAAAGGAAATATCCTCAGATGAAATCTGGAAAGAAGCTTTCTGAGAAACTGCTTAGTGTTCTGTTAGTTCATCTCTCAGAGTTACATCTATATTTCGTGGATCTCTTTGCTAGCCTTATTTCTGTGGAATCTGAGAACAGATATTTCGGATCCCTTTGAAGACTATAGGGCCAAAGGAAATATCCTCGGATAACAAAGAAAAAGAAGGTTTCTGAGAAACTTCTTTCTGTTCTGTGAAATGAGCTCACAGAGTTACAGCTTTCCCCTCAAGAAGCCTTTCGCTAAGACAGTTCTTGTGGAATTGGCAAAGTGATATTTGGAAGCCCATAGAGGGCTACGGTGAAAAAGGAAATATCCTCAGATGAAATCTGGAAAGAAGCTTTCTGAGAAACTGCTTAGTGTTCTGTTAATTCATCTAACAGAGTTACATCTGTATTTCATGGATCTCTTTGCTAGCCTTATTTCTGTGGAATCTGAGAACAGATATTTCGGATCCCTTTGAAGACTATAGGGCCAAAGGAAATATCCTCCGATAACAAAGAGAAAGAAGCTTTGTGAGAAATTTCTTTGTGTTCTATGTAATCATCTCACAGAGTTACAGCTTTTCCCTCAAGAAGCCTTTCGCTAAGACAGTTCTTGTGGAATTGGAAAAGTGATATTTGGAAGCCCACAGAGGGCTATGGTGAAAAAGGAAATATAATCAGATGAAATCTGGAAAGAAGCTTTCTGAGAAACTGCTTAGTGTTCTGTTAATTTATCTCAAAGAGTTACATCTGTATTTCGTGGATCACTTGGCTAGCCTTATTTCTGTGGAATCTGAGAACAGATATTTCGGATCCCTTTGAAGACTATAGGGCCAAAGGAAATATCCTCCGATAACTAAGAGAAAGAAGCTTTCCGAGAAACTTCTTTGTGTTCTGTGAAATCATCTCACAGAGTTACAGCTTTCCCCTCAAGAAGCGTTTGGCTAAGACAGTTCTTGTGGAATTGGCCAAGTGATATTTGGAAGCCCATAGAGGGCTATGGTGAAAAAGGAAATATCCTCCGATGAAATCTGGATAGAAGCTTTCTGAGAAACTTCTTAGTGTTCTGTTAATTCATCTCACAGAGTTACATCTGTATTTCGTGGATCTCTTTGCTAGCCTTATTTCTGTGGAATCTGAGAACAGATATTTCGGATCCCTTTGAAGACTACAGGGCCAAAGGAAATATCCTCCGATAACTAAGAGAAAGAAGCTTTCTGAGAAACTTCTTTGTGTTCTGTGAATTCATCTCACAGAGGTACAGCTTTCCCCTCGAGAAGCCTTTGTCTAAGACATTTCTTGTGGAATTGGCAAAGTGATATTTGGAAGCCCATAGAGGGCTATGGTCAAAAAGGAAATATCCTCCGATGAAATCTGGAAAGAAGCTTTCTGAGAAACTGCTTAGGGTTCTGTTAATTCATCTCACAGAGTTACTTCTATATTTCGTGGATCTCTTTGCTAACCTTATTTCTGTGGAATCTGAGAAGAGATATTACGGATCCCTTTGAAGACTATAGGGCCAAAGGAAATATTCTCCGAAAACTAAGAGAAAGAAGCTTTCTGAGAAACTTCTTTGTGTTCTGTGAAATCATCTCACAGAGTTACAGCTTTCCACTCAAGAAGCCTTTCGCTAAGACAATTCTTGTGGAATTGGCAAAGTGATATTTGGAAGCCCATAGAGGGCTATGGTGAAAAAGGAAATATCCTCAGATGAAATCTGGAAAGAAGCTTTCTGAGAAACTGCTTAGTGTTCTGTTAATTCATCTCACAGAGTTACATCTGTATTTCGTGGATCTCTTTGCTAGCCTTATTTCTGTGGAATCTGAGAACAGATATTTCGGATCCCTTTGAAGACTATAGGGCCAAAGGAAATATCCTCCGATAACTAAGAGAAAGAAGCTTTCTGAGAAACTTCTTTGTGTTCTGTGAAATCATCTCACAGAGTTACAGCTTTCCCCTCAAGAAGCCTTTCGCTAAGACAGTTCTTGTGGAATTGGCAAAGTGATATTTGGAAGCCCATAGAGGGCTATGGTGAAAAAGGAAATATCCTCCGATGAAATCTGGAAAGAAGCTTTCTGAGAAACTGCTTAGGGTTCTGTTAATTCATCTCACAGAGTTACATCTGTATTTCGTGGATCTCTTTGCTAGCCTTATTTCTGTGGAATCTGAGAACAGATATTTCGGATCCCTTTGAAGACTATAGGGCCAAAGGAAATATCCTCCGATAACTAAGAGAAAGAAGCTTTCCGAGAAACTTCTTTGTGTTCTGTGAAATCATCTCACAGAGTTACAGCTTTCCCCTCAAGAAGCCTTTCGCTAAGACAGTTCTTGTGGAATTGGCAAAGTGATATTTGGAAGTCCATAGAGGTCTATGGTGAAAAAGGAAATATCCTCAGATGAAATCTGGAAAGAAGCTTTCTGAGAAACTGCTTAGTGTTCTGTTAATTCATCTCACAGAGTTACATCTGTATTTCGTGGATCTCTTTGTTAGGCTTATTTCTGTGGAATCTGAGAACAGATATTTCGGATCCCTTTGAAGACTATATGGCCAAAGGAAATATCCTCGGATAACAAAGAAAAAGAAGCTTTCTGAGAAACTTCTTTGTGTTCTGTGAAATCATCTGACAGAGTTACAGCTTTCCCCTCAAGAAGCCTTTCGCTAAGACAGTTCTTGTGGAATTGGCAAAGTGATATTTGGAAGCCCATAGAGGGCTATGGTGAAAAAGGAAATATCCTCAGATGAAATCTGGAAAGAAGCTTTCTGAGAAACTGCTTAGTGTTCTGTTAATTCATCTCACAGAGTTACATCTGTATTTCGTGGATCTCTTTGCTAGCCTTATTTCTGTGGAATCTGACAACAGATATTTCGGATCCCTTTGAAGACTATAGGGCCAAAGGAAATATCCTCCGATAACTAAGGGAAAGAAGCTTTCTGAGAAACTTCTTTGTGTTCTGTGAAATCATCTCACAGAGTTACAGCTTTCCCCTCAAGAAGCCTTTCGCTAAGACAGTTCTTGTGGAATTGGCAAAGTGATATTTGGAAGCCCATAGAGGGCTATGGTGAAAAAGGAAATATCCTCCGATGAAATCTGGAAAGAAGCTTTCTGAGAAACTGCTTAGTGTTCTGTTAGTTCATCTCTCAGAGTTACATCTATATTTCGTGGATCTCTTTGCTAGCCTTATTTCTGTGGAATCTGAGAACAGATATTTCGGATCCCTTTGAAGACTATAGGGCCAAAGGAAATATCCTCGGATAACAAAGAAAAAGAAGCTTTCTGAGAAACTTCTTTGTGTTCTGTGAAATGAGCTCACAGAGTTACAGCTTTCCCCTCAAGAAGCCTTTCGCTAAGACAGTTCTTGTGGAATTGGCAAAGTGATATTTGGAAGCCCATAGAGGGCTACGGTGAAAAAGGAAATATCCTCAGATGAAATCTGGAAAGAAGCTTTCTGAGAAACTGCTTAGTGTTCTGTTAATTCATCTGACAGAGTTACATCTGTATTTCATGGATCTCTTTGCTAGCCTTATTTCTGTGGAATCTGAGAACAGATATTTCGGATCCCTTTGAAGACTATAGGGCCAAAGGAAATATCCTCCGATAACAAAGAGAAAGAAGCTTTGTGAGAAATTTCTTTGTGTTCTATGTAATCATCTCACAGAGTTACAGCTTTTCCCTCAAGAAGCCTTTCGCTAAGACAGTTCTTGTGGAATTGGAAAAGTGATATTTGGAAGCCCACAGAGGGCTATGGTGAAAAAGGAAATATAATCAGATGAAATCTGGAAAGAAGCTTTCTGAGAAACTGCTTAGTGTTCTGTTAATTCATCTCAAAGAGTTACATCTGTATTTCGTGGATCACTTGGCTAGCCTTATTTCTGTGGAATCTGAGAAAAGATATTTCGGATCCCTTTGAAGACTATAGGGCCAAAGGAAATATCCTCCGATAACTAAGAGAAAGAAGCTTTCTGAGAAACTTCTTTGTGTTCTGTGAAATCATCTCACAGAGTTACAGCTTTCCCCTAAAGAAGCGTTTCGCTAAGACAGTTCTTGTGGAATTGGCCAAGTGATATTTGGAAGCCCATAGAGGGCTATGGTGAAAAAGGAAATATCCTCCGATGAAATCTGGATAGAAGCTTTCTGAGAAACTTCTTAGTGTTCTGTTAATTCATCTCACAGAGTTACATCTGTATTTCGTGGATCTCTTTGCTAGCCTTATTTCTGTGGAATCTGAGAACAGATATTTCGGATCCCTTTGAAGACTACAGGGCCAAAGGAAATATCCTCCGATAACTAAGAGAAAGAAGCTTTCTGAGAAACTTCTTTGTGTTCTGTGAATTCATCTCACAGAGGTACAGCGTTCCCCTCGAGAAGCCTTTGTCTAAGACATTTCTTGTGGAATTGGCAAAGTGATATTTGGAAGCCCATAGAGGGCTATGGTCAAAAAGGAAATATCCTCCGATGAAATCTGGAAAGAAGCTTTCTGAGAAACTGCTTAGGGTTCTGTTAATTCATCTCACAGAGTTACTTCTATATTTCGTGGATCTCTTTGCTAGCCTTATTTCTGTGGAATCTGAGAAGAGATATTACGGATCCCTTTGAAGACTATACGGCCAAAGGAAATATTCTCCGAAAACTAAGAGAAAGAAGCTTTCTGAGAAACTTCTTTGTGTTCTGTGAAATCATCTCACAGAGTTACAGCTTTCCACTCAAGAAGCCTTTCGCTAAGACAATTCTTGTGGAATTGGCAAAGTGATATTTGGAAGCCCATAGAGGGCTATGGTGAAAAAGGAAATATCCTCAGATGAAATCTGGAAAGAAGCTTTCTGAGAAACTGCTTAGTGTTCTGTTAATTCATCTCACAGAGTTACATCTGTATTTCGTGGATCTCTTTGCTAGCCTTATTTCTGTGGAATCTGAGAACAGATATTTCGGATCCCTTTGAAGACTATAGGGCCAAAGGAAATATCCTCCGATAACTAAGAGAAAGAAGCTTTCTGAGAAACTTCTTTGTGTTCTGTGAAATCATCTCACAGAGTTACAGCTTTCCCCTCAAGAAGCCTTTCGCTAAGACAGTTCTTGTGGAATTGGCAAAGTGATATTTGGAAGCCCATAGAAGGCTATGGTGAAAAAGGAAATATCCTCAGATGAAATCTGGAAAGAAGCTTTCTGAGAAACTGCATAGGGTTCTGTTAATTCATCTCATAGAGTTACATCTGTATTTCGTGGATCTCTTTGCTAGGGTTATTTCTGTGGAATCTGAGAACAAATATTTCGGATCCCTTTGAAGACTGTAGGGCCAAAGGAAATATCCTCGGATAACAAAGAAAAAGAAGCTTTCTGAGAAACTTCTTTGTGTTCTATGAAATCATCTCACAGAGTTACAGCTTTCCCCTCAAGAAGCCTTTCGCTAAGACAGTTCTTGTGGAATTGGCAAAGTGATATTTGGAAGCCCATAGAGGGCTATGGTCAAAAAGGAAATATCCTCCGATGAAATCTGGAAAGAAGCTTTCTGAGAAACTGCTTAGTGTTCTGTTAATTCATCTCACAGAGTTACATCTATATTTCGTGGATCTCTTTGCTAGCCTTATTTCTGTGGAATCTGAGAACAGATATTTCGGATCCCTTTGTAGACTATAGGGCCAAAGGAAATATCCTCCGATAACTAAGAGAAAGAAGCTTTCTGAGAAACTTCTTTGTGTTCTGTGAAATCATCTCACAGAGTTACAGCTTTCCCCTCAAGAAGCCTTGCGCTAAGACAGTTCTTGTGGAATTGGCAAAGTGATATTTGGAAGCCCATAGAGGGCTATGGTGAAAAAGGAAATATCCTCCGATGAAATCTGGAAAGAAGCTTTCTGAGAAACTGCTTAGTGTTCTGTTAGTTCATCTCACAGAGTTACATCTATATTTCGTGCATCTCTTTGCTAGCCTTATTTCTGTGGAATCTGAGAACAGATATTTCGGATTCCCTTGAAGACTAGAGCGCCAAAGGAAATATCCTCCGATAACAAAGAGAAAGAAGCTTTCTGAGAAACTTCTTTGTGTTCTGTGAAATCAGCTCACAGAGTTACAGCTTTCCCCTCAAGAAGCCTTTCGCTAAGACAGTTCTTGTGGAATTGGCCAAGTGATATTTGGAAGCCCATAGAGGGCTATGGTGAAAAAGGAAATATCCTCCGATGAAATCTGGAAAGAAGCTTTCTGAGAAACTGCTTAGTGTTCTGTTAATTCATCTCACAGAGTTACATCTGTATTTCGTGGATCTCTTTGCTAGCCTTATTTCTGTGGAATCTGAGAACAGATATTTCGGATCCCTTTGAAGACTATAAGCCAAAGGAAATATCCTCCGATAACAAAGAGAAAGAAGCTTTGTGAGAAATTTCTTTGTGTTCTATGTAATCATCTCACAGAGTTACAGCTTTCCCTTCAAGAAGCCTTTCGCTAAGACAGTTCTTGTGGAATTGGCAAAGTGATGTTTGGAAGACCATAGAGGGCTATGGTGAAAAAGGAAATATCCTACGATGAAATCTGGAAAGAAGCTTTCTGAGAAACTGCTTAGTGTTCTGTTAATTCATCTCACAGAGTTACATCTGTATTTCGTGGATCACTTGGCTAGCCTTATTTCTGTGGAATGTGAGAATAGATATTTCGGATCCCTTTGAAGACTATAGGGCCAAAGGAAATATCCTCCGATAACTAAGAGA
Organism: Macaca nemestrina; assembly: GCF_043159975.1. Taxonomy (NCBI): domain Eukaryota; kingdom Metazoa; phylum Chordata; class Mammalia; order Primates; family Cercopithecidae; genus Macaca; species Macaca nemestrina. Next base: position 131,288,876 of record NC_092130.1, on the reverse strand, counting down.
AAGAAGCTTTCTGAGAAACTTCTTTGTGTTCTGTGAAATCAGCTCACAGAGGTACAGCTTTCCCCTCAAGAAGCCTTTCGCTAAGACAGTTCTTGTGGAATTGGCAAAGTGATATTTGGAAGCCCATAGAGGGCTATGGTGAAAAAGGAAATATCCTCAGATGAAATCTGGAAAGAAGTTTTCTGAGAAACTGCTCAGTGTTCTGTTAATTCATCTCACAGAGTTACATCTGTATTTCGTGGATCTCTTTGCTAGGCTTATTTCTGTGGAATCTGAGAACAGATATTTCGCATCCCTTTGAAGACTACAGGGCCAAAGGAAATATTCTCGGATAACAAAGAAAAAGAAACTTTCTGAGAAACTTCTTTGTGTTCTGTGAAATCATCTCACAGAGTTACAGCTTTCCCCTCAAGAAGCCTTTCGCTAAGACAGTTCTTGTGGAATTGGCAAAGTGATATTTGGAAGCCCATAGAGGGCTTAGGTGAAAAAGGAAATATCCTCCGATGAAATCTGGAAAGAAGCTTTCTGAGAAACTGCTTAGTGTTCTGTTAGTTCATCTCTCAGAGTTACATCTATATTTCGTGGATCTCTTTGCTAGCCTTATTTCTGTGGAATCTGAGAACAGATATTTCGGATCCCTTTGAAGACTATAGGGCCAAAGGAAATATCCTCGGATAACAAAGAAAAAGAAGCTTTCTGAGAAACTTCTTTGTGTTCTGTGAAATGAGCTCACAGAGTTACAGCTTTCCCCTCAAGAAGCCTTTCGCTAAGACAGTTCTTGTGGAATTGGAAAAGTGATATTTGGAAGCCCATAGAGGGCTATGGTGAAAAAGGAAATATCCTCCGATGAAATCTGGAAAGAAGCTTTCTGAGAAACTGCTTAGTGTTCTGTTACTTCATCTCACAGAGTTACATCTGTATTTCGTGGATCTCTTTGCTAGCCTTATTTCTGTGGAATCTGACAACAGATATTTCGGATCCCTTTGAAGACTATAGGGCCAAAGGAAATATCCTCCGATAACTAAGGGAAAGAAGCTTTCTGAGAAACTTCTTTGTGTTCTGTGAAATCATCTCACAGAGTTACAGCTTTCCCCTCAAGAAGCCTTTCGCTAAGACAGTTCTTGTGGAATTGGCAAAGTGATATTTGGAAGCCCCTAGAGGGCTATGGTGAAAAAGGAAATATCCTCAGATGAAATCTGGAAAGAAGCTTTCTGAGAAACTGCTTAGTGTTCTGTTAATTCATCTCACAGAGTTACATCTGTATTTCGTGGATCTCTTTGCTAGCCTTATTTCTGTGGAATCTGAGAATAGATATTTCGGATCCCTTTGAAGACTATAGGGCCAAAGGAAATATCCTCCGATAACTAAGGGAAAGAAGCTTTCTGAGAAACTTCTTTGTGTTCTGTGAAATCATCTCACAGAGTTACAGCTTTCCCCTCAAGAAGCCTTTCGCTAATACAGTTCTTGTGGAATTGGCAAAGTGATATTTGGAAGCCCATAGAGGGCTATGTTGAAAAAGGAAATATCCTCCGATGAAATCTGGAAAGAAGCTTTCTGAGAAACTGCTTAGTGTTCTGTTAGTTCATCTCTCAGAGTTACATCTATATTTCGTGGATCTCTTTGCTAGCCTTATTTCTGTGGAATCTGAGAACAGATATTTCGGATCCCTTTGAAGACTATAGGGCCAAAGGAAATATCCTCGGATAACAAAGAAAAAGAAGCTTTCTGAGAAACTTCTTTGTGTTCTGTGAAATGAGCTCACAGAGTTACAGCTTTCCCCTCAAGAAGCCTTTCGCTAAGACAGTTCTTGTGGAATTGGAAAAGTGATATTTGGAAGCCCATAGAGGGCTATGGTGAAAAAGGAAATATCCTCCGATGAAATCTGGAAAGAAGCTTTCTGAGAAACTGCTTAGTGTTCTGTTAATTCATCTCACAGAGTTACATCTGCATTTCATGGATCTCTTTGCTAGCCTTATTTCTGTGGAATCTGAGAACAGATATATCGGATCCCTTTGAAGACTATAGGGCCAAAGGAAATATCCTCCGATAACAAAGAGAAGGAAGCTTTGTGAGAAATTTCTTTGTGTTCTATGTAATCATCTCACAGAGTTACAGCTTTCCCCTCAAGAAGCCTTTCGCTAAGACAGTTCTTGTGGAATTGGCAAAGTGATATTTGGAAGTCCATAGAGGGCTATGGTGAAAAAGGATATATCCTCAGATGAAATCTGGAAAGAAGCTTTCTGAGAAACTGCTTAGTGTTCTGTTAATTCATCTCACAGAGTTACATCTGTATTTCGTGGATCTCTTTGTTAGGCTTATTTCTGTGGAATCTGAGAACAGATATTTCGGATCCCTTTGAAGACTATAGGGCCAAAGGAAATATCCTCCGATGACAAAAAAAAAGAAGCTTTCTGAGAAACTTCTTTGTGTTCTGTGAAATCATCTCACAGAGTTACAGCTTTCCCCTCAAGAAGCCTTTCGCTAAGACAGTTCTTGTGGAATTGGCAAAGTGATATTTGGAAGCCCATAGAGGGCTATGGTGAAAAAGGAAATATCCTCCGATGAAATCTGGAAAGAAGCTTTCTGAGAAACTGCTTAGTGTTCTGTTAGTTCATCTCTCAGAGTTACATCTATATTTCGTGGATCTCTTTGCTAGCCTTATTTCTGTGGAATCTGAGAACAGATATTTCGGATCCCTTTGAAGACTATAGGGCCAAAGGAAATATCCTCGGATAACAAAGAAAAAGAAGCTTTCTGAGAAACTTCTTTGTGTTCTGTGAAATGAGCTCACAGAGTTACAGCTTTCCCCTCAAGAAGCCTTTCGCTAAGACAGTTCTTGTGGAATTGGCAAAGTGATATTTAGAAGCCCATAGAGGGCTACGGTGGAAAAGGAAATATCCTCAGATGAAATCTGGAAAGAAGCTTTCTGAGAAACTGCTTAGTGTTCTGTTAATTCATCTAACAGAGTTACATCTGTATTTCATGGATCTCTTTGCTAGCCTTATTTCTGTGGAATCTGAGAACAGATATTTCGGATCCCTTTGAAGACTATAGGGCCAAAGGAAATATCCTCCGATAACAAAGAGAAAGAAGCTTTGTGAGAAATTTCTTTGTGTTCTATGTAATCATCTCACAGAGTTACAGCTTTTCCCTCAAGAAGCCTTTCGCTAAGACAGTTCTTGTGGAATTGGAAAAGTGATATTTGGAAGCCCACAGAGGGCTATGGTGAAAAAGGAAATATAATCAGATGAAATCTGGAAAGAAGCTTTCTGAGAAACTGCTTAGTGTTCTGTTAATTCATCTCAAAGAGTTACATCTGTATTTCGTGGATCACGTGGCTAGCCTTATTTCTGTGGAATCTGAGAACAGATATTTCGGATCCCTTTGAAGACTATAGGGCCAAAGGAAATATCCTCCGATAACTAACAGAAAGAAGCTTTCCGAGAAACTTCTTTGTGTTCTGTGAAATCATCTCACAGAGTTACAGCTTTCCCCTCAAGAAGCGTTTCGCTAAGACAGTTCTTGTGGAATTGGCCAAGTGATATTTGGAAGCCCATAGAGGGCTATGGTGAAAAAGGAAATATCCTCCGATGAAATCTGGATAGAAGCTTTCTGAGAAACTTCTTAGTGTTCTGTTAATTCATCTCACAGAGTTACATCTGTATTTCGTGGATCTCTTTGCTAGCCTTATTTCTGTGGAATCTGAGAACAGATATTTCGGATCCCTTTGAAGACTACAGGGCCAAAGGAAATATCCTCCGATAACTAAGAGAAAGAAGCTTTCTGAGAAACTTCTTTGTGTTCTGTGAATTCATCTCACAGAGGTACAGCTTTCCCCTCGAGAAGCCTTTGTCTAAGACATTTCTTGTGGAATTGGCAAAGTGATATTTGGAAGCCCATAGAGGGCTATGGTCAAAAAGGAAATATCCTCCGATGAAATCTGCAAAGAAGCTTTCTGAGAAACTGCTTAGGGTTCTGTTAATTCATCTCACAGAGTTACTTCTATATTTCGTGGATCTCTTTGCTAGCCTTATTTCTGTGGAATCTGAGAAGAGATATTACGGATCCCTTTGAAGACTATAGGGCCAAAGGAAATATTCTCCGAAAACTAAGAGAAAGAAGCTTTCTGAGAAACTTCTTTGTGTTCTGTGAAATCATCTCACAGAGTTACAGCTTTCCCCTCAAGAAGCCTTTCGCTAAGACAGTTCTTGTGGAATTGGCAAAGTGATATTTGGAAGCCCATAGAGGGCTATGGTGAAAAAGGAAATATCCTCAGATGAAATCTGGAAAGAAGCTTTCTGAGAAACTGCTTAGTGTTCTGTTAATTCATCTCACAGAGTTACATCTGTATTTCGTGGATCTCTTTGCTAGCCTTATTTCTGTGGAATCTGAGAACAGATATTTCGGATCCCTTTGAAGACTATAGGGCCAAAGGAAATATCCTCCGATAACTAAGAGAAAGAAGCTTTCTGAGAAACTTCTTTGTGTTCTGTGAAATCATCTCACAGAGTTACAGCTTTCCCCTCAAGAAGCCTTTCGCTAAGACAGTTCTTGTGGAATTGGCAAAGTGATATTTGGAAGCCCATAGAAGGCTATGGTGAAAAAGGAAATATCCTCAGATGAAATCTGGAAAGAAGCTTTCTGAGAAACTGCATAGGGTTCTGTTAATTCTTCTCACAGAGTTACATCTGTATTTCGTGGATCTCTTTGCTAGGGTTATTTCTGTGGAATCTGAGAACAGATATTTCGGATCCCTTTGAAGACTATAAGCCAAAGGAAATATCCTCCGATAACAAAGAGAAAGAAGCTTTGTGAGAAATTTCTTTGTGTTCTATGTAATCATCTCACAGAGTTACAGCTTTCCCTTCAAGAAGCCTTTCGCTAAGACAGTTCTTGTGGAATTGGCAAAGTGATGTTTGGAAGCCCATAGAGGGCTATGGTGAAAAAGGAAATATCCTACGATGAAATCTGGAAAGAAGCTTTCTGAGAAACTGCTTAGTGTTCTGTTAATTCATGTCACAGAGTTACATCTGTATTTCGTGGATCACTTGGCTAGCCTTATTTCTGTGGAATGTGAGAATAGATATTTCGGATCCCTTTGAAGACTATAGGGCCAAAGGAAATATCCTCCGATAACAAAGAGAAAGAATCTTTCTGAGAAACTTCTTTGTGTTCTGTGAAATCATCTTACAGAGTTACAGCTTTCCCCTCAAGAAGCCTTTCGCTAAGACAGTTCTTGTGGAATTGGCAAAGTGATATTTGGAAGCCCATAGAGGGCTATGGTGAAAAAGGAAATATCCTCAGATGAAATCTGGAAAGAAGTTTTCTGAGAAACTGCTCAGTGTTCTGTTAATTCATCTCACAGAGTTACATCTGTATTTCGTGGATCTCTTTGCTAGGCTTATTTCTGTGGAATCTGAGAATAGATATTTCGGATCCCTTTGAAGACTATAGGGCCAAAGGAAATATCCTCGGATAACAAAGAAAAAGAAGCTTTCTGAGAAAGTTCTTTGTGTTCTGTGAAATCATCTCACAGAGTTACAGCTTTCCCCTCAAGAAGCCTTTCGCTAAGACAGTTCTTGTGGAATTGGCAAAGTGATATTTGGAAGCCCATAGAGGGCTATGGTGAAAAAGGAAATATCCTCCGATGAAATGTGGAAAGAAGCTTTCTGAGAAACTGCTTAGTGTTCTGTTAGTTCATCTCACAGAGTTACATCTATATTTCGTGGATCTCTTTGCTAGCCTTATTTCTGTGGAATCTGAGAACAGATATTTCGGATTCCCTTGAAGACTATAGCGCCAAAGGAAATATCCTCCGATAACAAAGAGAAAGAAGCTTTCTGAGAAACTTCTTTGTGTTCTGTGAAATCATCTCACAGAGTTACAGCTTTCCCCTCAAGAAGCCTTTCGCTAAGACAGTTCTTGTGGAATTGGCAAAGTGATATTTGGAAGCCCATAGAGGGCTATGGTGAAAAAGGAAATATCCTCCGATGAAATCTGGAAAGTAGCTTTCTGAGAAACTGCTTAGTGTTCTGTTAATTCATCTCACAGAGTTACATCTGTATTTCGTGGATCTCTTTGCTAGCCTTATTTCTGTGGAATCTGACAACAGATATTTCGGATCCCTTTGAAGACTATAGGGCCAAAGGAAATATCCTCCGATAACTAAGGGAAAGAAGCTTTCTGAGAAACTTCTTTGTGTTCTGTGAAATCATCTCACAGAGTTACAGCTTTCCCCTCAAGAAGCCTTTCGCTAAGACAGTTCTTGTGGAATTGGCAAAGTGATATTTGGAAGCCCATAGAGGGCTATGGTGAAAAAGGAAATATCCTCCGATGAAATCTGGAAAGAAGCTTTCTGAGAAACTGCTTAGTGTTCTGTTAGTTCATCTCACAGAGTTACATCTATATTTCGTGGATCTCTTTGCTAGCCTTATTTCTGTGGAATCTGAGAACAGATATTTCGGATCCCTTTGAAGACTATAGGGCCAAAGGAAATATCCTCGGATAACAAAGAAAAAGAAGCTTTCTGAGAAACTTCTTTGTGTTCTGTGAAATGAGCTCACAGAGTTACAGCTTTCCCCTCAAGAAGCCTTTCGCTAAGACAGTTCTTGTGGAATTGGCAAAGTGATATTTGGAAGCCCATAGAGGGCTATGGTGAAAAAGGAAATATCCTCAGATGAAATCTGGAAAGAAGCTTTCTGAGAAACTGCTTAGTGTTCTGTTAATTCATCTAACAGAGTTACATCTGTATTTCATGGATCTCTTTGCTAGCCTTATTTCTGTGGAATCTGAGAACAGATATTTCGGATCCCTTTGAAGACTATAGGGCCAAAGGAAATATCCTCCGATAACAAAGAGAAAGAAGCTTTGTGAGAAATTTCTTTGTGTTCTATGTAATCATCTCACAGAGTTACAGCTTTCCCCTCAAGAAGCCTTTCGCTAAGACAGTTCTTGTGGAATTGGAAAAGTGATATTTGGAAGCCCATAGAGGGCTATGGTGAAAAAGGAAATATCCTCAGATGAAATCTGGAAAGAAGCTTTCTGAGAAACTGCTTAGTGTTCTGTTAATTCATCTCAAAGAGTTACATCTGTATTTCGTGGATCACTTGGCTAGCCTTATTTCTGTGGAATCTGAGAACAGATATTTCGGATCCCTTTGAAGACACTAGGGCCAAAGGAAATATCCTCCGATAACTAAGAGAAAGAAGCTTTCCGAGAAACTTCTTTGTGTTCTGTGAAATCATCTCACAGAGTTACAGCTTTCCCCTCAAGAAGCGTTTCCCTAAGACAGTTCTTGTGGAATTGGCCAAGTGATATTTGCAAGCCCATAGAGGGCTATGGTGAAAAAGGAAATATCCTCCGATGAAATCTGGAAAGAAGCTTTCTGAGAAACTTCTTAGTGTTCTGTTAATTCATCTCACAGAGTTACATCTGTATTTCGTGGATCTCTTTGCTAGCCTTATTTCTGTGGAATCTGAGAACAGATATTTCGGATCCCTTTGAAGACTACAGGGCCAAAGGAAGTATCCTCCGATAACTAAGAGAAAGAAGCTTTCTGAGAAACTTCTTTGTGTTCCGTGTAATCATCTCACAGAGGTACAGCTTTCCCCTCAAGAAGCCTTTGTCTAAGACATTTTTTGTGGAATTGGCAAAGTGATATTTGGAAGCCCATAGAGGGCTACGGTCAAAAAGGAAATATGCTCCGATGAAATCTGGAAAGAAGCTTTCTGAGAAACTGCTTAGGGTTCTGTTAATTCATCTCACAGAGTTACTTCTATATTTCGTGGATCTCTTTGCTAGCCTTATTTCTGTGCAATCTGAGAAGAGATATTTCGGATCCCTTTGAAGACTATAGGGCCAAAGGAAATATCCTCCGAAAACTAAGAGAAAGAAGCTTTCTGAGAAACTTCTTTGTGTTCTGTGAAATCAGCTCACAGAGTTACAGCTTTCCCCTCAAGAAGCCTTTCGCTAAGACAGTTCTTGTGGAATTGGCAAAGTGATATTTGGAAGCCCATAGAGGGCTATGGTGAAAAAAGAAATATCCTCCGATGAAATCTGGAAAGAAGCTTTCTGAGAAACTGCTTAGTGTTCTGTTAGTTCATCTCACAGAGTTACATCTATATTTCGTGGATCTCTTTGCTAGCCTTATTTCTGTGGAATCTGAGAACAGATATTTCGGATTCCCTTGAAGACTATAGCGCCAAAAGAAATATCCTCCGATAACAAAGACAAAGAAGCTTTCTGAGAAACTTCTTTGTGTTCTGTGAAATCATCTCACAGAGTTACAGCTTTCCCCTAAAGAAGCCTTTCGCTAAGACAGTTCTTGTGGAATTGGCAAAGTGATATTTAGAAGCCCATAGAGGGCTATGGTGAAAAAGGAAATATCCTCCGATGAAATCTGGAAAGAAGCTTTCTGAGAAACTGCTTAGTGTTCTGTTAATTCATCTCACAGAGTTACATCTGTATTTCGTGGATGTCTTTGCTAGCCTTATTTCTGTGGAATCTGAGAACAGATATTTCGGATCCCTTTGAAGACTATAGGGCCAAAGGAAATATCCTCTGATAACAAATTGAAAGAAGCTTTGTGAGAAACTTCTTTGTGTTCTATGTAATCATCTCACAGAGTTACAGCTTTCCCTTCAAGAAGCCTTTCGCTAAGACAGTTCTTGTGGAATTGGCAAAGTGATATTTGGAAGCCCATAGAGGGCTATGGTGAAAAAGGAAATATCCTCCGATGAAATCTGGAAAGAAGCTTTCTGAGAAACTGCTTAGTGTTCTGTTAATTCATCTCACAGAGTTACATCTGTATTTCGTGGATCTCTTTGCTAGCCTTATTTCTGTGGAATCTGACAACAGATATTTCGGATCCCTTTGAAGACTATAGGGCCAAAGGAAATATCCTCCGATAACTAAGGGAAAGAAGCTTTCTGAGAAACTTCTTTGTGTTCTGTGAAATCATCTCACAGAGTTACAGCTTTCCCCTCAAGAAGCCTTTCGCTAAGACAGTTCTTGTGGAATTGGCAAAGTGATATTTGGAAGCCCATAGAGGGCTATGGTGAAAAAGGAAATATCCTCCGATGAAATCTGGAAAGAAGCTTTCTGAGAAACTGCTTAGTGTTCTGTTAGTTCATCTCTCAGAGTTACATCTATATTTCGTGGATCTCTTTGCTAGCCTTATTTCTGTGGAATCTGAGAACAGATATTTCGGATCCCTTTGAAGACTATAGGGCCAAAGGAAATATCCTCGGATAACAAAGAAAAAGAAGCTTTCTGAGAAACTTCTTTGTGTTCTGTGAAATGAGCTCACAGAGTTACAGCTTTCCCCTCAAGAAGCCTTTCGCTAAGACAGTTCTTGTGGAATTGGCAAAGTGATATTTGGAAGCCCATAGAGGGCTATGGTGAAAAAGGAAATATCCTCAGATGAAATCTGGAAAGAAGCTTTCTGAGAAACTGCTTAGTGTTCTGTTAATTCATCTAACAGAGTTACATCTGTATTTCATGGATCTCTTTGCTAGCCTTATTTCTGTGGAATCTGAGAACAGATATTTCGGATCCCTTTGAAGACTATAGGGCCAAAGGAAATATCCTCCGATAACAAAGAGAAAGAAGCTTTGTGAGAAATTTCTTTGTGTTCTATGTAATCATCTCACAGAGTTACAGCTTTCCCCTCAAGAAGCCTTTCGCTAAGACAGTTCTTGTGGAATTGGAAAAGTGATATTTGGAAGCCCACAGAGGGCTATGGTGAAAAAGGAAATATAATCAGATGAAATCTGGAAAGAAGCTTTCTGAGAAACTGCTTAGTGTTCTGTTAATTCATCTCAAAGAGTTACATCTGTATTTCGTGGATCACTTGGCTAGCCTTATTTCTGTGGAATCTGAGAACAGATATTTCGGATCCCTTTGAAGACTATAGGGCCAAAGGAAATATCCTCCGATAACTAAGAGAAAGAAGCTTTCCGAGAAACTTCTTTGTGTTCTGTGAAATCATCTCACAGAGTTACAGCTTTCCCCTCAAGAAGCGTATCCCTAAGACAGTTCTTGTGGAATTGGCCAAGTGATATTTGGAAGCCCATAGAAGGCTATGGTGAAAAAGGAAATATCCTCAGATGAAATCTGGAAAGAAGCTTTCTGAGAAACTGCATAGGGTTCTGTTAATTCGTCTCACAGAGTTACATCTGTATTTCGTGGATCTCTTTGCTAGGGTTATTTCTGTGGAATCTGAGAACAAATATTTCGGATCCCTTTGAAGACTGTAGGGCCAAAGGAAATATCCTCGGATAACAAAGAAAAAGAAGCTTTCTGAGAAACTTCTTTGTGTTCTGTGAAATCATCTCACAGAGTTACAGCTTTCCCCTCAAGAAGCCTTTCGCTAAGACAGTTCTTGTGGAATTGGCAAAGTGATATTTGGAAGCCCATAGAGGGCTATGGTGAAAAAGGAAATATCCTCCGATGAAATCTGGAAAGAAGCTTTCTGAGAAACTTCTTAGTGTTCTGTTAATTCATCTCACAGAGTTACATTTATATTTCGTGGATCTCTTTGCTAGCCTTATTTCTGTGGAATCTGAGAACAGATATTTCGGATCCCTTTGGAGACTATAGGGCCAAAGGAAATATCCTCCGAAAACTAACAGAAAGAAGCTTTCTGAGAAACTTCTTTGTGTTCTGTAAAATCAGCTCACAGAGTTACAGCTTTCCCTTCAAGAAGCCTTTCGCTAAGACAGTTCTTGTGGAATTGGCAAAGTGATATTTGGAAGCCCATAGAGGGCTATGGTGAAAAAGGAAATATCCTCAGATGAAATCTGGAAAGAAGCTTTCTGAGAAACTGCTTAGTGTTCTGTTAATTCGTCTCACAGAGTTACATCTGTATTTCGTGGATCACTTGGCTAGCCTTATTTCTGTGGAATGTGAGAATAGATATTTCGGATCCCTTTGAAGACTATAGGGCCAAAGGAAATATCCTCCGATAACAAAGAGAAAGAATCTTTCTGAGAAACTTCTTTGTGTTCTATGTAATCATCTCACAGAGTTACAGCTTTCCCTTCAAGAAGCCTTTCGCTAAGACAGTTCTTGTGGAATTGGCAAAGTGATATTTGGAAGCCCATAGAGGGCTATGGTGAAAAAGGAAATATCCTCCGATGAAATCTGGAAAGAAGCTTTCTGAGAAACTGCTTAGGGTTCTGTTAATTCATCTCACAGAGTTACATCTGTATTTCGTGGATCTCTTTGCTAGCCTTATTTCTGTGGAATCTGAGAACAGATATTTCGGATCCCTTTGAAGACTATAGGGCCAAAGGAAATATCCTCCGATAACTAAGAGAAAGAAGCTTTCTGAGAAACTTCTTTGTGTTCTGTGAAATCATCTCACAGAGTTACAGCTTTCCCTTCAAGAAGCCTTTCGCTAAGACAGTTCTTGTGGAATTGGCAAAGTGATATTTGGAAGCCCATAGAGGGCTATGGTGAAAAAGGAAATATCCTCCGATGAAATCTGGAAAGAAGCTTTCTGAGAAACTGCTTAGTGTTCTGTTAATTCATCTCACAGAGTTACATCTGTATTTCGTGGATCTCTTTGCTAGCCTTATTTCTGTGGAATCTGACAACAGATATTTCGGATCCCTTTGAAGACTATAGGGCCAAAGGAAATATCCTCCGATAACTAAGGGAAAGAAGCTTTCTGAGAAACTTCTTTGTGTTCTGTGAAATCATCTCACAGAGTTACAGCTTTCCCCTCAAGAAGCCTTTCGCTAAGACAGTTCTTGTGGAATTGGCAAAGTGATATTTGGAAGCCCATAGAGGGCTATGGTGAAAAAGGAAATATCCTCCGATGAAATCTGGAAAGAAGCTTTCTGAGAAACTGCTTAGTGTTCTGTTAGTTCATCTCACAGAGTTACATCTATATTTCGTGGATCTCTTTGCTAGCCTTATTTCTGTGGAATCTGAGAACAGATATTTCGGATCCCTTTGAAGACTATAGGGCCAAAGGAAATATCCTCGGATAACAAAGAAAAAGAAGCTTTCTGAGAAACTTCTTTGTGTTCTGTGAAATGAGCTCACAGAGTTACAGCTTTCCCCTCAAGAAGCCTTTCGCTAAGACAGTTCTTGTGGAATTGGCAAAGTGATATTTGGAAGCCCATAGAGGGCTATGGTGAAAAAGGAAATATCCTCAGATGAAATCTGGAAAGAAGCTTTCTGAGAAACTGCTTAGTGTTCTGTTAATTCATCTAACAGAGTTACATCTGTATTTCATGGATCTCTTTGCTAGCCTTATTTCTGTGGAATCTGAGAACAGATATTTCGGATCCCTTTGAAGACTATAGGGCCAAAGGAAATATCCTCCGATAACAAAGAGAAAGAAGCTTTGTGAGAAATTTCTTTGTGTTCTATGTAATCATCTCACAGAGTTACAGCTTTCCCCTCAAGAAGCCTTTCGCTAAGACAGTTCTTGTGGAATTGGAAAAGTGATATTTGGAAGCCCACAGAGGGCTATGGTGAAAAAGGAAATATCCTCAGATGAAATCTGGAAAGAAGCTTTCTGAGAAACTGCTTAGTGTTCTGTTAATTCATCTCAAAGAGTTACATCTGTATTTCGTGGATCACTTGGCTAGCCTTATTTCTGTGGAATCTGAGAACAGATATTTCGGATCCCTTTGAAGACACTAGGGCCAAAGGAAATATCCTCCGATAACTAAGAGAAAGAAGCTTTCCGAGAAACTTCTTTGTGTTCTGTGAAATCATCTCACAGAGTTACAGCTTTCCCCTCAAGAAGCGTTTCCCTAAGACAGTTCTTGTGGAATTGGCCAAGTGATATTTGCAAGCCCATAGAGGGCTATGGTGAAAAAGGAAATATCCTCCGATGAAATCTGGAAAGAAGCTTTATGAGAAACTTCTTAGTGTTCTGTTAATTCATCTCACAGAGTTACATCTGTATTTCGTGGATCTCTTTGCTAGCCTTATTTCTGTGGAATCTGAGAACAGATATTTCGGATCCCTTTGAAGACTACAGGGCCAAAGGAAGTATCCTCCGATAACTAAGAGAAAGAAGCTTTCTGAGAAACTTCTTTGTGTTCCGTGAAATCATCTCACAGAGGTACAGCTTTCCCCTCAAGAAGCCTTTGTCTAAGACATTTTTTGTGGAATTGGCAAAGTGATATTTGGAAGCCCATAGAGGGCTATGGTCAAAAAGGAAATATCCTCCGATGAAATCTGGAAAGAAGCTTTCTGAGAAACTGCTTAGGGTTCTGTTAATTCATCTCACAGAGTTACTTCTATATTTCGTGGATCTCTTTGCTAGCCTTATTTCTGTGGAATCTGAGAAGAGATATTTCGGATCCCTTTGAAGACTATAGGGCCAAAGGAAATATCCTCCGAAAACTAAGAGAAAGAAGCTTTCTGAGAAACTTCTTTGTGTTCTGTGAAATCAGCTCACAGAGTTACAGCTTTCCCCTCAAGAAGCCTTTCGCTAAGACAGTTCTTGTGGAATTGGCAAAGTGATATTTGGAAGCCCATAGAGGGCTATGGTGAAAAAAGAAATATCCTCCGATGAAATCTGGAAAGAAGCTTTCTGAGAAACTGCTTAGTGTTCTGTTAGTTCATCTCACAGAGTTACATCTATATTTCGTGGATCTCTTTGCTAGCCTTATTTCTGTGGAATCTGAGAACAGATATTTCGGATTCCCTTGAAGACTATAGCGCCAAAAGAAATATCCTCCGATAACAAAGAGAAAGAAGCTTTCTGAGAAACTTCTTTGTGTTCTGTGAAATCATCTCACAGAGTTACAGCTTTCCCCTCAAGTAGCCTTTCGCTAAGACAGTTCTTGTGGAATTGGCCAAGTGATATTTGGAAGCCGATAGAGGGCTATGGTGAAAAAGGAAATATCCTCCGATGAAATCTGGAAAGAAGCTTTCTGAGAAACTGCTTAGTGTTCTGTTAATTCATCTCACAGAGTTACATCTGTATTTCGTGGATGTCTTTGCTAGCCTTATTTCTGTGGAATCTGAGAACAGATATTTCGGATCCCTTTGAAGACTATAGGGCCAAAGGAAATATCCTCTGATAACAAATTGAAAGAAGCTTTGTGAGAAACTTCTTTGTGTTCTATGTAATCATCTCACAGAGTTACAGCTTTCCCTTCAAGAAGCCTTTCGCTAAGACAGTTCTTGTGGAATTGGCAAAGTGATATTTGGAAGCCCATAGAGGGCTATGGTGAAAAAGGAAATATCCTCCGATGAAATCTGGAAAGAAGCTTTCTGAGAAACTGCTTAGTGTTCTGTTAATTCATCTCACAGAGTTACATCTGTATTTCGTGGATCTCTTTGCTAGCCTTATTTCTGTGGAATCTGACAACAGATATTTCGGATCCCTTTGAAGACTATAGGGCCAAAGGAAATATCCTCCGATAACTAAGGGAAAGAAGCTTTCTGAGAAACTTCTTTGTGTTCTGTGAAATCATCTCACAGAGTTACAGCTTTCCCCTCAAGAAGCCTTTCGCTAAGACAGTTCTTGTGGAATTGGCAAAGTGATATTTGGAAGCCCATAGAGGGCTATGGTGAAAAAGGAAATATCCTCCGATGAAATCTGGAAAGAAGCTTTCTGAGAAACTCCTTAGTGTTCTGTTAGTTCATCTCTCAGAGTTACATCTATATTTCGTGGATCTCTTTGCTAGCCTTATTTCTGTGGAATCTGAGAACAGATATTTCGGATCCCTTTGAAGACTATAGGGCCAAAGGAAATATCCTCGGATAACAAAGAAAAAGAAGCTTTCGGAGAAACTTCTTTGTGTTCTGTGAAATGAGCTCACAGAGTTACAGCTTTCCCCTCAAGAAGCCTTTCGCTAAGACAGTTCTTGTGGAATTGGCAAAGTGATATTTGGAAGCCCATAGAGGGCTATGGTGAAAAAGGAAATATCCTCAGATGAAATCTGGAAAGAAGCTTTCTGAGAAACTGCTTAGTGTTCTGTTAATTCATCTCACAGAGTTACATCTGTATTTCGTGGATCTCTTTGCTAGCCTTATTTCTGTGGAATCTGAGAACAGATATTTCGGATCCCTTTGTAGACTATAGGGCCAAAGGAAATATCCTCAGATAACTAAGAGAAAGAAGCTTTCTGAGAAACTTCTTTGTGTTCTGTGAAATCATCTCACAGAGTTACAACTTTCCCCTCAGGAAGCCTTTCGCTAAGACAGTTCTTGTGGAATTGGCAAAGTGATATTTGGAAGCCCATAGTGGGCTATGGTCAAAAAGGAAATATCCTCCGATGAAATCTGGAAAGAAGCTTTCTGAGAAACTGCTTAGTGTTCTGTTAGTTCATCTCACAGAGTTACATCTATATTTCGTGGATCTCTTTGCTAGCCTTATTTCTGTGGAATCTGAGAACAGATATTTCGGATTCCCTTGAAGACTATAGCGCCAAAGGAAATATCCTCCGATAACAAAGAGAAAGAAGCTTTCTGAGAAAATTCTTTGTGTTCTGTGAAATCATCTCACAGAGTTACAGCTTTCCCTTCAAGAAGCCTTTCGCTAAGACAGTTCTTGTGGAATTGGCCAAGTGATATTTGGAAGCCCATAGAGGGCTATGGTGAAAAAGGAAATATCCTCCGATGAAATCTGGAAAGAAGCTTTCTGAGAAACTGCTTAGTGTTCTGTTAATTCATCTCACAGAGTTACATCTGCATTTCGTGGATCTCTTTGCTAGCCTTATTTCTGTGGAATCTGAGAACAGATATTTCGGATCCCTTTGAAGACTATAGGGCCAAAGGAAATATCCTCCGATAACTAAGAGAAAGAAGCTTTCTGAGAAACTTCTTTGTGTTCTGTGAAATCATCTCACAGAGTTACAGCTTTCCCCTCAAGAAGCCTTTCGCTAAGACAGTTCTTGTGGAATTGGCAAAGTGATATTTGGAAGCCCATAGAGGGCTATGGTGAAAAAGGAAATATCCTCCGATGAAATCTGGAAAGAAGCTTTCTGAGAAACTGCTTAGTGTTCTGTTAGTTCATCTCACAGAGTTACATCTATATTTCGTGGATCTCTTTGCTAGCCTTATTTCTGTGGAATCTGAGAACAGATATTTCGGATTCCCTTGAAGACTATAGCGCCAAAGGAAATATCCTCCGATAACAAAGAGAAAGAAGCTTTCTGAGAAACTTCTTTGTGTTCTGTGAAATGAGCTCACAGAGTTACAGCTTTCCCCTCAAGAAGCCTTTCGCTAAGACAGTTCTTGTGGAATTGGCAAAGTGATATTTGGAAGCCCATAGAGGGCTATGGTGAAAAAGGAAATATCCTCCGATGAAATCTGGAAAGAAGCTTTCTGAGAAACTGCTTAGGGTTCTGTTAATTCATCTCACGGAGTTACATCTGTATTTCGTGGATCTCTTTGCTAGCCTTATTTCTGTGGAATCTGAGAAGAGATATTACGGATCCCTTTGAAGACTATAGGGCCATAGGAAATATTCTCCGAAAACTAAGAGAAAGAAGCTTTCTGAGAAACTTCTTTGTGTTCTGTGAAATCATCTCACAGAGATACAGCTTTCCCCTCAAGAAGCCTTTCGCTAAGACAGTTCTTGTGGAATTGGCAAAGTGATATTTGGAAGCCCATAGAAGGCTACGGTGAAAAAGGAAATATAATCAGATGAAATCTGGAAAGAAGCTTTCTGAGAAACTGCTTAGTGTTCTATTAATTCATCTCACAGAGTTACATGTGTATTTCGTGGATCACTTGGCTATCCTCATTTCTGTGGAATCTGAGAACAGATATTTCGGATCCCTTTGAAGACTATAGGGCCAAAGGAAATATCCTCGGATAACAAAGAAAAAGAAGCTTTCTGAGAAACTTCTTTGTGTTCTGTGAAATCATCACACAGAGTTACAGCTTTCCCCTCAAGAAGCCTTTCGCTAAGACAGTTCTTGTGGAATTGGCAAAGTGATATTTGGAAGCCCCTAGAGGGCTATGGTGAAAAAGGAAATATCCTCAGATGAAATCTGGAAAGAAGCTTTCTGAGAAACTGCTTAGTGTTCTGTTAATTCATCTCACAGAGTTATATCTGTATTTCGTGGATCTCTTTGCTAGCCTTATTTCTGTGGAATCTGAGAATAGATATTTCGGATCCCTTTGAAGACTATAGGGCCAAAGGAAATATCCTCGGATAACAAAGAAAAAGAAGCTTTCTGAGAAACTTCTTTGTGTTCTATGAAATGAGCTCACAGAGTTACAGCTTTCCCCTCAAGAAGCCTTTCGCTAAGACAGTTCTTGTGGAATTGGCAAAGTGATATTTGGAAGCCCATAGAGGGCTATGGTGAAAAAGGAAATATCCTCCGATGAAATCTGGAAAGAAGCTTTCTGAGAAACTGCTTAGTGTTCTGTTAATTCGTCTCACAGAGTTACATCTGTATTTCATGGATCTCTTTGCTAGCCTTATTTCTGTGGAATCTGAGAACAGATATATCGGATCCCTTTGAAGACTATAGGGCCAAAGGAAATATCCTCCGATAACAAAGAGAAGGAAGCTTTGTGAGAAATTTCTTTGTGTTCTATGTAATCATCTCACAGAGTTACAGCTTTCCACTCAAGAAGCCTTTCGCTAAGACAGTTCTTGTGGAATTGGCAAAGTGATATTTGGAAGTCCATAGAGGGCTATGGTGAAAAAGGAAATATCCTCAGATGAAATCTGGAAAGAAGCTTTCTGAGAAACTGCTTAGTGTTCTGTTAATTCATCTCACAGAGTTACATCTGTATTTCGTGGATCTCTTTGTTAGGCTTATTTCTGTGGAATCTGAGAACAGATATTTCGGATCCCTTTGAAGACTATAGGGCCAAAGGAAATATCCTCCGATAACAAAGAAAAAGAAGCTTTCTGAGAAACTTCTTTGTGTTCTGTGAAATCATCTCACAGAGTTACAGCTTTCCCCTCAAGAAGCCTTTCGCTAAGACAGTTCTTGTGGAATTGGCAAAGTGATATTTGGAAGCCCATAGAGGGCTATGGTGAAAAAGGAAATATCCTCAGATGAAATCTGGAAAGAAGCTTTCTGAGAAACTGCTTAGTGTTCTGTTAATTCATCTCACAGAGTTACATCTGTATTTCGTGGATCTCTTTGCTAGCCTTATTTCTGTGGAATCTGACAACAGATATTTCGGATCCCTTTGAAGACTATAGGGCCAAAGGAAATATCCTCCGATAACTAAGGGAAAGAAGCTTTCTGAGAAACTTCTTTGTGTTCTGTGAAATCATCTCACAGAGTTACAGCTTTCCCCTCAAGAAGCCTTTCGCTAAGACAGTTCTTGTGGAATTGGCAAAGTGATATTTGGAAGCCCATAGAGGGCTATGGTGAAAAAGGAAATATCCTCCGATGAAATCTGGAAAGAAGCTTTCTGAGAAACTGCTTAGTGTTCTGTTAGTTCATCTCTCAGAGTTACATCTATATATCGTGGATCTCTTTGCTAGCCTTATTTCTGTGGAATCTGAGAACAGATATTTCGGATCCCTTTGAAGACTATAGGGCCAAAGGAAATATCCTCGGATAACAAAGAAAAAGAAGCTTTCTGAGAAACTTCTTTGTGTTCTGTGAAATGAGCTCACAGAGTTACAGCTTTCCCCTCAAGAAGCCTTTCGCTAAGACAGTTCTTGTGGAATTGGCAAAGTGATATTTGGAAGCCCATAGAGGGCTACGGTGAAAAAGGAAATATCCTCAGATGAAATCTGGAAAGAAGCTTTCTGAGAAACTGCTTAGTGTTCTGTTAATTCATCTAACAGTGTTACATCTGTATTTCATGGATCTCTTTGCTAGCCTTATTTCTGTGGAATCTGAGAACAGATATTTCGGATCCCTTTGAAGACTATAGGGCCAAAGGAAATATCCTCCGATAACAAAGAGAAAGAAGCTTTGTGAGAAATTTCTTTGTGTTCTATGTAATCATCTCACAGAGTTACAGCTTTTCCCTCAAGAAGCCTTTCGCTAAGACAGTTCTTGTGGAATTGGAAAAGTGATATTTGGAAGCCCACAGAGGGCTATGGTGAAAAAGGAAATATAATCAGATGAAATCTGGAAAGAAGCTTTCTGAGAAACTGCTTAGTGTTCTGTTAATTCATCTCAAAGAGTTACATCTGTATTTCGTGGATCACTTGGCTAGCCTTATTTCCGTGGAATCTGAGAACAGATATTTCGGATCCCTTTGAAGACTATAGGGCCAAAGGAAATATCCTCCGATAACTAAGAGAAAGAAGCTTTCCGAGTAACTTCTTTGTGTTCTGTGAAATCATCTCACAGAGTTACAGCTTTCCCCTCAAGAAGCGTTTCGCTAAGACAGTTCTTGTGGAATTGGCCAAGTGATATTTGGAAGCCCATAGAGGGCTATGGTGAAAAAGGAAATATCCTCCGATGAAATCTGGATAGAAGCTTTCTGAGAAACTTCTTAGTGTTCTGTTAATTCATCTCACAGAGTTACATCTGTATTTCGTGGATCTCTTTGCTAGCCTTATTTCTGTGGAATCTGAGAACAGATATTTCGGATCCCTTTGAAGACTATAGGGCCAAAGGAAATATCCTCCGATAACTAAGGGAAAGAAGCTTTCTGAGAAACTTCTTTGTGTTCTGTGAAATCATCTCACAGAGTTACAGCTTTCCCTTCAAGAAGCCTTTCGCTAAGACAGTTCTTGTGGAATTGGCAAAGTGATATTTGGAAGCCCATAGAGGGCTATGGTGAAAAAGGAAATATCCTCAGATGAAATCTGGAAAGAAGCTTTCTGAGAAACTGCTTAGTGTTCTGTTAGTTCATCTCTCAGAGTTACATCTATATTTCGTGGATCTCTTTGCTAGCCTTATTTCTGTGGAATCTGAGAACAGATATTTCGGATCCCTTTGAAGACTATAGGGCCAAAGGAAATATCCTCGGATAACAAAGAAAAAGAAGCTTTCTGAGAAACTTCTTTGTGTTCTGTGAAATGAGCTCACAGAGTTACAGCTTTCCCCTCAAGAAGCCTTTCGCTAAGACAGTTCTTGTGGAATTAGCAAAGTGATATTTGGAAGTCCATAGAGGGCTATGGTGAAAAAGGAAATATCCTCAGATGAAATCTGGAAAGAAGCTTTCTGAGAAACTGCTTAGTGTTCTGTTAATTCATCTCAGAGAGTTACATCTGTATTTCGTGGATCTCTTTGTTAGGCTTATTTCTGTGGAATCTGAGAACAGATATTTCGGATCCCTTTGAAGACTATAGGGCCAAAGGAAATATCCTCGGATAACAAAGAAAAAGAAGCTTTCTGAGAAACTTCTTTGTGTTCTGTGAAATCATCTCACAGAGTTACAGCTTTCCCCTCAAGAAGCCTTTCGCTAAGACAGTTCTTGTGGAATTGGCAAAGTGATATTTGGAAGCCCATAGAGGGCTATGGTGAAAAAGGAAATATCCTCAGATGAAATCTGGAAAGAAGCTTTCTGAGAAACTGCTTAGTGTTCTGTTAATTCATCTCACAGAGTTACATCTGTATTTCGTGGATCTCTTTGCTAGCCTTATTTCTGTGGAATCTGACAACAGATATTTCGGATCCCTTTGAAGACTATAGGGCCAAAGGAAATATCCTCCGATAACTAAGGGAAAGAAGCTTTCTGAGAAACTTCTTTGTGTTCTGTGAAATGAGCTCACAGAGTTACAGCTTTCCCCTCAAGAAGCCTTTCGCTAAGACAGTTCTTGTGGAATTGGCAAAGTGATATTTGGAAGCCCATAGAGGGCTACGGTGAAAAAGGAAATATCCTCAGATGAAATCTGGAAAGAAGCTTTCTGAGAAACTGCTTAGTGTTCTGTTAATTCATCTAACAGAGTTACATCTGTATTTCATGGATCTCTTTGCTAGCCTTATTTCTGTGGAATCTGAGAACAGATATTTCGGATCCCTTTGAAGACTATAGGGCCAAAGGAAATATCCTCCGATAACAAAGAGAAAGAAGCTTTGTGAGAAATTTCTTTGTGTTCTATGTAATCATCTCACAGAGTTACAGCTTTTCCCTCAAGAAGCCTTTCGCTAAGACAGTTCTTGTGGAATTGGAAAAGTGATATTTGGAAGCCCACAGAGGGCTATGGTGAAAAAGGAAATATAATCAGATGAAATCTGGAAAGAAGCTTTCTGAGAAACTTCTTAGTGTTCTGTTAATTCATCTCACAGAGTTACATCTGTGTTTCGTGGATCTCTTTGCTAGCCTTATTTCTGTGGAATCTGAGAACAGATATTTCGGATCCCTTTGAAGACTACAGGGCCAAAGGAAATATCCTCCGATAACTAAGAGAAAGAAGCTTTCTGAGAAACTTCTTTGTGTTCTGTGAATTCATCTCACAGAGGTACAGCTTTCCCCTCGAGAAGCCTTTGTCTAAGACATTTCTTGTGGAATTGGCAAAGTGATATTTGGAAGCCCATAGAGGGCTATGGTCAAAAAGGAAATATCCTCCGATGAAATCTGGAAAGAAGCTTTCTGAGAAACTGCTTAGGGTTCTGTTAATTCATCTCACAGAGTTACTTCTGTATTTCGTGGATCTCTTTGCTAGCCATATTTCTGTGGAATCTGAGAAGAGATATTTCGGATCCCTTTGAAGAATATAGGGCCAAAGGAAATATTCTCCGAAAACTAAGAGAAAGAAGCTTTCTGAGAAACTTCTTTGTGTTCTGTGAAATCATCTCACAGAGTTACAGCTTTCCCCTCAAGAAGCCTTTCGCTAAGACAGTTCTTGTGGAATTGGCAAACTGATATTTGGAAGCCCATAGAGGGCTATGGTGAAAAAGGAAATATCCTCAGATGAAATCTGGAAAGAAGCTTTCTGAGAAACTGCTTAGTGTTCTGTTAATTCATCTCACAGAGTTACATCTGTATTTCGTGGATCTCTTTGCTAGCCTTATTTCTGTGGAATCTGAGAACAGATATTTCGGATCCCTTTGAAGACTATAGGGCCAAAGGAAATATCCTCCGATAACTGAGAGAAAGAAGCTTTCTGAGAAACTTCTTTGTGTTCTGTGAAATCATCTCACAGAGTTACAGCTTTCCCCTCAAGAAGCCTTTCGCTAAGACAGTTCTTGTGGAATTGGCAAAGTGATATTTGGAAGCCCATAGAAGGCTATGGTGAAAAAGGAAATATCCTCAGATGAAATCTGGAAAGAAGCTTTCTGAGAAACTGCATAGGGTTCTGTTAATTCATCTCACAGAGTTACATCTGTATTTCGTGGATCTCTTTGCTAGGGTTATTTCTGTGGAATCTGAGAACAAATATTTCGGATCCCTTTGAAGACTGTAGGGCCAAAGGAAATATCCTCGGATAACAAAGAAAAAGAAGCTTTCTGAGAAACTTCTTTGTGTTCTATGAAATCATCTCACAGAGTTACAGCTTTCCCCTCAAGAAGCCTTTCGCTAAGACAGTTCTTGTGGAATTGGCAAAGTGATATTTGGAAGCCCATAGAGGGCTATGGTCAAAAAGGAAATATCCTCCGATGAAATCTGGAAAGAAGCTTTCTGAGAAACTGCTTAGTGTTCTGTTAATTCATCTCACAGAGTTACATCTATATTTCGTGGATCTCTTTGCTAGCCTTATTTCTGTGGAATCTGAGAACAGATATTTCGGATCCCTTTGGAGACTATAGGGCCAAAGGAAATATCCTCCGAAAACTAAGAGAAAGAAGCTTTCTGAGAAACTTCTTTGTGTTCTGTGAAATCATCTCACAGAGTTACAGCTTTCCCCTCAAGAAGCCTTTCGCTAAGACAGTTCTTGTGGAATTGGCAAAGTGATATTTGGAAGCCCATAGAGGGCTATGGTGAAAAAGGAATTATCCTCAGATGAAATCTGGAAAGAACCTTTCTGAGAAACAGCTTAGTGTTCTGTTAATTCATCTCACAGAGTTACATCTGTATTTCGTGGATCTCTTTGCTAGCCTTATTTCTGTGGAATCTGAGAACAGATATTTCGGATCCCTTTGAAGACTATAAGCCAAAGGAAATATCCTCCGATAACAAAGAGAAAGAAGCTTTGTGAGAAATTTCTTTGTGTTCTATGTAATCATCTCACAGAGTTACAGCTTTCCCCTCAAGAAGCCTTTCGCTAAGACAGTTCTTGTGGAATTGGCAAAGTGATGTTTGGAAGCCCATAGAGGGCTATGGTGAAAAAGGAAATATCCTCCGATGAAATCTGGAAAGAAGCTTTCTGAGAAACTGCTTAGTGTTCTGTTAATTCATCTCACAGAGTTACATCTGTATTTCGTGGATCACTTGGCTAGCCTTATTTCTGTGGAATGTGAGAATAGATATTTCGGATCCCTTTGAAGACTATAGGGCCAAAGGAAATATCCTCCGATAACAAAGAGAAAGAATCTTTCTGAGAAACTTCTTTGTGTTCTGTGAAATCATCTCACAGAGTTACAGCTTTCCCCTCAAGAAGCCTTTCGCTAAGACAGTTCTTGTGGAATTGGCAAAGTGATATTTGGAAGCCCATAGAGGGCTATGGTGAAAAAGGAAATATCCTCAGATGAAATCTGGAAAGAAGTTTTCTGAGAAACTTCTCAGTGTTCTGTTAATTCATCTCACAGAGTTACATCTGTATTTCGTGGATCTCTTTGCTAGGCTTATTTCTGTGGAATCTGAGAACAGATATTTCGGATCCCTTTGAAGACTATAGGGCCAAAGGAAATATCCTCGGATAACAAAGAAAAAGAAGCTTTCTGAGAAACTTCTTTGTGTTCTGTGAAATGAGCTCACAGAGTTACAGCTTTCCCCTCAAGAAGCCTTTCGCTAAGACAGTTCTTGTGGAATTGGCAAAGTGATATTTGGAAGCCCATAGAGGGCTATGGTGAAAAAGGAAATATCCTCAGATGAAATCTGGAAAGAAGCTTTCTGAGAAACTGCTTAGTGTTCTGTTAATTCATCTAACAGAGTTACATCTGTATTTCATGGATCTCTTTGCTAGCCTTATTTCTGTGGAATCTGAGAACAGATATTTCGGATCCCTTTGAAGACTATAGGGCCAAAGGAAATATCCTCCGATAACAAAGAGAAAGAAGCTTTCTGAGAAACTTCTTTGTGTTCTATGTAATCATCTCACAGAGTTACAGCTTTCCCCTCAAGAAGCCTTTCGCTAAGACAGTTCTTGTGGAATTGGAAAAGTGATATTTGGAAGCCCACAGAGGGCTATGGTGAAAAAGGAAATATCCTCAGATGAAATCTGGAAAGAAGCTTTCTGAGAAACTGCTTAGTGTTCTGTTAATTCATCTCAAAGAGTTACATCTGTATTTCGTGGATCACTTGGCTAGCCTTATTTCTGTGGAATCTGAGAACAGATATTTCGGATCCCTTTGAAGACACTAGGGCCAAAGGAAATATCCTCCGATAACTAAGAGAAAGAAGCTTTCCGAGAAACTTCTTTGTGTTCTGTGAAATCATCTCACAGAGTTACAGCTTTCCCCTCAAGAAGCGTTTCCCTAAGACAGTTCTTGTGGAATTGGCCAAGTGATATTTGGAAGCCCATAGAGGGCTATGGTGAAAAAGGAAATATCCTCCGATGAAATCTGGAAAGAAGCTTTCTGAGAAACTTCTTAGTGTTCTGTTAATTCATCTCACAGAGTTACATCTGTATTTCGTGGATCTCTTTGCTAGCCTTATTTCTGTGGAATCTGAGAACAGATATTTCGGATCCCTTTGAAGACTACAGGGCCAAAGGAAGTATCCTCCGATAACTAAGAGAAAGAAGCTTTCTGAGAAACTTCTTTGTGTTCCGTGAAATCATCTCACAGAGGTACAGCTTTCCCCTCAAGAAGCCTTTGTCTAAGACATTTTTTGTGGAATTGGCAAAGTGATATTTGGAAGCCCATAGAGGGCTATGGTCAAAAAGGAAATATCCTCCGATGAAATCTGGAAAGAAGCTTTCTGAGAAACTGCTTAGGGTTCTGTTAATTCATCTCACAGAGTTACTTCTATATTTCGTGGATCTCTTTGCTAGCCTTATTTCTGTGGAATCTGAGAAGAGATATTTCGGATCCCTTTGAAGACTATAGGGCCAAAGGAAATATCCTCCGAAAACTAAGAGAAAGAAGCTTTCTGAGAAACTTCTTTGTGTTCTGTGAAATCAGCTCACAGAGTTACAGCTTTCCCCTCAAGAAGCCTTTCGCTAAGACAGTTCTTGTGGAATTGGCAAAGTGATATTTGGAAGCCCATAGAGGGCTATGGTGAAAAAAGAAATATCCTCCGATGAAATCTGGAAAGAAGCTTTCTGAGAAACTGCTTAGTGTTCTGTTAGTTCATCTCACAGAGTTACATCTATATTTCGTGGATCTCTTTGCTAGCCTTATTTCTGTGGAATCTGAGAACAGATATTTCGGATTCCCTTGAAGACTATAGCGCCAAAAGAAATATCCTCCGATAACAAAGGGAAAGAAGCTTTCTGAGAAACTTCTTTGTGTTCTGTGAAATCATCTCACAGAGTTACAGCTTTCCCCTCAAGAAGCCTTTCGCTAAGACAGTTCTTGTGGAATTGGCCAAGTGATATTTGGAAGCCCATAGAGGGCTATGGTGAAAAAGGAAATATCCTCAGATGAAATCTGGAAAGAAGCTTTCTGAGAAACTGCTTAGTGTTCTGTTAATTCATCTCACAGATTTACATCTGTATTTCGTGGATGTCTTTGCTAGCCTTATTTCTGTGGAATCTGAGAACAGATATTTCGGATCCCTTTGAAGACTATAGGGCCAAAGGAAATATCCTCTGATAACAAATTGAAAGAAGCTTTGTGAGAAACTTCTTTGTGTTCTATGTAATCATCTCACAGAGTTACAGCTTTCCCTTCAAGAAGCCTTTCGCTAAGACAGTTCTTGTGGAATTGGCAAAGTGATATTTGGAAGCCCATAGAGGGCTATGGTGAAAAAGGAAATATCCTCCGATGAAATCTGGAAAGAAGCTTTCTGAGAAACTGCTTAGTGTTCTGTTAATTCATCTCACAGAGTTACATCTGTATTTCGTGGATCTCTTTGCTAGCCTTATTTCTGTGGAATCTGACAACAGATATTTCGGATCCCTTTGAAGACTATAGGGCCAAAGGAAATATCCTCCGATAACTAAGGGAAAGAAGCTTTCTGAGAAACTTCTTTGTGTTCTGTGAAATCATCTCACGGAGTTACAGCTTTCCCCTCAAGAAGCCTTTCGCTAAGACAGTTCTTGTGGAATTGGCAAAGTGACATTTGGAAGCCCATAGAGGGCTATGGTGAAAAAGGAAATATCCTCCGATGAAATCTGGAAAGAAGCTTTCTGAGAAACTGCTTAGTGTTCTGTTAGTTCATCTCTCAGAGTTACATCTATATTTCGTGGATCTCTTTGCTAGCCTTATTTCTGTGGAATCTGAGAACACATATTTCGGATCCCTTTGAAGACTATAGGGCCAAAGGAAATATCCTCGGATAACAAAGAAAAAGAAGCTTTCTGAGAAACTTCTTTGTGTTCTGTGAAATGAGCTCACAGAGTTACAGCTTTCCCCTCAAGAAGCCTTTCGCTAAGACAGTTCTTGTGGAATTGGCAAAGTGATATTTGGAAGCCCATAGAGGGCTATGGTGAAAAAGGAAATATCCTCAGATGAAATCTGGAAAGAAGCTTTCTGAGAAACTGCTTAGTGTTCTGTTAATTCATCTAACAGAGTTACATCTGTATTTCATGGATCTCTTTGCTAGCCTTATTTCTGTGGAATCTGAGAACAGATATTTCGGATCCCTTTGAAGACTATAGGGCCAAAGGAAATATCCTCCGATAACAAAGAGAAAGAAGCTTTGTGAGAAATTTCTTTGTGTTCTATGTAATCATCTCACAGAGTTACAGCTTTCCCCTCAAGAAGCCTTTCGCTAAGACAGTTCTTGTGGAATTGGAAAAGTGATATTTGGAAGCCCACAGAGGGCTATGGTGAAAAAGGAAATATAATCAGATGAAATCTGGAAAGAAGCTTTCTGAGAAACTGCTTAGTGTTCTGTTAATTCATCTCAAAGAGTTACATCTGTATTTCGTGGATCACTTGGCTAGCCTTATTTCTGTGGAATCTGAGAACAGATATTTCGGATCCCTTTGAAGACTATAGGGCCAAAGGAAATATCCTCCGATAACTAAGAGAAAGAAGCTTTCCGAGAAACTTCTTTGTGTTCTGTGAAATCATCTCACAGAGTTACAGCTTTCCCCTCAAGAAGCGTATCCCTAAGACAGTTCTTGTGGAATTGGCCAAGTGATATTTTGAAGCCCATAGAAGGCTATGGTGAAAAAGGAAATATCCTCAGATGAAATCTGGAAAGAAGCTTTCTGAGAAACTGCATAGGGTTCTGTTAATTCATCTCACAGAGTTACATCTGTATTTCGTGGATCTCTTTGCTAGGGTTATTTCTGTGGAATCTGAGAACAAATATTTCGGATCCCTTTGAAGACTGTAGGGCCAAAGGAAATATCCTCGGATAACAAAGAAAAAGAAGCTTTCTGAGAAACTTCTTTGTGTTCTGTGAAATCATCTCACAGAGTTACAGCTTTCCCCTCAAGAAGCCTTTCGCTAAGACAGTTCTTGTGGAATTGGCAAAGTGATATTTGGAAGCCCATAGAGGGCTATGGTCAAAAAGGAAATATCCTCCGATGAAATCTGGAAAGAAGCTTTCTGAGAAACTTCTTAGTGTTCTGTTAATTCATCTCACAGAGTTACATTTATATTTCGTGGATCTCTTTGCTAGCCTTATTTCTGTGGAATCTGAGAACCGATATTTCGGATCCCTTTGGAGACTATAGGGCCAAAGGAAATATCCTCCGAAAACTAACAGAAAGAAGCTTTCTGAGAAACTTCTTTGTGTTCTGTGAAATCAGCTCACAGAGTTACAGCTTTCCCCTCAAGAAGCCTTTCGCTAAGACAGTTCTTGTGGAATTGGCAAAGTGATATTTGGAAGCCCATAGAGGGCTATGGTGAAAAAGGAAATATCCTCAGATGAAATCTGGAAAGAATTTTTCTGAGAAACTGCTTAGTGTTCTGTTAATTCATCTCACAGAGTTACATCTGTATTTCGTGGATCTCTTTGGTAGCCTTATTTCTGTGGAATCTGAGAACAGATATTTCGGATCCCTTTGTAGACTATAGGGCCAAAGGAAATATCCTCAGATAACTAAGAGAAAGAAGCTTTCTGAGAAACTTCTTTGTGTTCTGTGAAATCATCTCACAGAGTTACAACTTTCCCCTCAGGAAGCCTTTCGCTAAGACAGTTCTTGTGGAATTGGCAAAGTGATATTTGGAAGCCCATAGTGGGCTATGGTCAAAAAGGAAATATCCTCCGATGAAATCTGGAAAGAAGCTTTCTGAGAAACTGCTTAGTGTTCTGTTAGTTCATCTCACAGAGTTACATCTATATTTCGTGGATCTCTTTGCTAGCCTTATTTCTGTGGAATCTGAGAACAGATATTTCGGATTCCCTTGAAGACTATAGCGCCAAAGGAAATATCCTCCGATAACAAAGAGAAAGAAGCTTTCTGAGAAAATTCTTTGTGTTCTGTGAAATCATCTCACAGAGTTACAGCTTTCCCCTCAAGAAGCCTTTCGCTAAGACAGTTCTTGTGGAATTGGCCAAGTGATATTTGGAAGCCCATAGAGGGCTATGGTGAAAAAGGAAATATCCTCCGATGAAATCTGGAAAGAAGCTTTCTGAGAAACTGCTTAGTGTTCTGTTAATTCATCTCACAGAGTTACATCTGCATTTCGTGGATCTCTTTGCTAGCCTTATTTCTGTGGAATCTGAGAACAGATATTTCGGATCCCTTTGAAGACTATAGGGCCAAAGGAAATATCCTCCGATAACTAAGAGAAAGAAGCTTTCTGAGAAACTTCTTTGTGTTCTGTGAAATCATCTCACAGAGTTACAGCTTTCCCCTTCGCTAAGACAGTTCTTGTGGAATTGGCAAAGTGATATTTGGAAGCCCATAGAGGGCTATGGTGAAAAAGGAAATATCCTCCGATGAAATCTGGAAAGAAGCTTTCTGAGAAACTGCTTAGTGTTCTGTTAGTTCATCTCACAGAGTTACATCTATATTTCGTGGATCTCTTTGCTAGCCTTATTTCTGTGGAATTTGAGAACAGATATTTCGGATTCCCTTGAAGACTATAGCGCCAAAGGAAATATCCTCCGATAACAAAGAGAAAGAAGCTTTCTGAGAAACTTCTTTGTGTTCTGTGAAATCACCTCACAGAGTTACAGCTTTCCCCTCAAGAAGCCTTTCGCTAAGACAGTTCTTGTGGAATTGGCAAAGTGATATTTGGAAGCCCATAGAGGGCTATGGTGAAAAAGGAAATATCCTCCGATGAAATCTGGAAAGAAGCTTTCTGAGAAACTGCTTAGGGTTCTGTTAATTCATCTCACGGAGTTACATCTGTATTTCGTGGATCTCTTTGCTAGCCTTATTTCTGTGGAATCTGAGAACAGATATTTCGGATCCCTTTGAAGACTATAGGGCCAAAGGAAATATCCTCCGATAACTAAGAGAAAGAAGCTTTCCGAGAAACTTCTTTGTGTTCTGTGAAATCATCTCACAGAGTTACAGCTTTCCCCTCAAGAAGCGTTTCGCTGAGACAGTTCTTGTGGAATTGGCCAAGTGATATTTGGAAGCCCATAGAGGGCTATGGTGAAAAAGGAAATATCCTCCGATGAAATCTGGATAGAAGCTTTCTGAGAAACTTCTTAGTGTTCTGTTAATTCATCTCACAGAGTTACATCTGTATTTCGTGGATCTCTTTGCTAGCCTTATTTCTGTGGAATCTGAGAACAGATATTTCGGATCCCTTTGAAGACTACAGGGCCAAAGGAAATATCCTCCGATAACTAAGAGAAAGAAGCTTTCTGAGAAACTTCTTTGTGTTCTGTGAATTCATCTCACAGAGGTACAGCTTTTCCCTCGAGAAGCCTTTGTCTAAGACATTTCTTGTGGAATTGACAAAGTGATATTTGGAAGCCCATAGAGGGCTGTGGTCAAAAAGGAAATATCCTCCGATGAAATCTGGAAAGAAGCTTTCTGAGAAACTGCTTAGGGTTCTGTTAATTCATCTCACAGAGTTACTTCTATATTTCGTGGATCTCTTTGCTAGCCTTATTTCTGTGGAATCTGAGAAGAGATATTACGGATCCCTTTGAAGACTATAGGGCCAAAGGAAATATTCTCCGAAAACTAAGAGAAAGAAGCTTTCTGAGAAACTTCTTTGTGTTCTGTGAAATCATCTCACAGAGATACAGCTTTCCCCTCAAGAAGCCTTTCGCTAAGACAGTTCTTGTGGAATTGGCAAAGTGATATTTGGAAGCCCATAGAAGGCTACGGTGAAAAAGGAAATATAATCAGATGAAATCTGGAAAGAAGCTTTCTGAGAAACTGCTTAGTGTTCTATTAATTCATCTCACAGAGTTACATGTGTATTTCGTGGATCACTTGGCTATCCTCATTTCTGTGGAATCTGAGAACAGATATTTCGGATCCCTTTGAAGACTATAGGGCTAAAGGAAATATCCTCGGATAACAAAGAAAAAGAAGCTTTCTGAGAAACTTCTTTGTGTTCTGTGAAATCATCTCACAGAGTTACAGCTTTCCCCTCAAGAAGCCTTTCGCTAAGACAGTTCTTCTGGAATTGGCAAAGTGATATTTGGAAGCCCCTAGAGGGCTATGGTGAAAAAGGAAATATCCTCAGATGAAATCTGGAAAGAAGCTTTCTGAGAAACTGCTTAGTGTTCTGTTAATTCATCTCACAGAGTTACATCTGTATTTCGTGGATCTCTTTGCTAGCCTTATTTCTGTGGAATCTGAGAATAGATATTTCGGATCCCTTTGAAGACTATAGGGCCAAAGGAAATATCCTCCGATAACTAAGGGAAAGAAGCTTTCTGAGAAACTTCTTTGTGTTCTGTGAAATCATCTCACAGAGTTACAGCTTTCCCCTCAAGAAGCCTTTCGCTAAGACAGTTCTTGTGGAATTGGCAAAGTGATATTTGGAAGCCCATAGAGGGCTATGGTGAAAAAGGAAATATCCTCCGATGAAATCTGGAAAGAAGCTTTCTGAGAAACTGCTTAGTGTTCTGTTAGTTCAACTCTCAGAGTTACATCTATATTTCGTGGATCTCTTTGCTAGCCTTATTTCTGTGGAATCTGAGAACAGATATTTCGGATCCCTTTGAAGACTATAGGGCCAAAGGAAATATCCTCGGATAACAAAGAAAAAGAAGCTTTCTGAGAAACTTCTTTGTGTTCTGTGAAATGAGCTCACAGAGTTACAGCTTTCCCCTCAAGAAGCCTTTCGCTAAGACAGTTCTTGTGGAATTGGCAAAGTGATATTTGGAAGCCCATAGAGGGCTATGGTGAAAAAGGAAATATCCTCCGATGAAATCTGGAAAGAAGCTTTCTGAGAAACTGCTTAGTGTTCTGTTAATTCATCTCACAGAGTTACATCTGTATTTCATGGATCTCTTTGCTAGCCTTATTTCTGTGGAATCTGAGAACAGATATATCGGATCCCTTTGAAGACTATAGGGCCAAAGGAAATATCCTCCGATAACAAAGAGAAGGAAGCTTTGTGAGAAATTTCTTTGTGTTCTATGTAATCATCTCACAGAGTTACAGCTTTCCACTCAAGAAGCCTTTCGCTAAGACAGTTCTAGTGGAATTGGCAAAGTGATATTTGGAAGTCCATAGAGGGCTATGGTGAAAAAGGAAATATCCTCAGATGAAATCTGGAAAGAAGCTTTCTGAGAAACTGCTTAGTGTTCTGTTAATGCATCTCACAGAGTTACATCTGTATTTCGTGGATCACTTGGCTAGCCTTTTTTCTGTGGAATCTGAGAACAGATATTTCGGATCCCTTTGAAGACTATAGGGCCAAAGGAAATATCCTCCGATAACTAAGAGAAAGAAGCTTTCCGAGAAACTTCTTTGTGTTCTGTGAAATCATCTCACAGAGTTACAGCTTTCCCCTCAAGAAGCGTTTCCCTAAGACAGTTCTTGTGGAATTGGCCAAGTGATATTTGGAAGCCCATAGAGGGCTATGGTGAAAAAGGAAATATCCTCCGATGAAATCTGGAAAGAAGCTTTCTGAGAAACTTCTTAGTGTTCTGTTAATTCATCTCACAGAGTTACATCTGTATTTCGTGGATCTCTTTGCTAGCCTTATTTCTGTGGAATCTGAGAACAGATATTTCGGATCCCTTTGAAGACTACAGGGCCAAAGGAAGTATCCTCCGATAACTAAGAGAAAGAAGCTTTCTGAGAAACTTCTTTGTGTTCCGTGAAATCATCTCACAGAGGTACAGCTTTCCCCTCAAGAAGCCTTTGTCTAAGACATTTTTTGTGGAATTGGCAAAGTGATATTTGGAAGCCCATAGAGGGCTATGGTCAAAAAGGAAATATCCTCCGATGAAATCTGGAAAGAAGCTTTCTGAGAAACTGCTTAGGGTTCTGTTAATTCATCTCACAGAGTTACTTCTATATTTCGTGGACCTCTTTGCTAGCCTTATTTCTGTGGAATCTGAGAAGAGATATTTCGGATCCCTTTGAAGACTATAGGGCCAAAGGAAATATCCTCCGAAAACTAAGAGAAAGAAGCTTTCTGAGAAACTTCTTTGTGTTCTGTGAAATCAGCTCACAGAGTTACAGCTTTCCCCTCAAGAAGCCTTTCGCTAAGACAGTTCTTGTGGAATTGGCAAAGTGATATTTGGAAGCCCATAGAGGGCTATGGTGAAAAAAGAAATATCCTCCGATGAAATCTGGAAAGAAGCTTTCTGAGAAACTGCTTAGTGTTCTGTTAGTTCATCTCACAGAGTTACATCTATATTTCGTGGATCTCTTTGCTAGCCTTATTTCTGTGGAATCTGAGAACAGATATTTCGGATTCCCTTGAAGACTATAGCGCCAAAAGAAATATCCTCCGATAACAAAGGGAAATAAGCTTTCTGAGAAACTTCTTTGTGTTGTGTGAAATCATCTCACAGAGTTACAGCTTTCCCCTCAAGAAGCCTTTCGCTAAGACAGTTCTTGTTGAATTGGCCAAGTGATATTTGGAAGCCCATAGAGGGCTATGGTGAAAAAGGAAATATCCTCCGATGAAATCTGGAAAGAAGCTTTCTGAGAAACTGCTTAGTGTTCTGTTAATTCATCTCACAGATTTACATCTGTATTTCGTGGATGTCTTTGCTAGCCTTATTTCTGTGGAATCTGAGAACAGATATTTCGGATCCCTTTGAAGACTATAGGGCCAAAGGAAATATCCTCTGATAACAAATTGAAAGAAGCTTTGTGAGAAACTTCTTTGTGTTCTATGTAATCATCTCACAGAGTTACAGCTTTCCCTTCAAGAAGCCTTTCGCTAAGACAGTTCTTGTGGAATTGGCAAAGTGATATTTGGAAGCCCATAGAGGGCTATGGTGAAAAAGGAAATATCCTCCGATGAAATCTGGAAAGAAGCTTTCTGAGAAACTGCTTAGTGTTCTGTTAATTCATCTCACAGAGTTACATCTGTATTTCGTGGATCTCTTTGCTAGCCTTATTTCTGTGGAATCTGACAACAGATATTTCGGATCCCTTTGAAGACTATAGGGCCAAAGGAAATATCCTCCGATAACTAAGGGAAAGAAGCTTTCTGAGAAACTTCTTTGTGTTCTGTGAAATCATCTCACGGAGTTACAGCTTTCCCCTCAAGAAGCCTTTCGCTAAGACAGTTCTTGTGGAATTGGCAAAGTGATATTTGGAAGCCCATAGAGGGCTATGGTGAAAAAGGAAATATCCTCCGATGAAATCTGGAAAGAAGCTTTCTGAGAAACTGCTTAGTGTTCTGTTAGTTCATCTCTCAGAGTTACATCTATATTTCGTGGATCTCTTTGCTAGCCTTATTTCTGTGGAATCTGAGAACACATATTTCGGATCCCTTTGAAGACTATAGGGCCAAAGGATATATCCTCGGATAACAAAGAAAAAGAAGCTTTCTGAGAAACTTCTTTGTGTTCTGTGAAATGAGCTCACAGAGTTACAGCTTTCCCCTCAAGAAGCCTTTCGCTAAGACAGTTCTTGTGGAATTGGCAAAGTGATATTTGGAAGCCCATAGAGGGCTATGGTGAAAAAGGAAATATCCTCAGATGAAATCTGGAAAGAAGCTTTCTGAGAAACTGCTTAGTGTTCTGTTAATTCATCTAACAGAGTTACATCTGTATTTCATGGATCTCTTTGCTAGCCTTATTTCTGTGGAATCTGAGAACAGATATTTCGGATCCCTTTGAAGACTATAGGGCCAAAGGAAATATCCTCCGATAACAAAGAGAAAGAAGCTTTGTGAGAAATTTCTTTGTGTTCTATGTAATCATCTCACAGAGTTACAGCTTTCCCCTCAAGAAGCCTTTCGCTAAGACAGTTCTTGTGGAATTGGAAAAGTGATATTTGGAAGCCCACAGAGGGCTATGGTGAAAAAGGAAATATAATCAGATGAAATCTGGAAAGAAGCTTTCTGAGAAACTGCTTAGTGTTCTGTTAATTCATCTCAAAGAGTTACATCTGTATTTCGTGGATCACTTGGCTAGCCTTATTTCTGTGGAATCTGAGAACAGATATTTCGGATCCCTTTGAAGACTATAGGGCCAAAGGAAATATCCTCCGATAACTAAGAGAAAGAAGCTTTCCGAGAAACTTCTTTGTGTTCTGTGAAATCATCTCACAGAGTTACAGCTTTCCCCTCAAGAAGCGTATCCCTAAGACAGTTCTTGTGGAATTGGCCAAGTGATATTTGGAAGCCCATAGAAGGCTATGGTGAAAAAGGAAATATCCTCAGATGAAATCTGGAAAGAAGCTTTCTGAGAAACTGCATAGGGTTCTGTTAATTCATCTCACAGAGTTACATCTGTATTTCGTGGATCTCTTTGCTAGGGTTATTTCTGTGGAATCTGAGAACAAATATTTCGGATCCCTTTGAAGACTGTAGGGCCAAAGGAAATATCCTCGGATAACAAAGAAAAAGAAGCTTTCTGAGAAACTTCTTTGTGTTCTGTGAAATCATCTCACAGAGTTACAGCTTTCCCCTCAAGAAGCCTTTCGCTAAGACAGTTCTTGTGGAATTGGCAAAGTGATATTTGGAAGCCCATAGAGGGCTATGGTCAAAAAGGAAATATCCTCCGATGAAATCTGGAAAGAAGCTTTCTGAGAAACTTCTTAGTGTTCTGTTAATTCATCTCACAGAGTTACATTTATATTTCGTGGATCTCTTTGCTAGCCTTATTTCTGTGGAATCTGAGAACAGATATTTCGGATCCCTTTGGAGACTATAGGGCCAAAGGAAATATCCTCCGAAAACTAACAGAAAGAAGCTTTCTGAGAAACTTCTTTGTGTTCTGTGAAATCAGCTCACAGAGTTACAGCTTTCCCCTCAAGAAGCCTTTCGCTAAGACAGTTCTTGTGGAATTGGCAAAGTGATATTTGGAAGCCCATAGAGGGCTATGGTGAAAAAGGAAATATCCTCAGATGAAATCTGGAAAGAAGTTTTCTGAGAAACTGCTTAGTGTTCTGTTAATTCATCTCACAGAGTTACATCTGTATTTCGTGGATCTCTTTGCTAGCCTTATTTCTGTGGAATCTGAGAACAGATATTTCGGATCCCTTTGTAGACTATAGGGCCAAAGGAAATATCCTCAGATAACTAAGAGAAAGAAGCTTTCTGAGAAACTTCTTTGTGTTCTGTGAAATCATCTCACAGAGTTACAACTTTCCCCTCAGGAAGCCTTTCGCTAAGACAGTTCTTGTGGAATTGGCAAAGTGATATTTGGAAGCCCATAGTGGGCTATGGTCAAAAAGGAAATATCCTCCGATGAAATCTGGAAAGAAGCTTTCTGAGAAACTGCTTAGTGTTCTGTTAGTTCATCTCACAGAGTTACATCTATATTTCGTGGATCTCTTTGCTAGCCTTATTTCTGTGGAATCTGAGAACAGATATTTCGGATTCCCTTGAAGACTATAGCGCCAAAGGAAATATCCTCCGATAACAAAGAGAAAGAAGCTTTCTGAGAAAATTCTTTGTGTTCTGTGAAATCATCTCACAGAGTTACAGCTTTCCCCTCAAGAAGCCTTTCGCTAAGACAGTTCTTGTGGAATTGGCCACGTGATATTTGGAAGCCCATAGAGGGCTATGGTGAAAAAGGAAATATCCTCCGATGAAATCTGGAAAGAAGCTTTCTGAGAAACTGCTTAGTGTTCTGTTAATTCATCTCACAGAGTTACATCTGTATTTCGTGGATCTCTTTGCTAGCCTTATTTCTGTGGAATCTGACAACAGATATTTCGGATTCCTTTGAAGACTATAGGGCCAAAGGAAATATCCTCTGATAACAAAGAGAAAGAAGTTTGTGAAAAACCTCTTTGTGTTCTATGTAATCATCTCACAGAGTTACAGCTTTCCCTTCAAGAAGCCTTTGGCTAAGACAGTTCTTGTGGAATTGGCAAAGTGATATTTGGAAGCCCATAGAGGGCTATGGTGAAAAAGGAAATATCCTCCGATGAAATCTGGAAGGAAGCTTTCTGAGAAACTGCTTAGGGTTCTGTTAATTCATCTCACAGAGTTACATCTGTATTTCGTGGATCTCTTTGCTAGCCTTATTTCTGTGGAATCTGAGAACAGATATTTCGGATCCCTTTGAAGACTATAGGGCCAAAGGAAATATCCTCCGATAACTAAGAGAAAGAAGCTTTCTGAGAAACTTCTTTGCGTTCTGTGAAATCATCTCACAGAGTTACAGCTTTCCCCTCAAGAAGCCTTTCGCTAAGACAGTTCTTGTGGAATTGGCAAAGTGATATTTGGAAGCCCATAGAGGGCTATGGTGAAAAAGGAAATATCCTCCGATGAAATCTGGAAAGAAGCTTTCTGAGAAACTGCTTAGTGTTCTGTTAGTTCATCTCACAGAGTTACATCTATATTTCGTGGATCTCTTTGCTAGCCTTATTTCTGTGGAATCTGAGAACAGATATTTCGGATCCCTTTGAAGACTATAGAGCCAAAGGAAATATCCTCCGATAACTAAGGGAAAGAAGCTTTCTGAGAAACTTCTTTGTGTTCTGTGAAATCATCTCACAGAGTTACAGCTTTCCCCTCAAGAAGCCTTTCGCTAAGACAGTTCTTGTGGAATTGGCAAAGTGATATTTGGAAGCCCATAGAGGGCTATGGTGAAAAAGGAAATATCCTCCGATGAAATCTGGAAAGAAGCTTTCTGAGAAACTGCTTAGTGTTCTGTTAGTTCATCTCTCAGAGTTACATCTATATTTCGTGGATCTCTTTGCTAGCCTTATTTCTGTGGAATCTGAGAACAGATATTTCGGATCCCTTTGAAGACTATAGGGCCAAAGGAAATATCCTCGGATAACAAAGAAAAAGAAGCTTTCTGAGAAACTTCTTTGTGTTCTGTGAAATGAGCTCACAGAGTTACAGCTTTCCCCTCAAGAAGCCTTTCGCTAAGACAGTTCTTGTGGAATTGGCAAAGTGATATTTGGAAGCCCATAGAGGGCTACGGTGAAAAAGGAAATATCCTCAGATGAAATCTGGAAAGAAGCTTTCTGAGAAACTGCTTAGTGTTCTGTTAATTCATCTAACTGAGTTACATCTGTATTTCATGGATCTCTTTGCTAGCCTTATTTCTGTGGAATCTGAGAACAGATATTTCGGATCCCTTTGAAGACTATAGGGCCAAAGGAAATATCCTTCGATAACAAAGAGAAAGAAGCTTTGTGAGAAATTTCTTTGTGTTCTATGTAATCATCTCACAGAGTTACAGCTTTCCCCTCAAGAAGCCTTTCGCTAAGACAGTTCTTGTGGAATTGGAAAAGTGATATTTGGAAGCCCACAGAGGGCTATGGTGAAAAAGGAAATATAATCAGATGAAATCTGGAAAGAAGCTTTCTGAGAAACTTCTTAGTGTTCTGTTAATTCATCTCACAGAGTTACATCTGTATTTCGTGGATCTCTTTGCTAGGGTTATTTCTGTGGAATCTGAGAACAAATATTTCGGATCCCTTTGAAGACTGTAGGGCCAAAGGAAATATCCTCGGATAGCAAAGAAAAAGAAGCTTTCTGAGAAACTTCTTTGTGTTCTATGAAATCATCTCACAGAGTTACAGCTTTCCCCTCAAGAAGCCTTTCGCTAAGACAGTTCTTGTGGAATTGGCAAAGTGATATTTGGAAGCCCATAGAGGGCTATGGTCAAAAAGGAAATATCCTCCGATGAAATCTGGAAAGAAGCTTTCTGAGAAACTGCTTAGTGTTCTGTTAATTCATCTCACAGAGTTACATCTATATTTCGTGGATCTCTTTGCTAGCCTTATTTCTGTGGAATCTGAGAACAGATATTTCGGATCCCTTTGGAGACTATAGGGCCAAAGGAAATATCCTCCGAAAACTAAGAGAAAGAAGCTTTCTGAGAAACTTCTTTGTGTTCTGTGAAATCATCTCACAGAGTTACAGCTTTCCCCTCAAGAAGCCTTTCGCTAAGACAGTTCTTGTGGAATTGGCAAAGTGATATTTGGAAGCCCATAGAGGGCTATGGTGAAAAAGGAAATATCCTCAGATGAAATCTGGAAAGAACCTTTCTGAGAAACAGCTTAGTGTTCTGTTAATTCATCTCACAGAGTTACATCTGTATTTCGTGGATCTCTTTGCTAGCCTTATTTCTGTGGAATCTGAGAACAGATATTTCGGATCCCTTTGAAGACTATAAGCCAAAGGAAATATCCTCCGATAACAAAGAGAAAGAAGCTTTGTGAGAAATTTCTTTGTGTTCTATGTAATCATCTCACAGAGTTACAGCTTTCCCTTCAAGAAGCCTTTCGCTAAGACAGTTCTTGTGGAATTGGCAAAGTGATGTTTGGAAGCCCATAGAGGGCTATGGTGAAAAAGGAAATATCCTACGATGAAATCTGAAAAGAAGCTTTCTGAGAAACTGCTTAGTGTTCTGTTAATTCATCTCACAGAGTTACATCTGTATTTCGTGGATCACTTGGCTAGCCTTATTTCTGTGGAATGTGAGAATAGATATTTCGGATCCCTTTGAAGACTATAGGGCCAAAGGAAATATCCTCCGATAACAAAGAGAAAGAATCTTTCTGAGAAACTTCTTTGTGTTCTGTGAAATCATCTCACAGAGTTACAGCTTTCCCCTCAAGAAGCCTTTCGCTAAGACAGTTCTTGTGGAATTGGCAAAGTGATATTTGGAAGCCCATAGAGGGCTATGGTGAAAAAGGAAATATCCTCAGATGAAATCTGGAAAGAAGTTTTCTGAGAAACTTCTCAGTGTTCTGTTAATTCATCTCACAGAGTTACATCTGTATTTCGTGGATCTCTTTGCTAGGCTTATTTCTGTGGAATCTGAGAACAGATATTTCGGATCCCTTTGAAGACTATAGGGCCAAAGGAAATATCCTCGGATAACGAAGAAAAAGAAGATTTCTGAGAAACTTCTTTGTGTTCTGTGAAATCATCTCACAGAGTTACAGCTTTCCCCTCAAGAAGCCTTTCGCTAAGACAGTTCTTGTGGAATTGGCAAAGTGATATTTGGAAGCCCATAGAGGGCTATGGTGAAAAAGGAAATATCCTCCGATGAAATCTGGAAAGAAGCTTTCTGAGAAACTGCTTAGTGTTCTGTTAATTCATCTCACAGAGTTACATCTGTATTTCGTGGATCTCTTTGCTAGCCTTATTTCTGTGGAATCTGACAACAGATATTTCGGATTCCTTTGAAGACTATAGGGCCAAAGGAAATATCCTCTGATAACAAAGAGAAAGAAGTTTGTGAGAAACCTCTTTGTGTTCTATGTAATCATCTCACAGAGTTACAGCTTTCCCTTCAAGAAGCCTTTCGCTAAGACAGTTCTTGTGGAATTGGCAAAGTGATATTTGGAAGCCCATAGAGGGCTATGGTGAAAAAGGAAATATCCTCCGATGAAATCTGGAAAGAAGCTTTCTGAGAAACTGCTTAGGGTTCTGTTAATTCATCTCACAGAGTTACATCTGTATTTCGTGGATCTCTTTGCTAGCCTTATTTCTGTGGAATCTGAGAACAGATATTTCGGATCCCTTTGAAGACTATAGGGCCAAAGGAAATATCCTCCGATAACTAAGAGAAAGAAGCTTTCTGAGAAACTTCTTTGTGTTCTGTGAAATCATCTCACAGAGTTACAGCTTTCCCCTCAAGAAGCCTTTCGCTAAGACAGTTCTTGTGGAATTGGCAAAGTGATATTTGGAAGCCCATAGAGGGCTATGGTGAAAAAGGAAATATCCTCCGATGAAATCTGGAAAGAAGCTTTCTGAGAAACTGCTTAGTGTTCTGTTAATTCATCTCACAGAGTTACATCTGTATTTCGTGGATCTCTTTGCTAGCCTTATTTCTGTGGAATCTGACAACAGATATTTCGGATCCCTTTGAAGACTATAGGGCCAAAGGAAATATCCTCCGATAACTAAGGGAAAGAAGCTTTCTGAGAAACTTCTTTGTGTTCTGTGAAATCATCTCACAGAGTTACAGCTTTCCCCTCAAGAAGCCTTTCGCTAAGACAGTTCTTGTGGAATTGGCAAAGTGATATTTGGAAGCCCATAGAGGGCTATGGTGAAAAAGGAAATATCCTCCGATGAAATCTGGAAAGAAGCTTTCTGAGAAACTGCTTAGTGTTCTGTTAGTTCATCTCACAGAGTTACATCTATATTTCGTGGATCTCTTTGCTAGCCTTATTTCTGTGGAATCTGAGAACAGATATTTCGGATCCCTTTGAAGACTATAGGGCCAAAGGAAATATCCTCGGATAACAAAGAAAAAGAAGCTTTCTGAGAAACTTCTTTGTGTTCTGTGAAATGAGCTCACAGAGTTACAGCTTTCCCCTCAAGAAGCCTTTCGCTAAGACAGTTCTTGTGGAATTGGCAAAGTGATATTTGGAAGCCCATAGAGGGCTATGGTGAAAAAGGAAATATCCTCAGATGAAATCTGGA
The DNA here is from genome assembly GCF_043159975.1 of Macaca nemestrina. Lineage (NCBI taxonomy): Eukaryota > Metazoa > Chordata > Mammalia > Primates > Cercopithecidae > Macaca > Macaca nemestrina. The sequence goes on along the minus strand of NC_092130.1, from coordinate 131,247,903 downwards.
AAGAAGCTTTCTGAGAAACTGCTTAGTGTTCTGTTAATTCATCTAACAGAGTTACATCTGTATTTCATGGATCTCTTTGCTAGCCTTATTTCTGTGGAATCTGAGAACAGATATTTCGGATCCCTTTGAAGACTATAGGGCCAAAGGAAATATCCTCCGATAACAAAAAGAAAGAAGCTTTCTGAGAAACTTCTTTGTGTTCTATGTAATCATCTCACAGAGTTACAGCTTTCCCCTCAAGAAGCCTTTCGCTAAGACAGTTCTTGTGGAATTGGAAAAGTGATATTTGGAAGCCCACAGAGGGCTATGGTGAAAAAGGAAATATCCTCAGATGAAATCTGGAAAGAAGCTTTCTGAGAAACTGCTTAGTGTTCTGTTAATTCATCTCAAAGAGTTACATCTGTATTTCGTGGATCACTTGGCTAGCCTTATTTCTGTGGAATCTGAGAACAGATATTTCGGATCCCTTTGAAGACTATAGGGCCAAAGGAAATATCCTCCGATAACTAAGAGAAAGAAGCTTTCCGAGAAACTTCTTTGTGTTCTGTGAAATCATCTCACAGAGTTACAGCTTTCCCCTCAAGAAGCGTTTCCCTAAGACAGTTCTTGTGGAATTGGCCAAGTGATATTTGGAAGCCCATAGAGGGCTATGGTGAAAAAGGAAATATCCTCCGATGAAATCTGGAAAGAAGCTTTCTGAGAAACTTCTTAGTGTTCTGTTAATTCATCTCACAGAGTTACATCTGTATTTCGTGGATCTCTTTGCTAGCCTTATTTCTGTGGAATCTGAGAACAGATATTTCGGATCCCTTTGAAGACTACAGGGCCAAAGGAAGTATCCTCCGATAACTAAGAGAAAGAAGCTTTCTGAGAAACTTCTTTGTGTTCCGTGAAATCATCTCACAGAGGTACAGCTTTCCCCTCAAGAAGCCTTTGTCTAAGACATTTTTTGTGGAATTGGCAAAGTGATATTTGGAAGCCCATAGAGGGCTATGGTCAAAAAGGAAATATCCTCCGATGAAATCTGGAAAGAAGCTTTCTGAGAAACTGCTTAGGGTTCTGTTAATTCATCTCACAGAGTTACTTCTATATTTCGTGGATCTCTTTGCTAGCCTTATTTCTGTGGAATCTGAGAAGAGATATTTCGGATCCCTTTGAAGACTATAGGGCCAAAGGAAATATCCTCCGAAAACTAAGAGAAAGAAGCTTTCTGAGAAACTTCTTTGTGTTCTGTGAAATCAGCTCACAGAGTTACAGCTTTCCCCTCAAGAAGCCTTTCGCTAAGACAGTTCTTGTGGAATTGGCAAAGTGATATTTGGAAGCCCATAGAGGGCTATGGTGAAAAAGGAAATATCCTCCGATGAAATCTGGAAAGAAGCTTTCTGAGAAACTGCTTAGGGTTCTGTTAATTCATCTCACAGAGTTACATCTGTATTTCGTGGATCTCTTTGCTAGCCTTATTTCTGTGGAATCTGAGAACAGATATTTCGGATCCCTTTGAAGACTATAGGGCCAAAGGAAATATCCTCCGATAACTAAGAGAAAGAAGCTTTCTGAGAAACTTCTTTGTGTTCTGTGAAATCATCTCACAGAGTTACAGCTTTCCCCTCAAGAAGCCTTTCGCTAAGACAGTTCTTGTGGAATTGGCAAAGTGATATTTGGAAGCCCATAGAGGGCTATGGTGAAAAAGGAAATATCCTCCGATGAAATCTGGAAAGAAGCTTTCTGAGAAACTGCTTAGTGTTCTGTTAATTCATCTCACAGAGTTACATCTGTATTTCGTGGATCTCTTTGCTAGCCTTATTTCTGTGGAATCTGAGAACAGATATTTCGGATCCCTTTGAAGACTATAGGGCCAAAGGAAATATCCTCCGATAACTAAGGGAAAGAAGCTTTCTGAGAAACTTCTTTGTGTTCTGTGAAATCATCTCACAGAGTTACAGCTTTCCCCTCAAGAAGCCTTTCGCTAAGACAGTTCTTGTGGAATTGGCAAAGTGATATTTGGAAGCCCATAGAGGGCTATGGTGAAAAAGGAAATATCCTCCGATGAAATCTGGAAAGAAGCTTTCTGAGAAACTGCTTAGTGTTCTGTTAGTTCATCTCACAGAGTTACATCTATATTTCGTGGATCTCTTTGCTAGCCTTATTTCTGTGGAATCTGAGAACAGATATTTCGGATCCCTTTGAAGACTATAGGGCCAAAGGAAATATCCTCGGATAACAAAGAAAAAGAAGCTTTCTGAGAAACTTCTTTGTGTTCTGTGAAATGAGCTCACAGAGTTACAGCTTTCCCCTCAAGAAGCCTTTCGCTAAGACAGTTCTTGTGGAATTGGCAAAGTGATATTTGGAAGCCCATAGAGGGCTATGGTGAAAAAGGAAATATCCTCAGATGAAATCTGGAAAGAAGCTTTCTGAGAAACTGCTTAGTGTTCTGTTAATTCATCTAACAGAGTTACATCTGTATTTCATGGATCTCTTTGCTAGCCTTATTTCTGTGGAATCTGAGAACAGATATTTCGGATCCCTTTGAAGACTATAGGGCCAAAGGAAATATCCTCCGATAACAAAAAGAAAGAAGCTTTCTGAGAAACTTCTTTGTGTTCTATGTAATCATCTCACAGAGTTACAGCTTTCCCCTCAAGAAGCCTTTCGCTAAGACAGTTCTTGTGGAATTGGAAAAGTGATATTTGGAAGCCCACAGAGGGCTATGGTGAAAAAGGAAATATCCTCAGATGAAATCTGGAAAGAAGCTTTCTGAGAAACTGCTTAGTGTTCTGTTAATTCATCTCAAAGAGTTACATCTGTATTTCGTGGATCACTTGGCTAGCCTTATTTCTGTGGAATCTGAGAACAGATATTTCGGATCCCTTTGAAGACTATAGGGCCAAAGGAAATATCCTCCGATAACTAAGAGAAAGAAGCTTTCCGAGAAACTTCTTTGTGTTCTGTGAAATCATCTCACAGAGTTACAGCTTTCCCCTCAAGAAGCGTTTCCCTAAGACAGTTCTTGTGGAATTGGCCAAGTGATATTTGGAAGCCCATAGAGGGCTATGGTGAAAAAGGAAATATCCTCCGATGAAATCTGGAAAGAAGCTTTCTGAGAAACTTCTTAGTGTTCTGTTAATTCATCTCACAGAGTTACATCTGTATTTCGTGGATCTCTTTGCTAGCCTTATTTCTGTGGAATCTGAGAACAGATATTTCGGATCCCTTTGAAGACTACAGGGCCAAAGGAAGTATCCTCCGATAACTAAGAGAAAGAAGCTTTCTGAGAAACTTCTTTGTGTTCCGTGAAATCATCTCACAGAGGTACAGCTTTCCCCTCAAGAAGCCTTTGTCTAAGACATTTTTTGTGGAATTGGCAAAGTGATATTTGGAAGCCCATAGAGGGCTATGGTCAAAAAGGAAATATCCTCCGATGAAATCTGGAAAGAAGCTTTCTGAGAAACTGCTTAGGGTTCTGTTAATTCATCTCACCGAGTTACTTCTATATTTCGTGGATCTCTTTGCTAGCCTTATTTCTGTGGAATCTGAGAAGAGATATTTCGGATCCCTTTGAAGACTATAGGGCCAAAGGAAATATCCTCCGAAAACTAAGAGAAAGAAGCTTTCTGAGAAACTTCTTTGTGTTCTGTGAAATCAGCTCACAGAGTTACAGCTTTCCCCTCAAGAAGCCTTTCGCTAAGACAGTTCTTGTGGAATTGGCAAAGTGATATTTGGAAGCCCATAGAGGGCTATGGTGAAAAAGGAAATATCCTCCGATGAAATCTGGAAAGAAGCTTTCTGAGAAACTGCTTAGTGTTCTGTTAATTCATCTCACAGTGTTACATCTATATTTCGTGGATCTCTTTGCTAGCCTTATTTCTGTGGAATCTGAGAACAGATATTTCGGATTCCCTTGAAGACTATAGCGCCAAAAGAAATATCCTCCGATAACAAAGAGAAAGAAGCTTTCTGAGAAACTTCTTTGTGTTCTGTGAAATCATCTCACAGAGTTACAGCTTTCCCCTCAAGAAGCCTTTCGCTAAGACAGTTCTTGTGGAATTGGCAAAGTGATATTTGGAAGCCCATAGAGGGCTATGGTGAAAAAGGAAATATCCTCCGATGAAATCTGGAAAGAAGCTTTCTGAGAAACTGCTTAGTGTTCTGTTAGTTCATCTCACAGAGTTACATCTATATTTCGTGGATCTCTTTGCTAGCCTTATTTCTGTGGAATCTGAGAACAGATATTTCGGATCCCTTTGAAGACTATAGGGCCAAAGGAATATCCTCGGATAACAAAGAAAAAGAAGCTTTCTGAGAAACTTCTTTGTGTTCTGTGAAATGAGCTCACAGAGTTACAGCTTTCCCCTCAAGAAGCCTTTCGCTAAGACAGTTCTTGTGGAATTGGCAAAGTGATATTTGGAAGCCCATAGAGGGCTATGGTGAAAAAGGAAATATCCTCAGATGAAATCTGGAAAGAAGCTTTCTGAGAAACTGCTTAGTGTTCTGTTAATTCATCTAACAGAGTTACATCTGTATTTCATGGATCTCTTTGCTAGCCTTATTTCTGTGGAATCTGAGAACAGATATTTCGGATCCCTTTGAAGACTATAGGGCCAAAGGAAATATCCTCCGATAACAAAGAGAAAGAAGCTTTCTGAGAAACTTCTTTGTGTTCTATGTAATCATCTCACAGAGTTACAGCTTTCCCCTCAAGAAGCCTTTCGCTAAGACAGTTCTTGTGGAATTGGAAAAGTGATATTTGGAAGCCCACAGAGGGCTATGGTGAAAAAGGAAATATCCTCAGATGAAATCTGGAAAGAAGCTTTCTGAGAAACTGCTTAGTGTTCTGTTAATTCATCTCAAAGAGTTACATCTGTATTTCGTGGATCACTTGGCTAGCCTTATTTCTGTGGAATCTGAGAACAGATATTTCGGATCCCTTTGAAGACTATAGGGCCAAAGGAAATATCCTCCGATAACTAAGAGAAAGAAGCTTTCCGAGAAACTTCTTTGTGTTCTGTGAAATCATCTCACAGAGTTACAGCTTTCCCCTCAAGAAGCGTTTCCCTAAGACAGTTCTTGTGGAATTGGCCAAGTGATATTTGGAAGCCCATAGAGGGCTATGGTGAAAAAGGAAATATCCTCCGATGAAATCTGGAAAGAAGCTTTCTGAGAAACTTCTTAGTGTTCTGTTAATTCATCTCACAGAGTTACATCTGTATTTCGTGGATCTCTTTGCTAGCCTTATTTCTGTGGAATCTGAGAACAGATATTTCGGATCCCTTTGAAGACTACAGGGCCAAAGGAAGTATCCTCCGATAACTAAGAGAAAGAAGCTTTCTGAGAAACTTCTTTGTGTTCCGTGAAATCATCTCACAGAGGTACAGCTTTCCCCTCAAGAAGCCTTTGTCTAAGACATTTTTTGTGGAATTGGCAAAGTGATATTTGGAAGCCCATAGAGGGCTATGGTCAAAAAGGAAATATCCTCCGATGAAATCTGGAAAGAAGCTTTCTGAGAAACTGCTTAGGGTTCTGTTAATTCATCTCACAGAGTTACTTCTATATTTCGTGGATCTCTTTGCTAGCCTTATTTCTGTGGAATCTGAGAAGAGATATTTCGGATCCCTTTGAAGACTATAGGGCCAAAGGAAATATCCTCCGAAAACTAAGAGAAAGAAGCTTTCTGAGAAACTTCTTTGTGTTCTGTGAAATCAGCTCACAGAGTTACAGCTTTCCCCTCAAGAAGCCTTTCGCTAAGACAGTTCTTGTGGAATTGGCAAAGTGATATTTGGAAGCCCATAGAGGGCTATGGTGAAAAAGGAAATATCCTCCGATGAAATCTGGAAAGAAGCTTTCTGAGAAACTGCTTAGTGTTCTGTTAATTCATCTCACAGTGTTACATCTATATTTCGTGGATCTCTTTGCTAGCCTTATTTCTGTGGAATCTGAGAACAGATATTTCGGATTCCCTTGAAGACTATAGCGCCAAAAGAAATATCCTCCGATAACAAAGAGAAAGAAGCTTTCTGAGAAACTTCTTTGTGTTCTGTGAAATCATCTCACAGAGTTACAGCTTTCCCCTCAAGAAGCCTTTCGCTAAGACAGTTCTTGTGGAATTGGCCAAGTGATACTTGGAAGCCCATACAGGGCTATGGTGAAAAAGGAAATATCCTCCGATGAAATCTGGATAGAAGCTTTCTGAGAAACTGCTTAGTGTTCTGTTAATTCATCTCACAGAGTTACATCTGTATTTCGTGGATCTCTTTGCTAGCCTTATTTCTGTGGAATCTGAGAACAGATATTTCGGATCCCTTTGAAGACTATAGGGCCAAAGGAAATATCCTCTGATAACAAATTGAAAGAAGGTTTGTGAGAAACTTCTTTGTGTTCTGTGAAATCAGCTCACAGAGTTACAGCTTTCCCTTCAAGAAGCCTTTCGCTAAGACAGTTCTTGTGGAATTGGCAAAGTGATATTTGGAAGCCCATAGAGGGCTATGGTGAAAAAGGAAATATCCTCCGATGAAATCTGGAAAGAAGCTTTCTGAGAAACTGCTTAGTGTTCTGTTAATTCATCTCACAGAGTTACATCTGTATTTCGTGGATCTCTTTGCTAGCCTTATTTCTGTGGAATCTGAGAACAGATATTTCGGATCCCTTTGAAGACTATAGGGCCAAAGGAAATATCCTCCGATAACTAAGAGAAAGAAGCTTTCTGAGAAACTTCTTTGTGTTCTGTGAAATCATCTCACAGAGTTACAGCTTTCCCCTCAAGAAGCCTTTCGCTAAGACAGTTCTTGTGGAATTGGCAAAGTGATATTTGGAAGCCCATAGAAGGCTATGGTGAAAAAGGAAATATCCTCAGATGAAATCTGGAAAGAAGCTTTCTGAGAAACTGCATAGGGTTCTGTTAATTCATCTCACAGAGTTACATCTGTATTTCGTGGATCTCTTTGCTAGGGTTATTTCTGTGGAATCTGAGAACAAATATTTCGGATCCCTTTGAAGACTGTAGGGCCAAAGGAAATATCCTCGGATAACAAAGAAAAAGAAGCTTTCTGAGAAACTTCTTTGTGTTCTGTGAAATCATCTCACAGAGTTACAGCTTTCCCCTCAAGAAGCCTTTCGCTAAGACAGTTCTTGTGGAATTGGCAAAGTGATATTTGGAAGCCCATAGAGGGCTATGGTCAAAAAGGAAATATCCTCCGATGAAATCTGGAAAGAAGCTTTCTGAGAAACTTCTTAGTGTTCTGTTAATTCATCTCACAGAGTTACATTTATATTTCGTGGATCTCTTTGCTAGCCTTATTTCTGTGGAATCTGAGAACAGATATTTCGGATCCCTTTGGAGACTATAGGGCCAAAGGAAATATCCTCCGAAAACTAACAGAAAGAAGCTTTCTGAGAAACTTCTTTGTGTTCTGTGAAATCAGCTCACAGAGTTACAGCTTTCCCTTCAAGAAGCCTTTCGCTAAGACAGTTCTTGTGGAATTGGCAAAGTGATATTTGGAAGCCCATAGAGGGCTATGGTGAAAAAGGAAATATCCTCAGATGAAATCTGGAAAGAAGCTTTCTGAGAAACTGCTTAGTGTTCTGTTAATTCATCTCACAGAGTTACATCTGTATTTCGTGGATCACTTGGCTAGCCTTATTTCTGTGGAATGTGAGAATAGATATTTCGGATCCCTTTGAAGACTATAGGGCCAAAGGAAATATCCTCCGATAACAAAGAGAAAGAATCTTTCTGAGAAACTTCTTTGTGTTCTGTGAAATCATCTCACAGAGTTACAGCTTTCCCCTCAAGAAGCCTTTCGCTAAGACAGTTCTTGTGGAATTGGCAAAGTGATATTTGGAAGCCCATAGAGGGCTATGGTGAAAAAGGAAATATCCTCAGATGAAATCTGGAAAGAAGTTTTCTGAGAAACTGCTTAGTGTTCTGTTAATTCATCTCACAGAGTTACATCTGTATTTCGTGGATCTCTTTGCTAGGCTTATTTCTGTGGAATCTGAGAACAGATATTTCGGATCCGTTTGAAGACTATAGGGCCAAAGGAAATATCCTCGGATAACAAAGAAAAAGAAGCTTTCTGAGAAACTTCTTTGTGTTCTGTGAAATCATCTCACAGAGTTACAGCTTTCCCCTCAAGAAGCCTTTCGCTAAGACAGTTCTTGTGGAATTGGCAAAGTGATATTTGGAAGCCCATAGAGGGCTTAGGTGAAAAAGGAAATATCCTCAGATGAAATCTGGAAAGAAGCTTTCTGAGAAACTGCTTAGTGTTCTGTTAATTCATCTCACAGAGTTACATCTGTATTTCGTGGATCTCTTTGCTAGCCTTATTTCTGTGGAATCTGAGAACAGATATTTCGGATCCCTTTGTAGACTATAGGGCCAAAGGAAATATCCTCAGATAACTAAGAGAAAGAAGCTTTCTGAGAAACTTCTTTGTGTTCTGTGAAATCATCTCACAGAGTTACAACTTTCCCCTCAGGAAGCCTTTCGCTAAGACAGTTCTTGTGGAATTGGCAAAGTGATATTTGGAAGCCCATAGTGGGCTATGGTCAAAAAGGAAATATCCTCCGATGAAATCTGGAAAGAAGCTTTCTTAGAAACTGCTTAGTGTTCTGTTAATTCATCCAACAGTGTTACATCTGCATTTCGTGGATCTCTTTGCTAGCCTTATTTCTGTGGAATCTGAGAACAGATATTTCGGATCCCTTTGAAGACTATAGGGCCAAAGGAAATATCCTCCGATAACTAAGAGAAAGAAGCTTTCTGAGAAACTTCTTTGTGTTCTGTGAAATCATCTCACAGAGTTACAGCTTTCCCCTCAAGAAGCCTTTCGCTAAGACAGTTCTTGTGGAATTGGCAAAGTGATATTTGGAAGCCCATAGAGGTCTATGGTGAAAAAGGAAATATCCTCCGATGAAATCTGGAAAGAAGCTTTCTGAGAAACTGCTTAGTGTTCTGTTAGTTCATCTCACAGAGTTACATCTATATTTCGTGGATCTCTTTGCTAGCCTTATTTCTGTGGAATCTGAGAACAGATATTTCGGATTCCCTTGAAGACTATAGCGCCAAAGGAAATATCCTCCGATAACAAAGAGAAAGAAGCTTTCTGAGAAACTTCTTTGTGTTCTGTGAAATCATCTCACAGAGTTACAGCTTTCCCCTCAAGAAGCCTTTCGCTAAGACAGTTCTTGTGGAATTGGCCAAGTTATATTTGGAAGCCCATAGAGGGCTATGGTGAAAAAGGAAATATCCTCCGATGAAATCTGGAAAGAAGCTTTCTGAGAAACTGCTTAGTGTTCTGTTAATTCATCTCACAGAGTTACATCTGTATTTCGTGGATCTCTTTGCTAGCCTTATTTCTGTGGAATCTGAGAACAGATATTTCGTATCCCTTTGAAGACTATAGGGCCAAAGGAAATATCCTCTGATAACAAAGAGAAAGAAGCTTTCTGAGAAACTTCTTTGTGTTCTGTGAAATGAGCTCACAGAGTTACAGCTTTCCCCTCAAGAAGCCTTTCGCTAAGACAGTTCTCGTGGAATTGGCAAAGTGATATTTGGAAGCCCTTAGAGGGCTATGGGGAAAAAGGAAATATCCTCAGATGAAATCTGGAAAGAAGCTTTCTGAGAAACTGCTTAGTGTTCTGTTAATTCATCTCACAGAGTTACATCTATATATCGTGGATCTCTTTGCTAGCCTTATTTCTGTGGAATCTGAGAACAGATATTTCGGATCCCTTTGAAGACTGTAGGGCCAAAGGAAATATCCTCCGAAAACTAACAGAAAGAAGCTTTCTGAGAAACTTCTTTGTGTTCTGTGAAATCAGCTCACAGAGTTACAGCTTTCCCCTCAAGAAGCCTTTCGCTAAGACAGTTCTTGTGGAATTGGCAAAGTGATATTTGGAAGCCCACAGAGGGCTATGGTGAAAAAGGAAATATAATCAGATGAAATCTGGAAAGAAGCTTTCTGAGAAACTGCTTAGTGTTCTGTTAATTCATCTGAAAGAGTTACATCTGTATTTCGTGGATCACTTGGCTAGCCTTATTTCTGTGGAATCTGAGAACAGATATTTCGGATCCCTTTGAAGACTATAGGGCCAAAGGAAATATCCTCCGATAACTAAGAGAAAGAAGCTTTCCGAGAAACTTCTTTGTGTTCTGTGAAATCATCTCACAGAGTTACAGCTTTCCCCTCAAGAAGCGTTTCCCTAAGACAGTTCTTGTGGAATTGGCCAAGTGATATTTGGAAGCCCACAGAGGGCTATGGTGAAAAAGGAAATATCCTCCGATGAAATCTGGAAAGAAGCTTTCTGAGAAACTTCTTAGTGTTCTGTTAATTCATCTCACAGAGTTACATCTGTATTTCGTGGATCTCTTTGCTAGCCTTATTTCTGTGGAATCTGAGATCAGATATTTCGGATCCCTTTGAAGACTACAGGGCCAAAGGAAATATCCTCCGATAACTAAGAGAAAGAAGCTTTCTGAGAAACTTCTTTGTGTTCCGTGAAATCATCTCACAGAGGTACAGCTTTCCCCTCAAGAAGCCTTTGTCTAAGACATTTCTTGTGGAATTGGCAAAGTGATATTTGGAAGCCCATAGAGGGCTATGGTCAAAAAGGAAATATCCTCCGATGAAATCTGGAAAGAAGCTTTCTGAGAAACTGCTTAGGGTTCTGTTAATTCATCTCACAGAGTTACTTCTATATTTCGTGGATCTCTTTGCTAGCCTTATTTCTGTGGAATCTGAGAAGAGATATTTCGGATCCCTTTGAAGACTATAGGGCCAAAGGAAATATCCTCCGAAAACTAAGAGAAAGAAGCTTTCTGAGAAACTTCTTTGTGTTCTGTGAAATCAGCTCACAGAGTTACAGCTTTCCCCTCAAGAAGCCTTTCGCTAAGACAGTTCTTGTGGAATTGGCAAAGTGATATTTGGAAGCCCATAGAGGGCTATGGTCAAAAAGGAAATATCCTCCGATGAAATCTGGAAAGAAGCTTTCTGAGAAACTGCTTAGGGTTCTGTTAATTCATCTCACAGAGTTACATCTGTATTTCGTGGATCTCTTTGCTAGCCTTATTTCTGTGGAATCTGAGAACAGATATTTCGGATCCCTTTGAAGACTATAGGGCCAAAGGAAATATCCTCCGATAACTAAGAGAAAGAAGCTTTCTGTGAAACTTCTTTGTGTTCTGTGAAATCAGCTCACAGAGTTACAGCTTTCCCTTCAAGAAGCCTTTCGCTAAGACAGTTCTTGTGGAATTGGCAAAGTGATATTTGGAAGCCCATAGAGGGCTATGGTGAAAAAGGAAATATCCTCCGATGAAATCTGGAAAGAAGCTTTCTGAGAAACTGCTTAGTGTTCTGTTAATTCATCTCACAGAGTTACATCTGTATTTCGTGGATCACTTGGCTAGCCTTATTTCTGTGGAATGTGAGAATAGATATTTCGGATCCCTTTGAAGACTATAGGGCCAAAGGAAATATCCTCCGATAACAAAGAGAAAGAATCTTTCTGAGAAACTTCTTTGTGTTCTGTGAAATCATCTCACAGAGTTACAGCTTTCCCCTCAAGAAGCCTTTCGCTAAGACAGTTCTTGTGGAATTGGCAAAGTGATATTTGGAAGCCCATAAAGGGCTATGGTGAAAAAGGAAATATCCTCAGATGAAATCTGGAAAGAAGTTTTCTGAGAAACTGCTTAGTGTTCTGTTAATTCATCTCACAGAGTTACATCTGTATTTCGTGGATCTCTTTGCTAGGCTTATTTCTGTGGAATCTGAGAACAGATATTTCGGATCCGTTTGAAGACTATAGGGCCAAAGGAAATATCCTCGGATAACAAAGAAAAAGAAGCTTTCTGAGAAACTTCTTTGTGTTCTGTGAAATCATCTCACAGAGTTACAGCTTTCTCCTCAAGAAGCCTTTCGCTAAGACAGTTCTTGTGGAATTGGCAAAGTGATATTTGGAAGCCCATAGAGGGCTTAGGTGAAAAAGGAAATATCCTCAGATGAAATCTGGAAAGAAGCTTTCTGAGAAACTGCTTAGTGTTCTGTTAATTCATCTCACAGAGTTACATCTGTATTTCGTGGATCTCTTTGCTAGCCTTATTTCTGTGGAATCTGAGAACAGATATATCGGATCCCTTTGTAGACTATAGGGCCAAAGGAAATATCCTCAGATAACTAAGAGAAAGAAGCTTTCTGAGAAACTTCTTTGTGTTCTGTGAAATCATCTCACAGAGTTACAACTTTCCCCTCAGGAAGCCTTTCGCTAAGACAGTTCTTGTGGAATTGGCAAAGTGATATTTGGAAGCCCATAGTGGGCTATGGTCAAAAAGGAAATATCCTCCGATGAAATCTGGAAAGAAGCTTTCTGAGAAACTGCTTAGTGTTCTGTTAGTTCATCTCACAGAGTTACATCTATATTTCGTGGATCTCTTTGCTAGCCTTATTTCTGTGGAATCTGAGAACAGATATTTCGGATTCCCTTGAAGACTATAGCGCCAAAGGAAATATCCTCCGATAAAAAAGAGAAAGAAGCTTTCTGAGAAAATTCTTTGTGTTCTGTGAAATCATCTCACAGAGTTACAGCTTTCCCCTCAAGAAGCCTTTCGCTAAGACAGTTCTTGTGGAATTGGCCAAGTGATATTTGGAAGCCCATAGAGGGCTATGGTGAAAAAGGAAATATCCTCCGATGAAATCTGGAAAGAAGCTTTCTGAGAAACTGCTTAGTGTTCTGTTAATTCATCTCACAGAGTTACATCTGCATTTCGTGGATCTCTTTGCTAGCCTTATTTCTGTGGAATCTGAGAACAGATATTTCGGATCCCTTTGAAGACTATAGGGCCAAAGGAAATATCCTCCGATAACTAAGAGAAAGAACCTTTCTGAGAAACTTCTTTGTGTTCTGTGAAATCATCTCACAGAGTTACAGCTTTCCCCTCAAGAAGCCTTTCGCTAAGACAGTTCTTGTGGAATTGGCAAAGTGATATTTGGAAGCCCATAGAGGGCTATGGTGAAAAAGGAAATATCCTCCGATGAAATCTGGAAAGAAGCTTTCTGAGAAACTGCTTAGTGTTCTGTTAATTCATCTCACAGAGTTACATCTATATTTCGTGGATCTCTTTGCTAGCCTTATTTCTGTGGAATCTGAGAACAGATATTTCGGATCCCTTTGAAGACTATAGGGCCAAAGGAAATATCCTCTGATAACAAAGAGAAAGAAGCTTTGTGAGAAACTTCTTTGTGTTCTATGTAATCATCTCACAGAGTTACAGCTTTCCTTTCAAGAAGCCTTTCGCTAAGACAGTTCTTGTGGAATTGGCAAAGTGATATTTGGAAGCCCATAGAGGGCTATGGTGAAAAAGGAAATATCCTCCGATGAAATCTGGAAAGAAGCTTTCTGAGAAACTGCTTAGTGTTCTGTTAATTCATCTCACAGAGTTACATCAGTATTTCGTGGATCACTTGGCTAGCCTTATTTCTGTGGAATCTGAGAATAGATATTTCGGATCCCTTTGAAGACTATAGGGCCAAAGGAAATATCCTCCGATAACAAAGAGAAAGAAGCTTTCTGAGAAACTTCTTTGTGTTCTGTGAAATGAGCTCACAGAGTTACAGCTTTCCCCTCAAGAAGCCTTTCGCTAAGACAGTTCTCGTGGAATTGGCAAAGTGATATTTGGAAGCCCATAGAGGGCTTAGGTGAAAAAGGAAATATCCTCAGATAAAATCTGGAAAGAAGCTTTCTGAGAAACTGCTTAGTGTTCTGTTAATTCATCTCACAGAGTTACATCTGTATTTCGTGGATCTCTTTGCTAGCCTTATTTCTGTGGAATCTGAGAACAGATATTTCGGATACCTTTGTAGACTATAGGGCCAAAGGAAATATCCTCAGATAACTAAGAGAAAGAAGCTTTCTGAGAAACTTCTTTGTGTTCTGTGAAATCATCTCACAGAGTTACAACTTTCCCCTCAGGAAGCCTTTCGCTAAGACAGTTCTTGTGGAATTGGCAAAGTGATATTTGGAAGCCCATAGTGGGCTATGGTCAAAAAGGAAATATCCTCCGATGAAATCTGGAAAGAAGCTTTCTGAGAAACTGCTTAGTGTTCTGTTAGTTCATCTCACAGAGTTACATCTATATTTCGTGGATCTCTTTGCTAGCCTTATTTCTGTGGAATCTGAGAACAGATATTTCGGATTCCCTTGAAGACTATAGCGCCAAAGGAAATATCCTCAGATAAAAAAGAGAAAGAAGCTTTCTGAGAAAATTCTTTGTGTTCTGTGAAATCATCTCACAGAGTTACAGCTTTCCCCTCAAGAAGCCTTTCGCTAAGACAGTTCTTGTGGAATTGGCCAAGTGATATTTGGAAGCCCATAGAGGGCTATGGTGAAAAAGGAAATATCCTCCGATGAAATCTGGAAAGAAGCTTTCTGAGAAACTGCTTAGTGTTCTGTTAATTCATCTCACAGAGTTACATCTGCATTTCGTGGATCTCTTTGCTAGCCTTATTTCTGTGGAATCTGAGAACAGATATTTCGGATCCCTTTGAAGACTATAGGGCCAAAGGAAATATCCTCAGATAACTAAGAGAAAGAAGCTTTCTGAGAAACTTCTTTGTGTTCTGTGAAATCATCTCACAGAGTTACAGCTTTCCCCTCAAGAAGCCTTTCGCTAAGACAGTTTGTGGAATTGGCAAAGTGATATTTGGAAGCCCATAGAGGGCTATGGTGAAAAAGGAAATATCCTCCGATGAAATCTGGAAAGAAGCTTTCTGAGAAATTGCTTAGTGTTCTGTTAGTTCATCTCACAGAGTTACATCTATATTTCGTGGATCTCTTTGCTAGCCTTATTTCTGTGGAATCTGAGAACAGACATTTCGGATTCCCTTGAAGACTATAGCGCCAAAGGAAATATCCTCCGATAACAAAGAGAAAGAAGCTTTCTGAGAAACTTCTTTGTGTTCTGTGAAATCATCTCACAGAGTTACAGCTTTCCCCTCAAGAAGCCTTTCGCTAAGACAGTTCTTGTGGAATTGGCCAAGTTATATTTGGAAGCCCATAGAGGGCTATGGTGAAAAAGCAAATATCCTCCGATGAAATCTGGAAAGAAGCTTTCTGAGAAACTGCTTAGTGTTCTGTTAATTCATCTCACAGAGTTACATCAGTATTTCGTGGATCACTTGGCTAGCCTTATTTCTGTGGAATCTGAGAATAGATATTTCGGATCCCTTTGAAGACTATAGGGCCAAAGGAAATATCCTCCGATAACAAAGAGAAAGAAGCTTTCTGAGAAACTTCTTTGTGTTCTGTGAAATGAGCTCACAGAGTTACAGCTTTCCCCTCAAGAAGCCTTTCGCTAAGACAGTTCTCGTGGAATTGGCAAAGTGATATTTGGAAGCCCATAGAGGGCTATGGGGAAAAAGGAAATATCCTCAGATGAAATCTGGAAAGAAGCTTTCTGAGAAACTGCTTAGTGTTCTGTTAATTCATCTCACAGAGTTACATCTATATTTCGTGGATCTCTTTGCTAGCCTTATTTCTGTGGAATCTGAGAACAGATATTTCGGATCCCTTTGAAGACTATAGGGCCAAAGGAAATATCCTCCGAAAACTAACAGAAAGAAGCTTTCTGAGAAACTTCTTTGTGTTCTGTGAAATCATCTCACAGAGTTACAGCTTTCCCCTCAAGAAGCCTTTCGCTAAGACAGTTCTTGTGGAATTGGCAAAGTGATATTTGGAAGCCCATAGAGGGCTATGGTGAAAAAGGAAATATCCTCAGATGAAATCTGGAAAGAAGCTTTCTGAGAAACTGCTCTGTGATTAGTGACTTCCACTATCAGAGTTACATCTGTATTTCGTGGATCTCTTTGCTAGCCTTATTTCCATGGAATCTGAGAACAGATATTTCGGATCCCTTTGAAGACTATAGGGCCAAAGGAAATATCCTCCGAAAACTAACAGAAAGAAGCTTTCTGAGAATCTTCTTTGGCTAGCAAAGAGATCCACGAAATATAGATGTAACTCTGTGAGATGAATTAACAGAACACTAAGCAGTTTCTCAGAAAGCTTCTTTCCAGATTTCATCGGAGGATATTTCCTTTTTCACCATAGAACTCTAGGGGCTTCCAAATATCACTTGGCCAATTCCACAAGAACTGTCTTAGCGAAAGTCTTCTGGAGGCGAAAGCTGTAACTCTGTGAAATGATTTCACAGAACACAAAGAAGTTTCTCAGAAAGATTCTTTCTCTTAGTTATCGGAGGATATTTCCTTTGGCCCTATAGTCTTCAAAGGGATCCGAAATATCTATTCTCAGAT
Organism: Macaca nemestrina; assembly: GCF_043159975.1. Classification (NCBI taxonomy): domain Eukaryota; kingdom Metazoa; phylum Chordata; class Mammalia; order Primates; family Cercopithecidae; genus Macaca; species Macaca nemestrina. The sequence goes on along the minus strand of NC_092130.1, from coordinate 131,231,602 downwards.
TCCACAGAAATAAGGCTAGCCAAGTGATCCACGAAATACAGATGTAACTCTGTGAGATGAATTAACAGAACACTAAGCAGTTTCTCAGAAAGCTTCTTTCCAGATTTCATCTGATTATATATCCTTTTTCACCATAGCCGTCTATGGGCTTCCAAATATCACTTTGCCAATTCCACAAGAACTGGCTTAGCGAAAGGCTTCTTGAAGGGAAAGCTGTAACTCTGTGAGCTGATTTCACAGAACACAAAGAAGTTTCTCAGAAAGCTTCTTTCTGTTCGTTTTCGGAGGATATTTCCTTTGGCCCTATAGTCTTCAAAGGGATCCGGAATATCTGTTCTCAGATTCCACAGAAATAAGGCTAGCAAAGAGATCCACGAAATATAGATGTAACTCTGTGAGATGAATTAACAGAACACTAAGCAGTTTCTCAGAAAGCTTCTTTCCAGATTTCATCGGAGGATATTTCCTTTTTCACCATAGAACACTATGGGCTTCCAAATATCACTTGGCCAATTCCACAAGAACTGTCTTAGCGAAAGGCTTCTTGAGGGGAAAGCTGTAACTCTGTGACATGATTTCACAGAACACAAAGAAGTTTCTCAGAAAGCTTCTTTCTCTTAGTTTTCGGAGGATATTTCCTTTGGCCCTATAGTCTTCAAAGGGATCCGAAATATCTGTTCTCAGATTCCACAGAAATAAGGCGAGCAAAGAGATCCATGAAATACAGATGTAACTCTGTGAGATGAATTAACAGAACACTAAGAAGTTTCTCAGAAAGCTTCTTTCCAGATTTCATCGGAGGATATTTCCTTTTTCACCATAGAACTCTAAGGGCTTCCAAATATCACTTGGCCAATTCCACAAGAACTGTCTTAGCGAAAGGCTTCTTGAGCGGAAAGCTTTAACACTGTGACATGATTTCACAGAACACAAAGAAGTTTCTCAGAAAGATTCTTTCTCTTAGTTATCGGAGGATATTTCCTTTGGCCCTATAGTCTTCAAAGGGATCCGAAATATCTATTCTCAGATTCCACAGAAATAAGGCTAGCCAAGTGATCCACGAAATACAGATGTAACTCTGTGAGATGAGTTAACAGAACACTAAGCAGTTTCTCAGAAAGCTTCTTTCCAGATTTCATCTGATTATATATCCTTTTTCACCATAGCCGTCTATGGGCTTCCAAATATCACTTTGCCAATTCCACAAGAACTGGCTTAGCGAAAGGCTTCTTGAAGGGAAAGCTGTAACTCTGTGAGCTGATTTCACAGAACACAAAGAAGTTTCTCAGAAAGCTTCTTTCTGTTAGTTTTCGGAGGATATTTCCTTTGGCCCTATAGTCTTCAAAGGGATCCGAAATATCTGTTCTCAGATTCCACAGAAATAAGGCTAGCAAAGAGATCCACGAAATATAGATGTAACTCTGTGAGATGAATTAACAGAACACTAAGCAGTTTCTCAGAAAGCTTCTTTCCAGATTTCATCGGAGGATATTTCCTTTTTCACCATAGCCCTCTAGGGGTTTCAAATATCACTTTGCCAATTCCACAAGAACTGTCTTAGCGAAAGGCTTCTTGAGGGGAAAGCTGTAACTCTCTGAGATGATTACATAGAACACAAAGAAATTTCTCACAAAGCTTCTTTCTCTTTGTTATCGGAGGATATTTCCATTGGCCCTATAGTCTTCAAAGGGATCCGAAATATCTGTTCTCAGATTCCACAGAAATAAGGCTAGCAAAGAGATCCACGAAATACAGATGTAACTCTGTGAGATGAATTAACAGAACACTAAGCAGTTTCTCAGAAAGCTTCTTTCCAGATTTCATATGAGGATATTTCCTTTTTCACCATAGCCCTCTAAGGGCTTCCAAATATCACTTTGCCAATTCCACAAGAACTGTCTTAGCGAAAGGCTTCTTGAGGGGAAAGCTGTAACTCTGTGAGCTGATTTCACAGAACACAAAGAAGTTTTTCAGAAAGCTTCTTTCTCTTAGTTTTCGGAGGATATTTCCTTTGGCCCTATAGTCTTCAAAGGGATCCGAAATATCTGTTCTCAGATTCCACAGAAATAAGGCTAGCAAAGAGATCCACGAAATATAGATGTAACTCTGTGAGATGAATTAACAGAACACTAAGCAGTTTCTCAGAAAGCTTCTTTCCAGATTTCATCGGAGGATATTTCCTTTTTCACCATAGAACTCTATGGGCTTCCAACTATCACTTGGCCAATTCCACAAGAACTGTCTTAGCGAAAGGCTTCTTGAGGGGAAAGCTGTAACTCTGTGACATGATTTCACAGAACACAAAGAAGTTTCTCAGAAAGCTTCTTTCTCTTAGTTTTCGGAGGGTATTTCCTTTGGCCCTATAGTCTTCAAAGGGATCCGAAATATCTGTTCTCAGATTCCACAGAAATAAGGCGAGCAAAGAGATCCATGAAATACAGATGTAACTCTGTGAGATGAATTAACAGAACACTAAGCAGTTTCTCAGAAAGCTTCTTTCCAGATTTCATCGGAGGATATTTCCTTTTTCACCATAGAACTCTATGGGCTTCCAAATATCACTTGGCCAATTCCACAAGAACTGTCTTAGCGAAAGGCTTCTTGAGGGGAAAGCTGTAACACTGTGACATGATTTCACAGAACACAAAGAAGTTTCTCAGAAAGATTCTTTCTCTTAGTTATCGGAGGATATTTCCTTTTGCCCTATAGTCTTCAAAGGGATCGGAAATATCTATTCTCAGATTCCACAGAAATAAGCCTAGCAAAGAGATCCACGAAATACAGATGTAACTCTGTGAGATGAATTAACAGAACACTAAGCAGTTTCTCAGAAAGCTTCTTTCCGGAATTCATCTGATTATATATCCTTTTTCACCATAGCCCTCTGTGGGCTTCCAAATATCACTTTGCCAATTCCACAAGAACTGTCTTAGCGAAAGGCTTCTTGAGGGGAAAGCTGTAACTCTGTGAGATGATTACATAGAACACAAAGAAATTTCTCACAAAGCTTCTTTCTCTTTGTTATCGGAGGATATTTCCTTTGGCCCTATAGTCTTCAAAGGGATCCGAAATATCTGTTCTCAGATTCCACAGAAATAAGGCTAGCAAAGAGATCCACGAAATACAGATGTAACTCTGTGAGATGAATTAACAGAACACTAAGCAGTTTCTCAGAAAGCTTCTTTCCAGATTTCATCGGAGGATATTTCCTTTTTCACCATAGCCCTCTATGGGCTTCCAAATATCACTTTGCCAATTCCACAAGAACTGTCTTAGCGAAAGGCTTCTTGAGGGGAAAGCTGTAACTCTGTTAGATGATTTCACAGAACACAAAGAAGTTTCTCAGAAAGCTTCTTTTTCTTTGTTATCCGAGGATATTTCCTTTGGCCCTATAGTCTTCAAAGCGATCCGAAATATCTGTTCTCAGATTCCACAGAAATAAGGCTAACAAAGAGATCCACGAAATACAGATGTAACTCTGTGAGATGAATTAACAGAACACTGAGAAGTTTCTCAGAAAGCTTCTTTCCAGATTTCATCTGAGGATATTTCCTTTTTCACCATAGCCCCCTATGGCCTTAAAATATCACTTTGCCAATTCCACAAGAACTGTCTTAGCGAAAGGCTTCTTGAGGGGAAAGCTGTAACTCTGTGAGATGATTTCACAGAACACAAAGAAGTTTCTCGGAAATCTTCTTTCTCTTAGTTATCGGAGGATATTTCCTTTGGCACTAAAGTCTTCAAAGGGATCCGAAATATCTGTTCTCAGATTCCACAGAAATAAGGCTAGCCAAGTGATCCACGAAATACAGATGTAACACTGTGAGATGAATTAACAGAACACTAAGCAGATTCTCAGAAAGCTTCTTTCCAGATTTCATCTGATTATATTTCCTTTTTCACCATAGCCCTCTGTGGGCTTCCAAATATCACTTTGCTAATTCCACAAGAACTGTCTTAGCGAAAGGCTTCTTGAGGGGAAAGCTGTAACTCTGTGAGATGATTACATAGAACAGAAAGAAATTTCTCACAAAGCTTCTTTCTCTTTGTTATTGGAGGATATTTCCTTTGGCCCTATAGTCTTCAAAGGGATCCGAAATATCTGTTCTCAGATTCCACAGAAATAAGGTGAACAAAAGGATCCACGAAATATAGATGTAACTCTGTGAGATGAACTAACAGAACACTAAGCAGTTTCTCAGAAAGCTTCTTTCCAGATTTCATCGGAGGATATTTCCTTTTTCAACATAGCCCTCTATGGGTTTCCAAATATCACTTTGCCAATTCCACAAGAACTGTCTTAGCGAAAGGCTTCTTGAGGGGAAAGCTGTAACTCTGGAGATGATTTCACAGAACACAAAGAAGTTTCTCAGAAAGCTCCTTTCTCTTAGTTATCGGAGGATATTTCCTTTGGCCCTATAGTCTTCAAAGGGATCTGAAATATCTGTTGTCAGATTCCACAGAAATAAGGCTAGCAAAGAGATCCACGAAATACAGATGTAACTCTGTGAGATGAATTAACAGAACACTAAGCAGTTTCTCAGAAAGCTTCTTTCCAGATTTCATCTGAGGATATTTATTTTTCACCATAGCCCTCTATGGGCTTCCAAATATCACTTTGCCAATTCCACAAGAACTGTCTTAGCGAAAGGCTTCTTGAAGGGAAAGCTGTAACTCTGTGAGCTGATTTCACAGAACACAGGGAAGTTTCTCAGAAAGCTTCTTTATGTTAGTTTTGGGAGGATATTTTCTTTGGCCCTATAGTCTTCCAAGGGATCCGAAATATCTGTTCTCAGATTCCACAGAAATAAGGCTAGCAAAGAGATCCACGAAATATAGATGTAACTCTGTGAGATGAATTAACAGAACACTAAGCAGTTTCTCAGAAAGCTTCTTTCCAGATTTCATCGGAGGATATTTCCTTTTTCACCATAGACCTCTATGGGCTTCCAAATATCACTTTGCCAATTCCACAAGAACTGTCTTAGCGAAAGGCTTCTTGAGGGGAAGCTGTAACTCTGTGAGATGATTTCACAGAACACAAAGAAGTTTCTCAGAAAGCTTCTTTTTCTTTGTTATCCGAGGATATTTCCTTTGGCCCTATAGTCTTCAAAGCGATCCGAAATATCTGTTCTCAGATTCCACAGAAATAAGGCTAGCCAAGTGATCCACGAAATACAGATGTAACTCTGTGAGATGAATTAACAGAACACTGAGAAGTTTCTCAGAAAGCTTCTTTCCAGACTTCATCTGAGGATATTTCCTTTTTCACCATAGCCCTCTATGGGCTTAAATTATCACTTTGCCAATTCCACAAGATCTGTCTTAGCGAAAGGCTTCTTGAGGGGAAAGCTGTAACTCTGTGAGATGATTTCACAGAACACAAAGAAGTTTCTCGGAAATCTTCTTTCTCTTAGTTATCGGAGGATATTTCCTTTGGCCCTATAGTCTTCAAAGGGATCCGAATTATCTGTTCTCAGATTCCACAGAAATAAGGCTAGCCAAGTGATCCACGAAATACAGATGTAACTCTGTGAGATGAATTAACAGAACACTAAGCAGTTTCTCAGAAAGCTTCTTTCCAGATTTCATCTGATTATATTTCCTTTTTCACCATAGCCCTCTGAGGGCTTCCAAATATCACTTTGCTAATTCCACAAGAACTGTCTTAGCGAAAGGCTTCTTGAGGGGAAAGCTGTAACTCTGTGAGATGATTACATAGAACAGAAAGAAATTTCTCACAAAGCTTCTTTCTCTTTGTTATCGGAGGATATTTCCTTTGGCCCTATAGTCTTCAAAGGGATCCGAAATATCTGTTCTCAGATTCCACAGAAATAAGGCTAGCAAAGAGATCCACGAAATACAGATGTAACTCTGTGAGATGAATTAACAGAACACTAAGCAGTTTCTCAGAAAGCTTCTTTCCAGATTTCATCTGAGGATATTTCCTTTTTCACCATAGCCCTCTATGGGCTTCCAAATATCACTTTGCCAATTCCACGAGAACTGTCTTAGCGAAAGGCTTCTTGAGGGGAAAGCTGTAACTCTGTTAGCTCATTTCACAGAACACAAAGAAGTTTCTCAGAAAGCTTCTTTCTCTTAGTTTTCGGAGGATATTTCCTTTGGCCCTATAGTCTTCAAAGGGATCCGAAATATCTGTTCTCAGATTCCACAGAAATAAGCCTAGCAAAGAGATCCACGAAATACAGATGTAACTCTGTGAGATGAATTAACAGAACACTGAGAAGTTTCTCAGAAAGCTTCTTTCCAGATTTCATCTGAGGATATTTCCTTTTTCACCATAGCCCTCTATGGGCTTCCAAATATCACTTTGCCAATTCCACAAGAACTGTCTTAGCGAAAGGCTTCTTGAGGGGAAAGCTGTAACTCTGTGAGATGATTTCACAGAACACAAAGAACTTTCTCGGAAAGCTTCTTTCTCTTAGTTATCGGAGGATATTTCCTTTGGCCCTATAGTCTTCAAAGGGATCCGAAATATCTGTTCTCGGATTCCACAGAAATAAGGCTAGCCAAGTGATCCACGAAATACAGATGTAACTCTGTGAGATGAATTAACAGAACACAAACAGTTTCTCAGAAAGCTTCTTTCCAGATTTCATCTGATTATATTTCCTTTTTCACCATAGCCCTCTGTGGGCTTCCAAATATCACTTTGCCAATTCCACAAGAACTGTCTTAGCGAAAGGTTTCTTGAGAGGAAAGCTGTAACTCTGTGAGATGATTACATAGAACAGAAAGAAATTTCTCACAAAGCTTCTTTCTCTTTGTTATCGGAGGATATTTCCTTTGGCCCTATAGTCTTCAAAGGGATCCGAAATATCTGTTCTCAGATTCCACAGAAATAAGGCTAGCAAAGAGATCCACGAAATACAGATGTAAATCTGTGAGATGAATTAGCAGAACACTAAGCAGTTTCTCAGAAAGCTTCTTTCCAGATTTCATCTGAGGATATTTCCTTTTTCACCATAGCCCTCTATGGGCTTCCAAATATCACTTTGAAAATTCCACAAGAACTATCTTAGCGAAAGGCTTCTTGAAGGGAAAGCTGTAACTCTGTGACCTGATTTCACAGAACACAAAGAAGTTTCTCAGAAAGCTTCTTTCTGTTAGTTTTCGGAGGATATTTCCTTTGGCCCTATAGTCTTCAAAGGGATCCGAAATATCTGTTCTCAGATTCCACAGAAATAAGGCTAGCAAAGAGATCCACGAAATATAGATGTAACTCTGTGAGATGAATTAACAGAACACTAAGCAGTTTCTCAGAAAGCTTCTTTCCAGATTTCATCGGAGGATATTTCCTTTTTCACCATAGCCCTCTATGGGCTTCCAAATATCACTTTGCCAATTCCACAAGAACTGTCTTAGCGAAAGGCTTCTTGAGGGGAAAGCTGTAACTCTGTGAGATGATTTCACAGAACACGAAGAAGTTTCTCAGAAAGCTTCTTTTTCTTTGTTATCCGAGGATATTTCCTTTGGCCCTATAGTCTTCAAAGGGATCCGAAATATCTGTTCTCAGATTCCACAGAAATAAGCCTAGCAAAGAGATCCACGAAATACAGATGTAACTCTGTGAGATGAATTAACAGAACACTAAGCAGTTTCTCAGAAAGGTTCTTTCCAGATTTCATCTGAGGATATTTCCTTTTTCACCATAGCCCTCTTTGGGCTTCCAAATATCACTTTGCCAATTCCACAAGAACTGTCTTAGTGAAAGGCTTCTTGAGGGGAAAGCTGTAACTCTGTGAGATGATTTCACAGAACACAAAGAAGTTTCTCAGAAAGCTTCTTTCTCTTAGTTATCGGAGGATATTTCCTTTGGCCCTATAGTCTTCAAAGGGATCCGAAATATCTGTTCTCAGATTCCACAGAAATAAGGCTAGCCAAGTAATCCACGAAATACAGATGTAACTCTGTGAGATGAATTATCAGAACACTAAGCAGTTTCTCAGAAAGGTTCTTTCCAGATTTCATCTGAGGATATTTCCTTTTTCACCATAGCCCTCTATGGGCTTCCAAATATCACTTTGCCAATTCCACAAGAACTGTCTTAGCGAAAGGCTTCTTGAGGGGAAAGCTGTAACTCTGTGAGCTCATTTAACAGAACACAAAGAAGTTTCTCAGAAAGCTTCTTTCTCTAGTTTTCGGAGGATATTTCCTTTGGCCCTATAGTCTTCAAAGGGATCCGAAATATCTGTTCTCAGATTCCACAGAAATAAGCCTAGCAAAGAGATCCACGAAATATAGATGTTACTCTGTGAGATGAATTAACAGAACACTAAGCAGTTTCTCAGAAAGCTTCTTTCCAGATTTCATCGGAGGATATTTCCTTTTTCACCATAGCCCTCTATGGGCTTCCAAATATCACTTTGCCAATTCCACAAGAACTGTCTTAGCGAAAGGCTTCTTGAAGGGAAAGCTGTAACTCTGTGAGCTGATTTCACAGAACACAAAGAAGTTTCTCAGAAAGCTTCTTTCTCTTAGTTTTCGGAGGATATTTCCTTTGGCCCTATAGTCTTCAAAGGGATCCGAAATATCTGTTCTCAGATTCCACAGAAATAAGGCTAGCAAAGAGATCCACGAAATATAGATGTAACTCTGTGAGATGAATTAACAGAACACTAAGCAGTTTCTCAGAAAGCTTCTTTCCAGATTTCATCTGAGAATATTTCCTTTTTCACCGTAGCCCTCTATGGGCTTCCAAATATCACTTTGCCAATTCCACAAGAACTGTCTTAGCGAAAGGCTTCTTGAGGGGAAAGCTGTAACTCTGTGAGATGATTTCACAGAACACGAAGAAGTTTCTCAGAAAGCTTCTTTTTCTTTGTTATCCGAGGATAATTCCTTTGGCCCTATAGTCTTCAAAGGGATCCGAAATATCTGTTCTCAGATTCCACAGAAATAAGGCTAGCAAAGAGATCCACGAAATACAGATGTAACTCTGTGAGATGAATTAACAGAACACTAAGCAGTTTCTCAGAAAGCTTCTTTCCAGATTTTATCGGAGGATATTTCCTTTTTCACCATAGCCCTCTATGGGCTTCCAAATATCACTTTGCCAATTCCACAAGAACTGTCTTAGCGAAAGGCTTCTTGAGGGGAAAGCTGTAACTCTGGGAGATGATTTCACAGAACACAAAGAAGTTTCTCAGAAAGCTTCTTTCTCTTAGTTATCGGAGGATATTTCCTTTGGCCCTATAGTCTTCAAAGGGATCCGAAATATCTGTTCTCAGATTCCACAGAAATAAGGCTAGCCAAGTGATCCACGAAACACAGATGTAACTCTGTGAGATGAATTATCAGAACACTAAGCCGTTTCTCAGAAAGGTTCTTTCCAGATTTCATCTGAGGATATTTCCTTTTTCACCATAGCCCTCTATGGGCTTCCAAATATCACTTTGCCAATTCCACAAGAACTGTCTTAGCGAAAGGCTTCTTGAGGGGAAAGCTCCAACTCTGTGAGCTCATTTAACAGAACACAAAGAAGTTTCTCAGAAAGCTTCTTTCTCTTAGTTTTCGGAGGATATTTCCTTTGGCCCTATAGTCTTCAAAGGGATCCGAAATATCTGTTCTCAGATTCCACAGAAATAAGCCTAGCAAAGAGATCCACGAAATATAGATGTAACTCTGTGAGATGAATTAACAGAACACTAAGCAGTTTCTCAGAAAGCTTCTTTCCAGATTTCATCTGAGAATATTTCCTTTTTCACCGTAGCCCTCTATGGGCTTCCAAATATCACTTTGCCAATTCCACAAGAACTGTCTTAGCCAAAGGCTTCTTGAGGGGAAAGCTGTAACTCTGTGAGATGATTTCACAGAACACAAAGAAGTTTCTCAGAAAGCTTCTTTTTCTTTGTTATCCGAGGATAATTCCTTTGGCCCTATAGTCTTCAAAGGGATCCGAAATATCTGTTCTCAGATTCCACAGAAATAAGGCTAGCAAAGAGATCCACGAAATACAGATGTAACTCTGTGAGATGAATTAACAGAACACTAAGCAGTTTCTCAGAAAGCTTCTTTCCAGATTTTATCGGAGGATATTTCCTTTTTCACCATAGCCCTCTATGGGCTTCCAAATATCACTTTGCCAATTCCACAAGAACTGTCTTAGCGAAAGGCTTCTTGAGGGGAAAGCTGTAACTCTGGGAGATGATTTCACAGAACACAAAGAAGTTTCTCAGAAAGCTTCTTTCTCTTAGTTATCGGAGGATATTTCCTTTGGCCCTATAGTCTTCAAAGGGATCCGAAATATCTGTTCTCAGATTCCACAGAAATAAGGCTAGCCAAGTGATCCACGAAACACAGATGTAACTCTGTGAGATGAATTATCAGAACACTAAGCCGTTTCTCAGAAAGGTTCTTTCCAGATTTCATCTGAGGATATTTCCTTTTTCACCATAGCCCTCTATGGGCTTCCAAATATCACTTTGCCAATTCCACAAGAACTGTCTTAGCGAAAGGCTTCTTGATGGGAAAGCTCCAACTCTGTGAGCTCATTTAACAGAACACAAAGAAGTTTCTCAGAAAGCTTCTTTCTCTTAGTTTTCGGAGGATATTTCCTTTGGCCCTATAGTCTTCAAAGGGATCCGAAATATCTGTTCTCAGATTCCACAGAAATAAGCCTAGCAAAGAGATCCACGAAATATAGATGTAACTCTGTGAGATGAATTAACAGAACACTAAGCAGTTTCTCAGAAAGCTTCTTTCCAGATTTCATCTGAGGATATTTCCTTTTTCACCATAGCCCTCTATGGGCTTCCAAATATCACTTTGCCAATTCCACAAGAACTGTCTTAGCGAAAGGCTTCTTGAAGGGAAAGCTGTAACTCTGTGAGCTGATTTCACAGAACACAAAGAAGTTTCTCTGAAAGCTTCTTTCTCTTAGTTTTCGGAGGATATTTCCTTTGGCCCTATAGTCTTCAAAGGGTTCCGAAATATCTGTTCTCAGATTCCACAGAAATAAGGCTAGCAAAGAGATCCACGAAATATAGATGTAACTCTGTGAGATGAATTAACAGAACACTAAGCAATTTCTCAGAAAGCTTCTTTCCAGATTTCAGCGGAGGATATTTCCTTTTTCACCATAGCCCTCTATGGGCTTCCAAATATCACTTTGCCAATTCCACAAGAACTGTCTTAGCGAAAGGCTTCTTGAGGGAAAAGCTGTAACTCTGTGAGATGATTTCACAGAACACAAAGAAGTTTCTCAGAAAGCTTCTTTTTCTTTGTTATCCGAGGATATTTCCTTTGGCCCTATAGTCTTCAAAGGGATCCGAAATATGTGTTCTCAGATTCCACAGAAATAAGCCTAGCAAAGAGATCCACGAAATACAGATGTAACTCTGTGAGATGAATTAACAGAACACTGAGCAGTTTCTCAGAAAGCTTCTTTCCAGATTTCATCGGAGGATATTTCCTTTTTGACCATAGCCCTCTATGGGCTTCCAAATATCACTTTGCCAATTGCACAAGAAATGTCTTACAGAAAGGCTTCTTGAGGGGAAAGCTGTAACTCTGTGAGATGATTTCACAGAACACAAAGTAGTTTCTCAGAAAGCTTCTTTCTCTTAGTTATCGGAGGATATTTCCTTTGGCCCTATAGTCTTCAAAGGGATCCGAAATATCTGTTCTCAGATTCCACAGAAATAAGGCTAGCAAAGAGATCCAAGAAATACAGGTGTAACTCCGTGAGATGAATTAACAGAACACTAAGCAGTTTCTCAGAAAGCTTCTTTCCAGATTTCATCTGAGGATATTTCCTTTTTCACCATAGCCCTCTATGGGCTTCCAAATATCACTTTGAAAATTCCACAAGAACTGTCTTAGCGAAAGGCTTCTTGAAGGGAAAGCTGTAACTCTGTGAGCTGATTTCACAGAACACAATGAAGTTTCTCAGAAAGCTTCTTTCTGTTAGTTTTCGGAGGATATTTCCTTTGGCCCTATAGTCTTCAAAGGGATCCGAAATATCTGTACTCAGATTCCACAGAAATAAGGCTAGCAAAGAGATCCACGAAATATAGATGTAACTCTGTGAGATGAATTAACAGAACACTAAGCAGTTTCTCAGAATGCTTCTTTCCAGATTTCATCTGAGGATATTTCCTTTTTCACCATAGCCCTCTATGGGCTTCCAAATATCACTTTGCCAATTCCACAAGAACTGTCTTAGCGAAAGGCTTCTTGAGGGGAAAGCTGTAACTCTGTGAGATGATTTCACAGAACACAAAGAAGTTTCTCAGAAAGCTTCTTTTTCTTTGTTCTCCGAGGATATTTCCTTTGGCCCTATAGTCTTCAAAGGGATCAGAAATATCTGTTCTCAGATTCCACAGAAATAAGCCTAGCAAAGAGATCCACGAAATACAGATGTAACTCTGTGAGATGAATTAACAGAACACTAAGCAGTTTCTCAGAAAGCTTCTTTCCAGATTTCATCTGAGGATATTTCCTTTTTCACCATAGCCGTCTATGGGCCTCCAAATATCACTTTGCCAATTCCACAAGAACTGTCTTAGCGAAAGGCTTCTTGAGGGGAAAGCTGTAACTCTGTGAGATGATTACATAGAACAGAAAGAAATTTCTCACAAAGCTTCTTTCTCTTTGTTATCGGAGGATATTTCCTTTGGCCCTATAGTCTTCAAAGGGATCCGAAATATCTGTTCTCAGATTCCACAGAAATAAGCCTAGCAAAGAGATCCACGAAATACAGATGTAACTCTGTGAGATGAATTAACAGAACACTAAGCAGTTTCTCAGAAAGCTTCTTTTCAGATTTCATCTGAGGATATTTCCTTTTTCACCATAGCCCTCTATGGGCTTCCAAATATCACTTTGCCAATTCCACAAGAACTGTCTTAGCGAAAGGCTTCTTGAGGGGAAAGCTGTAACTCTGTGAGCTCATTTCACAGAACACAAAGAAGTTTCTCAGAAAGCTTCTTTCTCTTAGTTTTCGGAGGATATTACCTTTGGCCCTATAGTCTTTAAAGGGATCCGAAATATCTGTTCTCAGATTCCACAGAAATAAGGCTAGCAAAGAGATCCACGAAATATGGATGTAACTCTGTGAGATGAATTAACAGAACACTAAGCAGTTTCTCAGAAAGCTTCTTTCCAGATTTCATCTGAGGATATTTCCTTTTTGACCATAGCCCTCTATGGGCTTCCAAATATCACTTTGCCAATTCCACAAGAACTGTCTTAGCGAAAGGCTTCTTGAGGGGAAAGCTGTAACTCTGTGAGCTGATTTCACAGAACACAGAGAAGTTTCTCAGAAAGCTTCATTCTGTTAGTTTTCGGAGGATATTTCCTTTGGCCCTATAGTCTTCAAAGGGATCCGAAATATCTGTTCTCAGATTCCACAGAAATAAGGCTAGCAAAGAGATCTACGAAATATAGATGTAACTCTGTGAGATGAATTAACAGAACACTAAGCAGTTTCTCAGAAAGCTTCTTTCCAGATTTCATCTGAGGATATTTCCTTTTTCACCATAGCCCTGAATGGGCTTCCAATATCACTTTGCCAATTCCACGAGAACTGTCTTAGCGAAAGGCTTCTTGAGGGGAAAGCTGTAACTCTGTGAGCTCATTTCACAGAACACAAAGAAGTTTCTCAGAAAGCTTCTTTCTCTTAGTTTTCGGAGGATATTTCCTTTGGCCCTATAGTCTTCAAAGGGATCCGAAATATCTGTTCTCAGATTCCACAGAAATAAGCCTAGCAAAGAGATCCACGAAATACAGATGTAACTCTGTGAGATGAAATAACAGAACACTAAGCAGTTTCTCAGAAAGCTTCTTTCCAGATTTCATCTGAGGATATTTCCTTTTTTACCATAGCCGTCTATGGGCCTCCAAATATCACTTTGCCAATTCCACAAGAACTGTCTTAGCGAAAGGCTTCTTGAGGGGAAAGCTGTAACTCTGTGAGATGATTACATAGAACAGAAAGAAATTTCTCACAAAGCTTCTTTCTCTTTGTTATCGGAGGATATTTCCTTTGGCCCTATAGTCTTCAAAGGGATCCGAAATATCTGTTCTCAGATTCCACAGAAATAAGGCTAGCAAAGAGATCCACGAAATATAGATGTAACTCTGTGAGATGAATTAACAGAACACTAAGCAGTTTCTCAGAATGCTTCTTTCCAGATTTCATCTGAGGATATTTCCTTTTTCACCCTAGCCCTCTATGGGCTTCCAAATATCACTTTGCCAATTCCACAAGAACTGTCTTAGCGAAAGGCTTCTTGAGGGGAAAGCTGTAACTCTGTGAGATGATTTCACAGAACACAAAGAAGTTTCTCAGAAAGCTTCTTTTTCTTTGTTATCCGAGGATATTTCCTTTGGCCCTATAGTCTTCAAAGGGATCCGAAATATCTGTTCTCAGATTCCACAGAAATAAGCCTAGCAAATAGATCCACGAAATACAGATGTAACTCTGTGAGATGAATTAACAGAACACTAAGCAGTTTCTCAGAAAGCTTCTTTCCAGATTTCATCTGAGGATATTTCCTTTTTCACCATAGCCGTCTATGGGCCTCCAAATATCACTTTGCCAATTCCACAAGAACTGTCTTAGCGAAAGGCTTCTTGAGGGGAAAGCTGAACTCTGTGAGATGATTTCACAGAACACAAAGAAGTTTCTCAGAAAGCTTCTTTCTCTTAGTTTTCGGAGGATATTACCTTTGGCCCTATAGTCTTTAAAGGGATCCGAAATATCTGTTCTCAGATTCCACAGAAATAAGGCTAGCAAAGAGATCCACGAAATATGGATGTAACTCTGTGAGATGAATTAACAGAACACTAAGCAGTTTCTCAGAAAGCTTCTTTCCAGATTTCATCTGAGGATATTTCCTTTTTGACCATAGCCCTCTATGGGCTTCCAAATATCACTTTGCCAATTCCACAAGAAGTGTCTTAGCGAAAGGCTTCTTGAGGGGAAAGCTGTAACTCTGTGAGCTGATTTCACAGAACACAAAGAAGTTTCTCAGAAAGCTTCATTCTGTTATTTATCGGAGGATACTTCCTTTGGCCCTACAGTCTTCAAAGGGATCCGAAATATCTGTTCTCAGACCACAGAAATAAGGCTAGCAAAGAGATCCACGAAATACAGATGTAAATCTGTGAGATGAATTAACAGAACACTAAACAGTTTCTCAGAAAGCTTCTTTCCAGATTTCATCTGAGGATATTTCCTTTTTCACCATAGCCCTCTATGGGCTTCCAAATATCACTTTGCCAATTCCACAAGAACTGTCTTAGCGAAAGGCTTCTTGAGGGGAAAGCTGTAACTCTGTGAGCTCATATCACAGAACACAAAGAAGTTTCTCAGAAAGCTTCTTTCTCTTAGTTATCGGAGGATATTTCCTTTGGCCCTATAGTCTTCAAAGGGATCCGAAATATCTGTTCTCAGATTCCACAGAAATAAGGCTAGCCAAGTGATCCACGAAACACAGATGTAACTCTGTGAGATGAATTATCAGAACACTAAGCAGTTTCTCAGAAAGGTTCTTTCCAGATTTCATCTGAGGATATTTCCTTTTTCACCATAGCCCTCTATGGGCTTCCAAATATCACTTTGCCAATTCCACAAGAACTGTCTTAGCGAAAGGCTTCTTGAGGGGAAAGCTCCAACTCTGTGAGCTCATTTAACAGAACACAAAGAAGTTTCTCAGAAAGCTTCTTTCTCTTAGTTTTCGGAGGATATTTCCTTTGGCCCTATAGTCTTCAAAGGGATCCGAAATATCTGTTCTCAGATTCCACAGAAATAAGGCTAGCAAAGAGATCCACGAAATATAGATGTAACTCTGTGAGATGAATTAACAGAACACTAAGCAGTTTCTCAGAAAGCTTCTTTCCAGATTTCATCTGAGGATATTTCCTTTTTCACCATAGCCCTCTATGGGCTTCCAAATATCACTTTGCCAATTCCACAAGAACTGTCTTAGCGAAAGGCTTCTTGAAGGGAAAGCTGTAACTCTGTGAGCTGATTTCACAGAACACAAAGAAGTTTCTCAGAAAGCTTCTTTCTCTTAGTTTTCGGAGGATATTTCCTTTGGCCCTATAGTCTTCAAAGGGATCCGAAATATCTGTTCTCAGATTCCACAGAAATAAGGCTAGCAAAGAGATCCACGAAATATAGATGTAACTCTGTGAGATGAATTAACAGAACACTAAGCAATTTCTCAGAAAGCTTCTTTCCAGATTTCATCTGAGCATATTTCCTTTTTCACCATAGCCCTCTATGGGCTTCCAAATATCACTTTGCCAATTCCACAAGAACTGTCTTAGCGAAAGGCTTCATGAGGGAAAAGCTGTAACTCTGTGAGATGATTTCACAGAACACAAAGAAGTTTCTCAGAAAGCTTCTTTTTCTTTGTTATCCGAGGATATTTCCTTTGGCCCTATAGTCTTCAAAGGGATCCGAAATATGTGTTCTCAGATTCCACAGAAATAAGCCTAGCAAAGAGATCCACGAAATACAGATGTAACTCTGTGAGATGAATTAACAGAACACTGAGCAGTTTCTCAGAAAGCTTCTTTCCAGATTTCATCGGAGGATATTTCCTTTTTGACCATAGCCCTCTATGGGCTTCCAAATATCACTTTGCCAATTCCACAAGAACTGTCTTACAGAAAGGCTTCTTGAGGGGAAAGCTGTACCTCTGTGAGATGATTTCACAGAACACAAAGTAGTTTCTCAGAAAGCTTCTTTCTCTTAGTTATCGGAGGATATTTCCTTTGGCCCTATAGTCTTCAAAGGGATCCGAAATATCTGTTCTCAGATTCCACAGAAATAAGGCTAGCAAAGAGATCCACGAAATACAGGTGTAACTCCGTGAGATGAATTAACAGAACACTAAGCAGTTTCTCAGAAAGCTTCTTTCCAGATTTCATCTGAGGATATTTCCTTTTTCACCATAGCCCTCTATGGGCTTCCAAATATCACTTTGCCAATTCCACAAGAACTGTCTTAGCGAAAGGCTTCTTAAAGGGAAAGCTGTAACTCTGTGAGCTGATTTCACAGAACACAAAGAAGTTTCTCAGAAAGCTTCTTTCTGTTAGTTTTCGGAGGATATTTCCTTTGGCCCTATAGTCTTCAAAGGGATCCGAAATATCTGTTCTCAGATTCCACAGAAATAAGGCTAGCAAAGAGATCCACGAAATATAGATGTAACTCTGTGAGATGAATTAACAGAACACTAAGCAGTTTCTCAGAATGCTTCTTTCCAGATTTCATCTGAGGATATTTCCTTTTTCACCATAGCCCTCTACGGGCTTCCAAATATCACTTTGCCAATTCCACAAGAACTGTCTTAGCGAAAGGCTTCTTGAGGGGAAAGCTGTAACTCTGTGAGATGATTTCACAGAACACAAAGAAGTTTCTCAGAAAGCTTCTTTTTCTTTGTTCTCCGAGGATATTTCCTTTGGCCCTATAGTCTTCAAAGGGATCCGAAATATCTGTTCTCAGATTCCACAGAAATAAGCCTAGCAAAGAGATCCACGAAATACAGATGTAACTCTGTGAGATGAATTAACAGAACACTAAGCAGTTTCTCAGAAAGCTTCTTTCCAGATTTCATCTGAGGATATTTCCTTTTTCACCATAGCCGTCTATGGGCCTCCAAATATCACTTTGCCAATTCCACAAGAACTGTCTTAGCGAAAGGCTTCTTGAGGGGAAAGCTGTAACTCTGTGAGATGATTACATAGAACAGAAAGAAATTTCTCACAAAGCTTCTTTCTCTTTGTTATCGGAGGATATTTCCTTTGGCCCTATAGTCTTCAAAGGGATCCGAAATATCTGTTCTCAGATTCCACAGAAATAAGGCTAGCAAAGAGATCCACGAAATACAGATGTAAATCTGTGAGATGAATTAACAGAACACTAAGCAGTTTCTCAGAAAGCTTCTTTTCAGATTTCATCTGAGGATATTTCCTTTTTCACCATAGCCCTCTATGGGCTTCCATATATCACTTTGCCAATTCCACAAGAACTGTCTTAGCGAAAGGCTTCTTGAGGGGAAAGCTGTAACTCTGTGAGATGATTTCACAGAACACAAAGAAGTTTCTCAGAAAGCTTCTTTTTCTTTGTTCTCCGAGGATATTTCCTTTGGCCCTATAGTCTTCAAAGGGATCAGAAATATCTGTTCTCAGATTCCACAGAAATAAGCCTAGCAAAGAGATCCACGAAATACAGATGTAACTCTGTGAGATGAATTAACAGAACACTAAGCAGTTTCTCAGAAAGCTTCTTTCCAGATTTCATCTGAGGATATTTCCTTTTTCACCATAGCCGTCTATGGGCCTCCAAATATCACTTTGCCAATTCCACAAGAACTGTCTTAGCGAAAGGCTTCTTGAGGGGAAAGCTGTAACTCTGTGAGATGATTACATAGAACAGAAAGAAATTTCTCACAAAGCTTCTTTCTCTTTGTTATCGGAGGATATTTCCTTTGGCCCTATAGTCTTCAAAGGGATCCGAAATATCTGTTCTCAGATTCCACAGAAATAAGGCTAGCAAAGAGATCCACGAAATACAGATGTAACTCTGTGAGATGAATTAACAGAACACTAAGCAGTTTCTCAGAAAGCTTCTTTTCAGATTTCATCTGAGGATATTTCCTTTTTCACCATAGCCCTCTATGGGCTTCCAAATATCACTTTGCCAATTCCACAAGAGCTGTCTTAGCGAAAGGCTTCTTGAGGGGAAAGCTGTAACTCTGTGAGCTCATTTCACAGAACACAAAGAAGTTTCTCAGAAAGCTTCTTTCTCTTAGTTTTCGGAGGATATTACCTTTGGCCCTATAGTCTTTAAAGGGATCCGAAATATCTGTTCTCAGATTCCACAGAAATAAGGCTAGCAAAGAGATCCACGAAATATGGATGTAACTCTGTGAGATGAATTAACAGAACACTAAGCAGTTTCTCAGAAAGCTTCTTTCCAGATTTCATCTGAGGATATTTCCTTTTTGACCATAGCCCTCTATGGGCTTCCAAATATCACTTTGCCAATTCCACAAGAACTGTCTTAGCGAAAGGCTTCTTGAGGGGAAAGCTGTAACTCTGTGAGCTGATTTCACAGAACACAGAGAAGTTTCTCAGAAAGCTTCATTCTGTTAGTTTTCGGAGGATATTTCCTTTGGCCCTATAGTCTTCAAAGGGATCCGAAATATCTGTTCTCAGATTCCACAGAAATAAGGCTAGCAAAGAGATCTACGAAATATAGATGTAACTCTGTGAGATGAATTAACAGAACACTAAGCAGTTTCTCAGAAAGCTTCTTTCCAGATTTCATCTGAGGATATTTCCTTTTTCACCATAGCCCTGAATGGGCTTCCAATATCACTTTGCCAATTCCACGAGAACTGTCTTAGCGAAAGGCTTCTTGAGGGGAAAGCTGTAACTCTGTGAGCTCATTTCACAGAACACAAAGAAGTTTCTCAGAAAGCTTCTTTCTCTTAGTTTTCGGAGGATATTTCCTTTGGCCCTATAGTCTTCAAAGGGATCCGAAATATCTGTTCTCAGATTCCACAGAAATAAGCCTAGCAAAGAGATCCACGAAATACAGATGTAACTCTGTGAGATGAAATAACAGAACACTAAGCAGTTTCTCAGAAAGCTTCTTTCCAGATTTCATCTGAGGATATTTCCTTTTTTACCATAGCCGTCTATGGGCCTCCAAATATCACTTTGCCAATTCCACAAGAACTGTCTTAGCGAAAGGCTTCTTGAGGGGAAAGCTGTAACTCTGTGAGATGATTACATAGAACAGAAAGAAATTTCTCACAAAGCTTCTTTCTCTTTGTTATCGGAGGATATTTCCTTTGGCCCTATAGTCTTCAAAGGGATCCGAAATATCTGTTCTCAGATTCCACAGAAATAAGGCTAGCAAAGAGATCCACGAAATATAGATGTAACTCTGTGAGATGAATTAACAGAACACTAAGCAGTTTCTCAGAATGCTTCTTTCCAGATTTCATCTGAGGATATTTCCTTTTTCACCCTAGCCCTCTATGGGCTTCCAAATATCACTTTGCCAATTCCACAAGAACTGTCTTAGCGAAAGGCTTCTTGAGGGGAAAGCTGTAACTCTGTGAGATGATTTCACAGAACACAAAGAAGTTTCTCAGAAAGCTTCTTTTTCTTTGTTATCCGAGGATATTTCCTTTGGCCCTATAGTCTTCAAAGGGATCCGAAATATCTGTTCTCAGATTCCACAGAAATAAGCCTAGCAAATAGATCCACGAAATACAGATGTAACTCTGTGAGATGAATTAACAGAACACTAAGCAGTTTCTCAGAAAGCTTCTTTCCAGATTTCATCTGAGGATATTTCCTTTTTCACCATAGCCGTCTATGGGCCTCCAAATATCACTTTGCCAATTCCACAAGAACTGTCTTAGCGAAAGGCTTCTTGAGGGGAAAGCTGAACTCTGTGAGATGATTTCACAGAACACAAAGAAGTTTCTCAGAAAGCTTCTTTCTCTTAGTTTTCGGAGGATATTACCTTTGGCCCTATAGTCTTTAAAGGGATCCGAAATATCTGTTCTCAGATTCCACAGAAATAAGGCTAGCAAAGAGATCCACGAAATATGGATGTAACTCTGTGAGATGAATTAACAGAACACTAAGCAGTTTCTCAGAAAGCTTCTTTCCAGATTTCATCTGAGGATATTTCCTTTTTGACCATAGCCCTCTATGGGCTTCCAAATATCACTTTGCCAATTCCACAAGAAGTGTCTTAGCGAAAGGCTTCTTGAGGGGAAAGCTGTAACTCTGTGAGCTGATTTCACAGAACACAAAGAAGTTTCTCAGAAAGCTTCATTCTGTTATTTATCGGAGGATATTTCCTTTGGCCCTACAGTCTTCAAAGGGATCCGAAATATCTGTTCTCAGACCACAGAAATAAGGCTAGCAAAGAGATCCACGAAATACAGATGTAAATCTGTGAGATGAATTAACAGAACACTAAACAGTTTCTCAGAAAGCTTCTTTCCAGATTTCATCTGAGGATATTTCCTTTTTCACCATAGCCCTCTATGGGCTTCCAAATATCACTTTGCCAATTCCACAAGAACTGTCTTAGCGAAAGGCTTCTTGAGGGGAAAGCTGTAACTCTGTGAGCTCATATCACAGAACACAAAGAAGTTTCTCAGAAAGCTTCTTTCTCTTAGTTATCGGAGGATATTTCCTTTGGCCCTATAGTCTTCAAAGGGATCCGAAATATCTGTTCTCAGATTCCACAGAAATAAGGCTAGCCAAGTGATCCACGAAACACAGATGTAACTCTGTGAGATGAATTATCAGAACACTAAGCAGTTTCTCAGAAAGGTTCTTTCCAGATTTCATCTGAGGATATTTCCTTTTTCACCATAGCCCTCTATGGGCTTCCAAATATCACTTTGCCAATTCCACAAGAACTGTCTTAGCGAAAGGCTTCTTGAGGGGAAAGCTCCAACTCTGTGAGCTCATTTAACAGAACACAAAGAAGTTTCTCAGAAAGCTTCTTTCTCTTAGTTTTCGGAGGATATTTCCTTTGGCCCTATAGTCTTCAAAGGGATCCGAAATATCTGTTCTCAGATTCCACAGAAATAAGGCTAGCAAAGATATCCACGAAATATAGATGTAACTCTGTGAGATGAATTAACAGAACACTAAGCAGTTTCTCAGAAAGCTTCTTTCCAGATTTCATCTGAGGATATTTCCTTTTTCACCATAGCCCTCTATGGGCTTCCAAATATCACTTTGCCAATTCCACAAGAACTGTCTTAGCGAAAGGCTTCTTGAAGGGAAAGCTGTAACTCTGTGAGCTGATTTCACAGAACACAAAGAAGTTTCTCAGAAAGCTTCTTTCTCTTAGTTTTCGGAGGATATTTCCTTTGGCCCTATAGTCTTCAAAGGGATCCGAAATATCTGTTCTCAGATTCCACAGAAATAAGGCTAGCAAAGAGATCCACGAAATATAGATGTAACTCTGTGAGATGAATTAACAGAACACTAAGCAATTTCTCAGAAAGCTTCTTTCCAGATTTCATCTGAGCATATTTCCTTTTTCACCATAGCCCTCTATGGGCTTCCAAATATCACTTTGCCAATTCCACAAGAACTGTCTTAGCGAAAGGCTTCATGAGGGAAAAGCTGTAACTCTGTGAGATGATTTCACAGAACACAAAGAAGTTTCTCAGAAAGCTTCTTTTTCTTTGTTATCCGAGGATATTTCCTTTGGCCCTATAGTCTTCAAAGGGATCCGAAATATGTGTTCTCAGATTCCACAGAAATAAGCCTAGCAAAGAGATCCACGAAATACAGATGTAACTCTGTGAGATGAATTAACAGAACACTGAGCAGTTTCTCAGAAAGCTTCTTTCCAGATTTCATCGGAGGATATTTCCTTTTTGACCATAGCCCTCTATGGGCTTCCAAATATCACTTTGCCAATTCCACAAGAACTGTCTTACAGAAAGGCTTCTTGAGGGGAAAGCTGTACCTCTGTGAGATGATTTCACAGAACACAAAGTAGTTTCTCAGAAAGCTTCTTTCTCTTAGTTATCGGAGGATATTTCCTTTGGCCCTATAGTCTTCAAAGGGATCCGAAATATCTGTTCTCAGATTCCACAGAAATAAGGCTAGCAAAGAGATCCACGAAATACAGGTGTAACTCCGTGAGATGAATTAACAGAACACTAAGCAGTTTCTCAGAAAGCTTCTTTCCAGATTTCATCTGAGGATATTTCCTTTTTCACCATAGCCCTCTATGGGCTTCCAAATATCACTTTGCCAATTCCACAAGAACTGTCTTAGCGAAAGGCTTCTTAAAGGGAAAGCTGTAACTCTGTGAGCTGATTTCACAGAACACAAAGAAGTTTCTCAGAAAGCTTCTTTCTGTTAGTTTTCGGAGGATATTTCCTTTGGCCCTATAGTCTTCAAAGGGATCCGAAATATCTGTTCTCAGATTCCACAGAAATAAGGCTAGCAAAGAGATCCACGAAATATAGATGTAACTCTGTGAGATGAATTAACAGAACACTAAGCAGTTTCTCAGAATGCTTCTTTCCAGATTTCATCTGAGGATATTTCCTTTTTCACCATAGCCCTCTACGGGCTTCCAAATATCACTTTGCCAATTCCACAAGAACTGTCTTAGCGAAAGGCTTCTTGAGGGGAAAGCTGTAACTCTGTGAGATGATTTCACAGAACACAAAGAAGTTTCTCAGAAAGCTTCTTTTTCTTTGTTCTCCGAGGATATTTCCTTTGGCCCTATAGTCTTCAAAGGGATCCGAAATATCTGTTCTCAGATTCCACAGAAATAAGCCTAGCAAAGAGATCCACGAAATACAGATGTAACTCTGTGAGATGAATTAACAGAACACTAAGCAGTTTCTCAGAAAGCTTCTTTCCAGATTTCATCTGAGGATATTTCCTTTTTCACCATAGCCGTCTATGGGCCTCCAAATATCACTTTGCCAATTCCACAAGAACTGTCTTAGCGAAAGGCTTCTTGAGGGGAAAGCTGTAACTCTGTGAGATGATTACATAGAACAGAAAGAAATTTCTCACAAAGCTTCTTTCTCTTTGTTATCGGAGGATATTTCCTTTGGCCCTATAGTCTTCAAAGGGATCCGAAATATCTGTTCTCAGATTCCACAGAAATAAGGCTAGCAAAGAGATCCACGAAATACAGATGTAAATCTGTGAGATGAATTAACAGAACACTAAGCAGTTTCTCAGAAAGCTTCTTTTCAGATTTCATCTGAGGATATTTCCTTTTTCACCATAGCCCTCTATGGGCTTCCATATATCACTTTGCCAATTCCACAAGAACTGTCTTAGCGAAAGGCTTCTTGAGGGGAAAGCTGTAACTCTGTGAGCTCATTTCACAGAACACAAAGAAGTTTCTCAGAAAGCTTCTTTCTCTTAGTTTTCGGAGGATATTACCTTTGGCCCTATAGTCTTCAAAGGGATCCGAAATATCTGTTCTCAGATTCCACAGAAATAAGGCTAGCAAAGAGATCCACGAAATATGGATGTAACTCTGTGAGATGAATTAACAGAACACTAAGCAGTTTCTCAGAAAGCTTCTTTCCAGATTTCATCTGAGGATATTTCCTTTTTGACCATAGCCCTCTATGGGCTTCCAAATATCACTTTGCCAATTCCACAAGAACTGTCTTAGCGAAAGGCTTCTTGAGGGGAGAGCTGTAACTCTGTGAGCTGATTTCACAGAACACAAAGAAGTTTCTCAGAAAGCTTCATTCTGTTAGTTTTCGGAGGATATTTCCTTTGGCCCTATAGTCTTCAAAGGGATCCGAAATATCTGTTCTCAGATTCCACAGAAATAAGGCTAGCAAAGAGATCCACGAAATATAGATGTAACTCTGTGAGATGAATTAACAGAACACTAAGCAGTTTCTCAGAAAGCTTCTTTCTAGATTTCATCTGAGGATATTTCCTTTTTCACCATAGCCCTGAATGGGCTTCCAATATCACTTTGCCAATTCCACGAGAACTGTCTTAGCGAAAGGCTTCTTGAGGGGAAAGCTGTAACTCTGTGAGCTCATTTCACAGAACACAAAGAAGTTTCTCAGAAAGCTTCTTTCTCTTAGTTTTCGGAGGATATTTCCTTTGGCCCTATAGTCTTCAAAGGGATCCGAAATATCTGTTCTCAGATTCCACAGAAATAAGCCTAGCAAATAGATCCACGAAATACAGATGTAACTCTGTGAGATGAAATAACAGAACACTAAGCAGTTTCTCAGAAAGCTTCTTTCCAGATTTCATCTGAGGATATTTCCTTTTTTACCATAGCCGTCTATGGGCCTCCAAATATCACTTTGCCAATTCCACAAGAACTGTCTTAGCGAAAGGCTTCTTGAGGGGAAAGCTGTAACTCTGTGAGATGATTACATAGAACAGAAAGAAATTTCTCACAAAGCTTCTTTCTCTTTGTTATCGGAGGATATTTCCTTTGGCCCTATAGTCTTCAAAGGGATCCGAAATATCTGTTCTCAGATTCCACAGAAATAAGGCTAGCAAAGAGATCCACGAAATATGGATGTAACTCTGTGAGATGAATTAACAGAACACTAAGCAGTTTCTCAGAAAGCTTCTTTCCAGATTTCATCTGAGGATATTTCCTTTTTGACCATAGCCCTCTATGGGCTTCCAAATATCACTTTGCCAATTCCACAAGAACTGTCTTAGCGAAAGGCTTCTTGAGGGGAAAGCTGTAACTCTGTGAGCTGATTTCACAGAACACAAAGAAGTTTCTCAGAAAGCTTCATTCTGTTATTTATCGGAGGATATTTCCTTTGGCCCTATAGTCTTCAAAGGGATCCGAAATATCTGTTCTCAGACCACAGAAATAAGGCTAGCAAAGAGATCCACGAAATACAGATGTAAATCTGTGAGATGAATTAACAGAACACTAAGCAGTTTCTCAGAAAGGTTCTTTCCAGATTTCATCTGAGGATATTTCCTTTTTCACCATAGCCCTCTATGGGCTTCCACATATCACTTTGCCAATTCCACAAGAACTATCTTAGCGAAAGGCTTCTTGAAGGGAAAGCTGTAACTCTGTGAGCTGATTTCACAGAACACAAAGAAGTTGATCAGAAAGCTTCTTTCTGTTAGTTTTCGGAGGATATTTCCTTTGGCCCTATAGTCTTCAAAGGGATCCGAAATATCTGTTCTCAGATTCCACAGAAATAAGCCTAGCAAAGAGATCCACGAAATATAGATGTAACTCTGTGAGATGAATTAACAGAACACTAAGCAGTTTCTCAGAAAGCTTCTTTCCAGATTTCATCGGAGGATATTTACTTTTTCACCACAGCCCTCTATGGGCTTCCAAATATCACTTTGGCAATTCCACAAGAACTGTCTTAGCGAAAGGCTTCTTGAGGGGAAAGCTGTAACTCTGTGAGCTCATATCACAGAACACAAAGAAGTTTCTCAGAAAGCTTCTTTCTCTTAGTTATCGGAGGATATTTCCTTTGGCCCTATAGTCTTCAAAGGGATCCGAAATATCTGTTCTCAGATTCCACAGAAATAAGGCTAGCAAAGAGATCCACGAAATACAGGTGTAACTCCGTGAGATGAATTAACAGAACACTAAGCAGTTTCTCAGAAAGCTTCTTTCCAGATTTCATCTGAGGATATTTCCTTTTTCACCATAGCCCTCTATGGGCTTCCAAATATCACTTTGCCAATTCCACAAGAACTGTCTTAGCGAAAGGCTTCTTGAAGGGAAAGCTGTAACTCTGTGAGCTGATTTCACAGAACACAAAGAAGTTTCTCAGAAAGCTTCTTTCTGTTAGTTTTCGGAGGATATTTCCTTTGGCCCTATAGTCTTCAAAGGGATCCGAAATATCTGTTCTCAGATTCCACAGAAATAAGCCTAGCAAAGAGATCCACGAAATATAGATGTAACTCTGTGAGATGAATTAACAGAACACTAAGCAGTTTCTCAGAATGCTTCTTTCCAGATTTCATCTGAGGATATTTCCTTTTTCACCATAGCCCTCTATGGGCTTCCAAATATCACTTTGCCAATTCCACAAGAACTGTCTTAGCGAAAGGCTTCTTGAGGGGAAAGCTGTAACTCTGTGAGATGATTTCACAGAACACAAAGAAGTTTCTCAGAAGGCTTCTTTTTCTTTGTTCTCCGAGGATATTTCCTTTGGCCCTATAGTCTTCAAAGGGATCCGAAATATCTGTTCTCAGATTCCACAGAAATAAGCCTAGCAAAGAGATCCACGAAATACAGATGTAACTCTGTGAGATGAATTAACAGAACACTAAGCAGTTTCTCAGAAAGCTTCTTTCCAGATTTCATCGGAGGATATTTCCTTTTTCACCATAGCCGTCTATGGGCCTCCAAATATCACTTTGCCAATTCCACAAGAACTGTCTTAGCGAAAGGCTTCTTGAGGGGAAAGCTGTAACTCTGTGAGATGATTACATAGAACAGAAAGAAATTTCTCACAAAGCTTCTTTCTCTTTGTTATCGGAGGATATTTCCTTTGGCCCTATAGTCTTCAAAGGGATCCGAAATATCTGTTCTCAGATTCCACAGAAATAAGGCTAGCAAAGAGATCCACGAAATACAGATGTAAATCTGTGAGATGAATTAACAGAACACTAAGCAGTTTCTCAGAAAGCTTCTTTTCAGATTTCATCTGAGGATATTTCCTTTTTCACCATAGCCCTCTATGGGCTTCCATATATCACTTTGCCAATTCCACAAGAACTGTCTTAGCGAAAGGCTTCTTGAGGGGAAAGCTGTAACTCTGTGAGCTCATTTCACAGAACACAAAGAAGTTTCTCAGAAAGCTTCTTTCTCTTAGTTTTCGGAGGATATTACCTTTGGCCCTATAGTCTTCAAAGGGATCCGAAATATCTGTTCTCAGATTCCACAGAAATAAGGCTAGCAAAGAGATCCACGAAATATGGATGTAACTCTGTGAGATGAATTAACAGAACACTAAGCAGTTTCTCAGAAAGCTTCTTTCCAGATTTCATCTGAGGATATTTCCTTTTTGACCATAGCCCTCTATGGGCTTCCAAATATCACTTTGCCAATTCCACAAGAACTGTCTTAGCGAAAGGCTTCTTGAGGGGAGAGCTGTAACTCTGTGAGCTGATTTCACAGAACACAAAGAAGTTTCTCAGAAAGCTTCATTCTGTTAGTTTTCGGAGGATATTTCCTTTGGCCCTATAGTCTTCAAAGGGATCCGAAATATCTGTTCTCAGATTCCACAGAAATAAGGCTAGCAAAGAGATCCACGAAATATAGATGTAACTCTGTGAGATGAATTAACAGAACACTAAGCAGTTTCTCAGAAAGCTTCTTTCCAGATTTCATCTGAGGATATTTCCTTTTTCACCATAGCCCTGAATGGGCTTCCAATATCACTTTGCCAATTCCACGAGAACTGTCTTAGCGAAAGGCTTCTTGAGGGGAAAGCTGTAACTCTGTGAGATGATTTCACAGAACACAAAGAAGTTTCTCAGAAAGCTTCTTTTTCTTTGTTATCCGAGGATATTTCCTTTGGCCCTATAGTCTTCAAAGGGATCCGAAATATCTGTTCTCAGATTCCACAGAAATAAGCCTAGCAAAGAGATCCACGAAATACAGATGTAACTCTGTGAGATGAATTAACAGAACACTAAGCAGTTTCTCAGAAAGCTTCTTTCCAGATTTCATCTGAGGATATTTCCTTTTTCACCATAGCCGTCTATGGGCCTCCAAATATCACTTTGCCAATTCCACAAGAACTGTCTTAGCGAAAGGCTTCTTGAGGGGAAAGCTGTAACTCTGTGAGATGATTACATAGAACAGAAAGAAATTTCTCACAAAGCTTCTTTCTCTTTGTTATCGGAGGATATTTCCTTTGGCCCTATAGTCTTCAAAGGGATCCGAAATATCTGTTCTCAGATTCCACAGAAATAAGGCTAGCAAAGAGATCCACGAAATACAGATGTAAATCTGTGAGATGAATTAACAGAACACTAAGCAGTTTCTCAGAAAGCTTCTTTTCAGATTTCATCTGAGGATATTTCCTTTTTCACCATAGCCCTCTATGGGCTTCCATATATCACTTTGCCAATTCCACAAGAACTGTCTTAGCGAAAGGCTTCTTGAGGGGAAAGCTGTAACTCTGTGAGCTCATTTCACAGAACACAAAGAAGTTTCTCAGAAAGCTTCTTTCTCTTAGTTTTCGGAGGATATTACCTTTGGCCCTATAGTCTTCAAAGGGATCCGAAATATCTGTTCTCAGATTCCACAGAAATAAGGCTAGCAAAGAGATCCACGAAATATGGATGTAACTCTGTGAGATGAATTAACAGAACACTAAGCAGTTTCTCAGAAAGCTTCTTTCCAGATTTCATCTGAGGATATTTCCTTTTTGACCATAGCCCTCTATGGGCTTCCAAATATCACTTTGCCAATTCCACAAGAACTGTCTTAGCGAAAGGCTTCTTGAGGGGAGAGCTGTAACTCTGTGAGCTGATTTCACAGAACACAAAGAAGTTTCTCAGAAAGCTTCATTCTGTTAGTTTTCGGAGGATATTTCCTTTGGCCCTATAGTCTTCAAAGGGATCCGAAATATCTGTTCTCAGATTCCACAGAAATAAGGCTAGCAAAGAGATCCACGAAATATAGATGTAACTCTGTGAGATGAATTAACAGAACACTAAGCAGTTTCTCAGAAAGCTTCTTTCCAGATTTCATCTGAGGATATTTCCTTTTTCACCATAGCCCTGAAAGGGCTTCCAATATCACTTTGCCAATTCCACGAGAACTGTCTTAGCGAAAGGCTTCTTGAGGGGAAAGCTGTAACTCTGTGAGCTCATTTCACAGAACACAAAGAAGTTTCTCAGAAAGCTTCTTTCTCTTAGTTTTCGGAGGATATTTCCTTTGGCCCTATAGTCTTCAAAGGGATCCGAAATATCTGTTCTCAGATTCCACAGAAATAAGCCTAGCAAATAGATCCACGAAATACAGATGTAACTCTGTGAGATGAAATAACAGAACACTAAGCAGTTTCTCAGAAAGCTTCTTTCCAGATTTCATCTGAGGATATTTCCTTTTTTACCATAGCCGTCTATGGGCCTCCAAATATCACTTTGCCAATTCCACAAGAACTGTCTTAGCGAAAGGCTTCTTGAGGGGAAAGCTGTAACTCTGTGAGATGATTACATAGAACAGAAAGAAATTTCTCACAAAGCTTCTTTCTCTTTGTTATCGGAGGATATTTCCTTTGGCCCTATAGTCTTCAAAGGGATCCGAAATATCTGTTCTCAGATTCCACAGAAATAAGGCTAGCAAAGAGATCCACGAAATATGGATGTAACTCTGTGAGATGAATTAACAGAACACTAAGCAGTTTCTCAGAAAGCTTCTTTCCAGATTTCATCTGAGGATATTTCCTTTTTGACCATAGCCCTCTATGGGCTTCCAAATATCACTTTGCCAATTCCACAAGAACTGTCTTAGCGAAAGGCTTCTTGAGGGGAAAGCTGTAACTCTGTGAGCTGATTTCACAGAACACAAAGAAGTTTCTCAGAAAGCTTCATTCTGTTATTTATCGGAGGATATTTCCTTTGGCCCTATAGTCTTCAAAGGGATCCGAAATATCTGTTCTCAGACCACAGAAATAAGGCTAGCAAAGAGATCCACGAAATACAGATGTAAATCTGTGAGATGAATTAACAGAACACTAAGCAGTTTCTCAGAAAGGTTCTTTCCAGATTTCATCTGAGGATATTTCCTTTTTCACCATAGCCCTCTATGGGCTTCCACATATCACTTTGCCAATTCCACAAGAACTATCTTAGCGAAAGGCTTCTTGAAGGGAAAGCTGTAACTCTGTGAGCTGATTTCACAGAACACAAAGAAGTTTCTCAGAAAGCTTCTTTCTGTTAGTTTTCGGAGGATATTTCCTTTGGCCCTATAGTCTTCAAAGGGATCCGAAATATCTGTTCTCAGATTCCACAGAAATAAGCCTAGCAAAGAGATCCACGAAATATAGATGTAACTCTGTGAGATGAATTAACAGAACACTAAGCAGTTTCTCAGAAAGCTTCTTTCCAGATTTCATCGGAGGATATTTCCTTTTTCACCACAGCCCTCTATGGGCTTCCAAATATCACTTTGGCAATTCCACAAGAACTGTCTTAGCGAAAGGCTTCTTGAGGGGAAAGCTGTAACTCTGTGAGCTCATATCACAGAACACAAAGAAGTTTCTCAGAAAGCTTCTTTCTCTTAGTTATCGGAGGATATTTCCTTTGGCCCTATAGTCTTCAAAGGGATCCGAAATATCTGTTCTCAGATTCCACAGAAATAAGGCTAGCAAAGAGATCCACGAAATACAGGTGTAACTCCGTGAGATGAATTAACAGAACACTAAGCAGTTTCTCAGAAAGCTTCTTTCCAGATTTCATCTGAGGATATTTCCTTTTTCACCATAGCCCTCTATGGGCTTCCAAATATCACTTTGCCAATTCCACAAGAACTGTCTTAGCGAAAGGCTTCTTGAAGGGAAAGCTGTAACTCTGTGAGCTGATTTCACAGAACACAAAGAAGTTTCTCAGAAAGCTTCTTTCTGTTAGTTTTCGGAGGATATTTCCTTTGGCCCTATAGTCTTCAAAGGGATCCGAAATATCTGTTCTCAGATTCCACAGAAATAAGCCTAGCAAAGAGATCCACGAAATATAGATGTAACTCTGCGAGATGAATTAACAGAACACTAAGCAGTTTCTCAGAATGCTTCTTTCCAGATTTCATCTGAGGATATTTCCTTTTTCACCATAGCCCTCTATGGGCTTCCAAATATCACTTTGCCAATTCCACAAGAACTGTCTTAGCGAAAGGCTTCTTGAGGGGAAAGCTGTAACTCTGTGAGATGATTTCACAGAACACAAAGAAGTTTCTCAGAAGGCTTCTTTTTCTTTGTTCTCCGAGGATATTTCCTTTGGCCCTATAGTCTTCAAAGGGATCCGAAATATCTGTTCTCAGATTCCACAGAAATAAGCCTAGCAAAGAGATCCACGAAATACAGATGTAACTCTGTGAGATGAATTAACAGAACACTAAGCAGTTTCTCAGAAAGCTTCTTTCCAGATTTCATCGGAGGATATTTCCTTTTTCACCATAGCCGTCTATGGGCCTCCAAATATCACTTTGCCAATTCCACAAGAACTGTCTTAGCGAAAGGCTTCTTGAGGGGAAAGCTGTAACTCTGTGAGATGATTACATAGAACAGAAAGAAATTTCTCACAAAGCTTCTTTCTCTTTGTTATCGGAGGATATTTCCTTTGGCCCTATAGTCTTCAAAGGGATCCGAAATATCTGTTCTCAGATTCCACAGAAATAAGGCTAGCAAAGAGATCCACGAAATACAGATGTAACTCTGTGAGATGAATTAACAGAACACTAAGCAGTTTCTCAGAAAGCTTCTTTTCAGATTTCATCTGAGGATATTTCCTTTTTCACCATAGCCCTCTATGGGCTTCCAAATATCACTTTGCCAATTCCACAAGAACTGTCTTAGCGAAAGGCTTCTTGAGGGGAAAGCTGTAACTCTGTGAGCTGATTTCACAGAACACAAAGAAGTTTCTCAGAAAGCTTCTTTCTCTTAGTTTTCGGAGGATATTACCTTTGGCCCTATAGTCTTTAAAGGGATCCGAAATATCTGTTCTCAGATTCCACAGAAATAAGGCTAGCAAAGAGATCCACGAAATATGGATGTAACTCTGTGAGATGAATTAACAGAACACTAAGCAGTTTCTCAGAAAGCTTCTTTCCAGATTTCATCTGAGGATATTTCCTTTTTGACCATAGCCCTCTATGGGCTTCCAAATATCACTTTGCCAATTCCACAAGAACTGTCTTAGCGAAAGGCTTCTTGAGGGGAAAGCTGTAACTCTGTGAGCTGATTTCACAGAACACAAAGAAGTTTCTCAGAAAGCTTCATTCTGTTAGTTTTCGGAGGATATTTCCTTTGGCCCTATAGTCTTCAAAGGGATCCGAAATATCTGTTCTCAGATTCCACAGAAATAAGGCTAGCAAAGAGATCCACGAAATATAGATGTAACTCTGTGAGATTAATTAACAGAACACTAAGCAGTTTCTCAGAAAGCTTCTTTCCAGATTTCATCTGAGGATATTTCCTTTTTCACCATAGCCCTGAATGGGCTTCCAATATCACTTTGCCAATTCCACGAGAACTGTCTTAGCGAAAGGCTTCTTGAGGGGAAAGCTGTAACTCTGTGAGCTCATTTCACAGAACACAAAGAAGTTTCTCAGAAAGCTTCTTTCTCTTAGTTTTCGGAGGATATTTCCTTTGGCCCTATAGTCTTCAAAGGGATCCGAAATATCTGTTCTCAGATTCCACAGAAATAAGCCTAGCAAAGAGATCCACGAAATACAGATGTAACTCTGTGAGATGAAATAACAGAACACTAAGCAGTTTCTCAGAAAGCTTCTTTCCAGATTTCATCTGAGGATATTTCCTTTTTTACCATAGCCTTCTATGGGCCTCCAAATATCACTTTGCCAATTCCACAAGAACTGTCTTAGCGAAAGGCTTCTTGAGGGGAAAGCTGTAACTCTGTGAGATGATTACATAGAACAGAAAGAAATTTCTCACAAAGCTTCTTTCTCTTTGTTATCGGAGGATATTTCCTTTGGCCCTATAGTCTTCAAAGGGATCCGAAATATCTGTTCTCAGATTCCACAGAAATAAGGCTAGCAAAGAGATCCACGAAATATAGATGTAACTCTGTGAGATGAATTAACAGAACACTAAGCAGTTTCTCAGAATGCTTCTTTCCAGATTTCATCTGAGGATATTTCCTTTTTCACCATAGCCCTCTATGGGCTTCCAAATATCACTTTGCCAATTCCACAAGAACTGTCTTAGCGAAAGGCTTCTTGAGGGGAAAGCTGTAACTCTGTGAGATGATTTCACAGAACACAAAGAAGTTTCTCAGAAAGCTTCTTTTTCTTTGTTATCCGAGGATATTTCCTTTGGCCCTATAGTCTTCAAAGGGATCCGAAATATCTGTTCTCAGATTCCACAGAAATAAGCCTAGCAAAGAGATCCACGAAATACAGATGTAACTCTGTGAGATGAATTAACAGAACACTAAGCAGTTTCTCAGAAAGCTTCTTTCCAGATTTCATCTGAGGATATTTCCTTTTTCACCATAGCCGTCTATGGGCCTCCAAATATCACTTTTCCAATTCCACAAGAACTGTCTTAGCGAAAGGCTTCTTGAGGGGAAAGCTGAACTCTGTGAGATGATTTCACAGAACACAAAGAAGTTTCTCAGAAATCTTCTTTCTCTTAGTTTTCGGAGGATATTACCTTTGGCCCTATAGTCTTTAAAGGGATCCCAAATATCTGTTCTCAGATTCCACAGAAATAAGGCTAGCAAAGAGATCCACGAAATATGGATGTAACTCTGTGAGATGAATTAACAGAACACTAAGCAGTTTCTCAGAAAGCTTCTTTCCAGATTTCATCTGAGGATATTTCCTTTTTGACCATAGCCCTCTATGGGCTTCCAAATATCACTTTGCCAATTCCACAAGAACTGTCTTAGCGAAAGGCTTCTTGAGGGGAAAGCTGTAACTCTGTGAGCTGATTTCACAGAACACAAAGAAGTTTCTCAGAAAGCTTCATTCTGTTATTTATCGGAGGATATTTCCTTTGGCCCTATAGTCTTCAAAGGGATCCGAAATATCTGTTCTCAGACCACAGAAATAAGGCTAGCAAAGAGATCCACGAAATACAGATGTAAATCTGTGAGATGAATTAACAGAACACTAAGCAGTTTCTCAGAAAGCTTCTTTCCAGATTTCATCTGAGGATATTTCCTTTTTCACCATAGCCCTCTATGGGCTTCCAAATATCACTTTGCCAATTCCACAGGAACTGTCTTAGCGAAAGGCTTCTTGAGGGGAAAGCTGTAACTCTGTGAGCTCATTTCACAGAACACAAAGAAGTTTCTCAGAAAGCTTCTTTCTCTTAGTTTTCGGAGGATATTACCTTTGGCCCTATAGTCTTCAAAGGGATCCGAAATATCTGTTCTCAGATTCCACAGAAATAAGGCTAACAAAGAGATCCACGAAATATAGATGTAACTCTGTGAGATGAATTAACAGAACACTAAGCAGTTTCTCAGAAAGCTTCTTTCCAGATTTCATCGGAGGATATTTCCTTTTTCACCATAGCCCTCTAAGGGCTTCCAAATATCACTTTGCCAATTCCACAAGAACTGTCTTAGCGAAAGGCTTCTTGAGTGGAAAGCTGTAACTCTGTGAGATGATTTCACAGAACACAAAGAAGTTTCTCAGAAAGCTTCTTTTTCTTTGTTCTCGAGTATATTTCCTTTAGCCCTATAGTCTTCAAAGGGATCCGAAATATCTGTTCTCAGATTCCACAGAAATAAGCCTCGCAAAGAGATCCACGAAATACAGATGTAACTCTGTGAGATGAATTAACAGAACACTGAGAAGTTTCTCAGAAAGCTTCTTTCCAGATTTCATCTAAGGATATTTCCTTTCTCACCATAGCCCTCAAAGGGCTTAAAATATCACCTTGCCAATTCCACAAGAACTGTCTTAGCGAAAGGCTTCTTGAGGGGAAAGCTGTATCTCTGTGAGATGATTTCACAGAACACAAAGAAGTTTCTCGGAAAGCTTCTTTCTCTTAGTTATCAGAGGATATTTCCTTTGGCCCTATAGTCTTCAAAGGGATCTGAAATATCTGTTCTCATTTTCCACAGAAATAAGGCTAGCCAAGTGATCCACGAAATACAGATGTAACTCTGTGAGATGAATTAACAGAACACTGAGCAGTTTCTCAGAAAGCTTCTTTCCAGATTTTATCTCATTATATTTCCTTTTTCACCATAGCCCTCTGTGGGCTTCCAAATATCACTTTGCCAATTCCACAAGAACTGTCTTAGCGAAAGGTCTTGAGGGGAAAGCTGTAACTCTGTGAGATGATTACATAGAACAGAAAGAAATTTCTCACAAAGCTTCTTTCTCTTTGTTATCGGAGGATATTTCCTTTGGCCCTATAGTCTTCAAAGGGATCCGAAATATCTGTTCTCAGATTCCACAGAAATAAGGCTAGCAAAGAGATCCACGAAATACAGATGTAAATCTGTGAGATGAATTAACAGAACAGTTAATTTCTAAGCAGTTTCTCAGAAAGCTTCTTTCCAGATTTCATCTGAGGATATTTCCTTTTTCACCATAGCCCTCTATGGGCTTCCAAATATCACTTTGCCAATTCCACAAGAACTGTCTTAGCGAAAGGCTTCTTGAGGGGAAAGCTGTAACTCTGTGAGCTCATTTCACAGAACACAAAGAAGTTTCTCAGAAAGCTTCTTTCTCTTAGTTTTCGGAGGATATTTCCTTTGGCCCTATAGTCTTCAAAAGGATCCGAAATATCTGTTCTCAGATTCCACAGAAATAAGCCTAGCAAAGAGATCCACGAAATACAGATGTAACTCTGTGAGATGAATTAACAGAACACTGAGAAGTTTCTCAGAAAGCTTCTTTCCAGATTTCATCTGAGGATATTTCCTTTTTCACCATAGCCCTCTATGGGCTTCCAAATATCACTTTGCCAATTCCACAAGAACTGTCTTAGCGAAAGGCTTCTTGAGGGGAAAGCTGTAACTCTGTGAGATGATTTCACAGAACACAAAGAAGTTTCTCAGAAAGCTTGTTTCTCTTAGTTATCGGAGGATATTTCCTTTTACCCTACAGTCTTCAAAGGGATCCGAAATATCTGTTCTCAGATTCCACAGAAATAAGGCTAGCCAAGTTATCCACGAAATACAGATGTAACTCTGTGAGATGAATTAACAGAACACTAAGCAGTTTCTCAGAAAGCTTCTTTACAGATTTCATCTGAGGATATTTCCTTTTTCACCATAGCCGTCTATGGGCTTCCAAGTATCACTTTGCCAATTCCACAAGAACTGTCTTAGCAAAAGGCTCCTTGAGGGGAAAGCTGTAACTCTGTGAGATGATCACATAGAACACAAAGAAATTTCTCACAAAACTTCTTTCTCTTTGTTATCGGAGGATATTTCCTTTGGCCCTATAGTCTTCAAAGGTATCCGAAATATCTGTTGTCAGATTCCACAGAAATAAGGCTAGCAAAGAGATCCACGAAATACAGATGTAACTCTGTGAGATGAATTAACAGAACACTAAGCAGTTTCTCAGAAAACTTCTTTCCAGATTTCATCGGAGGATATTTCCTTTTTCACCATAGCCTTCTATGGGCTTCCAAATATCACTTTGCCAATTCCACAAGAACTGTCTTAGCGAAAGGCTTCTTGAGGGGAAAGCTGTAACTCTGTGAGATGATTTCACAGAACACAAAGAAGTTTCTCAGAAAGTTTCTTTCTCTTAGTTATAGGAGGATATTTCCTTTGGCCCTATAGTCTTCAAAGGGATCCGAAATATCTGTTCTCAGATTCCACAGAAATAAGGATAGCCAAGTGATCCACGAAATACAGATGTAACTCTGTGAGATGAATTAACAGAACACTAAGCAGTTTCTCAGAAAGCTTCTTTCCAGATTTCATCTGAGGATATTTCCTTTTTCACCATAGCCCTCTATGGGCTTCCAAATATCACTTTGCCAATTCCACAAGAACTGTCTTAGCGAAAGGCTTCTTGAGGGGAAAGCTGAACTCTGTGAGATGATTTCACAGAACACAAAGAAGTTTCTCAGAAAGCTTCTTTCTCTTAGTTATCGGAGGATATTTCCTTTGGCCCTATAGTCTTCAAAGGGATCCGAAATATCTGTTCTCAGATTCCACAGAAATAAGGCTAGCAAAGAGATCCACGAAATATAGAAGTAACTCTGTGAGATGAATTAACAGAACACTAAGCAGTTTCTCAGAAAGCTTCTTTCCAGATTTCATCGGAGGATATTTCCTTTTTGACCATATCCCTCTATGGGCTTCCAAATATCACTATGCCAATTCCACAAGAAATGTCTTAGAGAAAGGCTTCTTGAGGGGAAAGCTGTACCTCTGTGAGAAGATTTCACAGAACACAAAGAAGTTTCTCAGAAAGCTTCTTTCTGTTAGTTATCAGAGGATATTTCCTTTGGCCCTCTAGTCTTCAAAGGGATCCGAAATATCTGTTCTCAGATTCCACAGAAATAAGCCTAGCAAAGAGATCCACGAAATATAGATGTAACTCTGTGAGATGAATTAACAGAACACTAAGCAGTTTCTCAGAAAGCTTCTTTCCAGATTTCATCGGAGGATATTTCCTTTTTCACCATAGCCCTCTATGGGCTTCCAAATATCACTTTGCCAATTCCACAAGAACTGTCTTAGCGAAAGGCTTCTTGAGTGGAAAGCTGTAACTCTGTGAGATGATTTCACAGAACACAAAGAAGTTTCTCAGAAAGCTTCTTTTTCTTTGTTCTCCGAGTATATTTCCTTTGGCCCTATAGTCTTCAAAGGGATCTGAAATATCTGTTCTCATTTTCCACAGAAATAAGGCTAGCCAAGTGATCCACGAAATACAGATGTAACTCTGTGAGATGAATTAACAGAACACTGAGCAGTTTCTCAGAAAGCTTCTTTCCAGATTTCATCTCATTATATTTCCTTTTTCACCATAGCCCTCTGTGGGCTTCCAAATATCACTTTGCCAATTCCACAAGAACTGTCTTAGCGAAAGGTCTTGAGGGGAAAGCTGTAACTCTGTGAGATGATTACATAGAACAGAAAGAAATTTCTCACAAAGCTTCTTTCTCTTTGTTATCGGAGGATATTTCCTTTGGCCCTATAGTCTTCAAAGGGATCCGAAATATCTGTTCTCAGATTCCACAGAAATAAGGCTAGCAAAGAGATCCACGAAATACAGATGTAAATCTGTGAGATGAATTAACAGAACACTAAGCAGTTTCTCAGAAAGCTTCTTTCCA
This sequence comes from Macaca nemestrina, assembly GCF_043159975.1. Taxonomy (NCBI): domain Eukaryota; kingdom Metazoa; phylum Chordata; class Mammalia; order Primates; family Cercopithecidae; genus Macaca; species Macaca nemestrina. The sequence goes on along the minus strand of NC_092130.1, from coordinate 131,193,110 downwards.
GATTTCATCTGAGGATATTTCCTTTTTGACCATAGCCCTCTATGGGCTTCCAAATATCACTTTGCCAATTCCACAAGAACTGTCTTAGCGAAAGGCTTCTTGAGGGGAAAGCTGTAACTCTGTGAGCTCATTTCACAGAACACAAAGAAGTTTCTCAGAAAGCTTCTTTCTCTTAGTTTTCGGAGGATATTTCCTTTGGCCCTATAGTCTTCAAAAGGATCCGAAATATCTGTTCTCAGATTCCACAGAAATAAGCCTAGCAAAGAGATCCACGAAATACAGAAGTAACTCTGTGAGATGAATTAACAGAACACTGAGCAGTTTCTCAGAAAGCTTCTTTCCAGATTTCATCTGAGGATATTTCCTTTTTCACCATAGCCCTCTATGGGCTTCCAAATATCACTTTGCCAATTCCACAAGAACTGTCTTAGTGAAAGGCTTCTTGGGGGAAAGCTGTAACTCTGTGAGATGATTTCACAGAACACAAAGAAGTTTCTCAGAAAGCTTCTTTCTCTTAGTTATCGGAGGATATTTCCTTTGGCCCTATAGTCTTCAAAGGGATCCGAAATATCTGTTCTCAGATTCCACAGAAATAAGGCTAGCCAAGTGATCCACGAAATACAGATGTAACTCTGTGAGATGAATTAACAGAACACTAAGCAGTTTCTCAGAAAGCTTCTTTCCAGATTTCATCTGAGGATATTTCCTTTTTCACCATAGCCCTCTATGGGCTTCCAAGTATCACTTTGTCAATTCCACAAGAAGTGTCTTAGCGAAAGGCTCCTTGAGGGGAAAGCTGTAACTCTGTGAGATGATCACATAGAACACAAAGAAATTTCTCACAAAACTTCTTTCTCTTTGTTATCGGAGGATATTTCCTTTGGCCCTATAGTCTTCAAAGGGATCCGAAATATCTGTTGTCAGATTCCACAGAAATAAGGCTAGCAAAGAGATCCACGAAATACAGATGTAACTCTGTGAGATGAATTAACAGAACACTAAGCAGTTTCTCAGAAAGCTTCTTTCCTGATTTCATCTGAGGATATTTCCTTTTTCACCATAGCCCTCTATGGGCTTCCAAATATCACTTTGCCAATTCCACAAGAACTGTCTTAGTGAAAGGCTTCTTGAGGGGAAAGCTGTAACTCTGTGAGCTCATTTCACAGAACACAAAGAAGTTTCTCAGAAAGCTTCTTTCTCTTAGTTTTCGGAGGATATTTGCTTTGGCCCTATAGTCTTCAAAGGGATCCGAAATATCTGTTCTCAGATTCCACAGAAATAAGGCTAGCAAAGAAATCCACGAAATATAGATGTAACTCTGTGAGATGAATTAACAGAACACTAAGCAGTTTCTCAGAAAGCTTCTTTCCAGATTTCATCTGAGGATATTTCCTTTTTGACCATAGCCCTCTATGGGCTTCCAAATATCACTTTGCCAATTCCACAAGAACTGTCTTAGCGAAAGGCTTCTTGAGGGGAAAGCTGCAACTCTGTGAGCTGAATTCACAGAACACAAAGAAGTTTCTCAGAAAGCTTCTTTCTCTTAGTTTTCGGAGGATATTTCCTTTGGCCCTATAGTCTTCAAAGGGATCCGAAATATATGTTCTCAGATTCCACAGAAATAAGCCTAGCAAAGAGATCCACGAAATACAGATGTAACTCTGTGAGATGAATTAACAGAACACTGAGCAGTTTCTCAGAAAGCTTCTTTCCAGATTTCATCTGAGGATATTTCCTTTTTCACCATAGCCCTCTATGGGCTTCCAAATATCACTTTGCCAATTCCACAAGAACTGTCTTAGCGAAAGGCTTCTTGAGGGGAAAGCTGTAACTCTGTGAGATGATTTCACAGAACACAAAGAAGTTTCTCAGAAAGCTTCTTTCTCTTAGTTATCGGAGGATATTTCCTTTGGCCCTATAGTCTTCAAAGGGATCCGAAATATCTTTTCTCAGATTCCACAGAAATAAGGCTAGCCAAGTGATCCACGAAATACAGATGTAACTCTGTGAGATGAATTAACAGAACACTAAGCAGTTTCTCAGAAAGCTTCTTTCCAGATTTCATCTGATTATATTTCCTTTTTCACCATAGCCCTCTGAGGGCTTCCAAATATCACTTTGCCAATTCCACAAGAACTGTCTTAGCGAAAGGCTTCTTGAGGGGAAAGCTGTAACTCTGTGAGATGATTACATAGAACACAAAGAAATTTCTCACAAAGCTTCTTTCTCTTTGTTATCGGAGGATATTTCCTTTGGCCCTATAGTCTTCAAAGGGATCCGAAATATCTGTTCTCAGATTCCACAGAAATAAGGCTAGCAAAGAGATCCACGAAATACAGATGTAACTCTGTGAGATGAATTAACAGAACACTAAGCAGTTTCTCAGAAAGCTTCTTTCCAGATTTCATCTGAGGATATTTCCTTTTTCACCATAGCCCTCTAAGGGCTTCCAAATATAACTTTGCCAATTCCACAAGAACTGTCTTAGCGAAAGGCTTCTTGAGGGGAAAGCTGTAACTCTGTGAGCTCATTTCACAGAACACAAAGAAGTTTCTCAGAAAGCTTATTTCTCTTAGTTTTCGGAGGATATTTCCTTTGGCCCTATAGTCTTCAAAGGGATCCGAAATATCTGTTCTCAGATTCCACAGAAATAAGGCTAGCAAAGAGATCCACGAAATATAGATGTAACTCTGTGAGATGAATTAACAGAACACTAAGCAGTTTCTCAGAAAGCTTCTTTCCAGATTTCATCTGAGGATATTTCCTTTTTGACCATAGCCCTCTATGGGCTTCCAAATATCACTTTGCCAATTCCACAAGAACTGTCTTAGCGAAAGGCTTCTTGAGGGGAAAGCTGTAACTCTGTGAGCTGAATTCACAGAACACAAAGAAGTTTCTCAGAAAGCTTCTTTCTCTTAGTTTTCGGAGGATATTTCCTTTGGCCCTATAGTCTTCAAAGGGATCCGAAATATCTATTCTCAGATTCCACAGAAATAAGCCTAGCAAAGAGATCCACGAAATACAGATGTATCTCTGTGAGATGAATTAACAGAACACTGAGAAGATTCTCAGAAAGCTTCTTTCCAGATTTCATCTGAGGATATTTCCTTTTTCACCATAGCCCTCTAAGGGCTTCCAAATATCACTTTGCCAATTCCACAAGAACTGTCTTAGCGAAAGGCTTCTTGAGGGGAAAGCTGTAACTCTGTGAGATGATTTCACAGAAAACAAAGAAGTTTCTCGGAAAGCTTCTTTCTCTTAGTTATCGTAGGATATTTCCTTTGGCCCTAGAGTCTTCAAAGGGATCCGAAATATCTCTTCTCAGATTCCACAGAAATAAGGCTAGACAAGTGATCCACGAAATACAGATGTAACACTGTGAGATGAATTAACAGAACACTGAGCTGTTTCTCAGAAAGCTTCTTTCCAGATTTCATCTGATTATACTTCCTTTTTCACCGTAGCCCTCTGTGGGCTTCCAAATATCACTTTGCCAATTCCACAAGAACTGTCTTAGCCAAAGGCTTCTTGAGGGGAAAGCTGTAACTCTGTGAGATGATTACATAGAACACAAAGAAATTTCTCACAAAGCTTCTTTCTCTTTGTTATCGGAGGATATTTCCTTTGGCCGTTTAGTCTTCAAAGGGATCCGAAATATCTGCTCTCAGATTCCACAGAAATAAGCCTAGCAAAGAGATCCACGAAATACAGATGTAACTCTGTGAGATGAATTAACAGAACACTGAGCAGTTTCTCAGAAAACTTCTTTCCAGATTTCATCGGAGGATATTTCCTTTTTCACCATAGCCTTCTATGGGCTTCCAAATATCACTTTGCCAATTCCACAAGAACTGTCTTAGCGAAAGGCTTCTTGAGGGGAAAGCTGTAACTCTGTGAGATGATTTCACAGAACACAAAGAAGTTTCTCAGAAAGCTTCTTTCTCTTAGTTATCGGAGGATATTTCCTTTGGCCCTATAGTCTTCAAAGGGATCCGAAATATCTGTTCTCAGATTCCACAGAAATAAGGATAGCCAAGTGATCCACGAAATACAGATGTAACTCTGTGAGATGAATTAACAGAACACTAAGCAGTTTCTCAGAAAGCTTCTTTCCAGATTTCATCTGAGGATATTTCCTTTTTCACCATAGCCCTCTATGGGCTTCCAAATATCACTTTGCCAATTCCACAAGAACTGTCTTAGCGAAAGGCTTCTTGAGGGGAAAGCTGAACTCTGTGAGATGATTTCACAGAACACAAAGAAGTTTCTCAGAAAGCTTCTTTCTCTTAGTTATCGGAGGATATTTCCTTTGGCCCTATAGTCTTCAAAGGGATCCGAAATATCTGTTCTCAGATTCCACAGAAATAAGGCTAGCAAAGAGATCCACGAAATATAGAAGTAACTCTGTGAGATGAATTAACAGAACACTAAGCAGTTTCTCAGAAAGCTTCTTTCCAGATTTCATCGGAGGATATTTCCTTTTTGACCATATCCCTCTATGGGCTTCCAAATATCACTTTGCCAATTCCACAAGAAATGTCTTAGAGAAAGGCTTCTTCAGGGGAAAGCTGTACCTCTGTGAGAAGATTTCACAGAACACAAAGAAGTTTCTCAGAAAGCTTCTTTCTCTTAGTTTTCGGAGGATATTTCCTTTGGCCCTATAGTCTTCAAAGGGATCCGAAATATCTGTTCTCAGATTCCACAGAAATAAGACTAGCAAAGAGATCCACGAAATACAGATGTAACACTGTGAGATGAATTAACAGAACACTAAGCAGTTTCTCAGAAAGCTTCTTTCCAGATTTCATCGGAGGATATTTCCTTTTTCACCATAGCCCTCTATGGGCTTCCAAATATCACTTTGCCAATTCCACAAGAACTGTCTTAGCGAAAGGCTTCTTGAGGGGAAAGCTGTAACTCTGTGAGATGATTTCACAGAACACAAAGAAGTTACTCAGAAAGCTTCTTTTTCTTTGTTATCCGAGGATATTTCCTTTGGCCCTATAGTCTTCAAAGGGATCCGAAATATATGTTCTCAGATTCCACAGAAATAAGCCTAGCAAAGAGATCCACGAAATACAGATGTAACTCTGTGAGATGAATTAACAGAACACTGAGCAGTTTCTCAGAAAGCTTCTTTCCAGATTTCATCTGAGGATATTTCCTTTTTCACCATACCCCTCTATGGGCTTCCATATATCACTTTGCCAATTCCACAAGAACTGTCTTAGCGAAAGGCTTCTTGAGGGGAAAGCTGTAACTCTGTGAGATGATTTCACAGAACACAAAGAAGTTTCTCAGAAAGTTTCTTTCTCTTAGTTATCGGAGGATATTTCCTTTGGCCCTATAGTCTTCAAAGGGATCCGAAATATCTTTTCTCAGATTCCACAGAAATAAGGCTAGCCAAGTGATCCACGAAATACAGATGTAACTCTGTGAGATGAATTAACAGAACACTAAGCAGTTTCTCAGAAAGCTTCTTTCCAGATGTCATCTGATTATATTTCCTTTTTCACCATAGCCCTCTGAGGGCTTCCAAATATCACTTTGCCAATTCCACAAGAACTGTCTTAGCGAAAGGCTTCTTGAGGGGAAAGCTGTAACTCTGTGAGATGATTACATAGAACACAAAGAAATTTCTCACAAAGCTTCTTTCTCTTTGTTATCGGAGGATATTTCCTTTGGCCCTATAGTCTTCAAAGGGATCCGAAATATCTGTTCTCAGATTCCACAGAAATAAGGCTAGCAAAGAGATCCACGAAATACAGATGTAACTCTGTGAGATGAATTAACAGAACACTAAGCAGTTTCTCAGAAAGCTTCTTTCCAGATTTCATCGGAGGATATTTCCTTTTTCACCATAGCCCTCTAAGGGCTTCCAAATATCACTTTGCCAATTCCACAAGAACTGTCTTAGCGAAAGGCTTCTTGAGGGGAAAGCTGTAACTCTGTGAGCTCATTTCACAGAACACAAAGAAGTTTCTCAGAAAGCTTGTTTCTCTTAATTTTCGGAGGATATTTCCTTTGGCCCTATAGTCTTCAAAGGGATCCGAAATATCTGTTCTCAGATTCCACAGAAATAAGGCTAGCAAAGAGATCCACGAAATATAGATGTAACTCTGTGAGATGAATTAACAGAACACTGAGCAGTTTCTCAGAAAGCTTCTTTCCAGATTTCATCTGAGGATATTTCCTTTTTGACCATAGCCCTCTATGGGCTTCCAAATATCACTTTGCCAATTCCACAAGAACTGTCTTAGCGAAAGGCTTCTTGAGGGGAAAGCTGTAACTCTGTGAGCTTAATTCACAGAACACAAAGAAGTTTCTCAGAAAGCTTCTTTCTCTTAGTTTTCGGAGGATATTTCCTTTGGCCCTATAGTCTTCAAAGGGATCCGAAATATCTATTCTCAGATTCCACAGAAATAAGCCTAGCAAAGAGATCCACGAAATACAGATGTAACTCTGTGAGATGAATTAACAGAACACTGAGAAGATTCTCAGAAAGCTTCTTTCCAGATTTCATCTGAGGATATTTCCTTTTTCACCATAGCCCTCTAAGGGCTTCCAAATATCACTTTGCCAATTCCACAAGAACTGTCTTAGCGAAAGGCTTCTTGAGGGGAAAGCTGTAACTCTGTGAGATGATTTCACAGAACACAAAGAAGTTTCTCGGAAAGCTTCTTTCTCTTAGTTATCGTAGGATATTTCCTTTGGCCCTAGAGTCTTCAAAGGGATCCGAAATATCTCTTCTCAGATTCCACAGAAATAAGGCTAGACAAGTGATCCACGAAATACAGATGTAACTCTGTGAGATGAATTAACAGAACACTAAGCAGTTTCTCAGAAAGCTTCTTTCCAGATTTCATCTGATTATACTTCCTTTTTCACCGTAGCCCTCTGTGGGCTTCCAAATATCACTTTGCCAATTCCACAAGAACTGTCTTAGCGAAAGGCTTCTTGAGGGGAAAGCTGTAACTCTGTGAGATGATTACATAGAACACAAAGAAATTTCTCACAAAGCTTCTTTCTCTTTGTTATCGGAGGATATTTCCTTTGGCCGTTTAGTCTTCAAAGGGATCCGAAATATCTGCTCTCAGATTCCACAGAAATAAGCCTAGCAAAGAGATCCACGACACACAGATGTAACTCTGTGAGATGAATTAACAGAACACTGAGCAGTTTCTCAGAAAACTTCTTTCCAGATTTCATCGGAGGATATTTCCTTTTTCACCATAGCCTTCTATGGGCTTCCAAATATCACTTTGCCAATTCCACAAGAACTGTCTTAGCGAAAGGCTTCTTGAGGGGAAAGCTGTAACTCTGTGAGATGATTTCACAGAACACAAAGAAGTTTCTCAGAAAGCTTCTTTCTCTTAGTTATCGGAGGATATTTCCTTTGGCCCTATAGTCTTCAAAGGGATCCGAAATATTTGTTCTCAGATTCCACAGAAATAAGGATAGCCAAGTGATCCACGAAATACAGATGTAACTCTGTGAGATGAATTAACAGAACACTAAGCAGTTTCTCAGAAAGCTTCTTTCCAGATTTCATCTGAGGATATTTCCTTTTTCACCATAGGCCTCTAAGGGCTTCCAAATATCACTTTGCCAATTCCACAAGAACTGTCTTAGCGAAAGGCTTCTTGAGGGGAAAGCTGTAACTCTGTGAGATGATTACATAGAACACAAAGAAATTTCTCACAATGCTTCTTTCTCTTTGTTATCGGAGGATATTTCCTTTGGCCCTATAGTCTTCAAAGGGATCCGAAATATCTGTTCTCAGATTCCACAGAAATAAGTCTAGCAAAGAGATCCACGAAATACAGATGTAACTCTGTGAGATGAATTAACAGAACACTAAGCTGTTTCTCAGAAAGGTTCTTTCCAGATTTCATCTGAGGATATTTCCTTTTTCACCATAGCCCTCTATGGGCTTCCAAATATCACTTTGCCAATTCCACAAGAACTGTCTTAGCGAAAGGCTTCTTGAGGGGAAAGCTGAACTCTGTGAGATGATTTCACAGAACACAAAGATGTTTCTCAGAAAGCTTCTTTCTGTTAGTTATCAGAGGATATTTCCTTTGGCCCTATAGTCTTCAAAGGGATCCGAAATACCTGTTCTCATATTCCACAGAAATAAGACTAGCAAAGAGATCCACGAAATACAGATGTAACTCTGTGAGATGAATTAACAGAACACTAAGCAGTTTCTCAGAAAGCTTCTTTCCAGATTTCATCGGAGGATATTTCCTTTTTCACCATAGCCCTCTATGGGCTTCCAAATATCACTTTGCCAATTCCACAAGAACTGTCTTAGCGAAAGGCTTCTTGAGGGGAAAGCTGTAACTCTGTGAGCTCATTTCACAGAACACAAAGAAGTTTCTCAGAAAGCTTCTTTCTCTTAGTTATCGGAGGATATTTCCTTTGGCCCTAGAGTCTTCAAAGGGATCCGAAATATCTGTTCTCAGATTCCACAGAAATAAGGCTAGCCAAGTGATCCACGAAATACAGATGTAACTCTGTGAGATGAATTAACAGAACACTAAGCAGTTTCTCAGAAAGCTTCTTTCCAGATTTCATCTGATTATATTTCCTTTTTCACCATAGCCCTCTGTGGGCTTCCAAATATCACTTTGCCAATTCCACAAGAACTGTCTTAGCGAAAGGCTTCTTGAGGGGAAAGCTGTAACTCTGTGAGATGATTACATAGAACACAAAGAAATTTCTCACAAAGCTTCTTTCTCTTTGTTATCGAAGGATATTTCCTTGGCCCTATAGTCTTCAAAGGGATCCGAAATATCTGTTCTCAGATTCCACAGAAATAAGGCTAGCAAAGAGATCCACGAAATATAGAAGTAACTCTGTGTGATGAATTAACAGAACACTGAGAAGTTTCTCAGAAAGCTTCTTTCCAGATTTCATCGGAGGATATTTCCTTTTTGACCATAGCCCTCTATGGGCTTCCAAATATCACTTTGCCAATTCCACAAGAAATGTCTTAGAGAAAGGCTTTTTGAGCGGAAAGCTGTACCTCTGTGAGATGATTTCACAGAACACAAAGAAGTTTCTCAGAAAGCTTCTTTCTCTTAGTTATCGGAGGATATTTCCTTTGGACCTATAGTCTTCAAAGGGATCCGAAATATCTGTTCTCAGATTCCACAGAAATAAGCCTAGCAAAGAGATCCACGAAATACAGATGTAACTCTGTGAGATGAATTAACAGAACACTAAGAAGTTTCTCAGAAAGCTTCTTTCCAGATTTCATCGGAGGATATTTCCTTTTTCACCATAGCCCTCTATGGGCTTCCAAATATCACTTTGCCAATTCCACAAGAACTGTCTTAGCGAAAGGCTTCTTGAGGGGAAAGCTGTAACTCTGTGAGATGATTTCACAGAACACAAAGAAGTTTCTCAGAAAGCTTCTTTTTCTTTGTTATCCGAGGATAATTCCTTTGGCCCTATAGTCTTCAAAGGGATCCGAAATATCTGTTCTCAGATTCCACAGAAATAAGCCTAGCAAAGAGATCCACGAAATACAGATGTAACTCTGTGAGATGAATTAACAGAACACTAAGCAGTTTCTCAGAAAGCTTCTTTCCAGATTTCATCTGAGGATATTTCCTTTTTCACCATAGCCCTCTATGGGCTTCCAAATATCACTTTGGCAATTCCACAAGAACTGTCTTAGCGAAAGGCTTCTTGAGGGGAAAGCTGTACCTCTGGGAGATGATTTCACAGAACACAAAGAAGTTTCTCAGAAAGCTTCTTTCTCTTAGTTATCGGAGGATATTTCCTTTGGCTCTATAGTCTTCAAAGGGATCCGAAATATCTGCTCTCAGATTCCACAGAAATAAGGCTAGCCAAGTGATCCACGAAACACAGATGTAACTCTGTGAGATGAATTATCAGAACACTAAGCAGTTTCTCAGAAAGGTTCTTTCCAGATTTCATCTGAGGATATTTCCTTTTTCACCATAGCCCTCTATGGGCTTCCAAATATCACTTTGCAATTCCACAAGAACTGTCTTAGCGAAAGGCTTCTTGAGGGGAAAGCTCCAACTCTGTGAGCTCATTTAACAGAACACAAAGAAGTTTCTCAGAAAGCTTCTTTCTCTTAGTTTTCGGAGGATATTTCCTTTGGCCCTATAGTCTTCAAAGGGATCCGAAATATCTGTTCTCAGATTCCCCAGAAATAAGCCTAGCAAAGAGATCCACGAAATACAGATGTAACTCTGTGAGATGAATTAACAGAACACTAAGCAGTTTCTCAGAAAGGTTCTTTCCAGATTTCATCTGAGGATATTTCCTTTTTCACCATAGCCCTCTATGGGCTTCCAAATATCACTTTGGCAATTCCACAAGAACTGTCTTAGCGAAAGGCTTCTTGAGGGGAAAGCTGTACCTCTGGGAGATGATTTCACAGAACACAAAGAAGTTTCTCAGAAAGCTTCTT